>NC_139704.1:29650167-30250167 GCF_964188405.1 Protomyctophum parallelum
TTATGCAAGACAATAACTATGTTATTAGAGAGATAGGGTGAATTCTGGGTATAAGGGCATGATTGACTGAATCTCCCATCCATCTTTAAGTGTCAGTTGATTTAATTGTTGGCATTACAATAACACACACACACACACACACACACACACACACACACACACACACACACACACACACACACACACACACACACACACACACACACACACACACACAGACTTCATCAGCATCCGCCACATCAGCACCACGTGAATAGAGCTATAATTGCAATCATATATGTGAATCTTTAGCATTGCGCACCATACCGTACCATTAGTATCACAAATAAGTAATAATTTGCTAATGACAACATTATGTTGAGTCAGTTTAGGGGCAATTAAAGTGAGTGATATTTACATATGCCTAATGAATCAGGGCGCGTGGCAGTTCGAGCGGGCCCTAATGAATATTCATCCAGGCATCCTGTGCAGTTTATAAACTGAATTATGGCTGATTTGCCCTTTTAAAAAATGAACATGAGCGCATCCCCCACAAGGAGGCGGCGAACAATAACGGCTGATTATAAAAATGTTATAGTGCTAAACTGCCGGTGAGGAGACCACGGCAGCGTGTTTATGGACTTGTACTTCCATAAAGAGAGAGCTGGATGCCTGGATTGACCGGTCTGCCCGCCCTTCTTTCGCCCGTTGTTAAAACTGCTGGGCCTCATGCTGGCTTCTGTGCTGGACGCAAAGGGCCGGTGATGATGTCCAGTGGTGGACAAGCCCAGTATACAGTATAGCCTATACTTGAGTCAAAGTATAGATACTCCTGGTCAAATACTACTCAACCAACCCCAAGTGAAGGTTGTCTAATTTCTACTTGAGTAAAAAAAAGAGTGCTTGGAACTTAGAAGTAGTAGCATATTGCGCTCCAAAAGAAGTACATTTTGTAATGTATTTGATACATTTTTAAAATACGGGGGGGGGGGGGACCTCTCACGTGCAGGATCAGCCTGCATCATTAGGCTACATTCACACGCCAAGTCTAGAAGATACACACTGTTTAGTATGCAAATACACAGCACTCTAGCAGGTGTCAGTCACACGCACACACACACACGCACACGCACACACACACACACACAGTGACACACACACAGACACACACACACACACACACACACACACACACACACAGACACACACACACACACACACACCAAAAAGCTTTGAGCGTTTACTGTTTCTCAGAGTTAAATTAATAGGATTTCACAGAGTTTACAACCGTCTGCGTTGATCACATGGACAGAAATGGCCATAGGCATAGACCAAGTATCATTGTGGAGTGATGGTTTAAATTACTCCCCATATTCTAGGTGTTAAATCAATACAATGGTCTAAATTTAAGGCATAACACAGACGTACATAATCTGAACTGGTGGATCCAATGATGCATATTGTCATATCATCATGCAGATGTTATGTTTGTGCCATTTTTATCATGTCTAGTTTGTCAATTTTATTGAGGGTATTACTGAAAAACTAAATCCCAGTTCATTTTAGAAATGAACAGTTACTGTTATCACCATCATCATTCAAATGATAATTGGCTAGCATAATGTTTATAAAAAATAAACATCAATCAAACTCATTATTCTTCGTTTACTTGAACAAGTTTGAAATGCTGTCTTTAAGTCTTTAACAATGCATATTAAGATCTGTGAATAGGGAACATTCATCAGAAGTCAAGGTGAGTTATTTTGATAGTATTGTTTGCAAACATTTTAAAGTGTTGAGATATGTAATGATAATTACAAGAAGACAACCACCAAACGTGTTATTTTTCTCACACATTCTCTTGGAATAAAGGTAGACTACTTACTTTAATCTATACTGCCACCATGTGGTCAAATTTGGTAACAAACATCTAGTTGAAACGGTTTGATAGCTAGACAGTATTCCCATGTTAATATCAATCAATGTGGCGCAATTTGGAGGAAGAGTAGTGTTATGTCGAATGATATATGTTGCTTACAGTTAGTTACCGGTAATTTATTGAGGAATAGAACAAACCATCTGAAGTTGAAATCTGTTCATACTTCTCATAACCTGAGTCAAACATACTGACCACTGGATCTTATTCCAACTGGGATAATATTGAATGATATGACTTTTCTTCTTTCATCTAGGTCTATTTGGTTTACCAAATATTAGTATGTGGGAAGAAATGAACTTACAAACTCTTGTGTGTTGATATTAGCTGTAACAGAACGACCATTCTACTCAAATTCAAAGGCACTGATCCTCATCCAAGCACAAGATATATAGTCCTGCCAAAGAAAACTGCTGACTTTCCCACCAACCAACATTCATAGACTATGGTCTGGTCCAACTATAAGAACATGCTTACATTATCAAAACCTTCTAAGCCAAGAAGCAAAACCTCATATTTATCTACACAGTACTTCATTGTACAACTGTGTGTTACATGACAAAAAACTTAAATAACATATCTTCAGCTGAACTGACTTGACTCGCGTCCACCCATGTATGCTCCTCCAAGCATGGATTTGTATGACACTAAAAGTGCCTTGGTGTCAGTATATAAAAGTAACATATATGTTGGATGTCTCTGGCAGCTTGGATAGATGGAGGTTAGGGAAAGGCAGATCTCCATTGCTGTCTATGTGTGTCTGGACTGTATAAGCCTTCACTGCTGTTCTGCCCTCCAGCACAGAGGTATGGATGAGGCCCAGCCTGGCCTGTTCGTGATACGCTGCTCCTAGCTCCCTCCCCAACAAGATGTCTTGGGTTTGGGATAATGACAGGGCCCAGGCTTGGGCAGGACCTGGATTTCTGTCCGTGTCTAATCTCAAGTCCATGTATGTATCTCTATCCCCTTTTCCTTTGTCTGTGTATGTATTTGTGTTTCTGTGCACATATCTCTCCGTCTCTGGATCAGCGTCTGGGTTATAGTTTCCGTCCTTGTCTGCTCTTCGCTGCAGGCGCAACAACGTCAGCTGCTCCAGGTGCTGCACGGCGAAGTATCCTTCCTGGTAGCCGGGTGGAGACGGAGGCCCTTCGGCCCCGGGCCCCGACGGACCACACCGGAGGAGGGTGAGGTGACGCACCTCCGAGTCGTTGAGCAGACGCGCCACAACTTGCGGCGCTGTGTACCAAACCGTGAGACGCCTCGTTCGGACTATTGGGGTGGAGGAGCCATGTGGCGGGAAGGAGGGCTGCGGTGGGGGTCGTTGCAGGACAGAGAGGGGGAGGTCCTTGCAGCTGCAGTCCGCGGGAGACGGCAGGGTGCATGGGCGCAGGTCACGCATGCAGGAGCAGTAGTAGAGGCTGCGGTCGGTCACGTAGGCCAGGCGCAGGTCGGACCGCGGGACGGCCGGCGCACACGCCGCCATGCACACCAATACACACAGCAGTGGGGTGGGGGGGCTGAAGGCTGACATCGCTACTGGAGGAGGGCCTCACAGGACATGTTGGACAGACTTCACCTGGCCGTATGAGGAGCAGAAAGAGACAGAAATTAGAGAAAAAGTCAACAAACATGTCATGTAATCACACGCACAGACACACACACACACACACACACACACACACACACACACACACATGAAGGCAAGTGCTCTGATCCAGCTCCCAATTTTGTGCATCATGTGTGCGTGCGTGTGCGCTTGCGTGTGTGTGTGTGTGTGTGTGTGTGTGTGTGTGTGTGTGTGTGTGTGTGTGTGTGAACGAGTCAATCAAATACAAGAGAAGACTCAGAAATCATTATCACAGCTAAATCCTCCAAATCGTTGGCCGGCTAATGTCACTTTGATTTAGATCAAAGCTCTGATGTTTCAGAACTCTCGTTAATTAAGAGCAGACACAACATGCATATAAGCCCATAAGACACTTTGCTGTGTTTTGATTCATGAAACACATTTGCCAAGGTGGGAGTGATTAGAGAGAGAGAGAGAGAGAGAGAGAGAGAGAGAGAGAGAGAGAGAGAGAGAGAGAGAGAGAGCGCACCTCAGCTAGCCATTTTGTCGATGATACATACTGTAGAACAAAAGTGTCCATCTTGTACCATTTGTATACAGTATACAAGATAACGAGAAATTAATTAATTCGTATATTAATAAACAGATTACATTTTGTACCTGAGCTGAAGTACCGGTATCTAACTGAATGGAAAATCTAAATAGGCCTACTGATTTGTCGATTCAATATGATAATGAAACCCTATAGAGACAACAGAGGAGAAGACCTGAGATCATCAGTCATTCAATAAACTATTTAATTAATTTAAATTAAAGAGACAGTAAAAGTTTCAGCTCAGTGCCCCTGTGGTAACATTAGCTTTGATTTCACATGATTTGATGATTTGATTTTTATGACTCTGGGGGTAATGTTTCTCAAACTGTTGGACTGTTAGAAGTAACAAAGCTCTTTCTAGCTTTGTCTGAAAACCTGTGGTGAATCTTGACATTCCCTGCATGGGTTTGTTTAATGCCTGGTCCAGGGTAATTAATTAAAAATAACTGTAAAGTAACTGTAACACAGTAAAGTAACCCTTCTTTTTGAATAGTTTAAACATGCACACAGCACTATGGTTTTGTTACATCAACATTCCTCGTCTCACTTTAGAAGAAAGTGTCCTGGGTCCTTCCTTTTCCAGCAGGTTATTAGTGAGATGTGAGGAGAGGTGACGTACAGTACTGTATAGAGCCTGCACAGTGACACACTGACAGCTGGTTTAGATCAACACAATGTAACACGCACACATGCACATGCACAGGCACACAGTTAGTTCCCTAATTTCACACATGGGCATGTTGCTCCCAGAGCAGATGTGCATTGTTCAGCACTGATGATTGTCACTGGATTGTACTGGTGCACAAACACAGACACCACATGTGAATGCAGACGCATGCACGCACACCACTTGTGACACTGCAACTGGGGACATTACATAAATGTTGCAAAATATGCATTCAAAGCTATTTTGAAATCCTAGCTGGCTTGTACACTGGGGTAATGACCTTCATTGTAATGTGCCAGTTGTGCCTGTATTATTTTGTCAATACCACATGATTGAGTCATGTAATACCCCTGGGCTTGTGTTTTCTCTAACCCCGTGGCTTAGTGTAGCTCAGGCCTCATGCATGGTGTTAAGCCAAACTGCTCTCTGCAGCCCTCACCAAACGTACAACACAATAGGAATCATTTCCAACTATTTAAAAAGTTACAGCTTTAGTTCCCGTTTCATAATACCACACAGTAAATATACAAAAGATTCATAAAGTCTCTTGGATTGTGATGTGTACTATAATTATAATGAATCAAATCTATGATATTAGTCTCCCATTTATTATTACTAGAGAATTCCTGTAAATATGTATGCATTTCATTATAATGTTCAAATGGATCCACATTTTTAATGTCCACAGTACCCAATTTGCTGCTGATGCATTGAGTGAAAAGAATGCATGCATGACAGAAATCAGTGAAGAATTCACAGAAGGCAATGGAGGACATATAGATTTTTTGTCTTGATTCAAAAGTAGTAGCTGGTGCAAGCCTCAGATCCTCTCTGGAACTTTGTGTTGCATAATAACCAAATGCTGCCTCGCCATGTTTTATATTAACTCTGGGAACAGTTAATAGATTGGTCCCAGACCAGACCACTGAAGACTTCGTGTGGGTTCATAATAAAACAAGCAAATAAATAATATAATTTGGCCCTAAACCTTTAAGCAAAGACACATTTAGCTCAGTCATGGTTATGACCCACCTGGTTATTACTTGCCAAGCAGAGCGTGCAAATACTGCGATTGGCTGGGTATGCATATATGTACAGTATGTCAGTGTTGTCAACCGGCCAATGGGTATGTATGTCGGTGTTGTCCACTGGCCAATATTGGCTGTTGACGTAACTAAGGTACGTTTCAAGTTGGCACCTCGACAGAGTGCATTTCTAGTGTTGTACCCGATTTACAATTTACAGATTTGGAATTACACAAATTATTGTTTATCCTGCAATTTAACAACTATATTATCACAAGTTCTCATTTGAATTCAATAATTTTCCTGAAACAACTATAAAACATCTTTAAGGTTAAAGGTAATGTATTTTCTGAAACCTATCTTAATAGGCCTGTCTCCACGCCCCCTTTCCAGACCTAGTGGTGTTCTCCATAGACATTACATGTTAAAAGACCTACATTCAGAAGCCATAAACAACACTTTTTCTGAAGGTAAACTTTAATCTATTTGTTTTAGCGGTCTTAACATCTTGTTTTCTTCATAATAATATTGGTCTTTTACATTTTAATATTGGAAACGGCCTTAAATGGTGCAGAGAAAGCAGGTAGGTAGGGATGTAGCTCTGGTCCATGAGTAAGGCTATGGACCAGAGCTACATCCCTACCTGCTTTCTCTGCACGTTTCCAAATGTTAAAGCGTGAGATGGCTGTGAGACAGGCCTATTATGTCTCCATCAACAGCCAATTATAAGTGTATAACTTGTCGGCGTGGTTATAATTGGCTATTGATGGTGACGTAATTAAGATATGTTTCAATATTGTTTGGGTAAAAGGTAACGTATGTAATTATGTATGTATACATGTATATAACTTGAAAGTAGTATACTGTGGTCGGTAACAGGTCATCTCACCCCTTTGCCAACTCGCCCCCGCGAAAAGTGAAGACGGCTCGCCCCGGAATTTCGAAAAGTGAAGTCGGCTCGCCCGAAGCCGTAGATAGCTCACCCCCAAAGTGTGGATAGCTCGCCCCACAGTGTGGATATCTCGCCCCAAATCACGGATATCTCGCCCCATGTTTATTTCATCTTATAATTGGCTGTTGACGGTGACGTAATTAAGATATGTTTGACAGGTACTATGACAGGTGGAGCCCCACCTGTTGTAATTTCTGTACCTGTTGTCAGAGTACGGGTGGTGTCAAAGTACCCCACTACCATAAAACTATATGATCGACCAAATATGGAGATATGGGATTCCTGCTCTCGTGAGAAACTGCTGATGTTGTAGATGTTAGATGTCTCCCCTATCTTGAACTAGTCTATATCTAGAACACTGTGGCACAAACCTAAAGCAAAGCTCAGCCAATCCGTGTTGGCCAACTAGTAGGTCAACAAGTGTGACCAACAAGTATAGGTATGACCAACAAGTAGGTCATACATGGTTTACTACTTGTGTGCAAGGCACAAGTTGGCACCTCAAGAGAGTGCATTTCTAGTTATTATATTATATAAGGCCAATTAGTCAAAGCTGTAGGGCAGGCTATTACACCAATAGTGAGTAGGATTTGCACACTGAAATTCACTGATTCAAATCTCAACTCTAACGGTTAATATTTATTATTTCCCATGCCATGAATCACGGTTTTCATTTGACAATAATTCAACATTTTTACACTCAGTCAAGGGGCCAGGACTATCCGTGAGAATGGTCAGACTCATATTGCATAACGCAGACAGGAAAACGTTAAAAGCTCTTCTGAATCCTTTCTTTACACTATAGCCCAGACAAACACATGCAGTTGATTACTGGGGTTGACTGAGCTAACAGTACGGTCGCAACAACTACGGTATCTGTCAAACTTTAGTGCTTGTAAGTAATCGGCATTTATAGCTATACTATACATGGCTTCAATTTATCATTGATATTATCTGTAAGAGTTAAGCAGCTGTAAGTTAAATGTTCTCATGCGCAACTTACCTAAAGGACGCAGTCGAAGAACTGATCTCAGCTCATTCTGGGATGGACTGGGACTCCCAGTCTGGGACTTTACCAGCTGACGTCAGGACTGAGGAAGTAATAAGTATCCTATAACTGGGTGGACCGGTTGGAGACAGAGGATATGCGCAGCGATCCCATAAATATATCCTATTAAAAACGTGCTCCTTTGTCTCTATAATCAAATCACATAGCCTATGTCCTGAGATCCTTAAACCTGCCCTTTGTGTAATCAAATTAAAGATGATTCTATTTGTTATTGTATTAGAGGAGTAGAGGACAGACAGTCTTTTATCAATATCTGTGATTGCCAAGTCTATCTCCCCCAGGTCCTCGGGGGCTGGTCTCGATCTGTTGTTGGTCCCACAAATTATTTGGAGCAATGCCTCCTTCGTTCAACTTCTCACAGATGTTCCCAGGCAGCTGGGCTGCTGGCCACTCATGCCTTCAATTCAAAAGTAGCTTATTATTATGTTGTGAGTACTGACTGAGTAGCCAATGATTGAATACTTTATTGGAAGAATTCGCAGAAATGTAAACGGTAGGCTACATATTAGTACAGTCAAACACTGTCTTAGTCCAAAAGGATACCGAAAAAAGTCCTTGCGTTCTGTTTCCATTCACCCAGGTCCTGGTGTGTGGATTGGATCATAGACTGTATTGGATCTTGTATTTTCATCGTCCAGTGTGTGCATGTGTGTGTGTGTGCGCGCGCGTGTGGGAGGATCCTTCGACTCCTTTCGCCGCAATGTGCGGTGACGTCGTTCAGGCGTTTTCTCCATTTACAGGAAACCACTGCCACGCAGGCGTTTTTCGTTGGAAGTGGACTGTGGGAGATGTTGTCTGTTGACAACCACACGACGAGACAAATATACATGTCGCTGTGATACATTTAGATATATGAATAAGCAACGGTGGTATAGCCTATATTTGTTTAAGATACAGTCAGAGTGTGGCTATTAAAATGCAGCACACGCTGACAATAACAACTGCCCTAGTGTTGTTTTCAACACCAGCGTTCGCCAGCAACGGTAACTTCGGTAAGTACCCATGCTGTCTGGCCTCTCTTGTTAGTTGTTATCATTATGACTCAGATTTATTGATGCAACGTGGGAAGTTGCCGATTTGCAAGCTTGTACACATGTACAACCTTGCCGTAGCCCTCCAAGCAGAACCCAATGGTACTGAAGTTTCTGACATTTCTGACCAGGGACCCAACATAAAACTCATCAAAATTTCAGAAAAGCTTTATGTAGGGTCCCGAAAGGGGCTAAACCTTGCCGCATATATGTCACGAACAGTAGATTTAGACTCTCGTAGACGTAGTAAATTATTTTATGCTACACATGAACAGTAGGTTATGGTTAGCCTAAGATTTAGAGTAGACTCTCGTAGTCGTAGATGTATTTATCGATTCTGACATCATCACTCTACGAGAGTCTAAGTGAACTTGCCCCATGGCTTGTGGTGGTCTGGAAATCCTTGCCTCAAAGTACCTCTTGACTTGTACAAATGCAAAATCTAAGGTGCTTACCTTGCTGCCCCACTTGTCCGGTTTGTCTGCGGAAAGCAATTACAACCCGTAGGTCCGTAGTTTTCAATAACAAAGTGTTTTAATCCACTCTGTCTCGGAATCTGGCATCCATCTTGGATCTCTCCTCGATTGTAAATGCGCAACAGTGCCCTAGCGGTCAGGGTTGCGCAGCCAGTTGCACTCATTAGGGGAGACTAAGAGAGATCCAAGATGGATGCCAGATTCCGAGACAGAGTGGATCAAAACACTATTTATTGAAAATAAATACAACCTACGGGTTGTAATTTCTTTCCGCAGACAAATAGGACAAGTGGGGCAGCAGGGTAAAGCACCTTAGATTTTGCATTTGTACAAGATAAGAGTTACTTGAGCCAGTGATTTTCAGACCACCACAAGCCATGGGGCAAGTTCACTTAGACCTGATCCATAGCTCGGTAGCAAGAGCAGGCTATGGACCAGAGCTAGTGATCCATCTGCTTTCTTAACTAGCCATGAAGTGCATGATGAGTCACCAGCAGTGTCTCGTGTGACCCGGCCATTTAAAGGACATGAATCAGCTTTGTTGAGGAAACTACAAGGAGATGGACATAAATTCCCTTGATATGAGGGGTCATATAGTACACTCACTGCAGCAGAGCCTCCCCTTTCTCCTCTGTAAATATAGCCATTTGTATTATTTGTAAATGACATGGTATGATATTCTGAATACATAGGACCACAATGGAAAGGCCAAATGTCAAAACGCGTCCAGTGTGAGTTACGAAAACTCTGTTCACTTCATGGGGCCAGTCCTCTATTGAGAATAGGGACAACAAATAAGGACAAGTCCTGCAGAAATGCATTGGACCCAGGCAACAGCCCAGCTTTAATGATCTTAAATCCCTTTATTTTAGATTGTTTTGTAGTAATCGTACAACATAAACAGAGACTTTAGTTGTTACTGTACAATACTTTAAAACAGTTAGCATGTTACACACATGCCTAAAATTGCTTTTATTTCGGCCACCCTCGTTGAAAACAATTTATTTCAAACTCCAGCTTGTCCCTCTCCAGGCTGCATGAACTGCACTCGAGCGCTCGCTTTCTGCCCCCTCAATATCGTAACTCTTCTATTAGATGGCTCTGGTGTGACCTAGAGTCCTAGCAAGCCTATGTCTTAGCATGCCGGACTGATAAAACCTCTTATTGGTGTGGGAAATTAGCAGCAGCCTTTTTGGTGGTGTACCCTATACCAGCCAAGTTGTAGATGTAGATAAGTACAATTGCTGCAAACGCTTGTTAATTAAGTGGGAACTGCCTGCCGTGCCTGGGCTGGTATAAAAAAAGGAAAGTTACCTATAAAGTCTGTTGTTATGGTACTTGGCATTGTGGTAAACTGTCTGACCACAGTTTCAGTTCAGCGTGTCAGAGAGGAGTCTGGTGTGTGAAGTGAAGTTGTGGCACGCTTTGTCTTGTGTGTAGGAGTATTTGTGACAAAGTGACTGTGTTGTGGTGGAGAGTTTGGCAAAGTCACAGCAGGCCTACTAGGCTATATTTAACCTACCGGTATGTTTGACCGGGTAAAAATAGGACCTATGCTCACCTTATGTTTGTGGTAAGCATGACGATTCGTGCTACAGTCAGTTTAGCAAAGTCACAGACTTATTACTAGGCTATATATATAACCTATGAACATGAATGTGCATTACAGTACTATGAATGTCTGTGTTCTGGAGGTGGTGGTAATAGGATGAATTAGT
Organism: Protomyctophum parallelum; assembly: GCF_964188405.1. NCBI lineage: Eukaryota > Metazoa > Chordata > Actinopteri > Myctophiformes > Myctophidae > Protomyctophum > Protomyctophum parallelum. The sequence goes on from NC_139704.1 coordinate 29,661,183, forward strand.
AGTGTTATGCAGATGCACCAGGCTGGAACAGTGTACATTAATTTGTATGGAGATACATTTCGGGCTGTTTGTTAGGTTTCCATTTGTGGTTATTATGCTATTGCCCATCCAGTTTTGTCATCTTAAAGAAAGAAAACATGCACAAACGATGATATGGAGGTCTATTCTAGTAGTATTGACATTTGGTCAAGGAACTTGGTCAATGACATTTGGCCTTTCCATTGTGGTCTTACTGTATGTATTCAATTCGTCAACAGAACATAGAATATTAATTCATAACATGTCATTAACAAATAATAGGAAAAAAGGGAGGCTCAGCTGCAGTGAGTGTACTATGAGTGTATGACCCCTCATCTCAAGGGGATCTCCTTGTAGTTTCCTCAACAAAGCTTTTTTGAAAGTTTTGAAAGAAGCCAGTGATGGATGATTCCACATTATGATGGCAGATCGTAGAATACATTATTTACCATGTTTGTGATAAATCTGGGGGGTACTTTATTTGCTCGCTCTGGTGTTGTGGCTGTGGGTGGGTGTCACTCACTTTGGAGTTTGGAGACGTTGTTAGACAGTATATATGTTATCGTTACTTATATCATGAGAGAACCCTCAAATTTGAGTGGATTTTAGTTTTATTCAGCCAATCACATGATTCCATTCAGCTTGCAGGTGCCTCTTTATGAACTGAAATGGATATACATCTTTACCTGATTATCAGACTCTGGGCGGGGTCTATGGGCTGGAAACGATATAGAGAATCACCATTACATGGGAGATATGTCCCAACATTGTCAAAGAAGGCAGGTGGCCAGGCTCAAATGTACTGAGCAGTGTCAGTGGTTGTTACACAAAACAATTCTCCACTCACTTTGGCCTAAACAATGAAGGCATCTTGCCAATAGTTTGCGGGTCTTACCAGTATGTGGTTTCACTTCCTGCTTTAAAGGGCTATGTGAGGACTGAGGAGATACTAAATGTTAGTTGACTGCAGAATTGTCATAGCTCTAACTTTCTAAGTTAGAGCACTATGTAAAAAATAGTGTGTGGCTGGCTGGCTGGGTGGGTCAGGGTGGGTATGAGCACGAAAATAGCATGGTTGTTTTTCACCATCTGTGCGCAACCTAACACACACACACACACACACACACACACACACACACACACACACACACACACACACACACACACACACACATGCACACATTAACTGTACATATGGGTGTGCCAGTACAGTGACAGTACAGTAAAGGGTACAGTAGTAGAGGGACTGGATGTTCCGTGGACCCCCCCCCCCCCCGGGACTTCCCGGGGACGCCCAGAGACCCCCATATGGTAACTCATTTCTCTACCGTTTCGGACGTGGTGCGGCTCGCCGGAAGCGGGCCGGCACCCTGGCTGTGGTCCTGTGGGTCTGGAACTCCCGGGGACCCCACACAGAGTTGCACCACTCACTTCACACGGGTGTGATTTTTTTTAAATGAATCCATTCTCTCGCTAAATATCCTGTACACTGCAGTGTTTTTGTGTGTAACTTTCAGCAAGTCCAAATTTCATTCTGACCCCTCCACGAAAAGGCCTCGTTGTCCTGACCCCTTATCTATCATTTATACATTATGGATAAATAGTGTGGACTTAGACTGTTTTTCGTCTGTGGCATTCATACTGACTAAGAGAAAATGCTATTGTTACTGCTACTGAATTAGTTACATTTTCGCTAGAAACAGACTGTATCATATAAGACTGACTGACTGTTGCAAACGATACAGAGACACCTCCCTGACAATAACTCAGAGACAGATTGTTTATTTTTGGACCACAACGCTTATTATATGAAACGATTTTAAGATGAGCCCATGTTATTCTCCATAGAGAAATGACTTCCGTGAACCAGGGGAATCGAGGGGAATCGAGGGGACGAGCAAGTGACGTCAGGACTTCGGACCTGACGTCCACGTCTATCTTTACGCTGCGCAATTATGCCTTCTCCTTTCTCCTCGTGTGCCAAATACCAACTTCTTCATCCCACAATGGCACATTCTTTAGTTCATCTGTTATTTGATAGATTGCATTCACACCTGTGGTGATACGCCCTCTGGTGCGCTTGGAAGTGAAGCGAGACCCCCGTTTTTGGCGATCTAGAATGCGTTTGTTTGATCCGCACCAAAATTCGAATGAGCCTTCACACCTGCCAAACGAAGCGCACAAGTCAAGTGGATGCAATTGAGAGCAGTGTTTCTGGATCAACTTTTACATCACTTATCAAATTCACTATACACAATCACATTGCCAATGCTGCGAATGAGCAAATTTAGTTAATGTAATGTTTCTTGAACTATGCCATGGCTGAGCTCTATGTAAAAAAATTAGCAGCCCATTTCCACTCCTGTAAGCCAACATGTTATCATGTACACACAGATAAGAGACAACGTGGCTTCTGCGTGTGGTTGTGTGTTGGGCTTTTGGTGGCAGCTGTGTAACCAACCATCTTTACTGCTGTGGTTAGGTTATCACCTCTACACACTGCAGCAGATTTTTCACACCCATTTCTTTCTATTTCTCTCTCTCTCTCTCTCTCGCTCTCGCTCTCGCTCGCTCGCTTGCTTGCTTTGTGGTTCTATCCCAGGCTCCCGTGTGTGTTGTTATTGAATAAAGCAGTTGTTCTCAAACTTGTTCAAGGAACCCTATGGGTCCCTTGAACCACTGGTGTACAGGAAAGTGGACTGTAGTCAAGTTTACTTGTTTTCTGACTGGGTAAAGTTCGAATCACAGCTACTTCTATAAAGGTCTTCTCTCAGGAAGTAGTGGCTGGCCAAGTAGTGGCTGACCATACTACTTGTGCAAGGGTGGCAGGAAATGTGTTGCAATTTATCTCTCTTCCAGTACTGTTTGACTTTCTAGTTCCTTCCTTTGCCTCGATGAAGACCGTGTGTGAGGCCAAAACATGTTGTTAATACTAGAGAGATTTGTGCAATACTGGCCTCTTCCCTTTAATCTGTTGACACAATCAACTTTTCATCCAGACTAGAGAATATGAAAAAAACCCACACTGGATCATGCTCCCATTATGGTATTTTAATTAAGCATTATCACCAAAGCAATGTGATGTTTAGACCTACCTAGCAATCAGTATCCTGGGGGGAACATTCAAGTCAGATTGTGAGCTTGTTGTTCAGCAGTCTACTGCCAACTCTGGCACGTTTAGAGAGTATAGACAGGGTCTAAGTGGTTAAAGCATTTTACTCAGTAAGTTAGTAGCTCTTCCTCTTTTTCTTCTCACACATTAGAGCAGTTACACCTTGCAGTTCACCATGGCTGAAGCATATTGGCATTTCCTTCTTTATTGTTTTATGGACAGTGAACACAACAGAGAAAAGATGGGAGAAGGGGGGGATCCATGCAATAAAGTGCTTTGTGTCAGAATCCTCCTGTCGGTTGGACTATGCAGTAGAAAGATCTATTGAAGCCATTATAGAAAAGACGGTTCATATCTTAATGCTGACTATATATTTTTTTACACTTGCGGCAGGGGTCTGGGGAAATTTAGGGTTTTCTCAGACGTACCAAAAAGTTGTAGAAATTGTGGGAATTGTGTTTCAGGAAGGAATTATGCAATTTAGCAGCTGTGTAATTCCCTAGCAGTGCACGCCTGACCTCTAGTGGGCATTTCTGGTGTCACAGGATTACTACAAATACAGTTTATGAGCTAAATCCTTTGAATGAGGGGTCCACACAGGTGCTAAAGTGACATACAATTATGAGGTGGCTGTGACACTGACATAAGAGTTGTATTATATCATTGTATATAACAGTCTACTCTGTGTTCAAGCACAAAAGAAAGGGCTTGTGATCCATGATCATAAAAATAGATTCCATTAAAGGGATAGTTCAGATTTTTGAATTTAAGCTGTATGAAATACTTTCCATTAATATAGTGGTTGCAACTGTATTAATTTATTGCCCAAGTCCCGTGGTACGAGTTCTGCTCTGGTTTTGGTCAATATTAAGTAGTTCCGGTCATTTTGTTGGGGGCACTGGAGCCACGCAGTAAAAGTAAATTAAGCAACCACTATATTAATGGAAAGTATTTCATGCAGCTTAATTTAAAAGAAATCTGAACTATCCCTTTAAAAAATGAATCTTGTTAGAATTTTAGAAGTTTAGAATTCCTTAATTATGGTCTGTACAGTAATAGTTCTAGAGAGAGAGAGAGAGAGAGCAGTGAATAAGTAAATAAAATATCAAAATAGCCTATAGTGTATTTGGATAGCTATCTATTCTCTAGCTATTGTATATGTACTTCTACATGTAATGATGGTGAAGATTAACTATAGCAAACATTTACCCCCTAGGTCCCTAGGTCCCTGCACCTCACATTAAACAAGACTGATTTAAACAGTTGTTGCAGTGTATTTTTGGGAGTTGCTGTACCATTCCATCACATGGGATCTTTATTACTCTGATTTCTGTGTAAAATAGCCACTTCTATATCACCATCACATTGCTGTTGTAGCCGGTGCTAGGCGACAGGTGCTATTAAAATGCTTTGTGGAAGGCCCACAGGATGCTTAACATAAATAGTTTACTTTTGGTGACTGAAAAGTAATGGTTTAAATATCGTCTTCGTCCACAGTGCCTCCCCCAACCAATGTGACGTTGCAGTGCCACAACTTCCGGAATATTCTCTATTGGAACTACAGCCAGCCTTCCCTAGAGTCCCGACAGGCCAAATTCCGCATAGATATAAGCCAGAAAGAAGGGTAAGTAGTGTGTGTGTGTGCGTGTGTGTGTGCGTGTGCGTGTGCGTGTGTGCGTGCGCAACACTTGCTTTGATGGTGTGACGTGACGTCTTCGAAATCCAAAAACACTGTGCACACGAGATCTTTAGTGGCTTTAGAGGCAAGTAAAATAATAGTAAAAACCAATAAAAACAGTACATGTAACAGGTTAAAAACACATCAGCTCGGGAATGCTATTCTGAACAGGTGGGTTTTCAGTGCGGTTTTGAAGGTGGGGAGTGAGGGGGCATCCCGGATCTGTTTGGGGAGGGCATTCCAGAGGGTAGGGACGGCCACGGAGAAGGCCCTGTCGGCCCAGGTCTACATGGTGTTGTGCCCAGAGATAAGGTTCATGTTCATGTTAAAAGAAAACGTTGTTTTCTTTTAATATACATGTACTGTATGTGTTGTGTGCACTTGCACGTCATTGGTTTCTCATCATGTTTATCCTCTCTGCAGCTTTCCGGAGCCATTGTGGGTGAAGCCACCAGACCGTTCTTGTGACATATCACTCCTTTGTCCCACATCACTGTGTTATTCAAGTGAGGAGTTCTTTGTGAGTGTGACGGCTGTGGTTGGAGAGACAGAGTCTGACTCTGAAGATGAAGATGGACTGGCCTTCAGCTACTTCGATGGAGCGATAGATGGGATTATCTGTGAGTTAGGCTTTTTATTGTGCCAGAGTTGTATTTCCTATCATCCCCAAACATTGTGTGCTAAACACACAAGCTCCAGAGTTTAGGATTTGAGTGTCAAAACTGCATGTTAATATAGTCTCGGGTAGCCAGTAGCCACTAGCCAGACAACTACTCCTCAATCTCCAAATGCTACTGTATATAGTCTGGAGCTACACCTACCAAAACCTGACAGTGGAAGAAAATATATTTTAAAATATCTTTACATTTTATTTTTGGTATTTGTATTTCTAATAAGCAGCAAGCTATATATGATTAGATATGATAGATTATTTAGATTTACAGTATGTTGGTACAAATTTGTATGACTACAGACGAAACGTAAGCGGGGAGGAGGCGTCACATCTGCTTTATCCTCAGAGCATCTGTGCTCCAGACTGTGTGACTGCATCATTAGATAATTGTGGGAGGCAACAGTATGGCTTGCGATACTCGTATGCTAATAATTATAATTTTGTTTACCCCAAGGCAAGTTGGATCTCCCGGCTGTCAATGTCACCGTCCCCAAAGATGGCTTCATAAACTTCAGCTTCTCCCACCCATCAAAAGTCTACGACAAGGAGGAGGACCCAGTAAAGAAGAGGAGGAGGAAGAAAAGACACCAGGATTCACAGAACCTATTCAGATACACCGTCCAAACCAAGGGCCAGGTCAGACTGCACATTTTACATCCAAATCAACATGTTCCAGATTTTGCTATGATATACTGCGCGTGCACCAAACAAAAGTGTGGTTGGCTCTTGAAATCAAATCTAGCTGGGTACATAGTGTTTGATGGCAATTGTATGTTTGTATTCTGGAAATTTGGAGAGTGCAACAAAAATCTAAATAAATGTGGCAAATCTGTAAGGGAGAATCAGAATCGGTGTATTGGCCAGATTTCACAGAGCTCCTTAAAATTGAGCTCTGTGCTCCAAATGACAGGAACAAGTGTGGCAGTGATATTCGCGTTGGTGGTATATACTGTACATTAGTAGTAATTGTAATCACTTATACATGTAACATCTGTATTAAAGCCTCATGTACAAAGGCAGTTGTTTGTTTCACAATTTCAGTTAATTTAAACTGTAGCATGTACTGTCTGTTGCAGAAGAAAGATAAGGCACCAGAGTTCGACTGTGATGGCGAAGTGTGCACAGACATAGTGGAAGTGTACGGAAGCCCAGAGAGCCACTGTGTGGAGATCAACGGAAATTGGGATGGCATCGCCGTCGAGGCTACACAGGAGTACTGCGCCCACACGGGACCCCCTACGGACACGACAAGTAAGATGAACATTTTCGGTTAAACCTCACAGCTCATCCATGTGTCTTGGATGAGTGCAACTGACTATCAGCACCACATGATGGTGCAATAACTGATGCAATTACATGTGAGGTCAGCAGGACAGACCTCGTTCCCATTGTTTCTGGACTACATCAGTGGTCAACACTGTGGGCATAGTAAGCAATGGGTTAAACAGGTTGACCACAGCTGATGCCCATTACACCAATGAGTGAAAAGGGTTTCGACCAATAGACTCGACTCATGGAGCACACAGAGGTTGTTTGTGACGTAGACAAATGAGGGACGCTACTACGCATGCAAAGTCGTCTCGTCAACTGCACATGCAAATGTCAATAGTTTAGTTTTTTTAACCCGTCTGAACTCAAATTTCTTTATTTTAGGAATATATATATATATATATTCTTTTAACAGATATCTGTGTTATTTCTTGTAAAATGTCATGTTGAAATATTAAAGAGTATCTCAAATTGTTATGTATTGTTGTACTTTAATATATTTTGATAAGAAATATAGTTTTTATGTAATTTAGTGATGGTGTGACAAAATGTGGGTTTAGTGTTCTAGGGTTAAGGTCTATAGTGTGTTTTCTTTTTCTTGATGGAAAAATAATGTAACATCAACAACATTTAAATGTTAAAAAAATATATCTATCTATAAATATGATGTCAAATATGTTGTCTTGTCATCTAGATCAGATGCTTGCCTCCATCCTTTGTCCAGTGGCATTGCTCTGTATTGCACTTATTGGCTGGATGGTGTTCCGTAAACTGACCTCTCCTTCGTCCAAAATTCCGGATTCTATGGTACGTTCGTTCATCCTGTTCTTATGAATGCATGTTAGGAGGAGACTCTTTCCCTTATTCAGTAGGCCTGTCAATATTTATATACTCGTCTGAGTATCTATTTGAGAGAATCACAGTTATTTTGCATAATAGTCATAATCGTTTCCATGTTGTGCAAGCTTGTAGATCATCTATTTCCAGTTTCCACTATTTTAAAAGTAATTTCTTTGTAAAGTTGTAATGTTTTGTAAGTTATCTGTCATCTTTCTGTGCTATTTTTGTCTATGAAGCCTAAAATCCAAACAGAAATGTAATGTTAATTTATACTTTATGTTCAATGCCAAAAATACAAGTTAATCGCAATTATTTGTTTGTAAAATGTCATGATCGTGACAGCCCTACTACTCTGCGGTCATTATACTCTTGTCTTTAACTTTGACTCTCAAACCCCCTCCACTCCCTCCCTCCTTCTGTGTTTTTCAGTACTTCAGCGACACGAGCGGCAGACTTGCAAGGCAGGAGACTGTAGAGAGCCAGATGGTGGAGAGCCCTACTACCTCCACCTTACCTCTCCTGTCACAAGAGGTACACATTGGTACGCCGGTACAGGACGAGGGTGTGTCCAGCGTGCTGGAGGATGGGCAGGAGTCATGTTACGACTCAGGTAGGGTCCTGGTTGAAGAAGAGGGTTACAACTCAGGCAGGGCCCTGGTTGAAGAAGAGGGTTACAACTCAGGCAGGGCCCTGGATGAAGAAGAGGTTGACAACGAAGGGGGAAGCGGGTGCCCTGATGGCTACGAGAGCCGTTCACCTTGCGAGAATGGGCAAGGAGAAAGTGAAATGGGGCAGGAGTCATGTTATGACTCAGGCAAAGTCCTGGATGAGGAAGCGGGTTACAACTCAGGCAGGGCCCTGGATGAAGAAGAGGTTGACAACAAAGGGGGGAGCGGGTGCCCTGATGGCTACGAGAGCCGGTCACCTTGTAAGAGCCGGTCAGCTTACGAGCCCCGCGACAGGCTGACTGTTGAACTCTCCCCAGGAGAGGAGGTGGTTGATGACTCTGCCCACCTAACTCGTTGAGTTTTGTCCGTTTCGAATTGGCTTTGCTTATAAAGTCTGACTAAACGTCCATCTGTAGCTGCTGACACTCGGCTGATAGCGGCTGGTGGTCTCAATCATCAATCATCGTTGATGGTGATCTAATCTATATCAATCTGCAATTACATTTAATCAGATGTCGGACTGCAATCCCAAATATTAAATCAGCTGCCTAACATTTTTCCAATTAGAGAAATGTAAATTAACGAACAGGGAGGTGCATTATCGATACAAATGTGATGATTAAAATCGGTGAATTGAAAAATGAATCGCTATACTCTAAAACAGGGGTGGGCAACTGTGACGATGGAGAGAGCCACTATATTTCCACACTCACTCTAGAGGGCTGCATTGCATATTACTGTCGTAAGAAAAATAGCCGATCTACAAGCTCAAAACGCGTCGCACTGCGATGCGTTTTGAGCTTGTAGAAAATACTGAATTATTTTTTGCTTTTAAAAAGAAATTAGAATCCTGAAAAGTAACCTTTTCATTGATTTTCAAATGGATTTAGTTTTAGTTATGATAACTTTATGAACTAAATACAAATTGTACACAAAAAGACAATACTACTAATACTAGTCGTTAAGTACTAGTCATTTAATACTAGTCATTAAGTATAATTAAAGCAGGTCATGTTTAGAATTGCAACAGCTGAGATCAATACTATATCAGTATTCTGATATTAACCTGCGGGCCGCATTAAGTGAAGGTGGGGGCCGCATGTGGCCACCGGGCCGCCAGTTGCCCACCCCTGCTCTAAAACAACAGATTTTTATGTTTGATTGTTCACTGTACGCTGTGGCACCATCATACTACAGAGTGTAAATGAGGTTATAAAGTTTTGGAGCATTTATTCATGTTTCTGATCTGGTGGAGTGGCATATCCACCTGCAAACTTAGAGGGAGCCACATACTGAGCTCAAAACATGCTGTATTTGTTTAAAGGCGGTGGTTCCGGCGAGACTAAGGTGCTATTTACACGAGGATGGTGTTCATATAAAACGTCAAAATAAAGTATCGTTTGCTGCTGTCATTTAGACGAGAACCGTGTTCTCAGGAGGTGAAAACGCAACGAAGTGAAACCACCTCCCAGAGTGGAAATCATTCAGAACACCGTTTCCTATGGTCTCCATATAAACAGGCAAAACGGTGAATCCGCAAAACTTATGACATCATGGCTCATGTTGGCTCACAGCGCATATGTTTATTACATTGATGCAGAGCCATATCATTATGATATAATGGAGTTCCTGAACAAGCCTCCCTCCTCGCCTACAAAGTGCTGCTCATCAGCGATGTTGAATGTAAAACCATGATGTAAATAAAAAGCCTTGTGATAGACGGCAGCCGCGGCAGCAGCGTTTATGTAGCCTAATGTATTATAAAATATATACCATCCCGTGGCGCGCCCAGAGCCGTGTTGCGCAGGCTTGCGTGAAGGTTTCTTCTTCTTGTACGTGGGTGACCTGTCTATTTGGCAGCCCGTTATCGCCACCTAGCGACAGTATAGCATAATAGCACATCATATCATAACGTGTGCGTTCTCGTGTAAAGGGTAAGAAAAAATGAGAACGCAACAGGACTTTGACGTGTTATATGGAGATGGTCGCCGTCTAAAAGAGGCCTAAGTTTTTCCCTTGCAGTATTCAGTATGACCATGTATCTACCACTGATGTGTTACAAAAATGAAACCGTATTACCTTCAAGTCGTTAGGTTTCACTGAACAAAGTCTGTCTTTAACGGTCTTGTTTAAAAAAAAAATGATAACATTTTGACAGGACTGTAAAATACTTAACATTTGTAGTTTGTCTTGTTCTTGCTTTAAAACACTGGTTTTTGCCTTGTAGACTGTGATATTGTTTAAGTTCAGAGATGAAAGGAAAAGAGGCAATCTTCCTTTTCTATTGTAACTAAATGAAATCGGATGAAATTGATCTGAGCACTCAAAGAGAAAGGAAATTGTTTATCAGACCAGATACAAGTTTGTTTTGCAAGAGGCATTTTTAACATCACTGAATGTATATTGTTTTTGTTATTGTTTGTTTTCCTATTTTAACTTTTCTAATAGGGCAGGTTGATTGAATATTTTATTGAACGTCTTTTTAAAGGGACATGTGTTAAAAATGGCTGACACAAAAAAGCCAATGGCTTCTATTGTGTCCCATTAAACATTCAACACTCCCAAGATGGTGAAACAAAAATAACTACATAAAAATCTAGAAAATCTGTTTACGGTATTAGATTTGTTACTGCTGTAGAATCTATTTTTCTGACCCAGATATGGGCTCCATTGCCAAACCCCATCTTGAAGAAAGGATGCCTTAGCTGAGAATAGAAGGGAAGTGTACTCATGGTCTTATTCATGCTACAAGTGGTCATATAACGTCCTTTTACACAATCTAACTGCTACGCTATGTATTGTGCCATGTCTTTATAGCCTGCATTCAGCTAACACATTTGCAGTGGTGGAAAGATTACTCAAAGGTTTTACTTAATAAAAGTATCAATACTGAAATATAGAAATACTCTGTTAGTCCGGAATTCAAAATGTACTTAAGTAAAAGTACAAAAGTATTGGCGTTAAAATGTACTAAAAGTACTTATTATGCAGATTTTTGTTGTTGTTGGAAATGGCAGATCTACAATTACAATTTACAATTTAGGCATTTAGCAGACGCTCTTAATCCAGAGCGACTTACATTAAGCAAGAACAAAAGCATGGGAATACATCACATAAAAGCATTTATCATGAAACATGCGTAAGCTAAGAAAGTAACTGGAATATCTATATAATGAAACTATACATATATACTACTATTACACTACTACTACACTTGTTACAAGCATCTCAATGCATTGTGAGCTTGTAGATTGGCTATTCTCAAATGGCCAAAATCTATATAGGGCTGAAGTGGTTAATGTATGTTTTGTAATAATAATACAAGTAACACTAAAGTTTTCAAATAAATGTAGTGTAGTAAAAGTACAATATTTGCCTCTGAGATATAGTGGAGTGAAAGTATTGGAAATACTCAAAGTACAAATACCTCAGAATTGTACCTAAGTAAATATACTTAGTGACTTTCCACCACTGCACATTTGAGCCATTTCATTTAATAGTTGTTAAACATGGATAAATTCATGAAACTGTCCATGTGGAGATGATGGCTGGCTGTAGTTAATTTCTGTGGTTACCTTCACTGTGGATATTTATTCACAACGGCGTCAGAAAGCAGTGCCTCCGTTGTGACTTGGAAAATGTCCCCTTGTTGGTCCGGGTAACTGGTATCCCCAGTGGTACCTGAGGGGGTTCCAGGGGGTCCCGACCATTGATTGTTAGGAACCAAATGGACCCTTACCTAATGTGTCCGTTTGGTTCCATTTGTACACTCTCAAGAGTCATGGGGGTCCGTGGCTTAATGCATACCAAATTCTGCTAAACTAAAACATTTGAGAACCACTATATTATTTGACAAAATTAATGTGAAGAGAGAAACATGCAGGAATATTTACTCTGAATCCTGTGGATATTGGTATGGTCAACAACATAATTTACCTCACATTTGTAGTAATCGCGTCCATAAACTGTAGACATCTTTAATATTTGTATGTCTTTTGAGACGTTTGTATTTTATATTATTTTCAATGGTCAACATCTCATGAGGTCATTGAGAATTACCAGTAGTAAAGTGCCTTTGTTGATGATACATAAAACTCTACCGCTTTTCATTTACTGTACATTGTTTATTTGATACATTTCTGTATTACTGTTATCTCTATCCAACGCATTAAATTTCTGCAAATGTTTTACTTCAAAACTACTGTAGAGTTTGTTTTGAGGTGGAGATGTGTGCGTCTGTGTGTGCATTTTCCAGTCAGCTTTTCTTCAATGAAATCTTATCTACAGTATTAAAGAATAGTAGCACGTGTTTCAGTTCCATGATGAGTAATTGGACTGACAAACATTTAATACAGATTAGTAATCTGGAAGGGAAGGGCCTGCCTGCGTGGGTTGGTGTGTTCCATGACATTTGAATCTATCCCAGTAGTTCCTCTAGTGTGTTTGTGTGTTTATGCACACATGGATGTTTGTTTCCCTTTTACAGTTCCTTCCTCTTCTGTGTGACCTGAGAGTGGGATGGCTTTCGTTTATTATAAACAACCAATTGGCAAAAGATCATAAAACAAAACAAAAATAAATGACAGGGTCTGATAATGCGTGGCGCCTCTCTGACTCATTTGACCAGTCTGATGCCATATTTGGACAAGACCGATCCAGACGTCATTCACTTCCATTATCTATACTATAATTGGATCTCTGAGTCTCCCGTGTGTCAAACGCACAAGATTATTCTCTGACAGCGTCTGACCGTTGGGTCTCAAACTTGGGAGTGTGTGTATCATATTACCCAGAGGTGTCCGCAGAGCCAAACTATAAATGCACTCTGTCGAGGTGCCAACTTGCTCCTTGCACACAAGTAGAGCGTGCAAGTACTGCTACTAACTAATGTCTATTACAACTGCTGTTCTAAATCCTTTAGACCCGTTCTTGACCTTATACCAACCTTGAAACATACCTTAATTACGTCAACAGCCAGTAAGGGACCACCATTCTTACCCCGACATAAATCGGGGTAAGGGTTACAAACACACATACTTGCGCAGAGTGCGCAAGTACTGTAATCGGCTGCGTATGTTGTTGTTGTCCACCACCGGCCAATAAGGGACCACCATGCTTGATGACGTAACTAAGGTATGTTTGGTGATGTTCCAGATGTCTCATCTCTTACAGAGCCATGTCATAAATGTCAGTTAAAGTGTTAGGAAGTAAAATGTCAGGAATGGTTCTAGGTAATAGTTGTTTACAGGACTATAGCCATGATGCATTGCACAAACAGCTAATATCAAATCGTCATAAATCATTTTTTACTCTAGATTAGAATATTAGTACTTACTAATTTAGGTAATACGCTTTACCACACAAAACGCATTGTCTTGTCAAGATTCCAAGTCGTTTATTGAAAAGAATGAGTGAGTTGAGGGTTTGGTATGGATATGTAGAATAAGAAGGAAGCCTTGGGTCCATGGAACGTAGTGAATCAGGCTGGATCCCAGGCTGGTGGTGGAGGGCTGCAAGAGCACAGAGTTGGGTTAGTGAACGGTGAGGTGTGAATATTTATAGGCATTGTTCTAAAAACAATACACACTTGGTCACTGCTCACTGCTGAGAACACAAGACTATCCAGACTGCTACTAGACTGCTGTGGTTCACTTCACTGACATCCAGATGAGACGGATGTGGTGGTGGGAACATGGAAGTTAAAGAAATGAAGTACATTAAAGGTCAGGGTTTGTTTTACACCCCTTTCTATCGGAACCAGCCAGCCCCCTCTTCCGCTCACGCACACAGAGGCACACAAATTGCAAACAAATGCCCATAACTTATGTAGCTTCCAGTAAGCTGTTGCCATTCCCATGCAATCCCATGCAGTTTACTATAATTTGTTATGACCAGTGGAGGTCACTGCTCAGAATAATAAGGTAAAGCCAATAAAAATGAAACTCCAACTTTATGTACTGTACTGTATTGTACTGTACATTTAATTGTTGTGAAAGATTTTTTTTAATAAAAAATATATTGGAAAGCAATGGCTTTCTCTTTTTGAACAGAAAATAGCATGTGCATTTTATTTTCTAAATGTTTCATTTCCACTCAAAATCTAATATGATTTGATTAGCAATTCCTCCCATTTGTAAATTGCAAAGAGAGATATACAAAGGCATTCCACTTTAATAACTTTCTTGGTATCCAGAAAACCTTCCTAAGTGGAATGATATGTCAGCAAATATGTGTAATTCAATGTTGACAATATTATATGGGCATGCAAAATCAAAATGACATGGGTTGATAGTAATGCGATTTCAAGTGGTTGTGGTTAAACCAGGTTATGTCACAGCACTGACTTATTGATATCAAAAGTCTCATTGATGTTCCAGATACCGTATATGTCCATGCATCATACCAGCCATGAACATCATGGAAATGAGAAGAGGAACTGAGTGATGACACCACCTTTATGTACAGTACACTGTGTACATAAATACAAAGGTAAAGGTAAGTAACTCAGTACAGTGCACTGTCCCCGAGGTCTGACTGTCTGACGCACTCCAAAAACGGACAAAATCGCCAACATGCCTGATCTGCTGTTTCTGGTTGTACTGTTGGAGATCCTCTCTATCTGTCTCACAGCGCAAGGTAATATTTTATGTATTTGTTGTATGTATACTCCCATACGCTGGGGCAGTATCTGTCGGTGGAGAATGTTGGATGGGAAGAATATGAGGCGCTACGTCCTCCCAGTATAGACCACACTTCATTATCATGCAGATTGATCCCTGTCATGGCCTGTCTGAATCTCTATAGCCTGTGTGGATTTTTTTGTATTACATTATTTAATCCAAGCATTTTTAATTTAATATTTTTGAGAGGCGCCTATATTCCGCTATAGAGTAGATTTTCGTCTTACACAAACATTAAATTCCATTTAATTTAGTTTTAGTTATTTTGTTTTATTCAATTATAATAACGTTGGAATAGTGAGGTATTACAAACCTTTTGCAAATGGTCTAGTAAAGTTCTCCTGAGGAGAGCTGGCACAGCCCTAATAAATCAGGGATGAAAAACCTGTCTATATTAATCTGCTGTATTATTTCTTCAGTTCCAGTGTTTCTGACTCCGCCGACTGAGGTGAAGTTTGACTCTGTGGACTATAGGAATGTTCTTCACTGGAACTCACCCTCCGATGCCACCACACTGAACTACAATGTGCAGTGGAAGATGTGAGTGAAACACTTGCTACAACACATACTGTACACTTTGTACAGTCACCAGTACACATTCAACACAGTCACTCACCTGTACACACTCGTGAGTGAAATGTAGCCATGTTACCTTGCCCTGCAAAACAATACAGAATTACTTTAATTTGAGGCAGAAATCGTTACATAAACATTCAGGACGGGAACCCCTTTTGGGGAAATCAGCCTCAGTCCTAAATGGGTTAAGATTGTGGTTAATGTGGACAAAGAATAAGAATCTTATCAAGAACATTGACTTTGGACTCTGCATAGAAGAAAACATTTAAATTATTTAAATATCTAGATACTGGATTGATGTCTTTCAAAACGTGTGCAATATTTTCTAATTTCCTTTTTCATTCCCTGGATAAGTAACGCTATCGAACATAACAAGGTTGTCCACCCGACAGTGTCTGTATTGTAACGCAGTCTTTTCCTCCTGTCCTCTCCAGCTATGGTGAGCCATATTGTAACGCAGTCTTTTCCACCTGTCCTCTCCAGCTATGGTGAGCCACAGTGGCTTGACGTGGCAGACTGCCAGCGGATCAACACCACTCAGTGTGACCTGAGCACTGTGACCTCTGACCCTAGAGAGTGGTACTACGCCAGGGTCCATGCTTCCTCCTCACTGCCTGCGAGCCAATCAGCGTGGGCGCTCTCCCCCAGGTTCAGCCCTCGCTGGGAGAGTGAGTTTTATTTTAGTTTTTGAGGGTATTGCAAGTGGGCCCCCAAATATTTAGCAAACACTACGATATCACTATGATAGCATTTAGACCTGAGGACGATTCTACAAATGCCTTCTAAATCCTGACAGTTTTCTGAAAAAAAACATGTTTCTATGGTCAGTGGTTCTCAAACATAATATGTAAATTGGCTGCCAACCCCCATCTGAAAATATGTAGTTCCAGGGACCCCCCCTACAAGCTCGTAGTGCGGCACTTGGTGCCACGCTATGAGCTTGTAGATCTGCTATTTTTCAATAGCTAAAGTATAACATAATGATTAAAACACCAAAAGGGGTTCCCGTTCTGAATGGGTTAATACAAAAAACTAAAGAATGACATGGTATTGTTTCGTTAAGTCCTTGAAAATGGGTTTTCATTGTGATGTCGCAAAATAGCAACTTAACACACTCAATTGATTGGTCATTAAAATAAACAGCCTCTGAAAATGGACACGGTCCACCCATCTGAACCACTTTGGCTGCTGTGTTTAGATGGGTGTCCTGCGATCATTTCAATATTCTCAAGTAGACTAGGTAAGAGTACTGCATTTTAACATAAAGAAAGGGACTCATCACTGTTTGATTGTTTCCTTGGACAGGATAATGCATTGTATCTAGTCAGATACCAGTGAGCCCCAAAATAATGACATGTTAGAAACTGAACAATAACTCACTAGTCTGATCTGACACACTGCCATAGGGCACCACTGACTGTTGCCTTCCCCTTTGACATAATAGTTCATTCAAATTGGCCCTCCAAACTAATAGGAGGATTATATGGAAACATTATATGCTCACTGTATCAGAGATGTACTAGGTTTGTATCTACAGTTATCTCAATCTAGATCTAGTATTTCTTGAAGCTACTTATATCTAAATTATACAGTAGATCTATTCGTTTGTACTTTATTTTATTTCTGATTGTTTATCTGTGTATGTGGGTCTGTAGGCCTATGTGGGGAGGGATTTGGGTGGGTTTATGTGTACTACTGTGTCATGTGAAAAAAGGTGGGGGAAGAAAAAAGGAGGGTGTTTGGGAG
Organism: Protomyctophum parallelum; assembly: GCF_964188405.1. Lineage (NCBI taxonomy): Eukaryota > Metazoa > Chordata > Actinopteri > Myctophiformes > Myctophidae > Protomyctophum > Protomyctophum parallelum. The sequence goes on from NC_139704.1 coordinate 29,678,443, forward strand.
CACAGACTGCACAGAGAATGCTGTGGAATGGTTTTGTGAAGTTCTATTTGTTTATATTTGACAGCCAAAATCAGCCCGCCCAAACTGAGGCTGAATGTGACAGCGCAAGGCATTGTGGTCCGTGTGAAGCCCCCCCGCGCTCTCGCTCACAACAAGATGCACAAGAGACTGTGCTATAAGATCTACGTCATACACGGCAATGGAGACGAGGTGCTGATGCTATGCATGCGCGCGCAAACACACACACACACACACACACACACACACACACACACACACACACACACACACACACACACACACACACAGTCCTGGGACCCCAAGTAATCATTGGTCCCCAGCTAAATAAGTTTAACCTTTTATTTTATACATTGACTATTTAAAAATAGACGATCTACAAGTTCACATCGCGTCTTGGAAATGCTGTGAGCTTGTAGATCTGCTCTTTTCAAAATATCTTGAAGATGATTTGATCATTTTGAACAAATCTTTGTACGGAGCTCCTGGCACAAACTATTTTCAGCTGGGGGTCTGCAGCCAAATAGCTTTCCATTTGGGGGTCCTTGGCTTGATATGTAAATGTTTTAGAACCACGTGTCGTTGTTCTTCTCTCCTCGTTCCCACGCTTGTTACTTATAACCCTGCCGTGTTTTCTATATCTCTCACCACAACCTCCCCCTCCTCTCCACTCCTTTTTTCCCCTGTCGTGTTTTCCAGGACGAGCACGAGATAGAGTGCTGTCGCAAACATCTGTCTCTCTACGACCTACTGCCCAACACAGAGTACTGCATCCAGGCCCAGATCTTCATCCCTCTGCAGGGCAGGACCAGCACCCGCAGCTCTCTGAGATGTGCCACTACACTCTGACCCAGGTACAGTACATTCATCATATCATCTAGATTCTAGACTGACTGGCACACGTGTGCAGACAAGGTAGTTTTGTATTTGTCATTCGTTTTTATTTTTGATTTAGTTTAGACTTGTTGCTCTCAATATAGTTTAGCCTTAATTATATTTTTAAGCAAGTTTTTGAAGAGGATTAACTGTAGTTTAGTTTTTATTAGGTGTAGGCCTATTACTTTTCAACAAAACCAAATCATAACCAAACAAATCATAGTTAAAAATGACTAAAGACTGTTAGTTTATTAGTTTATTGTATTAGTTTATTAAACCCATGTGCAGTTTCTGTTTTCTTTGTTTTCCCTTTTTTTGTAAAGAATAATTTTTCAGATAATTAAAATGTTTTATTTTATTTGAGTTAACTCTAATAACTTTGCTGCAGACTCATGCATGTCAGCAGCACACATGCGGCTCAGAAATGGTGTGTGTGTGTGTGTGTGTGTGTGTGTGTGTGTGTGTGTGTGTGTGTGTGTGTGTGTGTGTGCGCGTGTGTGCATGTGCGTGTGTGTGGTTGTATGTGCGTCTGGTTGTATGCGCGTGTGCATGTGAGTGCGCTCTATCACTAAGAGGGTGGAAGGTAAAACTCCATTTCTGGAACAAAGGTTTACAGTATGAGAAGTATCAGCTGTCACCTAAGAATCACCAGAGAGAGAGAGAGAGAGATGTGTAGTTTTTACCCATGAGTATAGTACTACATCTACACAATATAATCCCCCCCTCTTTCTACCACCTTTTATCTGTATTATTTATTTGTTTTTGTTTTTGATTGGTGACAAATAAAAAAGAAAGAAATGCAAATCCATTTCCGGATGCTGTTGCCTTTTGGCAATGTAATAACCTTCTGTTTCTTTCTTTCTCCCTGTCTTCCGTCCGTCTCCATTGTCCTTTATATCTATTTTCGCTCCTCTTTTATCCAGGAGAGAATGTATCGTGGCTCCAGGGGGTTGGGTCTTAACAAGAGAAATCTCAACATGATACTATGAATGACTGGAAGGGACTGGTTTTGGACTCCATCTGTCTATCTGCTCGTCCTCCATAGCCTCACGTTGCGGGGCATATGCATATGCATTAGGGGCGGACGAAGCCTGGCTGTGCCAGGCTACGTTCTCCTTAACTCTCTCCACTTGGAAAGCATCCATTGTTCACTGGTGTAAAGTAACTAAGCACATTTACTAAGTAGGCCTACAGTTTTTAGGTATTTTTTTTACTTTACTGGAGTATTTCAAATCTTCAGTGATTTCACTTCTACTCCACTACATCTCAGAGGCAAATTCTTACTCCACTACATTTATTTGAAAAATGTAGTTACTAGTTACTTTGTAGATTTGGATTATTATTGTATAACATACATGATTAACCACTTCAGCCCTTGAAATTAGCTGATCTACAAGCTTACAATGCATTACGATGCGACTTATTGTGAGCTTGTAGATCTGCTATTTTCAAATGATTATTTGATTTTTTTAAATGGGACATTCTGCACGAGTACTTTTACTTTTGGTGTTTTCTGAGCTCAATTGCACCCAAAAAAGCTGAACTTTTAACATCCAGTAGATGTTCTGTGGTCTGGGGTTTTCTGGCTCAAACAAGTGCTCTGATTTTCCTGTGGACTGTGTAAGAGTCCACAAATCCCATATATGACAATTTGCCAGCAGATGTCACTGTTGAGGGATGTTTTCATTGCAGCTCAAAAGTCTTCGGACCACAGAAAATCCACTGAATGTTCAAAGTTCAGGTTGTGTGGGTGTAATTGAGGTCATAAAACCTAAAAGAAAAACGAAAAATAAGTGGATGGTTATGAAACCTTGAAGTAAAAAAGAATCAGAGTACTTTATCCACCACTGCTGCTTGGAAAGCATTCATCGTTACTGCTGCTGACATCCAGGCCGACACAAACAACCATGCACTTTAGGACTCCAAAGAAATACACAAACACCACATTGTATGATCCATGTAGCATTCCGTTTAAGCACTCCTGACATAAACTTGAATGTCTTGTATAGTACTACTGTACTTGTTTTATCTTTGGCAGTGGCACCAGTAGTATAGCTTTTATCCTCAGCACACAGATTAATAAATGGTCATACAGGATGAATGTTGTGCTGCTACAGTACATGGACTGGCTTCCACTACAGAATTTTACAAAATGTACAAAATTGTGAACTTTTGGGCTTTTTTATGCTTTTGGGCAGTGGAAGTGGATATATTATTTAGTCAGTATAGTCTTGCATTTTCTTCTAAATTGCTAAAACACTAAACTCCATTCTCTGGATCAATAATTGCTCAGTGACCTAACCCGTTTGTTGAAACACTCTTTTGACAAAACCTTTAACCTTTAACAATTTGCAAACCCTATCCATTATTTTTTTTAAACATATTCTCACTGACTAAAACACATTTTGTTTTGATTGTACTGTAAATTAATAATTTATAAACTGTAAGATTTTCTTTTTATTAGTTTGGGCTTACTGAGCCTGTGGCCAATGCACACTGGACTGAACTGTGATGAATCTTAAATTGTTAAAGGTAATGCACTTTATTCTACTTCTATGCTCTAATATTTTAACTGCATTGACGAGCATGCACAATTACAATGATTTGTGCTGGATATGAAGACCTGTAATGAGATAAGATGTTTATTGTCACTGAATGGAACAACAACGCAGTTTAGTTTAGTCACTAAACTAAGATATTTTGTACATTTGTACATTTATTTATTTAAAGTGGATGGATGCACTAAAGTTTAGTGCATCCACTTTAAATAAATAAATGTAGCCTACAAAATATCTTTTCTACATAAATGAAGTCACTATTAAATTCCCTTAAACAAATTGGTCATGATTGGGATATTATTTGTAGGACGAGTCTCCTTACATTATAACTAGTGATGTGAAATGATCAATTTGGAGAAAAACTGAATCAATGTATTGTAAGACTAAAAAAACAAGCAAATAAAAGTCACCTCAAATAACTTTATTTGTGGGTCATTTCATTAAATGATGTATTTTTAAGCTTCCTTTATTTTTGGACATGCTAAATCACCAGGCCTTGTTTGTCATGCCATAAACAAATGGAATTGTTCTCATGGTCAGCATCATGTCAGTATCACACCAGTATCATGGTCATCATCATGTCAGTGTCATCGTCAGAATCATGTCAATATCACCCTCGGTATCAAATATATCACAATAAAGGTATGAATTTGTTTGTTTGTTTTGTTCATACAAGTGCAGTGTGTGTGTGTGTGTGTGTGTGAGAGAGAGAGAGAGAGAGAGAGAGCGAGAGAGAGAGAGAGAGAGAGAGAGAGAGAGAGAGAGAGTGTGAATGTGTAATGTACGTTAAGAAAATGTCAATAGAAATATTGGAAAAAGAAGGTATGAATTTTAATGTTAGTTAATGTTAATGTTTGTCATCAATGAAAGAGTAAATGTTGGTGCAGAAAGAAAATGTTCCAACAGATGGTTTTACTATAGTATGTTGTTCAAAAATGATGAAAATCATGGTATTCGACAACATACTATAGTATGTAGTTGTCTCCACCAGGCCAAAGGCATGGGGAGAGAGTATGTTTTGCACTCCGTCCGTCCGTCCGTGTGTGTGTCGTCCGTCCGTCCGTCCTTCCGTCTGTGAACAGCTAATCTCCACACCGTTAACCCGGTTGATGCCAAATTTGCACACACACTCCCTGGATGCCAACGATGAACCTCTGCCCCAAAATCTCCAGAACGCCCTGTTATAGCACCACCAGGAGGCCGCTTTGTGCAAAAATAGTTTTTGGACAGTAGAATAAAACAAACAAAAAAGCACTGTGAATTGTCTGGAGCCAGTGGCTCAGTGTGTTAGAACGCTGCCAAATGATCGGGAGATGGTGAGTTCAAACCACGCTAAAGTCTTTACTTTCAAGACCGATTCACAGAAGAACAAAACAAACAAAAAAGCACTGTGAATTGTCTGGAATAAGTGGATCACTGTGTTAGAACACTGCCACATCATCGGGAGATGGTGGGTTCAAACCCCACGCAAGTTCAAACAAAGAAATAAAGGGGGCAATCCCACCCCAGTCTTTACTGTGACACTTTGCATTCCACACTAACATCAAGTAGCACAGAAAAGCTGTATTGTAGTGACCAGCAGTTAGCTCAGTCTGATGAGTGGCTGTGCTTGTGATCCACAGGTCCATGGTTCAAATCCCACATTAGTCATGTGGCTCTGTGACACTTTGCTTTGCACACTGACTTTCAGAAGGACAACTTTAAATGGCATACTTAAACCTACCAACCCCATTCTAACCTACTTAGGTTCATCTTACGGTGCCTGAAAAGGAATCTTTGAAAGGTGTCATAGTTTTAGAAATATAGTGCTTTCAAATTTGAGACTTTTATAATGTGGCTCAATGGCAGATTTTGGCACGTCAAAAAATCACTTTCACCTAGAAACTCCATTCACACTTTGTATTATTCAGCTTACTGTGGAGACACATGCTGGAACGTTTTACTTTGAAATGTTTTGTAGTTTCTGAGTTATTTAACTTAAACGCCCAATGCATTCTCTATGGCAATAGCACAAACTTTGGCATGCTACTAGTCCTACATACTTAAACATACCAACCCCATTCTAGCCTACTTAGGTTCATCTTACGGTGGACTGCATGTGTGCCTGAAAAGGAATCTTTGAAATGTTTCATAGTTTTAGAAATATAGTGCTTTCTAATTTGAGACTTTTATAATGGGGCTCAATGACAGATTTTGGCACGTCAAAAAATCACTTTCACCTAGAAACTCCATTCACACTTTTTATTATTCAGCTTACTGTGGAGACACATGCTGGAACGTTTTACTTTGAAATGTTTTGTTGTTTCTGAGTTATTTAACTTAAACGCCCAATGCATTCTCTATGACAATAGAATTAACTTCTGCCATTCTCTATGGCAATAGCACAAACTTTGGCATGCTACTAGTCCTTCATACTTAAACCTACCAACCCCATTCTAGCCTACTTAGGTTCATTTTACGGTGGACATGTTTGCCTGAAAAGGAATCTTTGAAATGTTTCATAGTTTTAGAAATATAGTGCTTTGTACATTACATATGATATAACCATGAGTGTCAACAACAGAGTGTGGAGGGGTGTTGTCCAGGGGTTTTCTTTTTTTTGACTGCTAGGTGTGTTTTGTTTTTTGTTTGTTTTTTCTTGTCTTTTTCTTTTGTGTAACTCATGTGAATTTTGTATGCTTTATTCTAAAATCATTAAAAAAACTTTGATGACAAAAAAAAGAAAATAAATATAGTGCTTTCAAATTTACAATGGGGCTCAATGGCAAAAATGATGAAAAACAAGGTTAATTTTATTTATTTATTTTTTAAACGATGGGCTATAACCCATGTTTTTTTAATTTTTCCATTTTTTTCAAATCCTCAAAAATGATGAAAAACGGCGTGCTATAGTATGCCGTACGGTATGGGCTATAGCCCATGTTCAAAAATGATGAAAAACGAGGTTAAAAATAAATAAAAAAAATCAAAAAACGATGGGCTATAACCCATGTTTTTTCATTTTTTCAAATCTTTAAAAATGATGAAAAACGGCGTGCTATAGTATGCCGTACGGTATGGGCTATAGCCCATGTTCAAAAATGATGAAAAACGAGGTTAAAAAAAAAATCAAAAATTCAAAAAACGATGGGCTATAACCCATGTTTTTTTATTTATTTTATTTCTTCAAATCCTCAAAAAGTATGAAAAACGGCGTGCTATAGTATGCCGTACGGTATGGGCCATAGCCCATGTTAAAAAATGATGAAAAACGAGGTAAAAAAAAACAAAAAAAACGATGGGCTATAACCCATGTTTTTTTCATTTTTTCAAATCTTTAAAAATGATGAAAAACGGCGTGCTATAGTATGCCGTACGGTATGGGCTATAGCCCATGTTCAAAAATGATGAAAAACGAGGTTAAAAAAAAAATCTAAAATTCAAAAAACGATGGGCTATAACCCATGTTTTTTTATTTTTAAAATTTCTTCAAATCCTCAAAAAGTATGAAAAACTGCGTGCTATAGTATGCCGTACGGTATGGGCTATAGCCCATGTTCAAAAATGATGAAAAACGAGGTAATTTTTTTTCCAAAAATTCAAAAAACGATGGGCTATAACCCATGTTTTTTAATTTTTTCAAATCCTCAAAAATGATGAAAAACGGCATGCTATAGTATGCCGTACGGTATGGGCCATAGCCCATGGTCAAAAATGCTGAAAAACGAGGTTAAAATAATAATAAAAAAAAAAAAAAACGATGGGCTATAACCCATGTTTTTTTCATTTTTTCAAATCTTTAAAAATGATGAAAAACGGCGTGCTATAGTATGCCGTACGGTATGGGCTATAGCCCATGTTCAAAAATGATGAAAAACAAGGTTAAAAAAAAATTCAAAAATTCAAAAAACGATGGGCTATAACCCATGTTTTTTAATTTTTTCAAATCCTCAAAAATGATGAAAAACGGCATGCTATAGTATGCCGTACGGTATGGGCCATAGCCCATGGTCAAAAATGCTGAAAAACGAGGTTAAAAAAATAATAATAAAAAAAAAAAACGATGGGCTATAAACCATGTTTTTTCAAAATTCTTCCAGGGGCCACAAGGGGGCGCTCCGCGGGCCGCATGTGGCCCGCGGGCCGCCAATTGAATATCCCTGCCGTACGGTATGGGCTATAGCCCATGTTCAAAAATGATGAAAAACGAGGTTATTTTTTTTTCTTCAAAAATTCAAAAAACGATGGGCTAAAACCCATGTTTTTTGTTTTTTTTTCCAAATCCTCAAAAATGATGAAAAACGGCGTGCTATAGTATGCCGTACGGTATGGGCCATAGCCCATGGCCAAAAATGATGAAAAACTAGGTTAATGTTTTTTTCAAAAATTCAAAAAACGATGGGCTATAACCCATGTTTTTTTCAGTTTTTCAAATCCTCAAAAATGATGAAAAACGGCGTGCTATAGTATGCCCTACGGTGTGGGCTATAGCCCATGGTCAAAAATGATGAAAAACGAGGTTAAAAAAGAAAAAAAAAATCAAAAAACGATGGGCTATAACCCATGTTTTTTTTATTTTTTCAAATCTTTAAAAATGATGAAAAACGGCGTGCTATAGTATGCCGTAAGGTATGGGCTATAGCCCATGTTCAAAAATTATGAAAACGAGGTTAAATTTTTTTCTTCAAAAATTCAAAAAACGATGGGCTATAACCCATGTTTTTTTATTTTTTTAAATTTCTTCAAATCCTCAAAAAGTATGAAAAACGGCGTGCTATAGTATGCCGTACGGTATGGGCTATAGCCCATGTTCAAAAATGATGAAAAACGAGGTTATTTTTTTTTCTTCAAAAATTCTAAAAACGATTGGCTATAACCCATGTTGTTTGATTTTTTTAAATTTTTTTCAAATCCTCAAAAATGATGAAAAACGGCGTGCTATAGTATGCCGTACGGTAGGGGCTATAGCCCATGTTCAAAAATGATGAAAAATGAGGTTAAAAAAAAAATTTCAAAATATCAACAACGATGGGCTATAACCCATGTTTTTGAAATTTTGAATTTTTTTCAAATCCTCAAAAATGATGAAAAACGGCGTGCTATAGTATGCCGTACGGTAGGGGCTATAGCCCATGTTCAAAAATGATGAAAAACGAGGTAAATTTTTTTTTTCAAAATTTCAAAAAACGATGGGCTATAACCCATGTTTTTGGAAATTTAGATTTTTTTTCAAATGATGAAAAACGGCGTGCTATAGTATGCCGTACGGTAGGGGCTATAGCCCATGTTCAAAAATGATGAAAAACGAGGTTAAAAATATTTCAAATTTTCAAAAAACGATGGGCTATAATCCATGTTTTTTGAAATTTTGAAATTTTTTCAAATCCTCAAAAATGATGAAAAACGGCGTGCTATAGTATGCCGTACGGTAGGGGCTATAGCCCATGTTCAAAAATGATGAAAACTGAGGTTAATTTTTTTTTTCAAAATTTCAAAAAACGATGGGCTATATATAACCCATGTTTTTTTTTTTTTTGAATTTTTTTCAAATCCTCAAAAATGATGAAAAACGGCGTGCTATAGTATGCCGTACGGTAGGGGCTATAGCCCATGTTCAAAAATGATGAAAACTGAGGTTATTTTTTTTTTCAAAATTTCAAAAAACGATGGGCTATAACCCATGTTTTTTTAAATTTTGATTTTTTTTCAAATCCTCAAAAATGATGAAAAACGGCGTGTTATAGTATGCCATATGGTAGGGGCTATAGCCCATGTTCAAATATGATGAAAAACGAGGTTAAAAAAAACAATTCAAAATTTCAAAAACGATGGGCTATAACCCATGTTTTTGAAATTTTGATTTTTTTTCAAATCCTCAAAAATGATGAAAAACGGCGTGCTATAGTATGCCGTACGGTAGGGGCTATAGCCCATGTTCAAAAATGATGAAAACTGAGGTTATTTTTTTTTTCAAAATTTCAAAAAACGATGGGCTATAACCCATGTTTTTTTTAATTTTGATTTTTTTTCAAATCCTCAAAAATGATGAAAAACGGCGTGCTATAGTATGCCATATGGTAGGGGCTATAGCCCATGTTCAAATATGATGAAAAACGAGGTTAAAAAAAACAATTCAAAATTTAAAAAAACGATTGGCTATAACCCATGTTTTTTGAAATTTTGAAATTTTTTCAAATCCTCAAAAATGATGAAAAACGGCGTGCTATAGTATGCCGTACGGTAGGGGCTATAGCCCATGTTCAAAAATGATGAAAAACGAGGTTAAAAAAAAAATCACATTTTTTCAAATCCTCAAAAATTATGAAAAACGGCGTGCTATAGTATGCCGTACGGTAGGGGCTATAGCCCATGTTCAAAAATGATGAAAAACGAGGTTAAAAAGATTTCAAATTTTCAAAAAAAACGATGGGCTATAACACATGTTTTTTGAAATTTAGATTTTTTTTCAAATCCTCAAAAATGATGAAAAACGGCGTGCTATAGTATGCCGTACGGTAGGGGCTATAGCCCATGTTCAAAAATGATGAAAACTGAGGTTAATTTCTTTTTTCAAAATTTAAAAAAACGATGGGCTATAACCCATGTTTTTTTATTTTTTTAATTTTTTTCAAATCCTCAAAAATGATGAAAAACGGCGTGCTATAGTATGCCGTACGGTAGGGGCTATAGCCCATGTTCAAAAATGATGAAAAACGAGGTTAAAAAAAAAATCAAATTTTCAAAAAACGATGGGCTATAACCCATGTTTTTTGAAATTTTGATTTTTTTTCAAATCCTCAAAAATGATGAAAAACGGCGTGCTATAGTATGCCGTACGGTAGGGGCTATAGCCCATGTTCAAAAATGATGAAAACTGAGGTTAATTTCTTTTTTCAAAATTTCAAAAAACGATGGGCTATAACCCATGTTTTTTTTTTTTTTTAATTTTTTTCAAATCCTCAAAAATGATGAAAAACGGCGTGCTATAGTATGCCGTACGGTAGGGGCTATAGCCCATGTTCAAAAATGATGAAAAACGAGGTTAATTTTTTTTTCAAATTGTAAAAAAAACGATGGGCTATAACCCATGTTTTTTTAAATTTAGATTTTTTTTCAAATCCTCAAAAATGATGAAAAACTGCGTGCTATAGTATGCCATACGGTAGGGGCTATAGCCCATGTTCAAAAATTATGAAAAACTAGGTTAAATATTCTTTTCAAAATTTCAAAAAACGATGGGCTATAACCCATGTTTTTTAAAATGTTGAATTTTTTTCAAATCCTCAAAAATGATGAAAAACGGCGTGCTATAGTATGCCGTATGGTAGGGGCTATAGCCCATGTTCAAAAATTATGAAAAACGAGGTTAAAAAGATTTCAAATTTTCAAAAAACGATGGGCTATAAGCCATGTTTTTTGAAATTTTGAATTTTTTTCAAATCCTCAAAAATGATGAAAAACGGCGTGCTATAGTATGCCGTACGGTAGGGGCTATAGCCCATATTCAAAAATGATGAAAACTGAGGTTAATTTCTTTTTTCAAAATTTCAAAAAACGATGGGCTATAACCCATGTTTTTTTTAATTTTGAATTTTTTTCAAATCCTCAAAAATGATGAAAAACGGCGTGCTATAGTATGCCATATGGTAGGGGCTATAGCCCATGTTCAAAAATGTAGAAAAACGAGGTTAAAAAAACAATTCAAAATTAAAAAAAACGATGGGCTATAACCCATGTTTTTTTAAATTTTGAATTTTTTTCAAATCCTCAAAAATGATGAAAAACGGCGTGCTATAGTATGCCGTACGGTAGGGGCTATAGACCATGTTCAAAAATGATGAAAAACTAGGTTAAATTTTCTTTTCAAAATTTCAAAAAACGATGGGCTATAACCCATGTTTTTTAAAATTTTGAATTTTTTTCAAATCCTCAAAAATGATGAAAAACGGCGTGCTATAGTATGCCGTATGGTAGGGGCTATAGCCCATGTTCAAAAATGATGAAAAACGAGGTTAAAAAAACAATTCAAATTTTCAAAAAACGATGGGCTATAACCCATGTTTTTTGAAATTTTGAATTTTTTTCAAATCCTCAAAAATGATGAAAAACGGCGTGTTATAGTATGCCGTACGGTAGGGGCTATAGCCCATGTTCAAACATGATGAAAAACGAGGTTAAAAAAATAATTCAAAATTTAAAAAAACGATGGGCTACAACCCATGTTTTTTGAAATTTTGAATTTTTTTCAAATCCTCAAAAATGATGAAAAACGGCGTGCTATAGTATGCCGTACGGTAGGGGCTATAGCCCATGTTCAAAAATGATGAAAAACGAGGTTAAAAAGATTTCAAATTTTCAAAAAACGATGGGGTATAACCCATGTTTTTTGAAATTTTGAATTTTTTTCAAATCTTCAAAAATGATGAAAAACGGCGTGCTATAGTATGCCGTACGGTAGGGGCTATAGCCCATGTTCAAAAATGATGAAAACTGAGGTTAATTTCTTTTTTCAAATTTTCAAAAAACGATGGCTATAACCCATGTTTTTTGAAATTGTGAATTTTTTTCAAATCCTCAAAAATGATGAAAAACGGCGTGCTATAGTATGCCATATGGTAGGGGCTATAGCCCATGTTCAAAAATGATGAAAAACGAGGTTAAAAAAACAATTCAAAATTTCAAAAAACGATGGGCTATAACCCATGTTTTTTGAAATTTTGAATTTTTTTCAAATCCTCAAAAATGATGAAAAACGGCGTGCTATAGTATGCCGTACGGTAGGGGCTATAGACCATGTTCAAAAATGATGAAAAACTAGGTTAAAAAGAAAATAAAAATTTCAAAAAACGATGGGCTATAACCCATGTTTTTTGAAATTTTGAATTTTTTTCAAATCCTCAAAAATGATGAAAAACGGCGTGCTATAGTATGCCATATGGTAGGGGCTATAGCCCATGTTCAAAAATGATGAAAAACGAGGTTAAAAAAACAATTCAAATTTTCAAAAAACGATGGGCTATAACCCATGTTTTTTGAAATTTTGAATTTTTTTCAAATCCTCAAAAATGATGAAAAATGGCGTGCTATAGTATGCCGTACGGTAGGGGCTATAGACCATGTTCAAAAATGATGAAAAACTAGGTTAAAAAAACAATTCAAAATTTCAAAAAACGATGGGCTATAACCCATGTTTTTTTAAAATTTGAATTTTTTTCAAATCCTCAAAAATGATGAAAAACGGCGTGCTATAGTATGCCGTATGGTAGGGGCTATAGCCCATGTTCAAAAATGATGAAAAACGAGGTTAAAAAAACAATTCAAATTTTCAAAAAACGATGGGCTATAACCCATGTTTTTTGAAATTTTGAATTTTTTTCAAATCCTCAAAAATGATGAAAAACGGCGTGCTATAGTATGCCGTACGGTAGGGGCTATAGCCCATGTTCAAAAATGATGAAAAACGAGGTTAAAAAGATTTCAAATTTTCAAAAAACGATGGGGTATAACCCATGTTTTTTGAAATTTTGAATTTTTTTCAAATCTTCAAAAATGATGAAAAACGGCGTGCTATAGTATGCCGTACGGTAGGGGCTATAGCCCATGTTCAAAAATGATGAAAACTGAGGTTAATTTCTTTTTTCAAATTTTCAAAAAACGATGGCTATAACCCATGTTTTTTGAAATTGTGAATTTTTTTCAAATCCTCAAAAATGATGAAAAACGGCGTGCTATAGTATGCCATATGGTAGGGGCTATAGCCCATGTTCAAAAATGATGAAAAACGAGGTTAAAAAAACAATTCAAAATTTCAAAAAACGATGGGCTATAACCCATGTTTTTTGAAATTTTGAATTTTTTTCAAATCCTCAAAAATGATGAAAAACGGCGTGCTATAGTATGCCGTACGGTAGGGGCTATAGACCATGTTCAAAAATGATGAAAAACTAGGTTAAAAAGAAAATAAAAATTTCAAAAAACGATGGGCTATAACCCATGTTTTTTGAAATTTTGATTTTTTTTCAAATCCTCAAAAATGATGAAAAACGGCGTGCTATAGTATGCCATATGGTAGGGGCTATAGCCCATGTTCAAAAATGATGAAAAACGAGGTTAAAAAAACAATTCAAAATTTCAAAAAACGATGGGCTATAACCCATGTTTTTTGAAATTTTGAATTTTTTTCAAATCCTCAAAAATGATGAAAAATGGCGTGCTATAGTATGCCGTACGGTAGGGGCTATAGACCATGTTCAAAAATGATGAAAAACTAGGTTAAAAAAACAATTCAAAATTTCAAAAAACGATGGGCTATAACCCATGTTTTTTTTAAATTTGAATTTTTTTCAAATCCTCAAAAATGATGAAAAACGGCGTGCTATAGTATGCCGTATGGTAGGGGCTATAGCCCATGTTCAAAAATGATGAAAAACGAGGTTAAAAAAACAATTCAAAATTTCAAAAAACGATGGGCTATAACCCATGTTTTTTGAAATTTTGAATTTTTTTCAAATCCTCAAAAATGATGAAAAACGGCGTGCTATAGTATGCCGTACGGTAGGGGCTATAGACCATGTTCAAAAATGATGAAAAACTAGGTTAAAAAAAAAATCAAAATTTAAAAAAACGATGGGCTATAACCCATGTTTTTTGAAATTTTGAATTTTTTTCAAATCCTCAAAAATGATGAAAAACGGCGTGCTATAGTATGCCGTACGGTAGGGGCTATAGCCCATGTTCAAAAATGATGAAAAACGAGGTTAAGTTTTTTTCAAATTTTCAAAAAACGATGGGCTATAACCCATGTTTTTTTAAATTTTGATTTTTTTTCAAATCCTCAAAAATGATGAAAAACTGCGTGCTATAGTATGCCATACGGTAGGGGCTATAGCCCATGTTCAAAAATGATGAAAAACTAGGTTAAATTTTCTTTTCAAAATTTCAAAAAACGATGGGCTATAACCCATGTTTTTTGAAATTTTGAATTTTTTTGAAATCCTCAAAAATGATGAAAAACGGCGTGCTATAGTATGCCGTACGGTAGGGGCTATAGCCCATGTTCAAAAATGATGAAAAACTAGGTGAAAAAAAAAATCAAAAAAAAAAAAAACGATGGGCTATAACCCATGTTTTTTGAAATTTTGAATTTTTTTCAAATCCTCAAAAATGATGAAAAACGGCGTGCTATAGTATGCCGTACGGTAGGGGCTATAGCCCATGTTCAAAAATGATGAAAAACGAGGTTAATTTTTTTTTCAAATTTTCAAAAAACGATGGGCTATAACCCATGTTTTTTGAAATTTTGATTTTTTTTCAAATCCTCAAAAATGATGAAAAACTGCGTGCTATAGTATGCCATACGGTAGGGGCTATAGCCCATGTTCAAAAATGATGAAAAACTAGGTTAAACTTTCTTTTCAAAATTTCAAAAAACGATGGGCTATAACCCATGTTTTTTTAAATTTTGAATTTTTTTCAAATCCTCAAAAATGATGAAAAACGGCGTGCTATAGTATGCCGTATGGTAGGGGCTATAGCCCATGTTCAAAAATGATGAAAAACGAGGTTAAAAAAACAATTCAAAATTTCAAAAAACGATGGGCTATAACCCATGTTTTTTGAATTTTTGAATTTTTTTCAAATCCTCAAAAATGATGAAAAACAGCGTGTTATAGTATGCCGTACGGTAGGGGCTATAGCCCATGTTCAAAAATGATGAAAAACGAGGTTAATTTTTTTTTCAAAATTTCAAAAAACGATGGCTATAACCCATGTTTTTTTTAATTTAGAAATTTTTTCAAATCCTCAAAAATGATGAAAAACGGCGTGCTATAGTATGCCGTACGGTAGGGGCTATAGCCCATGTTCAAAAATGATGAAAAACGAGGTTAATTTTTTTTTCAAATTTTCAAAAAACGATGGGCTATAACCCATGTTTTTTGAAATTTTGATTTTTTTTCAAATCCTCAAAAATGATGAAAAACTGCGTGCTATAGTATGCCATACGGTAGGGGCTATAGCCCATGTTCAAAAATGATGAAAAACTAGGTTAAATTTTCTTTTCAAAATTTCAAAAAACGATGGGCTATAACCCATGTTTTTTAAAATTTTGAATTTTTTTCAAATCCTCAAAAATGATGAAAAACGGCGTGCTATAGTATGCCGTACGGTAGGGGCTATAGCCCATGTTCAAAAATGATGAAAAACGAGGTAATTTTTTTTTTCAAATTTTCAAAAAACGATGGGCTATAACCCATGTTTTTTTTAATTTTGTTTTTTTTTCAAATCCTCAAAAATGATGAAAAACGGCGTGTTATAGTATGCCGTACGGTAGGGGCTATAGCCCATGTTCAAACATGATGAAAAACGAGGTTAAAAAAATAATTCGAAATTAAAAAAAACGATGGGCTATAACCCATGTTTTTTGAAATTTTGAATTTTTTTCAAATCCTCAAAAATGATGAAAAACGGCGTGCTATAGTATGCCGTACGGTAGGGGCTATAGCCCATGTTCAAAAATGATGAAAAACGAGGTTAATTTTTTTTTCAAATTTTCAAAAAACGATGGGCTATAACCCATGTTTTTTGAAATTTTGATTTTTTTTCAAATCCTCAAAAATGATGAAAAACTGCGTGCTATAGTATGCCATACGGTAGGGGCTATAGCCCATGTTCAAAAATGATGAAAAACTAGGTTAAATTTTCTTTTCAAAATTTCAAAAAACGATGGGCTATAACCCATGTTTTTTAAAATTTTGATTTTTTTTCAAATCCTCAAAAATGATGAAAAACGGCGTGCTATAGTATGCCGTATGGTAGGGGCTATAGCCCATGTTCAAAAATGATGAAAAACGAGGTTAAAAAAACAATTCAAAATTTCAAAAAACGATGGGCTATAACCCATGTTTTTTGAAATTTTGAATTTTTTTCAAATCCTCAAAAATGATGAAAAACGGCGTGCTATAGTATGCCGTACGGTAGGGGCTATAGACCATGTTCAAAAATGATGATAAACTAGGTTAAAAAAAAAAATCAAAATAAAAAAAAACGATGGGCTATAACCCATGTTTTTTGAAATTTTGAATTTTTTTCAAATCCTCAAAAATGATGAAAAACGGCGTGCTATAGTATGCCGTACGGTAGGGGCTATAGCCCATGTTCAAAAATGATGAAAAACGAGGTTAATTTTTTTTTCAAAATTTCAAAAAACGATGGCTATAACCCATGTTTTTTGAAATTTTGAAATTTTTTCAAATCCTCAAAAATGATGAAAAACGGCGTGCTATAGTATGCCGTACGGTAGGGGCTATAGCCCATGTTCAAAAATGATGAAAAACAAGGTTAATTTTTTTTTCAAATTTTCAAAAAACGATGGGCTATAACCCATGTTTTTTGAAATTTTGATTTTTTTTCAAATCCTCAAAAATGATGAAAAACTGCGTGCTATAGTATGCCATACGGTAGGGGCTGTAGCCCATGTTCAAAAATGATGAAAAACTAGGTTAAATTTTCTTTTCAAAATTTCAAAAAACGATGGGCTATAACCCATGTTTTTTAAAATTTTGAATTTTTTTCAAATCCTCAAAAATGATGAAAAACGGCGTGCTATAGTATGCCGTATGGTAGGGGCTATAGCCCATGTTCAAAAATGATGAAAAACGAGGTTAAAAAAACAATTCAAAATTTCAAAAAACGATGGGCTATAACCCATGTTTTTTGAAATTTTGAATTTTTTTCAAATCCTCAAAAATGATGAAAAACGGCGTGCTATAGTATGCCGTACGGTAGGGGCTATAGACCATGTTCAAAAATGATGAAAAACTAGGTTAAAAAAAAAATTCTAAATTTAAAAAAACGATGGGCTATAACCCATGTTTTTTGAAATTTTGAATTTTTTTCAAATCCTCAAAAATGATGAAAAACGGCGTGCTATAGTATGCCGTACGGTAGGGGCTATAGCCCATGTTAAAAAATGATGAAAAACGAGGTAATTTTTTTTTTCAAATTTTCAAAAAACGATGGGCTATAACCCATGTTTTTTTTTATTTTGATTTTTTTTCAAATCCTCAAAAATGATGAAAAACTGCGTGCTATAGTATGCCATACGGTAGGGGCTATAGCCCATGTTCAAAAATGATGAAAAACGAGGTTAAAAAAACAATTCAAAATTTCAAAAAACGATGGGCTATAACCCATGTTTTTTGAAATTTTGATTTTTTTTCAAATCCTCAAAAATGATGAAAAACGGCGTGCTATAGTATGCCGTACGGTAGGGGCTATAGACCATGTTCAAAAATGATGAAAAACTAGGTTAAAAAAAAAAATCAAAATAAAAAAAAACGATTGGCTATAACCCATGTTTTTTGAAATTTTGAATTTTTTTCAAATCCTCAAAAATGATGAAAAACGGCGTGCTATAGTATGCCGTACGGTAGGGGCTATAGCCCATGTTCAAAAATGATGAAAAACGAGGTAATTTTTTTTTTCAAATTTTCAAAAAACGATGGGCTATAACCCATGTTTTTTTTAATTTTGTTTTTTTTTCAAATCCTCAAAAATGATGAAAAACGGCGTGTTATAGTATGCCGTACGGTAGGGGCTATAGCCCATGTTCAAACATGATGAAAAACGAGGTTAAAAAAATAATTCGAAATTAAAAAAAACGATGGGCTATAACCCATGTTTTTTGAAATTTTGAATTTTTTTCAAATCCTCAAAAATGATGAAAAACGGCGTGCTATAGTATGCCGTACGGTAGGGGCTATAGCCCATGTTCAAAAATGATGAAAAACGAGGTTAATTTTTTTTTCAAATTTTCAAAAAACGATGGGCTATAACCCATGTTTTTTGAAATTTTGATTTTTTTTCAAATCCTCAAAAATGATGAAAAACTGCGTGCTATAGTATGCCATACGGTAGGGGCTATAGCCCATGTTCAAAAATGATGAAAAACTAGGTTAAATTTTCTTTTCAAAATTTCAAAAAACGATGGGCTATAACCCATGTTTTTTAAAATTTTGATTTTTTTTCAAATCCTCAAAAATGATGAAAAACGGCGTGCTATAGTATGCCGTATGGTAGGGGCTATAGCCCATGTTCAAAAATGATGAAAAACGAGGTTAAAAAAACAATTCAAAATTTCAAAAAACGATGGGCTATAACCCATGTTTTTTGAAATTTTGAATTTTTTTCAAATCCTCAAAAATGATGAAAAACGGCGTGCTATAGTATGCCGTACGGTAGGGGCTATAGACCATGTTCAAAAATGATGATAAACTAGGTTAAAAAAAAAAATCAAAATAAAAAAAAACGATGGGCTATAACCCATGTTTTTTGAAATTTTGAATTTTTTTCAAATCCTCAAAAATGATGAAAAACGGCGTGCTATAGTATGCCGTACGGTAGGGGCTATAGCCCATGTTCAAAAATGATGAAAAACGAGGTTAATTTTTTTTTCAAAATTTCAAAAAACGATGGCTATAACCCATGTTTTTTGAAATTTTGAATTTTTTTCAAATCCTCAAAAATGATGAAAAACGGCGTGCTATAGTATGCCGTACGGTAGGGGCTATAGCCCATGTTCAAAAATGATGAAAAACAAGGTTAATTTTTTTTTCAAATTTTCAAAAAACGATGGGCTATAACCCATGTTTTTTGAAATTTTGATTTTTTTTCAAATCCTCAAAAATGATGAAAAACTGCGTGCTATAGTATGCCATACGGTAGGGGCTGTAGCCCATGTTCAAAAATGATGAAAAACTAGGTTAAATTTTCTTTTCAAAATTTCAAAAAACGATGGGCTATAACCCATGTTTTTTAAAATTTTGAATTTTTTTCAAATCCTCAAAAATGATGAAAAACGGCGTGCTATAGTATGCCGTATGGTAGGGGCTATAGCCCATGTTCAAAAATGATGAAAAACGAGGTTAAAAAAACAATTCAAAATTTCAAAAAACGATGGGCTATAACCCATGTTTTTTGAAATTTTGAATTTTTTTCAAATCCTCAAAAATGATGAAAAACGGCGTGCTATAGTATGCCGTACGGTAGGGGCTATAGACCATGTTCAAAAATGATGAAAAACTAGGTTAAAAAAAAAATTCTAAATTTAAAAAAACGATGGGCTATAACCCATGTTTTTTGAAATTTTGAATTTTTTTCAAATCCTCAAAAATGATGAAAAACGGCGTGCTATAGTATGCCGTACGGTAGGGGCTATAGCCCATGTTAAAAAATGATGAAAAACGAGGTAATTTTTTTTTTCAAATTTTCAAAAAACGATGGGCTATAACCCATGTTTTTTTTTATTTTGATTTTTTTTCAAATCCTCAAAAATGATGAAAAACTGCGTGCTATAGTATGCCATACGGTAGGGGCTATAGCCCATGTTCAAAAATGATGAAAAACGAGGTTAAAAAAACAATTCAAAATTTCAAAAAACGATGGGCTATAACCCATGTTTTTTGAAATTTTGATTTTTTTTCAAATCCTCAAAAATGATGAAAAACGGCGTGCTATAGTATGCCGTACGGTAGGGGCTATAGACCATGTTCAAAAATGATGAAAAACTAGGTTAAAAAAAAAAATCAAAATAAAAAAAAACGATGGGCTATAACCCATGTTTTTTGAAATTTTGAATTTTTTTCAAATCCTCAAAAATGATGAAAAACGGCGTGCTATAGTATGCCGTACGGTAGGGGCTATAGCCCATGTTCAAAAATGATGAAAAACGAGGTTAATTTTTTTTTCAAAATTTCAAAAAACGATGGGCTATAACCCATGTTTTTTGAAATTTTGAATTTTTTTCAAATCCTCAAAAATGATGAAAAACGGCGTGCTATAGTATGCCGTACGGTAGGGGCTATAGACCATGTTCAAAAATGATGAAAAACTAGGTTAATTTTTTTTTCAAATTTTCAAAAAACGATGGGCTATAACCCATGTTTTTTGAAATTTTGATTATTTTTCAAATCCTCAAAAATGATGAAAAACTGCGTGCTATAGTATGCCATACGGTAGGGGCTATAGCCCATGTTCAAAAATGATGAAAAACTAGGTTAAATTTTCTTTTCAAAATTTCAAAAAACCATGGGCTATAACCCATGTTTTTTTAAATTTAGAATTTTTTTCAAATCCTCAAAAATGATGAAAAACGGCGTGCTATAGTATGCCGTATGGTAGGGGCTATAGCCCATGTTCAAAAATGATGAAAAACGAGGTTAAAAAAACAATTCAAAATTTCAAAAAACGATGGGCTATAACCCATGTTTTTTGAAATTTTGAATTTTTTTCAAATCCTCAAAAATGATGAAAAACGGCGTGCTATAGTATGCCGTACGGTAGGGGCTATAGACCATGTTCAAAAATGATGAAAAACTAGGTTAAAAAAAAAAATCAAAATAAAAAAAAACGATGGGCTATAACCCATGTTTTTTGAAATTTTGAATTTTTTTCAAATCCTCAAAAATGATGAAAAACGGCGTGCTATAGTATGCCGTACGGTAGGGGCTATAGCCCATGTTCAAAAATGATGAAAAACGAGGTTAATTTTTTTTTCAAAATTTCAAAAAACGATGGGCTATAACCCATGTTTTTTGAAATTTTGAATTTTTTTCAAATCCTCAAAAATGATGAAAAACGGCGTGCTATAGTATGCCGTACGGTAGGGGCTATAGACCATGTTCAAAAATGATGAAAAACTAGGTTAATTTTTTTTTCAAATTTTCAAAAAACGATGGGCTATAACCCATGTTTTTTGAAATTTTGATTATTTTTCAAATCCTCAAAAATGATGAAAAACTGCGTGCTATAGTATGCCATACGGTAGGGGCTATAGCCCATGTTCAAAAATGATGAAAAACTAGGTTAAATTTTCTTTTCAAAATTTCAAAAAACCATGGGCTATAACCCATGTTTTTTTAAATTTAGAATTTTTTTCAAATCCTCAAAAATGATGAAAAACGGCGTGCTATAGTATGCCGTATGGTAGGGGCTATAGCCCATGTTCAAAAATGATGAAAAACGAGGTTAAAAAAACAATTCAAAATTTCAAAAAACGATGGGCTATAACCCATGTTTTTTGAAATTTTGAATTTTTTTCAAATCCTCAAAAATGATGAAAAACGGCGTGCTATAGTATGCCGTACGGTAGGGGCTATAGACCATGTTCAAAAATGATGAAAAACTAGGTTAAAAAAAAAAATCAAAATAAAAAAAAACGATGGGCTATAACCCATGTTTTTTGAAATTTAGAATTTTTTTCAAATCCTCAAAAATGATGAAAAACGGCGTGCTATAGTATGCCGTACGGTAGGGGCTATAGCCCATGTTCAAAAATGATGAAAAACGAGGTTAATTTTTTTTTCAAATTTTCAAAAAACGATGGGCTATAACCCATGTTTTTTGAAATTTTGATTTTTTTTCAAATCCTCAAAAATGATGAAAAACTGCGTGCTATAGTATGCCATACGGTAGGGGCTATAGCCCATGTTCAAAAATGATGAAAAACGAGGTTAAAAAAACAATTCAAAATTTCAAAAAACGATGGGCTATAACCCATGTTTTTAAACATTTAGAATTTTTTTCAAATCCTCAAAAATGATGAAAAACGGCGTGTTATAGTATGCCGTACGGTAGGGGCTATAGCCCATGTTCAAAAATGATGAAAACTGAGGTAATTTTTTTTTTCAAATTTTCAAAAAACGATGGGCTATAACCCATGTTTTTTGAAATTTTGAATTTTTTTCAAATCCTCAAAAATGATGAAAAACGGCGTGCTATAGTATGCCATATGGTAGGGGCTATAGCCCATGTTCAAAAATGATGAAAAACGAGGTTAAAAAAAACAATTCAAATTTTCAAAAAACGATGGGCTATAACCCATGTTTTTTGAAATTTTGAATTTTTTTCAAATCCTCAAAAATGATGAAAAACGGCGTGCTATAGTATGCCATATGGTAGGGGCTATAGCCCATGTTCAAAAATGATGAAAAACGAGGTTAAAAAGATTTCAAATTTATAAAAAACGATGGGCTATAACCCATGTTTTTTGAAATTTTGATTTTTTTTCAAATCCTCAAAAATGATGAAAAACGGCGTGCTATAGTATGCCGTACGGTAGGGGCTATAGCCCATGTTCAAAAATGATGAAAACTGAGGTTAATTTCTTTTTTCAAAAATTCAAAAAACGATGGGCTATAACCCATGTTTTTTTTTATTTTGAATTTTTTTCAAATCCTCAAAAATGATGAAAAACGGCGTGCTATAGTATGCCATATGGTAGGGGCTATAGCCCATGTTCAAAAATGATGAAAAACGAGGTTAAAAAAACAATTCAAAATTTCAAAAAACGATGGGCTATAACCCATGTTTTTTGAAATTTTGAATTTTTTTCAAATCCTCAAAAATGATGAAAAATGGCGTGCTATAGTATGCCGTACGGTAGGGGCTATAGACCATGTTCAAAAATGATGAAAAACGAGGTTAAAAAGATTTCAAATTTATAAAAAACGATGGGCTATAACCCATGTTTTTTGAAATTTTGATTTTTTTTCAAATCCTCAAAAATGATGAAAAACGGCGTGCTATAGTATGCCGTACGGTAGGGGCTATAGCCCATGTTCAAAAATGATGAAAACTGAGGTTAATTTCTTTTTTCAAAAATTCAAAAAACGATGGGCTATAACCCATGTTTTTTTTTATTTTGAATTTTTTTCAAATCCTCAAAAATGATGAAAAACGGCGTGCTATAGTATGCCGTACGGTAGGGGCTATAGACCATGTTCAAAAATGATGATAAACTAGGTTAAAAAAAAAAATCAAAATAAAAAAAAACGATGGGCTATAACCCATGTTTTTTGAAATTTTGAATTTTTTTCAAATCCTCAAAAATGATGAAAAACGGCGTGCTATAGTATGCCGTACGGTAGGGGCTATAGCCCATGTTAAAAAATGATGAAAAACGAGGTAATTTTTTTTTTCAAAATTTCAAAAAACGATGGGCTATAACCCATGTTTTTTGAAATTTTGAATTTTTTTCAAATCCTCAAAAATGATGAAAAACGGCGTGCTATAGTATGCCGTACGGTAGGGGCTATAGCCCATGTTCAAAAATGATGAAAAACGAGGTTAATTTTTTTTTCAAAATTTCAAAAAACGATGGCTATAACCCATGTTTTTTGAAATTTTGAAATTTTTTCAAATCCTCAAAAATGATGAAAAACGGCGTGCTATAGTATGCCGTACGGTAGGGGCTATAGCCCATGTTCAAAAATGATGAAAAACAAGGTTAATTTTTTTTTCAAATTTTCAAAAAACGATGGGCTATAACCCATGTTTTTTGAAATTTTGATTTTTTTTCAAATCCTCAAAAATGATGAAAAACTGCGTGCTATAGTATGCCATACGGTAGGGGCTGTAGCCCATGTTCAAAAATGATGAAAAACTAGGTTAAATTTTCTTTTCAAAATTTCAAAAAACGATGGGCTATAACCCATGTTTTTTAAAATTTTGAATTTTTTTCAAATCCTCAAAAATGATGAAAAACGGCGTGCTATAGTATGCCGTATGGTAGGGGCTATAGCCCATGTTCAAAAATGATGAAAAACGAGGTTAAAAAAACAATTCAAAATTTCAAAAAACGATGGGCTATAACCCATGTTTTTTGAAATTTTGAATTTTTTTCAAATCCTCAAAAATGATGAAAAACGGCGTGCTATAGTATGCCGTACGGTAGGGGCTATAGACCATGTTCAAAAATGATGAAAAACTAGGTTAAAATTTTTTTTCTAAATTTAAAAAAACGATGGGCTATAACCCATGTTTTTTGAAATTTTGAATTTTTTTCAAATCCTCAAAAATGATGAAAAACGGCGTGCTATAGTATGCCGTACGGTAGGGGCTATAGCCCATGTTAAAAAATGATGAAAAACGAGGTAATTTTTTTTTCCAAATTTTCAAAAAACGATGGGCTATAACCCATGTTTTTTTTTATTTTGATTTTTTTTCAAATCCTCAAAAATGATGAAAAACTGCGTGCTATAGTATGCCATACGGTAGGGGCTATAGCCCATGTTCAAAAATGATGAAAAACGAGGTTAAAAAAACAATTCAAAATTTCAAAAAACGATGGGCTATAACCCATGTTTTTTGAAATTTTGAATTTTTTTCAAATCCTCAAAAATGATGAAAAACGGCGTGCTATAGTATGCCGTACGGTAGGGGCTATAGACCATGTTCAAAAATGATGAAAAACTAGGTTAAAAAAAAAATCAAAAAAAAAAAAAACGATGGGCTATAACCCATGTTTTTTGAAATTTTGAATTTTTTTCAAATCCTCAAAAATGATGAAAAACGGCGTGCTATAGTATGCCGTACGGTAGGGGCTATAGCCCATGTTCAGAAATGATGAAAAACAAGGTTAATTTTTTTTTCAAAATTTCAAAAAACGATGGGCTATAACCCATGTTTTTTTAAATTTTAAATTTTTTTCAAATCCTCAAAAATGATGAAAAACGGCGTGCTATAGTATGCCGTACGGTAGGGGCTATAGACCATGTTCAAAAATGATGAAAAACTAGGTTAATTTTTTTTTCAAATTTTCAAAAAACGATGGGCTATAACCCATGTTTTTTGAAATTTTGATTATTTTTCAAATCCTCAAAAATGATGAAAAACTGCGTGCTATAGTATGCCATACGGTAGGGGCTATAGCCCATGTTCAAAAATGATGAAAAACTAGGTTAAATTTTCTTTTCAAAATTTCAAAAAACCATGGGCTATAACCCATGTTTTTTTAAATTTTGAATTTTTTTCAAATCCTCAAAAATGATGAAAAACGGCGTGCTATAGTATGCCGTATGGTAGGGGCTATAGCCCATGTTCAAAAATGATGAAAAACGAGGTTAAAAAAACAATTCAAAATTTCAAAAAACGATGGGCTATAACCCATGTTTTTTGAAATTTTGAATTTTTTTCAAATCCTCAAAAATGATGAAAAACGGCGTGCTATAGTATGCCGTACGGTAGGGGCTATAGACCATGTTCAAAAATGATGAAAAACTAGGTTAAAAAAAAAAATCAAAATTAAAAAAAACGATGGGCTATAACCCATGTTTTTTGAAATTTTGATTTTTTTTCAAATCCTCAAAAATGATGAAAAACTGCGTGCTATAGTATGCCATACGGTAGGGGCTATAGCCCATGTTCAAAAATGATGAAAAACTAGGTTAAATTTTCTTTTCAAAATTTCAAAAAACCATGGGCTATAACCCATGTTTTTTTAAATTTAGAATTTTTTTCAAATCCTCAAAAATGATGAAAAACGGCGTGCTATAGTATGCCGTATGGTAGGGGCTATAGCCCATGTTCAAAAATGATGAAAAACGAGGTTAAAAAAACAATTCAAAATTTCAAAAAACGATGGGCTATAACCCATGTTTTTTGAAATTTTGAATTTTTTTCAAATCCTCAAAAATGATGAAAAACGGCGTGCTATAGTATGCCGTACGGTAGGGGCTATAGACCATGTTCAAAAATGATGAAAAACTAGGTTAAAAAAAAAAATCAAAATTAAAAAAAACGATGGGCTATAACCCATGTTTTTTGAAATTTTGATTTTTTTTCAAATCCTCAAAAATGATGAAAAACTGCGTGCTATAGTATGCCATACGGTAGGGGCTATAGCCCATGTTCAAAAATGATGAAAAACGAGGTTAAAAAAACAATTCAAAATTTCAAAAAACGATGGGCTATAACCCATGTTTTTAAACATTTAGATTTTTTTTCAAATCCTCAAAAATGATGAAAAACGGCGTGTTATAGTATGCCGTACGGTAGGGGCTATAGCCCATGTTCAAAAATGATGAAAACTGAGGTAATTTTTTTTTTCAAATTTTCAAAAAACGATGGGCTATAACCCATGTTTTTTGAAATTTTGAATTTTTTTCAAATCCTCAAAAATGATGAAAAACGGCGTGCTATAGTATGCCATATGGTAGGGGCTATAGCCCATGTTCAAAAATGATGAAAAACGAGGTTAAAAAAAACAATTCAAAATTTCAAAAAACGATGGGCTATAACCCATGTTTTTTGAAATTTTGAATTTTTTTCAAATCCTCAAAAATGATGAAAAACGGCGTGCTATAGTATGCCGTACGGTAGGGGCTATAGCCCATGTTCAAAAATGATGAAAAACGAGGTTAATTTTTTTTTCAAAATTTCAAAAAACGATGGGCTATAACCCATGTTTTTTGAAATTTAGAATTTTTTTCAAATCCTCAAAAATGATGAAAAACGGCGTGCTATAGTATGCCGTACGGTAGGGGCTATAGCCCATGTTCAAAAATGATGAAAAACGAGGTTAAAAAGATTTCAAATTTATAAAAAACGATGGGCTATAACCTATGTTTTTTGAAATTTTGATTTTTTTTCAAATCCTCAAAAATGATGAAAAACGGCGTGCTATAGTATGCCGTACGGTAGGGGCTATAGCCCATGTTCAAAAATGATGAAAACTGAGGTTAATTTCTTTTTTCAAAAATTCAAAAAACGATGGGCTATAACCCATGTTTTTTTTTATTTTGAATTTTTTTCAAATCCTCAAAAATGATGAAAAACGGCGTGCTATAGTATGCCATATGGTAGGGGCTATAGCCCATGTTCAAAAATGATGAAAAACGAGGTTAAAAAAACAATTCAAAATTTCAAAAAACGATGGGCTATAACCCATGTTTTTTGAAATTTTGAATTTTTTTCAAATCCTCAAAAATGATGAAAAATGGCGTGCTATAGTATGCCGTACGGTAGGGGCTATAGACCATGTTCAAAAATGATGAAAAACGAGGTTAAAAAGATTTCAAATTTATAAAAAACGATGGGCTATAACCCATGTTTTTTGAAATTTTGATTTTTTTTCAAATCCTCAAAAATGATGAAAAACGGCGTGCTATAGTATGCCGTACGGTAGGGGCTATAGCCCATGTTCAAAAATGATGAAAACTGAGGTTAATTTCTTTTTTCAAAAATTCAAAAAACGATGGGCTATAACCCATGTTTTTTTTTATTTTGAATTTTTTTCAAATCCTCAAAAATGATGAAAAACGGCGTGCTATAGTATGCCATATGGTAGGGGCTATAGCCCATGTTCAAAAATTATGAAAAACGAGGTTAAAAAAACAATTCAAAATTTCAAAAAACGATGGGCTATAACCCATGTTTTTTGAAATTTTGAATTTTTTTCAAATCCTCAAAAATGATGAAAAATGGCGTGCTATAGTATGCCGTACGGTAGGGGCTATAGACCATGTTCAAAAATGATAAAAAACTAGGTTAAAAAAAAAAATCAAAATTTAAAAAAACGATGGGCTATAACCCATGTTTTTTGAAATTTTGAATTTTTTTCAAATCCTCAAAAATGATGAAAAGTGTCGTGCTATAGTATGCCGTACGGTAGGGGCTATAGCCCATGTTCAAAAATGATGAAAAACGAGGTTAATTTTTTTTTCAATTTTTCAAAAAACGATGGGCTATAACCCATGTTTTTTGAAATTTTGATTTTTTTTCAAATCCTCAAAAATGATGAAAAACTGCGTGCTATAGTATGCCGTATGGTAGGGGCTATAGCCCATGTTCAAAAATGATGAAAAACGAGGTTAAAAAAACAATTCAAAATTTCAAAAAACGATGGGCTATAACCCATGTTTTTTGAAATTTTGAATTTTTTTCAAATCCTCAAAAATGATGAAAAACGGCGTGCTATAGTATGCCGTACGGTAGGGGCTATAGCCCATGTTCAAAAATGATGAAAAACGAGGTTAATTTTTTTTTCAAATTTTCAAAAAACGATGGGCTATAACCCATGTTTTTGAAATTTAGATTTTTTTTCAAATCCTCAAAAATGATGAAAAACTGCGTGCTATAGTATGCCATACGGTAGGGGCTATAGCCCATGTTCAAAAATGATGAAAAACGAGGTTAAAAAAACAATTCAAAATTTCAAAAAACGATGGGCTATAACCCATGTTTTTAAACATTTAGAATTTTTTTCAAATCCTCAAAAATGATGAAAAACGGCGTGTTATAGTATGCCGTACGGTAGGGGCTATAGCCCATGTTCAAAAATGATGAAAACTGAGGTAATTTTTTTTTTCAAATTTTCAAAAAACGATGGGCTATAACCCATGTTTTTTGAAATTTTGAATTTTTTTCAAATCCTCAAAAATGATGAAAAACGGCGTGCTATAGTATGCCGTACGGTAGGGGCTATAGCCCATGTTCAAAAATGATGAAAAACGAGGTTAATTTTTTTTTCAAATTTTCAAAAAACGATGGGCTATAACCCATGTTTTTTTTTATTTTGATTTTTTTTCAAATCCTCAAAAATGATGAAAAACGGCGTGCTATAGTATGCCATATGGTAGGGGCTATATCCCATGTTCAAAAATGATGAAAAACGAGGTTAAAAAAAACAATTCAAAATTTAAAAAAACGATGGGCTATAACCCATGTTTTTTAAAATTTTGATTTTTTTTCAAATCCTCAAAAATGATGAAAAACGGCGTGCTATAGTATGCCGTATGGTAGGGGCTATAGCCCATGTTCAAAAATGATGAAAAACGAGGTTAAAAAAACAATTCAAAATTTCAAAAAACGATGGGCTATAACCCATGTTTTTTGAAATTTTGAATTTTTTTCAAATCCTCAAAAATGATGAAAAACGGCGTGCTATAGTATGCCGTACGGTAGGGGCTATAGACCATGTTCAAAAATGATGATAAACTAGGTTAAAAAAAAAAATCTAAATTAAAAAAACGATGGGCTATAACCCATGTTTTTTGAAATTTTGAATTTTTTTCAAATCCTCAAAAATGATGAAAAACGGCGTGCTATAGTATGCCGTACGGTAGGGGCTATAGCCCATGTTCAAAAATGATGAAAAACGAGGTTAATTTTTTTTTCAAATTTTCAAAAAACGATGGCTATAACCCATGTTTTTTGAAAATTTAAAATTTTTTCAAATCCTCAAAAATGATGAAAAACGGCGTGCTATAGTATGCCGTACGGTAGGGGCTATAGCCCATGTTCAAAAATGATGAAAAACGAGGTTAATTTTTTTTTCAAATTTTCAAAAAACGATGGGCTATAACCCATGTTTTTGAAATTTTGATTTTTTTTCAAATCCTCAAAAATGATGAAAAACTGCGTGCTATAGTATGCCATACGGTAGGGGCTATAGCCCATGTTCAAAAATGATGAAAAACGAGGTTAAAAAAACAATTCAAAATTTCAAAAAACGATGGGCTATAACCCATGTTTTTAAACATTTAGAATTTTTTTCAAATCCTCAAAAATGATGAAAAACGGCGTGTTATAGTATGCCGTACGGTAGGGGCTATAGCCCATGTTCAAAAATGATGAAAACTGAGGTAAATTTTTTTTTCAAATTTTCAAAAAACGATGGGCTATAACCCATGTTTTTTGAAATTTTGAATTTTTTTCAAATCCTCAAAAATGATGAAAAACGGCGTGCTATAGTATGCCGTACGGTAGGGGCTATAGCCCATGTTCAAAAATGATGAAAAACGAGGTTAATTTTTTTTTCAAATTTTCAAAAAACGATGGGCTATAACCCATGTTTTTTTTAATTTTGATTTTTTTTCAAATCCTCAAAAATGATGAAAAACGGCGTGCTATAGTATGCCATATGGTAGGGGCTATATCCCATGTTCAAAAATGATGAAAAACGAGGTTAAAAAAAACAATTCAAAATTTAAAAAAACGATGGGCTATAACCCATGTTTTTTGAAATTTTGAATTTTTTTCAAATCCTCAAAAATGATGAAAAACGGCGTGCTATAGTATGCCGTACGGTAGGGGCTATAGCCCATGTTCAAAAATGATGAAAAACTAGGTTAAATTTTCTTTTCAAAATTTCAAAAAACGATGGGCTATAACCCATGTTTTTTAAAATTTTGATTTTTTTTCAAATCCTCAAAAATGATGAAAAACGGCGTGCTATAGTATGCCGTATGGTAGGGGCTATAGCCCATGTTCAAAAATGATGAAAAACGAGGTTAAAAAAACAATTCAAAATTTCAAAAAACGATGGGCTATAACCCATGTTTTTTGAAATTTTGAATTTTTTTCAAATCCTCAAAAATGATGAAAAACGGCGTGCTATAGTATGCCGTACGGTAGGGGCTATAGACCATGTTCAAAAATGATGATAAACTAGGTTAAAAAAAAAAATCAAAATAAAAAGAAACGATGGGCTATAACCCATGTTTTTTGAAATTTTGAATTTTTTTCAAATCCTCAAAAATGATGAAAAACGGCGTGCTATAGTATGCCGTACGGTAGGGGCTATAGCCCATGTTAAAAAATGATGAAAAACGAGGTAATTTTTTTTTTCAAAATTTCAAAAAACGATGGGCTATAACCCATGTTTTTTGAAATTTTGAATTTTTTTCAAATCCTCAAAA
The DNA here is from genome assembly GCF_964188405.1 of Protomyctophum parallelum. Lineage (NCBI taxonomy): Eukaryota > Metazoa > Chordata > Actinopteri > Myctophiformes > Myctophidae > Protomyctophum > Protomyctophum parallelum. Next base: position 29,709,350 of record NC_139704.1, read on the forward strand.
ATGATGAAAAACGGCGTGCTATAGTATGCCGTACGGTAGGGGCTATAGACCATGTTCAAAAATGATGAAAAACTAGGTTAAAAAAAAAAATCTAAATAAAAAAAACGATGGGCTATAACCCATGTTTTTTGAAATTTTGAATTTTTTTCAAATCCTCAAAAATGATGAAAAACGGCGTGCTATAGTATGCCGTACGGTAGGGGCTATAGCCCATGTTAAAAAATGATGAAAAACGAGGTTAATTTTTTTTTCAAATTTTCAAAAAACGATGGCTATAACCCATGTTTTTTGAAAATTTTAAATTTTTTCAAATCCTCAAAAATGATGAAAAACGGCGTGCTATAGTATGCCGTACGGTAGGGGCTATAGCCCATGTTCAAAAATGATGAAAAACAAGGTTAATTTTTTTTTCAAATTTTCAAAAAACGATGGGCTATAACCCATGTTTTTTGAAATTTTGATTTTTTTTCAAATCCTCAAAAATGATGAAAAACTGCGTGCTATAGTATGCCATACGGTAGGGGCTGTAGCCCATGTTCAAAAATGATGAAAAACTAGGTTAAATTTTCTTTTCAAAATTTCAAAAAACGATGGGCTATAACCCATGTTTTTTTAAATTTTGAATTTTTTTCAAATCCTCAAAAATGATGAAAAACGGCGTGCTATAGTATGCCGTATGGTAGGGGCTATAGCCCATGTTCAAAAATGATGAAAAACTAGGTTAAAAAAACAATTCAAAATTTCAAAAAACGATGGGCTATAACCCATGTTTTTTGAAATTTTGAATTTTTTTCAAATCCTCAAAAATGATGAAAAACGGCGTGCTATAGTATGCCGTACGGTAGGGGCTATAGACCATGTTCAAAAATGATGAAAAACTAGGTTAAAAAAAAAAATCTAAATTTAAAAAAACGATGGGCTATAACCCATGTTTTTTGAAATTTTGAATTTTTTTCAAATCCTCAAAAATGATGAAAAACGGCGTGCTATAGTATGCCGTACGGTAGGGGCTATAGCCCATGTTAAAAAATGATGAAAAACGAGGTAATTTTTTTTTTCAAATTTTCAAAAAACGATGGGCTATAACCCATGTTTTTTTTTATTTTGATTTTTTTTCAAATCCTCAAAAATGATGAAAAACTGCGTGCTATAGTATGCCATACGGTAGGGGCTATAGCCCATGTTCAAAAATGATGAAAAACGAGGTTAAAAAAACAATTCAAAATTTCAAAAAACGATGGGCTATAACCCATGTTTTTTGAAATTTTGAATTTTTTTCAAATCCTCAAAAATGATGAAAAACGGCGTGCTATAGTATGCCGTACGGTAGGGGCTATAGACCATGTTCAAAAATGATGAAAAACTAGGTTAATTTTTTTTTCAAATTTTCAAAAAACGATGGGCTATAACCCATGTTTTTTGAAATTTTGATTATTTTTCAAATCCTCAAAAATGATGAAAAACGGCGTGCTATAGTATGCCGTATGGTAGGGGCTATAGCCCATGTTCAAAAATGATGAAAAACGAGGTTAAAAAAACAATTCAAAATTTCAAAAAACGATGGGCTATAACCCATGTTTTTTGAAATTTTGAATTTTTTTCAAATCCTCAAAAATGATGAAAAACGGCGTGCTATAGTATGCCGTACGGTAGGGGCTATAGACCATGTTCAAAAATGATGAAAAACTAGGTTAAAAAAAAAATCAAAATAAAAAAAAACGATGGGCTATAACCCATGTTTTTTGAAATTTTGAATTTTTTTCAAATCTTCAAAAATGATGAAAAACGGCGTGCTATAGTATGCCGTACGGTAGGGGCTATAGCCCATGTTCAAAAATGATGAAAAACGAGGTTAATTTTTTTTTCAAATTTTCAAAAAACGATGGGCTATAACCCATGTTTTTTGAAATTTTGATTTTTTTTCAAATCCTCAAAAATGATGAAAAACTGCGTGCTATAGTATGCCATACGGTAGGGGCTATAGCCCATGTTCAAAAATGATGAAAAACGAGGTTAAAAAAACAATTCAAAATTTCAAAAAACGATGGGCTATAACCCATGTTTTTAAACATTTAGAAATTTTTTCAAATCCTCAAAAATGATGAAAAACGGCGTGTTATAGTATGCCGTACGGTAGGGGCTATAGCCCATGTTCAAAAATGATGAAAACTGAGGTAATTTTTTTTTTCAAATTTTCAAAAAACGATGGGCTATAACCCATGTTTTTTGAAATTTTGAATTTTTTTCAAATCCTCAAAAATGATGAAAAACGGCGTGCTATAGTATGCCATATGGTAGGGGCTATAGCCCATGTTCAAAAATGATGAAAAACGAGGTTAAAAAAAACAATTCAAAATTTCAAAAAACGATGGGCTATAACCCATGTTTTTTGAAATTTTGAATTTTTTTCAAATCCTCAAAAATGATGAAAAACGGCGTGCTATAGTATGCCGTACGGTAGGGGCTATAGCCCATGTTCAAAAATGATGAAAAACGAGGTTAATTTTTTTTTCAAAATTTCAAAAAACGATGGGCTATAACCCATGTTTTTTGAAATTTAGAATTTTTTTCAAATCCTCAAAAATGATGAAAAACGGCGTGCTATAGTATGCCATATGGTAGGGGCTATAGCCCATGTTCAAAAATGATGAAAAACGAGGTTAAAAAAACAATTCAAAATTTCAAAAAACGATGGGCTATAACCCATGTTTTTTGAAATTTTGAATTTTTTTCAAATCCTCAAAAATGATGAAAAATGGCGTGCTATAGTATGCCGTACGGTAGGGGCTATAGACCATGTTCAAAAATGATGAAAAACGAGGTTAAAAAGATTTCAAATTTATAAAAAACGATGGGCTATAACCCATGTTTTTTGAAATTTTGATTTTTTTTCAAATCCTCAAAAATGATGAAAAACGGCGTGCTATAGTATGCCGTACGGTAGGGGCTATAGCCCATGTTCAAAAATGATGAAAACTGAGGTTAATTTCTTTTTTCAAAAATTAAAAAAACGATGGGCTATAACCCATGTTTTTTTTTATTTTGAATTTTTTTCAAATCCTCAAAAATGATGAAAAACGGCGTGCTATAGTATGCCGTACGGTAGGGGCTATAGACCATGTTCAAAAATGATGAAAAACTAGGTTAAAAAAAAAAATCTAAATTAAAAAAAACGATGGGCTATAACCCATGTTTTTTGAAATTTTGAATTTTTTTCAAATCTTCAAAAATGATGAAAAACGGCGTGCTATAGTATGCCGTACGGTAGGGGCTATAGCCCATGTTCAAAAATGATGAAAAACGAGGTTAATTTTTTTTTCAAATTTTCAAAAAACGATGGGCTATAACCCATGTTTTTTGAAATTTTGATTTTTTTTCAAATCCTCAAAAATGATGAAAAACTGCGTGCTATAGTATGCCATACGGTAGGGGCTATAGCCCATGTTCAAAAATGATGAAAAACGAGGTTAAAAAAACAATTCAAAATTTCAAAAAACGATGGGCTATAACCCATGTTTTTAAACATTTAGAATTTTTTTCAAATCCTCAAAAATGATGAAAAACGGCGTGTTATAGTATGCCGTACGGTAGGGGCTATAGCCCATGTTCAAAAATGATGAAAACTGAGGTAATTTTTTTTTTCAAATTTTCAAAAAACGATGGGCTATAACCCATGTTTTTTGAAAATTTTAATTTTTTTCAAATCCTCAAAAATGATGAAAAACGGCGTGCTATAGTATGCCATATGGTAGGGGCTATAGCCCATGTTCAAAAATGATGAAAAACGAGGTTAAAAAAAACAATTCAAAATTTCAAAAAACGATGGGCTATAACCCATGTTTTTTGAAATTTTGAATTTTTTTCAAATCCTCAAAAATGATGAAAAACGGCGTGCTATAGTATGCCGTACGGTAGGGGCTATAGCCCATGTTCAAAAATGATGAAAAACGAGGTTAATTTTTTTTTCAAAATTTCAAAAAACGATGGGCTATAACCCATGTTTTTTGAAATTTAGAATTTTTTTCAAATCCTCAAAAATGATGAAAAACGGCGTGCTATAGTATGCCATATGGTAGGGGCTATAGCCCATGTTCAAAAATGATGAAAAACGAGGTTAAAAAAACAATTCAAAATTTCAAAAAACGATGGGCTATAACCCATGTTTTTTGAAATTTTGAATTTTTTTCAAATCCTCAAAAATGATGAAAAATGGCGTGCTATAGTATGCCGTACGGTAGGGGCTATAGACCATGTTCAAAAATGATGAAAAACGAGGTTAAAAAGATTTCAAATTTATAAAAAACGATGGGCTATAACCCATGTTTTTTGAAATTTTGATTTTTTTTCAAATCCTCAAAAATGATGAAAAACGGCGTGCTATAGTATGCCGTACGGTAGGGGCTATAGCCCATGTTCAAAAATGATGAAAACTGAGGTTAATTTCTTTTTTCAAAAATTCAAAAAACGATGGGCTATAACCCATGTTTTTTTTTATTTTGAATTTTTTTCAAATCCTCAAAAATGATGAAAAACGGCGTGCTATAGTATGCCGTACGGTAGGGGCTATAGACCATGTTCAAAAATGATGAAAAACTAGGTTAAAAAAAAAATCTAAATTTAAAAAAACGATGGGCTATAACCCATGTTTTTTTAAATTTTGATTTTTTTTCAAATCCTCAAAAATGATGAAAAACGGCGTGCTATAGTATGCCGTACGGTAGGGGCTATAGCCCATGTTCAAAAATGATGAAAAACGAGGTTAATTTTTTTTTCAAATTTTCAAAAAACGATGGGCTATAACCCATGTTTTTTGAAATTTTGATTTTTTTTCAAATCCTCAAAAATGATGAAAAACTGCGTGCTATAGTATGCCATACGGTAGGGGCTATAGCCCATGTTCAAAAATGATGAAAAACGAGGTTAAAAAAACAATTCAAAATTTCAAAAAACGATGGGCTATAACCCATGTTTTTAAACATTTAGAAATTTTTTCAAATCCTCAAAAATGATGAAAAACGGCGTGTTATAGTATGCCGTATGGTAGGGGCTATAGCCCATGTTCAAAAATGATGAAAACTGAGGTTAATTTTTTTTTCAAAATTTCAAAAAACGATGGGCTATAACCCATGTTTTTTTTAATTTTGAATTTTTTTCAAATCCTCAAAAATGATGAAAAACGGCGTGCTATAGTATGCCGTACGGTAGGGGCTATAGCCCATGTTCAAAAATGATGAAAAACGAGGTTATTTTTTTTTTCAAATTTTCAAAAAACGATGGGCTATAACCCATGTTTTTTTTAATTTTGATTTTTTTTTCAAATCCTCAAAAATTATGAAAAACGGCGTGCTATAGTATGCCATATGGTAGGGGCTATAGCCCATGTTCAAAAATGATGAAAAACGAGGTTAAAAAAAACAATTCAAAATTTCAAAAAACGATGGGCTATAACCCATGTTTTTTGAAATTTTGAATTTTTTTCAAATCCTCAAAAATGATGAAAAACGGCGTGCTATAGTATGCCGTACGGTAGGGGCTATAGCCCATGTTCAAAAATGATGAAAAACAAGGTTAATTTTTTTTTCAAAATTTCTAAAAACGATGGGCTATAACCCATGTTTTTTGAAATTTAGAAATTTTTTCAAATCCTCAAAAATGATGAAAAACGGCGTGCTATAGTATGCCGTACGGTAGGGGCTATAGCCCATGTTCAAAAATGATGAAAAACGAGGTTAAAAAGATTTCAAATTTATAAAAAACGATGGGCTATAACCCATGTTTTTTGAAATTTTGATTTTTTTTCAAATCCTCAAAAATGATGAAAAACGGCGTGCTATAGTATGCCGTACGGTAGGGGCTATAGCCCATGTTCAAAAATGATGAAAACTGAGGTTAATTTCTTTTTTCAAAAATTCAAAAAACGATGGGCTATAACCCATGTTTTTTTTTATTTTGAATTTTTTTCAAATCCTCAAAAATGATGAAAAACGGCGTGCTATAGTATGCCATATGGTAGGGGCTATAGCCCATGTTCAAAAATGATGAAAAACGAGGTTAAAAAAACAATTCAAAATTTCAAAAAACGATGGGCTATAACCCATGTTTTTTGAATTTTTGAATTTTTTTCAAATCCTCAAAAATGATGAAAAATGGCGTGCTATAGTATGCCGTACGGTAGGGGCTATAGACCATGTTCAAAAATGATGAAAAACTAGGTTAAAAAAAAAAATCTAAATTTAAAAAAACGATGGGCTATAACCCATGTTTTTTGAAATTTTGAATTTTTTTCAAATCCTCAAAAATGATGAAAAGTGTCGTGCTATAGTATGCCGTACGGTAGGGGCTATAGCCCATGTTCAAAAATGATGAAAAACGAGGTTAATTTTTTTTTCAAATTTTCAAAAAACGATGGGCTATAACCCATGTTTTTTGAAATTTTGATTTTTTTTCAAATCCTCAAAAATGATGAAAAACTGTGCTATAGTATGCCATACGGTAGGGGCTATAGCCCATGTTCAAAAATGATGAAAAACTAGGTTAAATTTTCTTTTCAAAATTTCAAAAAACGATGGGCTATAACCCATGTTTTTTAAAATTTTGAATTTTTTTCAAATCCTCAAAAATGATGAAAAACGGCGTGTTATAGTATGCCGTACGGTAGGGGCTATAGCCCATGTTCAAACATGATGAAAAACGAGGTTAAAAGAATAATTCAAAATTGAAAAAAATGATGGGCTATAACCCATGTTTTTTGAAATTTTGAAATTTTTTCAAATCCTCAAAAATGATGAAAAACGGCGTGCTATAGTATGCCGTACGGTAGGGGCTATAGCCCATGTTAAAAAATGATGAAAAACGAGGTTAAAAAGATTTCAATTTTTCAAAAAACGATGGGCTATAACCCATGTTTTTTGAAATTTTGAATTTTTTTCAAATCCTCAAAAATGATGAAAAACGGCGTGCTATAGTATGCCATACGGTAGGGGCTATAGCCCATGTTCAAAAATGATGAAAAACTAGGTTAAATTTTCTTTTCAAAATTTCAAAAAACGATGGGCTATAACCCATGTTTTTAAACATTTAGAATTTTTTTCAAATCCTCAAAAATGATGAAAAACTGCGTGCTATAGTATGCCATACGGTAGGGGCTATAGCCCATGTTCAAAAATGATGAAAAACGAGGTTAAAAAAACAATTCAAATTTTTAAAAAACGATGGGCTATAACCCATGTTTTTTGAAATTTTGAATTTTTTTCAAATCCTCAAAAATGATGAAAAACGGCGTGTTATAGTATGCCGTACGGTAGGGGCTATAGCCCATGTTCAAACATGATGAAAAACGAGGTTAAAAAAATAATTCAAAATTTAAAAAAACGATGGGCTATAACCCATGTTTTTTGAAATTTTGAATTTTTTTCAAATCCTCAAAAATGATGAAAAACGGCGTGCTATAGTATGCCGTACGGTAGGGGCTATAGCCCATGTTCAAAAATGATGAAAAACGAGGTAATTTTTTTTTTCAAAATTTCAAAAAACGATGGGCTATAACCCATGTTTTTTGAATTTTTTTAATTTTTTCAAATCCTCAAAAATGATGAAAAACTGCGTGCTATAGTATGCCGTACGGTAGGGGCTATAGCCCATGTTCAAAAATGATGAAAAACGAGGTTAAAAATATTTCAAATTTTCAAAAAACGATGGGCTATAACCCATGTTTTTTTAAATTTTGAATTTTTTTCAAATCCTCAAAAATGATGAAAAACGGCGTGCTATAGTATGCCGTACGGTAGGGGCTATAGCCCATGTTCAAAAATGATGAAAAACGAGGTAATTTTTTTTTTCAAAATTTCAAAAAACGATGGGCTATAACCCATGTTTTTTGAAATTTTTTAATTTTTTCAAATCCTCAAAAATGATGAAAAACTGCGTGCTATAGTATGCCGTACGGTAGGGGCTATAGCCCATGTTCAAAAATGATGAAAAACGAGGTTAAAAATATTTCAAATTTTCAAAAAACGATGGGCTATAACCCATGTTTTTTGAAAATTTGAATTTTTTTCAAATCCTCAAAAATGATGAAAAACGGCGTGCTATAGTATGCCATACGGTAGGGGCTATAGCCCATGTTCAAAAATGATGAAAAACTAGGTTAAATTTTCTTTTCAAAATTTCAAAAAACGATGGGCTATAACCCATGTTTTTTAAAATTTTGAATTTTTTTCAAATCCTCAAAAATGATGAAAAACGGCGTGTTATAGTATGCCGTACGGTAGGGGCTATAGCCCATGTTCAAACATGATGAAAAACGAGGTTAAAAGAATAATTCAAAATTGAAAAAAATGATGGGCTATAACCCATGTTTTTTGAAATTTTGAAATTTTTTCAAATCCTCAAAAATGATGAAAAACGGCGTGCTATAGTATGCCGTACGGTAGGGGCTATAGCCCATGTTCAAAAATGATGAAAAACGAAGTTATTTTTTTTTTCAAAATTAAAAAAAACGATGGGCTATAACCCATGTTTTTGAAATTTTGAAATTTTTTCAAATCCTCAAAAATGATGAAAAACGGCGTGTTATAGTATGCCGTACGGTAGGGGCTATAGCCCATGTTCAAAAATGATGAAAACTGAGGTTAATTTTTTTTTCAAAATTTCAAAAAAGCGATGGGCTATAACCCATGTTTTTTTAAATTTTGTTTTTTTTTCAAATCCTCAAAAATGATGAAAAACGGCGTGCTATAGTATGCCATATGGTAGGGGCTATAGCCCATGTTCAAAAATGATGAAAAACGAGGTTAAAAAAACCAATTCAAAATTCAAAAAAACGATGGGCTATAACCCATGTTTTTTTTAATTTTGAAATTTTTTCAAATCCTCAAAAATGATGAAAAACGGCGTGCTATAGTATGCCGTACGGTAGGGGCTATAGCCCATGTTCAAAAATGATGAAAAACGAGGTAATTTTTTTTTTCAAAATTTCAAAAAACGATGGGCTATAACCCATGTTTTTTGAAATTTTTTAATTTTTTCAAATCCTCAAAAATGATGAAAAACTGCGTGCTATAGTATGCCGTACGGTAGGGGCTATAGCCCATGTTCAAAAATGATGAAAAACGAGGTTAAAAATATTTCAAATTTTCAAAAAACGATGGGCTATAACCCATGTTTTTTGAAAATTTGAATTTTTTTCAAATCCTCAAAAATGATGAAAAACGGCGTGCTATAGTATGCCATACGGTAGGGGCTATAGCCCATGTTCAAAAATGATGAAAAACTAGGTTAAATTTTCTTTTCAAAATTTCAAAAAACGATGGGCTATAACCCATGTTTTTTAAAATTTTGAATTTTTTTCAAATCCTCAAAAATGATGAAAAACGGCGTGTTATAGTATGCCGTACGGTAGGGGCTATAGCCCATGTTCAAACATGATGAAAAACGAGGTTAAAAGAATAATTCAAAATTGAAAAAAATGATGGGCTATAACCCATGTTTTTTGAAATTTTGAAATTTTTTCAAATCCTCAAAAATGATGAAAAACGGCGTGCTATAGTATGCCGTACGGTAGGGGCTATAGCCCATGTTCAAAAATGATGAAAAACGAAGTTATTTTTTTTTTCAAAATTAAAAAAAACGATGGGCTATAACCCATGTTTTTGAAATTTTGAAATTTTTTCAAATCCTCAAAAATGATGAAAAACGGCGTGTTATAGTATGCCGTACGGTAGGGGCTATAGCCCATGTTCAAAAATGATGAAAACTGAGGTTAATTTTTTTTTCAAAATTTCAAAAAAGCGATGGGCTATAACCCATGTTTTTTTAAATTTTGTTTTTTTTTCAAATCCTCAAAAATGATGAAAAACGGCGTGCTATAGTATGCCATATGGTAGGGGCTATAGCCCATGTTCAAAAATGATGAAAAACGAGGTTAAAAAAACCAATTCAAAATTCAAAAAAACGATGGGCTATAACCCATGTTTTTTTTAATTTTGAAATTTTTTCAAATCCTCAAAAATGATGAAAAACGGCGTGCTATAGTATGCCGTACGGTAGGGGCTATAGCCCATGTTCAAAAATGATGAAAAACGAGGTTAATTTTTTTTTCAAAATTTCAAAAAACGATGGGCTATAACCCATGTTTTTTGAAATTTTGAATTTTTTTCAAATCCTCAAAAATGATGAAAAACGGCGTGCTATAGTATGCCGTACGGTAGGGGCTATAGCCCATGTTCAAAAATGATGAAAACTGAGGTTAATTTTTTTTTCAAAATTTCAAAAAAGCGATGGGCTATAACCCATGTTTTTTTAAATTTTGATTTTTTTTCAAATCCTCAAAAATGATGAAAAACTGTGTGCTATAGTATGCCATACGGTAGGGGCTATAGCCCATGTTCAAAAATGATGAAAAACTAGGTTAAATTTTCTTTTCAAAATTTCAAAAAACGATGGGCTATAACCCATGTTTTTTTTTAAATTTGAATTTTTTTCAAATCCTCAAAAATGATGAAAAACGGCGTGCTATAGTATGCCGTATGGTAGGGGCTATAGCCCATGTTCAAAAATGATGAAAAACGAGGTTAAAAAAACAATTCAAAATTTTAAAAAACGATGGGCTATAACCCATGTTTTTTGAAATTTTGAATTTTTTTCAAATCCTCAAAAATGATGAAAAACGGCGTGTTATAGTATGCCGTACGGTAGGGGCTATAGCCCATGTTCAAACATGATGAAAAACGAGGTTAAAAAAATAATTCAAAATTTAAAAAAACGATGGGCTATAACCCATGTTTTTTGAAATTTTGAATTTTTTTCAAATCCTCAAAAATGATGAAAAACGGCGTGCTATAGTATGCCGTACGGTAGGGGCTATAGCCCATGTTCAAAAATGATGAAAAACGAGGTAATTTTTTTTTTCAAAATTTCAAAAAACGATGGGCTATAACCCATGTTTTTTGAAATTTTTTAATTTTTTCAAATCCTCAAAAATGATGAAAAACTGCGTGCTATAGTATGCCGTACGGTAGGGGCTATAGCCCATGTTCAAAAATGATGAAAAACGAGGTTAAAAATATTTCAAATTTTCAAAAAACGATGGGCTATAACCCATGTTTTTTGAAATTTTGAATTTTTTTCAAATCCTCAAAAATGATGAAAAACGGCGTGCTATAGTATGCCGTACGGTAGGGGCTATAGCCCATGTTCAAAAATGATGAAAAACGAGGTAATTTTTTTTTTCAAAATTTCAAAAAACGATGGGCTATAACCCATGTTTTTTGAAATTTTTTAATTTTTTCAAATCCTCAAAAATGATGAAAAACTGCGTGCTATAGTATGCCGTACGGTAGGGGCTATAGCCCATGTTCAAAAATGATGAAAAACGAGGTTAAAAATATTTCAAATTTTCAAAAAACGATGGGCTATAACCCATGTTTTTTGAAATTTTGAATTTTTTTCAAATCCTCAAAAATGATGAAAAACGGCGTGCTATAGTATGCCATACGGTAGGGGCTATAGCCCATTTTCAAAAATGATGAAAAACTAGGTTAAATTTTCTTTTCAAAATTTCAAAAAACGATGGGCTATAACCCATGTTTTTTAAAATTTTGAATTTTTTTCAAATCCTCAAAAATGATGAAAAACGGCGTGTTATAGTATGCCGTACGGTAGGGGCTATAGCCCATGTTCAAACATGATGAAAAACGAGGTTAAAAGAATAATTCAAAATTGAAAAAAATGATGGGCTATAACCCATGTTTTTTGAAATTTTGAAATTTTTTCAAATCCTCAAAAATGATGAAAAACGGCGTGCTATAGTATGCCGTACGGTAGGGGCTATAGCCCATGTTCAAAAATGATGAAAAACGAGGTTAAAAAGATTTCAATTTTTCAAAAAACGATGGGCTATAACCCATGTTTTTTGAAATTTTGAATTTTTTTCAAATCCTCAAAAATGATGAAAAACGGCGTGCTATAGTATGCCATACGGTAGGGGCTATAGCCCATGTTCAAAAATGATGAAAAACTAGGTTAAATTTTCTTTTCAAAATTTCAAAAAACGATGGGCTATAACCCATGTTTTTAAACATTTAGAATTTTTTTCAAATCCTCAAAAATGATGAAAAACTGCGTGCTATAGTATGCCATACGGTAGGGGCTATAGCCCATGTTCAAAAATGATGAAAAACGAGGTTAAAAAAACAATTCAAAATTTCAAAAAACGATGGGCTATAACCCATGTTTTTAAACATTTAGAATTTTTTTCAAATCCTCAAAAATGATGAAAAACGGCGTGTTATAGTATGCCGTACGGTAGGGGCTATAGCCCATGTTCAAAAATGATGAAAACTGAGGTTAATTTTTTTTTCAAAATTTCAAAAAAGCGATGGGCTATAACCCATGTTTTTTTTAATTTTGTTTTTTTTTCAAATCCTCAAAAATGATGAAAAACGGCGTGCTATAGTATGCCATATGGTAGGGGCTATAGCCCATGTTCAAAAATGATGAAAAACGAGGTTAAAAAAAACAATTCAAATTTTTTAAAAACGATGGGCTATAACCCATGTTTTTTTTAATTTTGAAATTTTTTCAAATCCTCAAAAATGATGAAAAACGGCGTGCTATAGTATGCCGTACGGTAGGGGCTATAGCCCATGTTCAAAAATGATGAAAAACGAGGTTAATTCTTTTTTCAAAATTTCAAAAAACGATGGGCTATAACCCATGTTTTTTGAAATTTTGAATTTTTTTCAAATCCTCAAAAATGATGAAAAACTGCGTGCTATAGTATGCCGTACGGTAGGGGCTATAGCCCATGTTCAAAAATGATGAAAACTGAGGTTAATTTTTTTTTCAAAATTTCAAAAAAACGATGGGCTATAACCCATGTTTTTTTTAATTTTTAAATTTTTTCAAATCCTCAAAAATGATGAAAAACGGCGTGCTATAGTATGCCGTACGGTAGGGGCTATAGCCCATGTTCAAAAATGATGAAAAACGAAGTTAATTTTTTTTTCAAAATTAAAAAAAACGATGGGCTATAACCCATGTTTTTGAAATTTTGAAATTTTTTCAAATCCTCAAAAATGATGAAAAACGGCGTGCTATAGTATGCCGTACGGTAGGGGCTATAGCCCATGTTAAAAAATGATGAAAAACGAGGTTAATTTTTTTTTCAAATTTTCAAAAAACGATGGGCTATAACCCATGTTTTTTGAAATTTTGATTTTTTTTCAAATCCTCAAAAATGATGAAAAACTGTGTGCTATAGTATGCCATACGGTAGGGGCTATAGCCCATGTTCAAAAATGATGAAAAACTAGGTTAAATTTTCTTTTCAAAATTTCAAAAAACGATGGGCTATAACCCATGTTTTTTTTAAAATTTGAATTTTTTTCAAATCCTCAAAAATGATGAAAAACGGCGTGCTATAGTATGCCGTATGGTAGGGGCTATAGCCCATGTTCAAAAATGATGAAAAACGAGGTTAAAAAAACAATTCAAATTTTTAAAAAACGATGGGCTATAACCCATGTTTTTTGAAATTTTGAATTTTTTTCAAATCCTCAAAAATGATGAAAAACTGCGTGTTATAGTATGCCGTACGGTAGGGGCTATAGCCCATGTTCAAACATGATGAAAAACGAGGTTAAAAAAATAATTCAAAATTAAAAAAAACGATGGGCTATAACCCATGTTTTTTGAAATTTTGAATTTTTTTCAAATCCTCAAAAATGATGAAAAACGGCGTGCTATAGTATGCCGTACGGTAGGGGCTATAGCCCATGTTCAAAAATGATGAAAAACGAGGTAAATTTTTCTTTCAAAATTTCAAAAAACGATGGGCTATAACCCATGTTTTTTGAAATTTTTTAATTTTTTCAAATCCTCAAAAGTGATGAAAAACTGCGTGCTATAGTATGCCGTACGGTAGGGGCTATAGCCCATGTTCAAAAATGATGAAAAACGAGGTTAAAAATATTTCAAATTTTCAAAAAACGATGGGCTATAACCCATGTTTTTTGAAATTTTGAATTTTTTTCAAATCCTCAAAAATGATGAAAAACGGCGTGCCATAGTATGCCATACGGTAGGGGCTATAGCCCATGTTCAAAAATGATGAAAACTGAGGTTAATTTCTTTTTTCAAAATTTCAAAAAACGATGGGCTATAACCCATGTTTTTTTTTATTTTGATTTTTTTTCAAATCCTCAAAAATGATGAAAAACGGCGTGCTATAGTATGCCATATGGTAGGGGCTATAGCCCATGTTCAAAAATGATGAAAAACGAGGTTAAAAAAACAATTCAAAATTTAAAAAAACGATGGGCTATAACCCATGTTTTTTGAATTTTTTTCAAATCCTCAAAAATGATGAAAAACGGCGTGCTATAGTATGCCGTACGGTAGGGGCTATAGACCATGTTAAAAAATGATGAAAAACTAGGTTAAAAAAAAAATCTAAATTTAAAAAAACGATGGGCTATAACCCATGTTTTTTTTAATTTTGAATTTTTTTCAAATCCTCAAAAAGGATGAAAAACGGCGTGCTATAGTATGCCGTACGGTAGGGGCTATAGCCCATGTTCAAAAATGATGAAAAACGAGGTTAATTTTTTTTTCAAATTTTCAAAAAACGATGGGCTATAACCCATGTTTTTTGAATTTTTGATTTTTTTTCAAATCCTCAAAAATGATGAAAAACTGCGTGCTATAGTATGCCATACGGTAGGGGCTATAGCCCATGTTCAAAAATTATGAAAAACGAGGTTAAAAAAACAATTCAAAATTTCAAAAAACGATGGGCTATAACCCATGTTTTTAAACATTTAGAAATTTTTTCAAATCCTCAAAAATGATGAAAAACGGCGTGTTATAGTATGCCGTATGGTAGGGGCTATAGCCCATGTTCAAAAATGATGAAAACTGAGGTTAATTTTTTTTTCAAAATTTCAAAAAACGATGGGCTATAACCCATGTTTTTTTTAATTTTGAATTTTTTTCAAATCCTCAAAAATTATGAAAAACGGCGTGCTATAGTATGCCATATGGTAGGGGCTATAGCCCATGTTCAAAAATGATGAAAAACGAGGTTAAAAATAACAATTCAAAATTTCAAAAAACGATGGGCTATAACCCATGTTTTTTGAAATTTTGAATTTTTTTCAAATCCTCAAAAATGATGAAAAACGGCGTGCTATAGTATGCCGTACGGTAGGGGCTATAGCCCATGTTCAAAAATGATGAAAAACAAGGTTAATTTTTTTTTCAAAATTTCTAAAAACGATGGGCTATAACCCATGTTTTTTGAAATTTTGAAATTTTTTCAAATCCTCAAAAATGATGAAAAACGGCGTGCTATAGTATGCCGTACGGTAGGGGCTATAGCCCATGTTCAAAAATGATGAAAAACGAGGTTAAAAAGATTTCAAATTTATAAAAAACGATGGGCTATAACCCATGTTTTTTGAAATTTAGATTTTTTTTCAAATCCTCAAAAATGATGAAAAACGGCGTGCTATAGTATGCCGTACGGTAGGGGCTATAGCCCATGTTCAAAAATGATGAAAACTGAGGTTAATTTCTTTTTTCAAAAATTCAAAAAACGTTGGGCTATAACCCATGTTTTTTTTTTTTTTGAATTTTTTTCAAATCCTCAAAAATGATGAAAAACGGCGTGCTATAGTATGCCATATGGTAGGGGCTATAGCCCATGTTCAAAAATGATGAAAAACGAGGTTAAAAAAACAATTCAAAATTTCAAAAAACGATGGGCTATAACCCATGTTTTTTGAAATTTTGAATTTTTTTCAAATCCTCAAAAATGATGAAAAATGGCGTGCTATAGTATGCCGTACGGTAGGGGCTATAGACCATGTTCAAAAATGATGAAAAACTAGGTTAAAAAAAAAATCAAAATTTAAAAAAACGATGGGCTATAACCCATGTTTTTTGAAATTTTGAATTTTTTTCAAATCCTCAAAAATGATGAAAAGTGTTGTGCTATAGTATGCCGTACGGTAGGGGCTATAGCCCATGTTCAAAAATGATGAAAAACTAGGTTAAATTTTCTTTTCAAAATTTCAAAAAACGATGGGCTATAACCCATGTTTTTTAAAATTTTGAATTTTTTTCAAATCCTCAAAAATGATGAAAAACGGCGTGCTATAGTATGCCGTACGGTAGGGGCTATAGCCCATGTTCAAAAATGATGAAAAACGAGGTTAAAAATATTTCAATTTTTCAAAAAACGATGGGCTATAACCCATGTTTTTTGAAATTTTGAATTTTTTTCAAATCCTCAAAAATGATGAAAAACGGCGTGCTATAGTATGCCATACGGTAGGGGCTATAGCCCATGTTCAAAAATGATGAAAAACTAGGTTAAATTTTCTTTTAAAATTTTCAAAAAACGATGGGCTATAACCCATGTTTTTAAACATTTAGAAATTTTTTCAAATCCTCAAAAATGATGAAAAACTGCGTGCTATAGTATGCCATACGGTAGGGGCTATAGCCCATGTTCAAAAATGATGAAAAACGAGGTTAATTTTTTTTTCAAAATAAAAAAAAACGATGGGCTATAACCCATGTTTTTTGAAATTTTGAAATTTTTTCAAATCCTCAAAAATGATGAAAAACGGCGTGCTATAGTATGCCGTACGGTAGGGGCTATAGCCCATGTTAAAAAATGATGAAAAACGAGGTTAATTTTTTTTTCAAATTTTCAAAAAACGATGGGCTATAACCCATGTTTTTTGAAATTTTGATTTTTTTTCAAATCCTCAAAAATGATGAAAAACTGTGTGCTATAGTATGCCATACGGTAGGGGCTATAGCCCATGTTCAAAAATGATGAAAAACTAGGTTAAATTTTCTTTTCAAAATTTCAAAAAACGATGGGCTATAACCCATGTTTTTTTTAAAATTTGAATTTTTTTCAAATCCTCAAAAATGATGAAAAACGGCGTGCTATAGTATGCCGTATGGTAGGGGCTATAGCCCATGTTCAAAAATGATGAAAAACGAGGTTAAAAAAACAATTCAAAATTTAAAAAAACGATGGGCTATAACCCATGTTTTTTGAATTTTTTTCAAATCCTCAAAAATGATGAAAAACGGCGTGCTATAGTATGCCGTACGGTAGGGGCTATAGACCATGTTAAAAAATGATGAAAAACTAGGTTAAAAAAAAAATCTAAATTTAAAAAAACGATGGGCTATAACCCATGTTTTTTTTAATTTTGAATTTTTTTCAAATCCTCAAAAAGGATGAAAAACGGCGTGCTATAGTATGCCGTACGGTAGGGGCTATAGCCCATGTTCAAAAATGATGAAAAACGAGGTTAATTTTTTTTTCAAATTTTCAAAAAACGATGGGCTATAACCCATGTTTTTTGAATTTTTGATTTTTTTTCAAATCCTCAAAAATGATGAAAAACTGCGTGCTATAGTATGCCATACGGTAGGGGCTATAGCCCATGTTCAAAAATTATGAAAAACGAGGTTAAAAAAACAATTCAAAATTTCAAAAAACGATGGGCTATAACCCATGTTTTTAAACATTTAGAAATTTTTTCAAATCCTCAAAAATGATGAAAAACGGCGTGTTATAGTATGCCGTATGGTAGGGGCTATAGCCCATGTTCAAAAATGATGAAAACTGAGGTTAATTTTTTTTTCAAAATTTCAAAAAACGATGGGCTATAACCCATGTTTTTTTTAATTTTGAATTTTTTTCAAATCCTCAAAAATTATGAAAAACGGCGTGCTATAGTATGCCATATGGTAGGGGCTATAGCCCATGTTCAAAAATGATGAAAAACGAGGTTAAAAATAACAATTCAAAATTTCAAAAAACGATGGGCTATAACCCATGTTTTTTGAAATTTTGAATTTTTTTCAAATCCTCAAAAATGATGAAAAACGGCGTGCTATAGTATGCCGTACGGTAGGGGCTATAGCCCATGTTCAAAAATGATGAAAAACAAGGTTAATTTTTTTTTCAAAATTTCTAAAAACGATGGGCTATAACCCATGTTTTTTGAAATTTTGAAATTTTTTCAAATCCTCAAAAATGATGAAAAACGGCGTGCTATAGTATGCCGTACGGTAGGGGCTATAGCCCATGTTCAAAAATGATGAAAAACGAGGTTAAAAAGATTTCAAATTTATAAAAAACGATGGGCTATAACCCATGTTTTTTGAAATTTTGATTTTTTTTCAAATCCTCAAAAATGATGAAAAACGGCGTGCTATAGTATGCCGTACGGTAGGGGCTATAGCCCATGTTCAAAAATGATGAAAACTGAGGTTAATTTCTTTTTTCAAAAATTCAAAAAACGTTGGGCTATAACCCATGTTTTTTTTTTTTTTGAATTTTTTTCAAATCCTCAAAAATGATGAAAAACGGCGTGCTATAGTATGCCATATGGTAGGGGCTATAGCCCATGTTCAAAAATGATGAAAAACGAGGTTAAAAAAACAATTCAAAATTTCAAAAAACGATGGGCTATAACCCATGTTTTTTGAAATTTTGAATTTTTTTCAAATCCTCAAAAATGATGAAAAATGGCGTGCTATAGTATGCCGTACGGTAGGGGCTATAGACCATGTTCAAAAATGATGAAAAACTAGGTTAAAAAAAAAATCAAAATTTAAAAAAACGATGGGCTATAACCCATGTTTTTTGAAATTTTGAATTTTTTTCAAATCCTCAAAAATGATGAAAAGTGTTGTGCTATAGTATGCCGTACGGTAGGGGCTATAGCCCATGTTCAAAAATGATGAAAAACTAGGTTAAATTTTCTTTTCAAAATTTCAAAAAACGATGGGCTATAACCCATGTTTTTTAAAATTTTGAATTTTTTTCAAATCCTCAAAAATGATGAAAAACGGCGTGCTATAGTATGCCGTACGGTAGGGGCTATAGCCCATGTTCAAAAATGATGAAAAACGAGGTTAAAAATATTTCAATTTTTCAAAAAACGATGGGCTATAACCCATGTTTTTTGAAATTTTGAATTTTTTTCAAATCCTCAAAAATGATGAAAAACGGCGTGCTATAGTATGCCATACGGTAGGGGCTATAGCCCATGTTCAAAAATGATGAAAAACTAGGTTAAATTTTCTTTTAAAATTTTCAAAAAACGATGGGCTATAACCCATGTTTTTAAACATTTAGAAATTTTTTCAAATCCTCAAAAATGATGAAAAACTGCGTGCTATAGTATGCCATACGGTAGGGGCTATAGCCCATGTTCAAAAATGATGAAAAACGAGGTTAATTTTTTTTTCAAAATAAAAAAAAACGATGGGCTATAACCCATGTTTTTTGAAATTTTGAAATTTTTTCAAATCCTCAAAAATGATGAAAAACGGCGTGCTATAGTATGCCGTACGGTAGGGGCTATAGCCCATGTTAAAAAATGATGAAAAACGAGGTTAATTTTTTTTTCAAATTTTCAAAAAACGATGGGCTATAACCCATGTTTTTTGAAATTTTGATTTTTTTTCAAATCCTCAAAAATGATGAAAAACTGTGTGCTATAGTATGCCATACGGTAGGGGCTATAGCCCATGTTCAAAAATGATGAAAAACTAGGTTAAATTTTCTTTTCAAAATTTCAAAAAACGATGGGCTATAACCCATGTTTTTTTTAAAATTTGAATTTTTTTCAAATCCTCAAAAATGATGAAAAACGGCGTGCTATAGTATGCCGTATGGTAGGGGCTATAGCCCATGTTCAAAAATGATGAAAAACGAGGTTAAAAAAACAATTCAAAATTTAAAAAAACGATGGGCTATAACCCATGTTTTTTGAAATTTTGAATTTTTTTCAAATCCTCAAAAATGATGAAAAACGGCGTGTTATAGTATGCCGTACGGTAGGGGCTATAGCCCATGTTCAAACATGATGAAAAACGAGGTTAAAAAAATAATTCAAAATTTAAAAAAACGATGGGCTATAACCCATGTTTTTTGAAATTTTGAATTTTTTTCAAATCCTCAAAAATGATGAAAAACGGCGTGCTATAGTATGCCGTACGGTAGGGGCTATAGCCCATGTTCAAAAATGATGAAAAACGAGGTAATTTTTTTTTTCAAAATTTCAAAAAACGTTGGGCTATAACCCATGTTTTTTGAAATTTTTTAATTTTTTCAAATCCTCAAAAATGATGAAAAACGGCGTGCTATAGTATGCCATACGGTATGGGCCATAGCCCATGGTCAAAAATGATGAAAAACGAGGTTAAAAAAAAATCAAAAATTTAAAAAACGATGGGCTATAACCCATGTTTTTTGATTTTTTAATTTTTTCTCAAATCCTCAAAAATGATGAAAAACGGCGTGCTATAGTATGCCGTACGGTAGGGGCTATAGCCCATGTTCAAAAATGATGAAAAACGAGGTTAATTCTTTTTTCAAAATTTCAAAAAACGATGGGCTATAACCCATGTTTTTTTTAATTTTGAAATTTTTTCAAATCCTCAAAAATGATGAAAAACGGCGTGCTATAGTATGCCGTACGGTAGGGGCTATAGCCCATGTTCAAAAATGATGAAAAACGAGGTTAATTCTTTTTTCAAAATTTCAAAAAACGATGGGCTATAACCCATGTTTTTTGAAATTTTGAAATTTTTTCAAATCCTCAAAAATGATGAAAAACGGCGTGCTATAGTATGCCGTACGGTAGGGGCTATAGCCCATGTTCAAAAATGATGAAAACTGAGGTTAATTTTTTTTTCAAAATTTCAAAAAAACGATGGGCTATAACCCATGTTTTTTTAAATTTTTAAATTTTTTCAAATCCTCAAAAATGATGAAAAACGGCGTGCTATAGTATGCCGTACGGTAGGGGCTATAGCCCATGTTCAAAAATGATGAAAAACGAAGTTAATTTTTTTTTCAAAATTAAAAAAAACGATGGGCTATAACCCATGTTTTTGAAATTTTGAAAATTTTTCAAATCCTCAAAAATGATGAAAAACGGCGTGCTATAGTATGCCGTACGGTAGGGGCTATAGCCCATGTTAAAAAATGATGAAAAACGAGGTTAATTTTTTTTTCAAATTTTCAAAAAACGATGGGCTATAACCCATGTTTTTTGAAATTTTGATTTTTTTTCAAATCCTCAAAAATGATGAAAAACTGTGTGCTATAGTATGCCATACGGTAGGGGCTATAGCCCATGTTCAAAAATGATGAAAAACTAGGTTAAATTTTCTTTTCAAAATTTCAAAAAACGATGGGCTATAACCCATGTTTTTTTTTAAATTTGAATTTTTTTCAAATCCTCAAAAATGATGAAAAACGGCGTGCTATAGTATGCCGTATGGTAGGGGCTATAGCCCATGTTCAAAAATGATGAAAAACGAGGTTAAAAAAACAATTCAAAATTTTAAAAAACGATGGGCTATAACCCATGTTTTTTGAAATTTTGAATTTTTTTCAAATCCTCAAAAATGATGAAAAACTGCGTGTTATAGTATGCCGTACGGTAGGGGCTATAGCCCATGTTCAAACATGATGAAAAACGAGGTTAAAAAAATAATTCAAAATTTAAAAAAACGATGGGCTATAACCCATGTTTTTTGAAATTTTGAATTTTTTTCAAATCCTCAAAAATGATGAAAAACGGCGTGCTATAGTATGCCGTACGGTAGGGGCTATAGCCCATGTTCAAAAATGATGAAAAACGAGGTAAATTTTTCTTTCAAAATTTCAAAAAACGATGGGCTATAACCCATGTTTTTTGAAATTTTTTAATTTTTTCAAATCCTCAAAAATGATGAAAAACTGCGTGCTATAGTATGCCGTACGGTAGGGGCTATAGCCCATGTTCAAAAATGATGAAAAACGAGGTTAAAAATATTTCAAATTTTCAAAAAACGATGGGCTATAACCCATGTTTTTTGAAATTTTGAATTTTTTTCAAATCCTCAAAAATGATGAAAAACGGCGTGCTATAGTATGCCATACGGTAGGGGCTATAGCCCATGTTCAAAAATGATGAAAACTGAGGTTAATTTCTTTTTTCAAAATTTCAAAAAACGATGGGCTATAACCCATGTTTTTTGAAATTTTGAATTTTTTTCAAATCCTCAAAAATGATGAAAAACGGCGTGCTATAGTATGCCGTACGGTAGGGGCTATAGCCCATGTTCAAAAATGATGAAAAACGAGGTAAATTTTTCTTTCAAAATTTCAAAAAACGATGGGCTATAACCCATGTTTTTTGAAATTTTTTAATTTTTTCAAATCCTCAAAAATGATGAAAAACTGCGTGCTATAGTATGCCGTACGGTAGGGGCTATAGCCCATGTTCAAAAATGATGAAAAACGAGGTTAAAAATATTTCAAATTTTCAAAAAACGATGGGCTATAACCCATGTTTTTTGAAATTTTGAATTTTTTTCAAATCCTCAAAAATGATGAAAAACTAGGTTAAATTTTCTTTTAAAATTTTCAAAAAACGATGGGCTATAACCCATGTTTTTAAACATTTAGAATTTTTTTCAAATCCTCAAAAATGATGAAAAACTGCGTGCTATAGTATGCCATACGGTAGGGGCTATAGCCCATGTTCAAAAATGATGAAAAACGAGGTTAATTTTTTTTTCAAAATAAAAAAAAACGATGGGCTATAACCCATGTTTTTTGAAATTTTGAAATTTTTTCAAATCCTCAAAAATGATGAAAAACGGCGTGCTATAGTATGCCGTACGGTAGGGGCTATAGCCCATGTTAAAAAATGATGAAAAACGAGGTTAATTTTTTTTTCAAATTTTCAAAAAACGATGGGCTATAACCCATGTTTTTTGAAATTTTGATTTTTTTTCAAATCCTCAAAAATGATGAAAAACTGTGTGCTATAGTATGCCATACGGTAGGGGCTATAGCCCATGTTCAAAAATGATGAAAAACTAGGTTAAATTTTCTTTTCAAAATTTCAAAAAACGATGGGCTATAACCCATGTTTTTTTTAAAATTTGAATTTTTTTCAAATCCTCAAAAATGATGAAAAACGGCGTGCTATAGTATGCCGTATGGTAGGGGCTATAGCCCATGTTCAAAAATGATGAAAAACGAGGTTAAAAAAACAATTCAAAATTTAAAAAAACGATGGGCTATAACCCATGTTTTTTGAAATTTTGAATTTTTTTCAAATCCTCAAAAATGATGAAAAACGGCGTGTTATAGTATGCCGTACGGTAGGGGCTATAGCCCATGTTCAAACATGATGAAAAACGAGGTTAAAAAAATAATTCAAAATTTAAAAAAACGATGGGCTATAACCCATGTTTTTTGAAATTTTGAATTTTTTTCAAATCCTCAAAAATGATGAAAAACGGCGTGCTATAGTATGCCGTACGGTAGGGGCTATAGCCCATGTTCAAAAATGATGAAAAACGAGGTAATTTTTTTTTTCAAAATTTCAAAAAACGTTGGGCTATAACCCATGTTTTTTGAAATTTTTTAATTTTTTCAAATCCTCAAAAATGATGAAAAACGGCGTGCTATAGTATGCCATACGGTATGGGCCATAGCCCATGGTCAAAAATGATGAAAAACGAGGTTAAAAAAAAATCAAAAATTTAAAAAACGATGGGCTATAACCCATGTTTTTTGATTTTTTAATTTTTTCTCAAATCCTCAAAAATGATGAAAAACGGCGTGCTATAGTATGCCGTACGGTAGGGGCTATAGCCCATGTTCAAAAATGATGAAAAACGAGGTTAATTCTTTTTTCAAAATTTCAAAAAACGATGGGCTATAACCCATGTTTTTTTTAATTTTGAAATTTTTTCAAATCCTCAAAAATGATGAAAAACGGCGTGCTATAGTATGCCGTACGGTAGGGGCTATAGCCCATGTTCAAAAATGATGAAAAACGAGGTTAATTCTTTTTTCAAAATTTCAAAAAACGATGGGCTATAACCCATGTTTTTTGAAATTTTGAAATTTTTTCAAATCCTCAAAAATGATGAAAAACGGCGTGCTATAGTATGCCGTACGGTAGGGGCTATAGCCCATGTTCAAAAATGATGAAAACTGAGGTTAATTTTTTTTTCAAAATTTCAAAAAAACGATGGGCTATAACCCATGTTTTTTTAAATTTTTAAATTTTTTCAAATCCTCAAAAATGATGAAAAACGGCGTGCTATAGTATGCCGTACGGTAGGGGCTATAGCCCATGTTCAAAAATGATGAAAAACGAAGTTAATTTTTTTTTCAAAATTAAAAAAAACGATGGGCTATAACCCATGTTTTTGAAATTTTGAAATTTTTTCAAATCCTCAAAAATGATGAAAAACGGCGTGCTATAGTATGCCGTACGGTAGGGGCTATAGCCCATGTTAAAAAATGATGAAAAACGAGGTTAATTTTTTTTTCAAATTTTCAAAAAACGATGGGCTATAACCCATGTTTTTTGAAATTTTGATTTTTTTTCAAATCCTCAAAAATGATGAAAAACTGTGTGCTATAGTATGCCATACGGTAGGGGCTATAGCCCATGTTCAAAAATGATGAAAAACTAGGTTAAATTTTCTTTTCAAAATTTCAAAAAACGATGGGCTATAACCCATGTTTTTTTTTAAATTTGAATTTTTTTCAAATCCTCAAAAATGATGAAAAACGGCGTGCTATAGTATGCCGTATGGTAGGGGCTATAGCCCATGTTCAAAAATGATGAAAAACGAGGTTAAAAAAACAATTCAAAATTTTAAAAAACGATGGGCTATAACCCATGTTTTTTGAAATTTTGAATTTTTTTCAAATCCTCAAAAATGATGAAAAACTGCGTGTTATAGTATGCCGTACGGTAGGGGCTATAGCCCATGTTCAAACATGATGAAAAACGAGGTTAAAAAAATAATTCAAAATTTAAAAAAACGATGGGCTATAACCCATGTTTTTTGAAATTTTGAATTTTTTTCAAATCCTCAAAAATGATGAAAAACGGCGTGCTATAGTATGCCGTACGGTAGGGGCTATAGCCCATGTTCAAAAATGATGAAAAACGAGGTAAATTTTTCTTTCAAAATTTCAAAAAACGATGGGCTATAACCCATGTTTTTTGAAATTTTTTAATTTTTTCAAATCCTCAAAAATGATGAAAAACTGCGTGCTATAGTATGCCGTACGGTAGGGGCTATAGCCCATGTTCAAAAATGATGAAAAACGAGGTTAAAAATATTTCAAATTTTCAAAAAACGATGGGCTATAACCCATGTTTTTTGAAATTTTGAATTTTTTTCAAATCCTCAAAAATGATGAAAAACGGCGTGCTATAGTATGCCATACGGTAGGGGCTATAGCCCATGTTCAAAAATGATGAAAACTGAGGTTAATTTATTTTTTCAAAATTTCAAAAAACGATGGGCTATAACCCATGTTTTTTTTTATTTTGATTTTTTTTCAAATCCTCAAAAATGATGAAAAACGGCGTGCTATAGTATGCCATATGGTAGGGGCTATAGCCCATGTTCAAAAATGATGAAAAACGAGGTTAAAAAAACAATTCAAAATTTCAAAAAACGATGGGCTATAACCCATGTTTTTTTAATTTTTTTCAAATCCTCAAAAATGATGAAAAACGGCGTGCTATAGTATGCCGTACGGTAGGGGCTATAGACCATGTTAAAAAATGATGAAAAACTAGGTTAAAAAAAAAATCAAAATTAAAAAAAACGATGGGCTATAACCCATGTTTTTTTAAATTTTGAATTTTTTTCAAATCCTCAAAAATGATGAAAAACGGCGTGCTATAGTATGCCGTACGGTAGGGGCTATAGCCCATGTTCAAAAATGATGAAAAACGAGGTTAATTTTTTTTTCAAATTTTCAAAAAACGATGGGCTATAACCCATGTTTTTTGAATTTTTGATTTTTTTTCAAATCCTCAAAAATGATGAAAAACTGCGTGCTATAGTATGCCATACGGTAGGGGCTATAGCCCATGTTCAAAAATGATGAAAAACGAGGTTAAAAAAACAATTCAAAATTTCAAAAAACGATGGGCTATAACCCATGTTTTTAAACATTTAGAAATTTTTTCAAATCCTCAAAAATGATGAAAAACGGCGTGTTATAGTATGCCGTATGGTAGGGGCTATAGCCCATGTTCAAAAATGATGAAAACTGAGGTTAATTTTTTTTTCAAAATTTCAAAAAACGATGGGCTATAACCCATGTTTTTTTTTATTTTGAATTTTTTTCAAATCCTCAAAAATTATGAAAAACGGCGTGCTATAGTATGCCATATGGTAGGGGCTATAGCCCATGTTCAAAAATGATGAAAAACGAGGTTAAAAATAACAATTCAAAATTTCAAAAAACGATGGGCTATAACCCATGTTTTTTGAAATTTTGAATTTTTTTCAAATCCTCAAAAATGATGAAAAACGGCGTGCTATAGTATGCCGTACGGTAGGGGCTATAGCCCATGTTCAAAAATGATGAAAAACAAGGTTAATTTTTTTTTCAAAATTTCTAAAAACGATGGGCTATAACCCATGTTTTTTGAAATTTTGAAATTTTTTCAAATCCTCAAAAATGATGAAAAACGGCGTGCTATAGTATGCCGTACGGTAGGGGCTATAGCCCATGTTCAAAAATGATGAAAAACGAGGTTAAAAAGATTTCAAATTTATAAAAAACGATGGGCTATAACCCATGTTTTTTGAAATTTTGATTTTTTTTCAAATCCTCAAAAATGATGAAAAACGGCGTGCTATAGTATGCCGTACGGTAGGGGCTATAGCCCATGTTCAAAAATGATGAAAACTGAGGTTAATTTCTTTTTTCAAAAATTCAAAAAACGTTGGGCTATAACCCATGTTTTTTTTTATTTTGAATTTTTTTCAAATCCTCAAAAATGATGAAAAACGGCGTGCTATAGTATGCCATATGGTAGGGGCTATAGCCCATGTTCAAAAATGATGAAAAACGAGGTTAAAAAAACAATTCAAAATTTCAAAAAACGATGGGCTATAACCCATGTTTTTTGAAATTTTGAATTTTTTTCAAATCCTCAAAAATGATGAAAAATGGCGTGCTATAGTATGCCGTACGGTAGGGGCTATAGACCATGTTCAAAAATGATGAAAAACTAGGTTAAAAAAAAAATCAAAATTTAAAAAAACGATGGGCTATAACCCATGTTTTTTGAAATTTTGAATTTTTTTCAAATCCTCAAAAATGATGAAAAGTGTTGTGCTATAGTATGCCGTACGGTAGGGGCTATAGCCCATGTTCAAAAATGATGAAAAACTAGGTTAAATTTTCTTTTCAAAATTTCAAAAAACGATGGGCTATAACCCATGTTTTTTAAAATTTTGAATTTTTTTCAAATCCTCAAAAATGATGAAAAACGGCGTGTTATAGTATGCCGTACGGTAGGGGCTATAGCCCATGTTCAAACATGATGAAAAACTAGGTTAAAAGAATAATTCAAAATTGAAAAAAATGATGGGCTATAACCCATGTTTTTTGAAATTTTGAATTTTTTTCAAATCCTCAAAAATGATGAAAAACGGCGTGCTATAGTATGCCGTACGGTAGGGGCTATAGCCCATGTTCAAAAATGATGAAAAACGAGGTTAAAAATATTTCAATTTTTCAAAAAACGATGGGCTATAACCCATGTTTTTTGAAATTTTGAATTTTTTTCAAATCCTCAAAAATGATGAAAAACGGCGTGCTATAGTATGCCATACGGTAGGGGCTATAGCCCATGTTCAAAAATGATGAAAAACTAGGTTAAATTTTCTTTTAAAAATTTCAAAAAACGATGGGCTATAACCCATGTTTTTAAACATTTAGAAATTTTTTCAAATCCTCAAAAATGATGAAAAACTGCGTGCTATAGTATGCCATACGGTAGGGGCTATAGCCCATGTTCAAAAATGATGAAAAACGAGGTTAATTTTTTTTTCAAAATAAAAAAAAACGATGGGCTATAACCCATGTTTTTTGAAATTTTGAAATTTTTTCAAATCCTCAAAAATGATGAAAAATGGCGTGCTATAGTATGCCGTACGGTAGGGGCTATAGCCCATGTTAAAAAATGATGAAAAACGAGGTTAATTTTTTTTTCAAATTTTCAAAAAACGATGGGCTATAACCCATGTTTTTTGAAATTTTGATTTTTTTTCAAATCCTCAAAAATGATGAAAAACTGTGTGCTATAGTATGCCATACGGTAGGGGCTATAGCCCATGTTCAAAAATGATGAAAAACTAGGTTAAATTTTCTTTTCAAAATTTCAAAAAACGATGGGCTATAACCCATGTTTTTTTTAAAATTTGAATTTTTTTCAAATCCTCAAAAATGATGAAAAACGGCGTGCTATAGTATGCCGTATGGTAGGGGCTATAGCCCATGTTCAAAAATGATGAAAAACGAGGTTAAAAAAACAATTCAAAATTTAAAAAAACGATGGGCTATAACCCATGTTTTTTGAAATTTTGAATTTTTTTCAAATCCTCAAAAATGATGAAAAACGGCGTGTTATAGTATGCCGTACGGTAGGGGCTATAGCCCATGTTCAAACATGATGAAAAACGAGGTTAAAAAAATAATTCAAAATTTAAAAAAACGATGGGCTATAACCCATGTTTTTTGAAATTTTGAATTTTTTTCAAATCCTCAAAAATGATGAAAAACGGCGTGCTATAGTATGCCGTACGGTAGGGGCTATAGCCCATGTTCAAAAATGATGAAAAACGAGGTAAATTTTTTTTTCAAAATTTCTAAAAACGATGGGCTATAACCCATGTTTTTTGAAATTTTTTAATTTTTTCAAATCCTCAAAAATGATGAAAAACGGCGTGCTATAGTATGCCATACGGTATGGGCCATAGCCCATGGTCAAAAATGATGAAAAACGAGGTTAAAAAAAAATCAAAAATTTAAAAAACGATGGGCTATAACCCATGTTTTTTGATTTTTTAATTTTTTCTCAAATCCTCAAAAATGATGAAAAACGGCGTGCTATAGTATGCCGTACGGTATGGGCCATAGCCCATGGCCAAAAATTATGAAAAACTAGGTTAATTTTTTTTTCAAAAATTCAAAAAACGATGGGCTATAACCCATGCTTTTTTAATTTTTTCAAATCCTCAAAAATTATGAAAAACGGCGTGCTATAGTATGCCGTACGGTATGGGCCATAGCCCATGGTCAAAAATGATGAAAACGAGGTTAAAAAAGAAAATCAAAAATTCAAAAAACGATGGGCTATAACCCATGTTTTTTAATTTTTTTTAATTTCTTCAAATCCTCAAAAAGTATGAAAAATGGCGTGCTATAGTATGCCGTACGGTATGGGCTATAGCCCATGTTCAAAAATGATGAAAAACGAGGTTATTCTTTTTTTCAAAAATTCAAAAAACGATGGGCTATAACCCATGTTTTTTGAATTTTTCCATTTTTTCAAATCTTCAAAAATTATGAAAAACGGCATGCTATAGTATGCCGTACGGTATGGGCCATAGCCCATGGCCAAAAATGATGAAAAACTAGGTTAATTATTATTTGTTTTATTCAAAAAACGATGGGCTATAACCCATGTTTTTTTTTTTTTTTCAAATCCTCAAAAATGATGAAAAACGGCGTGCTATGGTATGCCGTACGGTATGGGCCATAGCCCATGGTCAAAAATGATGAAAACGAGGTTAAAAAAAAAATCAAAAATTCAAAAAACGATGGGCTATAACCCATGTTTTTTTTGTTTTTTTCAAATCCTCAAAAATGATGAAAATCGGCGTGCTATAGTATGCCGTACGGTATGGGCCATAGCCCATGGTCAAAAATGATGAAAAACGAGGTATTTTTTTTTTTTCAAAAATTCAAAAAACGATGGGCTATAACCCTTTTTTTTTTTTTTTTTTTTAAATCCTCAAAAATGATGAAAAACGGCGTGCTATAGTATGCCGTACGGTATGGGCCATAGCCCATGGTCAAAAATGATGAAAAACTAGGTTAATTTTTTTTTTTTTTCAAAAAACGATGGGCTATAACCCATGTTTTTTTTATTTTTCCATTTTTTTCAAATCCTCAAAAATGATGAAAAACGGCGTGCTATAGTATGCCGTACGGTATGGGCTATAGCCCATGTTCAAAAATGATGAAAAACGAGGTTAATTTTGTTTTCAAAAATTCAAAAAACGATGGGCTATATATAACCCATGTTTTTTTCATTTTTTCAAATCCTCAAAAATGATGAAAAACGGCGTGCTATAGTATGCCGTACGGTATGGGCCATAGCCCATGGTCAAAAATGATGAAAAACAAGGTTAATTTTTTTTCAAAAATTCAAAAAACGATGGGCTATAACCCATGTTTTTTGAATTTTTTCATTTTTCTCAAATCCTCAAAAATGATGAAAAACGGCGTGCTATAGTATGCCGTACGGTATGGGTGTAGAGCATCGTCTTGTATGCTCAGCGGCTCCCTGCGTAGGATTACAAAGTAGTCTTGACTCGGTAGGCATTTTAGCTTCTCATCTGGGATGTTTATTTAGTGCTGCTCACATGCAGGAAATACAACACTGAACTGAATGAATGCGCTGGAAGTGCCCGGATATAGACAGTGGTACAGCATCCTACCGTAACACCTTGAATATAAGAGAACAATATATTCACAGTACATAGACAGTAAATAAAGGACGTAAATTACCTAATACTTTACACCCCCACTCGTTCTTTGCTTACTGGGTTCACAAAAAAATAAATGAAGAAAAATAATAACATTCAGAACTTAACAGTGTGATAATATCACTCACTTGGGAGTACCAAACATGTCTCTGGCAAAATTCTTTAACTTTAGCTTGGTTACAGGTTTGGTCAACACATCTGCAATCATTTTATCCGTAGGACAATACTCCAAAATCACATTTCCTCCATTTACAATTTCCCTTATGAAATGATACCTTATGTCAATGTGCTTGCATCTCTGTCTGTTGACAGGGTTCTTAGCTAGAGCTAGAGCACCTTGATTATCCTCGTAGACTTTTGTCTTTGCATAGTCATATTTGTCAATGCCTTTAAGTAGCTGTTCTAAATAGAGACATTCTTGCATAGCTGAAGCTAGGGACATGTATTCTGCCTCACATGTAGAAAGAGCCACTGTTGCCTGTTTTCTTGTCTTCCATGAGATCAGAGCGGTATTTTCACTGAGACTAACACAGTAACCTGTTGTGCTGTGCCTGTCAGTCACATCAGCTGCCCAATCAGCATCAGTATATACCCGTAGGCCTAGACCTTCTTTGTGATTTTTTCTGAAACATAACTCTTTCTCTGTTGTTCCTTTTAGGTACCTGAGTACATGTTTCACTGTGAGCCAATGCTCTTCAGTTGGCTCAGAGAAGTGTTGAGACAGCTTACTCACTACAAAGCTTAAGTCAGGTCGAGTGCAAGTAGATAGGTAGATGAAGCTGCCTACTGCCTCCCTGTACCTTTTGGGATCTTCCATTTTTACAGCATTGTTAGTGTATTCTAGCTTTGGCTCACAGGGGGTTTCCCTCGGTTTACAGTTTAACATGTCAAAGCTTTCCAGTATTTTGTTTACGTATCTTCCCTGTGACATTTTGACACAACCTTCTGTCTGGTTAAAGTCAATACCCAGGAAGTTTCTCAGTTTGCCTAAGTCCTTCATTTTGAATCTAGCAGTAAGCATCTCCTTTACTCCTTTAAGTATCTTTTCGTTACTAGCTGCTATTATCAGATCATCCACCCATATGATAATAATTACCTTGTCACCATGTTTCTCCCTTGAATATACACAGTGGTCAGCAGAATTCTGTACAAAATCATCATTGGTTAAGCATGCATGTAAGATTGTGTTCCAGTTCCTGCCTGACTGTTTTAAACCATACAGTGATTTCTGCAATCTACATACCAGCTCTTCTCCTGTATGAGACATTTTTTCGTAACCCTCTGGTTGCTCAACGTATATTTCACAGTCTATTGGCGCGTGCAAATATGCATATGTCTTCACATCCATTTGGTGTAGAATGAGATTCTCTTGTACCGCTTTTTGCATGACCACCCTTACACTGGTCATGTCGGCTGTGGGAGAAAATGTCTCTTCATAGTCAGTACCCTTTTTCTGGCTATACCCCTTTGCCACAAATCTCGCTTTGAATCTATCTGACCCATCAATGTCATTTTTCATAGCATAGACCCATCTGCCCCCCACTGGCTTTTTGCCTGGTGGCAAAGTAGTGAAAGCAAATGTTTTGTTTTCCTCTAGGGATTTTATTTCCTCATCCATAGCATTTTTCCACTGCTTTGATTTAACTGAGGTTATAGCCTCCTGATAGGTTTGAGGGACATCAAAAACAGCTCTATAACAGAAATCTACACAAGTAGTCACGTAATCATCTAGGTAACCTGGCCTTTTCCTGTTCCTAGATGGGTACCTTCTAGTCGCTGTTTCAGCACTTTCAACCTCAGGCCCATCTTGACCCTGCACACTTTGCTCATGTACATTTTCATTTTCATTGCTGCTCTCCCAAAGGTGTACCTCCTCAGTGTGTGACTCTTGCGTTTGTGTTTCTTTTTCCTGAGCTGTCTTAGTCATAAACTTCACCAACCGGTGTTTCTGAACCCTCCCTGTGTTTGGGTAATACACCAGGTAGGCTGGGCTATTTTTGTCGTAGCCTACGAAGACACCTTGGTCACATTTTGAGTCAAGCTTTCGTTTTTCTTGTCTGTATGTGAAACAATCACATCCAAATTTTTGCATTTTTGCCACATTTGGTTTTCTGCCCGTCAACATCTGGAATGGGGTTTGTTTAGTGCGTCTGTTATAGCACCTATTCCTAACATGGGCAGCTGTCTGGATAGCATAATTCCATAATTTATTTGGTAGATTGCTTTCTAGCAGCATACATCTGCCCATCTCGTACAGTGTTCGCCAGCCTCTTTCGGCAGTACCGTTCTGGTAAGGAGAGTAAGGCGCTGACGTTTCATGTCTTATTTGGTTCCTAGTTAATAGTGACTGAAAGCCACTGCTTGTGAACTCACTTCCGTTGTCTGATCGCAAACATTTTATTTTCCCATATGGTGCGATGTCTGCTAGGAATCTTTCAGTAGCCTGTATTGTATCGCTTTTGGCTTTTAGGAAGTATACAAATACAGCGCTGGAGTAGTCGTCTGTAAACGACTGTGCATATTTATATCCATTAATGGACTTTGTTTGTATAGGACCAGCTAGGTCAGTATGTACTAGCTGTAGGGGTTCCTCTGCCCTCCTATCTGGGTCTCTATTTCTCGTAGTAAATTTACCCTGCGTACATATTTCACATAGTGGTGGCCTTATGGCTTTGCCTTTTATCTGCATACTGTACCCTCTACCACTTCTTGTAATTTATGCACATCTTCATAGTTACAATGGCCCATAATCTCATGGCAGGTTTGCATATCATGACAACCATTACATTTATCAACATTTTCATCAGCCGTGTTTAGGTAGTACAATTTACCGTACTCATGGATGTCAAACCTTGTACCCTCATTACTTATCATGACATTTTCACCTTTCTTGAAGACAACAGTTGATCCTTTGGCTGTGGCTGTTGCGACGGAGAAGATGTCTTGAGGATAAGAAGGCATATACAACGCTCCACTTAGCGTTGCAGTAACCTGTTGTCCAGTGTCATCAAACAGGCTCACCACGGCATCTCCCCTTTGCTGTGCGATGCCGTTGCATCTGGTCCCGTCGGCCAGCTCCACTGAATGCTTTCCAGCCTGGAACATGTCGTTGAAGTTCTTGAATTTTCTGA
Organism: Protomyctophum parallelum; assembly: GCF_964188405.1. Taxonomy (NCBI): domain Eukaryota; kingdom Metazoa; phylum Chordata; class Actinopteri; order Myctophiformes; family Myctophidae; genus Protomyctophum; species Protomyctophum parallelum. Next base: position 29,743,135 of record NC_139704.1, read on the forward strand.
TGTCGTTGATGATGTGAGATGTTGCTCCAGCGTCCACCATGAGGCCTCTCATCTGGACACCGTCCAGTGGCTGCCATCTCCGTGCTGGTCGGTCCCCGCCGTCCACGCCTCCCGCTTTGAAGAAGAAATCTGAAGCGCTCTTCTCTTCAGACACCTTCCAGACACCATCACGACGATCCTGTTGCTCTTTTCGCCGGCATGTGGAGTCTTGATGTGTGTTACTTTTGCAGTTGCTGCACCACGTCTTTTTGCGACAGTCTTTAGCTCTGTGGCCTTTGGTGCCGCACTTGTAACACACCAAGCTGCATTCTTCACCCTTTGTGGGTCCCCGGCCTTGTCTCACGTGTGTTTTCATCACGTTGTCTGTCGACTCTGCTGCGTTCATCTTTTCTGTTTGTTCATAATTTCTCAGTCTTCTCTTGAAGTCTGTGAGTGTGACTTGATCCTCATTCTGAGTCACATGAATGGCTAGGGGCTTATATGACTCCGGTAGACCGTTCAGGATCATGGCTACGGTCAATCCGTCGCTCAGAACTTCACCTCCATTTCTCAGGGCTGTGATGATGGCCTCCGCTCTTATCATATAGTCTGTTACGCCTTCCCCACTTGCCATGTGAAGCCTTGTCAGTGAGGTATACAAACCTATTATACGGGGCTTTCCCTTCCCGGCATAATGTTCTCTCAGGATTTTCAAAGCTTCTCTGCCTTGGTCTGATGCCTCATGCATGATCAGTGACAGGCTTTTGTCATCTATGAGCCGGATCAACTCTGCATAACAGTCGGCGTTTTTCTTCTCGTCGGCTGTCAACCCCGCTGGGGTGACATCGGTTGGTTCATTCAGAATTGTCTCTTTTAGCTTCATAGTGTGCAAACGGCCCAAAAACCTGGTCTCCCAAAGTCCATATTTTTCTTCATTCCCATCGAATATGAGATGATTCGACGTACCGTCCGTCCCTCGACTAGCCATGTTGCTAACGTAGCTCCGACTTTGACTTGCCAAACTATCTCGTTAGACTCTTAGCTTCCGCGTGCTTTTTGCCCCGCGTTATAGTCTTCTGACGGTATATAACTACTCACTTTGTTTCCTTTAGCTGGGCCCATAACCTGTAGAGCATCGTCTTGTATAATCAGCGGCTCCCTGCGTAGGATTACAAAGTAGTCTTGACTCGGTAGGCATTTTAGCTTCTCATCTGGGATGTTTATTTAGTGCTGCTCACATGCAGGAAATAAAACACTGAACTGAATGAATGCGCTGGAAGTGCCCGGATATAGACAGTGGTACAGCATCCTACCGTAACACCTTGAATATAAGAGAACAATATATTCACAGTACATAGACAGTACATAAAGGACGTAAATGACCTAATACTTTACAATGGGCCATAGCCCATGGCCAAAAATGATGAAAAACGAGGTTAATTTTTTTTTCAAAAATTCAAAAAACGATGGGCTATAACCCATGTTTTTTTTAATTTTTTCAAATCCTCAAAAATGATGAAAAACGGCGTGCTATAGTATGCCGTACGGTATGGGCCATAGCCCATGGTCAAAAATTATGAAAAACGAGGTTAATTTTTTTTTTTTAAATTCGAAAAACGATGGGCTATAACCCATGTTTTTTAATTTTTTTAAATCTTTAAAAATGATGAAAAACGGCGTGCTATAGTATGCCGTACGGTATGGGCTATAGCCCATGTTCACTGGAAATCGGAAAGCGACAAAAGCGACAAAATCGGAAAGCGACAAAATCGGAAAGCGACAAAAGCGACAAAATCGGAAAGCGACAAAATCGGAAAGCGACAAAAGCGACAAAATCGGAAAGCGACAAAATCGGAAAGCGACAAAAGCGACAAAATCGGAAAGCGACAAAAGCGACAAAATCGGAAAGCGACAAAAGCGACAAAATCGGAAAGCGACAAAATCGGAAAGCGACAAAAGCGACAAAATCGGAAAGCGACAAAATCGGAAAGCGACAAAAGCGGAAAGCGACAAAAGCGACAAAATCGGAAAGCGACAAAATCGTAAAGCGACAAAATCGGAAAGCGACAAAATCGGAAAGCGACAAAATCGATAAGCGACAAAAGCGACAAAATCGGAAAGCGACAAAATCGGAAAGCGACAAAAGCGACAAAATCGGAAAGCGACAAAAGCGTCAAAATCAGAAAGCGACAAAAGCGACAAAATCGGAAAGCGACAAAATCGGAAAGCGACAAAAGCGACAAAATCAGAAAGCGACAAAATCGGAAAGCGACAAAATCGGAAAGCGACAAAAGCGGAAAGCGACAAAAGCGACAAAATCGGAAAGCAACAAAAGCGGAAAACGACAAAAGCGACAAAATCGGAAAGCGACAAAAGCGACAAAATCGGAAAGCGACAAAAGCGACAAAATCGGAAAGCGACAAAAGCGACAAAATCGGAAAGCGACAAAATCAGAAAGCGACAAAAGCGACAAAATCGGAAAGCGACAAAATCAGAAAGCGACAAAAGCGACAAAATCGGAAAGCGACAAAATCAGAAAGCGACAAAAGCGACAAAATCGGAAAGCGACAAAATCGGAAAGTGACAAAATCGGAAAGCGACAAAAGCGACAAAATCGGAAAGCGACAAAATCGGAAAGCGACAAAATCGGAAAGCGACAAAATCGGAAAGCGACAAAATCGATAAGCGACAAAATCGGAAAGTTACAAAATCGGAAAGCGACAAAATCTCAAAGCGACAAAAGCGACAAAATCGGAAAGCGACAAAAGCGGAAAGCGACAAAAGCGACAAAATCGGAAAGCGACAAAAGCGACAAAATCGGAAAGCGACAAAATCGGAAAGCGACAAAAGAGAGAGCGAGAGCGAGAGCGAGAGAGAGCGACATTAGACTTTAGCACGGTACCCCCTGATGTGACGACATTAGACTTTAGCACGGTACCCCCTAATGTGACGACATTAGACTTTAGCACGGTACCCCCTAATGTGACGACATTAGACTTTAGCACGGTACCCCCTAATGTGACGACATTAGACTTTAGCACGGTACCCCCTAATGTGACGACATTAGACTTTAGCACGGTACCCCCTAATGTGACGACATTAGACTTTAGCACGGTACCCCCTAATGTGACGACATTAGACTTTAGCACGGTACCCCCTAAAGTAAAAAGTTCCAGCATGTGTGTCCACAGTAAGCTGAATTATAAAATGTGTGAATGGAGTTTCTAGGTGAAAGTGAATTTTTGGAAGTGCCAATAACTGCCATTGAGCCCCATTATAAATTTCCCAAATTTGAAAGAAGAAAAAATGCCATTGACAATGCATTGGGCGTTTAAGATAAATAACTAAAATGTTCAAAAACTATGAAAATCATGAAGAAACGGCATACAGGTCAGCTCCATTATATATGGAGATCTAAGCGTGGCAGCCGGGGCAGTTGACTTTTTCGGGCATGTTGTTGAGAACTCTAGTTTTCGCCGACTGTCAGGCGCGGCTGCACAAATAACTTTGGGGCAGGCCCGTTATCTGATGGTGGCGCCTCTGGCGTTCCCTGGCCAGACGACGGCGCCCCTCATCGGCAGTCTCGTCGTACTGCAGATCGGCGTGCGCACGCATCCAATTTACAATTTACAATTTAGGCATTTAGCAGACGCTCTTAATCCAGAGCGACTTACATTTAAGCAAGAACAAAAGCATGGGAATACATCACATAAAAGTATTTATCATGAAACATGCGTAAGCTAAGAAAGTAACAGTGGAATATCTATATAATGAAACTATACATACACTATACATATAAACTATACATATTTACTACTATGCTATACATATGTACTATGGCGTGCTATGACTAAATACAATACAATTATAGTGCTGTCTACATAACATGCTATAAGTCTGTATAAAATGCTATGTAAGCCAACATAAATGCTATCTAAGGGGTTAGGGTAAGTGCTATGGGCCATGATGGAGTCTGAAAAGGTGGGTTTTCAGGCTACGGCGGAAGATTGGGAGTGATGCTGCAGTTCTGACTGCAATGGGAAGTGCATTCCACAGTTTTGGAGCCAGAAGGGAGAAGAGTTTGGGACGTGTGGAGCGTTGTCCCGGCGTTTTTAGTGAGGGTACTTCCAGCTTCCCTGCGTTGGCTGATCTGAGTGCGCGGGAGGGTTTGTAGGGTTCAATCATACTTGTAAGATATGGGGGAGCCATACCTTTGGTTGCTTTGAATGCCAGCATCAGAGTTTTGTATTCTGTGCGGGCAGCGTCCGGGAGCCAGTGGAGGGAGCGGAGCAGGGGGGAGACATGTGAGAATTTTGGCTGGTTGAAGACCAAGCGAGCTGCTGCATTTTGGATCAGCTGGAGAGGCTTAAGTGCACATGCTGGTAGGCCAGTAAGGAGGGAGTTACAATAGTCGAGTTTTGACAAGACTGTTGTCTGGATTAGGAGCTGGGCTGATTCCTGGGTGAGGAATGGTCTAATTCGTCGTATGTTATAGAGTGTGAACCTACAGGATCGAGTGACAGCTGTGATGTGAGCTTTGAACGAGAGCTGACTGTCCAGGACAACACCAAGATTCCTGGCTGTTGGGACAGACGTTACCAGGGCGTTGTCTACGGAAATCGTTAGCTCCCGCATAGGGCAGGACTTAGCTGGGAAGACTGGGTGGCGGAAGACTGCTGGGGGAGTGCGGTTGCTTTGGATATGGATAAGGGTTCATGGCCATATAGTGTGTCTTGGAAACGTGACTAGACATGATATCACAATGCGTGACCATATATGGGAACATTCTCATATATGGGGATTGTGAGTGACAGATTGAGTGAGTTAGATGTCGTGACAATAACGCAAGGTTTCATAGTTAATTGCGACCTTTGGTCGCAAAAAACTATGATGCTGGCATTCAAAGCAACCAAAAGGTATGTCACGCCGATCTTGCAAGTCTGATTGAACCCTGCAAACCCTCCCGCTCACTCAGATCAACAACACAGGGAAGCTGTAAGTACAGTCACTAAAAAACGCCCGGACAACACTCCACACGTCCCAAGTTCTTCTCTCTTCTGGCTCCAAAACTATGGAATGCACCCATTACAATCAGAACTGCAGATTCACTCCCAATCTTCCGCCGTAGTGTGAAAACCCACCTCTTCAGACTCCATCTTGGCCCGTAGCACTTGCCCCGTAGCACTTGCCCAGCTCCGGCGACCTTACAGGCACAATACTGACAAAACGCTATTTATTAATAACGGTCTCTACATTGTCTAATATCATAAACTAATCAAATGAATACACTTACGGCTTTAATTTCCCCATGAGCCTTAAAAACCTCATCTTCAAATGTAATACCTACGGTCAGATTTGGTCAAATTTTAGATAAATTAAATTCCAGATCTTTTATTTAAGACAATTTAAGACTTTTTAAGGACTCGCGGGAACCCCTGTGCACCTCACCCTTTGTCAAGCCCCGCTTGTGGTTGTGCCTTTTCGCACCCATTGGTTTCCGTTTCCGTGGTTGGACAAAAACCCTCTCTCTCCATCCACTATACCATTTAAATAACCGGTTTTTCAGTTGCTTCGTATTGATATTCTGAATCTGTGCATTCAATTCTTATTCTAAACTTGGTGTCAGTAAAAAGGAACATCACAGGTGCAACATGGTGACCGGCCGGGTATATCATGTTTGTTTTTAGTTTTGTCAGTCAGGGACCAATCAGAAGGCTGTTATCTGAACCTGAAATGGCATTGGACGCTAAAAACAAAATGGACAATAAAAAAAGAAATGACAATCATGAAGTGTGTCGTTTTTCAAAGATACAAAAAATTATGAAAACCATGAAAAACGACATACTATACTGTAGTATGGCCAAAATCTGTATCAGTCTCCTGGTGGCGTTATAACAGGCCCATGTGAAAAATGTGGGGTTAGCGGTTCAGCTCTGGCATCCAAGGAGTGTGTGCACAGTTTGACTGCGATCAGGCCAACGGTGCCGGAGATTAGCTGATCACAGACGGACACGGACGGACGGAGTCCAAAACATACTCTCCTCCCCATGGCTTCGGCCTGGTGGAACCGATGATATCTTTTGACCCTTTTATGAAAAATGAAATTACAACCCCAGATTAAATTTTACAGCAGTTTTATTTTTAACAGACTTTCATATACAAACCAGTGACTGAGAAAATGGCTCATGTGAAGCTGCACTGTACACAAATAATAATCTCAATTGATTTATATTACTTGGGACACGCTCCTCATCACAGAATGTTTACAGTATACTGTAATTGCAGCTCTGGGTAATTGGAACATTAGTCCCTTACTTTTGGATGCATCACTCAAATAGTCCTACAGAACTGCACTAACTTCCTGCTAAACATTGGACTACTGTAGATATCCGATACATCACACTGCAGTCAGGCATGTCCACACAATTGGGAAAAACTACAAACGGTACAAGCCATTCAATTCAAACAAGAGCAAAGTGGCCAAAATCGATTGGTTATTCCTAAAACAGGACATCTATTACCAAGTTAGAATCCATAGAACCAAAATAGGTTTATACTTGGAGACATTACACTTGTAATCTTACTTCTGTGTACAGTTCCTCGAAAAATCTAACAAACAGGCAATATATTGTAATGGTCTGTTTCACTGTGCCAGCTTTGCTGTGAAATGCACAAAACGGATTCCCCAACCACACTTATCAAAAAGGAGCACTCAAACTCACGCTGCACAATAAGTTTTAAGACTGAATATATATTTTGTTTATTATAAGTATTTGTAATTTTACATCCAATGTTTTGTTAAAATGGACAACATTGTGACAACCTTTTATTTATTTTTTTACCTTCAACTCCACCCACCCCCCTCCCCCCCCCCCGCCCGCCCACAACCCCAACAAAAGCTTGGTAAAATAACATTTTCAGGACCTTTTTAAAGCAAAGGCACATTTTGTCAATAAGTGTTTGTTTTCTTTTAAAAGGAAAAGCAAAAGGCAGGCCGTCAAGACGAGAGTCGTTCTCGGAAGCAAATTAAAAGCGGGAGGCTTCCACGACAGGCAGCCCCAGCAAGCTTTCAGGTACCCCAACGTTTCTAGAATAATAACACAAAACCTGACTTGGAGGAAGCGCCCCGGTCCACACGGATGTGAGAGGAAACCTTAGCCTGGTGTGGTGGTATGTATGGGCCCCCAGGAACCTTAGCCTGGTGGTGTGGTATGTATGGGGCCCCAGGAACCTTAGCCTAGTGGTGTGGTATGTATGGGCCCCCAGGAACCTTAGCCTGGTGGTGTGGTATGTATGGGGCCCCAGGAACCTTATCCTAGTGGTGTGGTATGTATGGGCCCCCAGGAACCTTAGCCTGGTGGTGTGGTATGTATTGGGTCCCCAGGGAGTCATAATGTTGTAACCTTAGCCTGTTGGTGTGGTATGTATTGGCCCCCAGGGAGACCTTAGCATGGTGGTGTGGTATGTATGGGGCCACCGGGGATTCCAGGTGAGCATAATGGTAGAAAACCAGCGTGAAGCCACATTCCTCCAGGCCGTACTCTCACATTCCTCCAGGCTGTATACTCTCACATTCCTCCAGGCCGTACTCTCTCAACGCTTGTCCTGACCCTCCTTAGCTTTAGAGGGAAAAGTTTGGGTTCATCTATATGGATGCTGTCTGAGGAGGGATGTGTGTGTGTGTGTGTTTGTGTTTGTGGGGAGGGTGGGGGGAGCTCTGTGGCCCGTCACACCCAGGCCTGCCTGGATGGTTGAGGGGACATAGGTAGCTGTGTGTTGCCCATAGCAGTTCTCCTCCTCAAAGCTGGCCTCCCAGCCAGCCACGGCCCTTTCCATCAATAGTCGGGGCCCGTTTTGAGGCTCAGCGGCTACATAGTCTGCCAGTCAAACAGGGGTAAACCAAGGGGCCAGAGAGGGGGCTGTGTGATGTTGGGATTGGGCCCCCGTGGGCTGAAGGGTCCCGCCCCTTCTGTATCTCTATTGGTTCCCCCGAACCTCTGGGAGGCTGCGTAAGTGGGCGGGGCTGCAGGGCGTTTTGAGAGGTTCAGCGCCGCGTCATACGAACACCTTGGCGAGGGCGTCGGCCCCGGCGCTAGCTATGTAGCATTTAGTCGGATGGAACGCCACGTCGTGGATCGACTCCTCGAACTTCTTCCGGTGCGCCGTGAACTCCTGGATGCAGGTCTTGCTTTCCAGGTTCCACAGGCGGATGGAACAGTCGTGACCTGTGGAGAAGATTCGTGTCATTTTTGTATTTTCTGTACTGTTAAAGACGGCTAAATCCACATTTTGTGTACAACCTTCAAACGCGGATGAACCTTATATTATTAATAGAAGAGACGGCACCGGATTTCTCCTCCCATCCACTTGCATTAAGTTGCTCAAATGTGCATGAGGCGATTTCACTTCCTCCTTCCGGGTAGGAACAGAGTGCATTCTGGGATGGATTGGGCCAAATCGTGAACGCGCTGCAAAACCAAATACGGCCACTATGTCTATTTCGCCTCAGGGTTTCCTCCGGGTACCGACTCTCTCTCTCTCTCTATATATATATATATATATATATATATATATATATATATATATATATATATATATATATATATATACACACTCTAAGGGATGAACACGGTAGTGATGTACTTCCTGAGTTGGCTTCTCTCACAGCGAGGGACTAGTTTCGGATTTATGGATTCCTAGAATATCTTAACTTATCTAGTACTAATATCCAGTCCTAACTGTCTACACATAAATGACCAGATTAAACTTCAAGTAAGAAAAAATAAACTTCCCTGACTATGCTGCTCTGGGTCTTGTTTTGCATACACCCAACCCATACATATCATATCGCACATGTAAATTATACAGATTGTCAACAAGATTCTCCTGTTCGCTAGTGTTAATTTCGTCAACTAAAACTATGCTGAAAAATGTTCGTTGAATACCTTTTTTTCACAGACGAAATCTAAATAAAGAAATAAGCTACGATGACCAAAGTTGTGACAAAATATATTGACAATTTCGTCAACAAATAAAAACTAGACTAAAATGTTAGGGAGGGACTAGTGGAGAAGAGATCCAGCAGAACTAAAAGACATGTCATTTTATGTTTGGTTGCAAAACAAGTGTAAAATCAGCCATTACGACGCCATCAAAGCCAGCCAAAATAAAATCTTGTCGACAAAATCAACCCTATTTTTGTCGACTAAGACTAGACTGAAAAAACAAAAACATTTCAGATGACTAAAACTAAATTTCATTGCATTTAAAAAATCACACCATGTGAACTGAGTGGTGCAACTCCCCTCTCCCCCCTCTCTCGTGAGGCAACAGTGCAGCACTAATACTATCTCTCTCTCTCTGGCAGAACAGCGCCCCTACTGGTACCCTATAGTCATATACTGGTGCTCATGACCACATAGGTACATAGGCGGACACGGACATTGCTGTTCCTTGGAGTGGTTGCACCACTCAACAAAGAAAAAAGACTAAAACTAGATCAACATGTGCTGTGCTCTGCTATACTTACTGCCCGACATCAGATAGAGTCCATTGGGGTCCACAGCTAGGCTGGTGACGGCGTCCAGGTGGGCCACCATGGAGTGGATGAGCTTCCCCGTGTTGTTGTCGAAGAAGCTGATGTGTCTGTCCTCCTGGGCTGTGATGGTGATGGGCAGCGTGGGGTGGCTGAGGACCTTGTTGATCTGACACGGAGTGCCTGTTCCACCAAGGAGAACAACATTAGCCCATTCAGACCTGAGTTAAAGACGGCCCACCGCGGTCCCGTCGCTAGTCGCGTTAGAATGAATCATACCTCCCGTTGTTTTCGTTTGCCTCGGGAGTGTTTTGGCTACATTTAGCTGCTCCAGCAACATCCGGGATAGCACCTGATCCATCGCTAAATGTGCTCCGCTGCTATAAATCGCTGGACGCTCTGATTTAATAGATTAAGTAACCCTGAGCATTCGGGGTGTTAACCCATTTTGGGCAGGAACCCCTTTTGGTGTTTTAAGCATTATGTTATGCTTTAGCTATTGAAAAATAGCAGATCTACAAGCTAATAGCGCATCACTGAATGCCGCGCTACGAGCGTGTACACTGCTATTTTTTTTTTATTGTGAAAATGTTGCGCAAATCTTTCACAACGAACATTTTAAACTCATATCTTTGCTTCTGGGGGGGCCCCTGGAACACACCAGATGGGAGTCTACGGCCAAATACAGATAATTCTGGGGGTCTTTGACATGAAAAAGGTTGAGCACCACTGACAATCTGGTGTCAGGTCTAAACAGGTTGAAAAGCGGTCCATGGATGTGAGACTACTATACCTACTATACTCCAGTTTTGGCTTCACAGCACTGCATGGCTTCCGGTTGTTTTTAGGATTGATTTTAAAATTATTTTACTTGTGTATAAAGCTCTCAATGGTCTCGCACCTTCCTACCTACATGACTGCCTGCCTAAATATGTCCCAAACCGCCCCCCTAAGGTCTTCCACTGCTGGCCTGCTCGCTTTGCCTAAAAAATGGCAACAAAAAAATACGGGGAAGCAGCTTTTTGCTTCTACGGGCCGACGGCATGGAACAAACTCCCACTGTACCTTCGACAGGCAGCCTCTGTAGACATTTTTAAAGCTCAGCTCAAGACCCACTTCTACAACCTTGCTTTTAATTGATCTTTTATTTTTTGTTATTCATGTCCTCACTGTATTGCATTACTGCTTGTTTTTTAATGTTTATGCCTTGCTTTTCTTTTCTTCTCCATTGCTCTGTAAAGCACGTTGAGCTGCAGTTCATGTCATGAAACGTGCTATATAAATAAAGTTTATTATTATTATTATACCTGGCTCCAGAGTGGACTCCAGGCTGAGCACCAGCTGCCGGGTCTCCATGTTGAAGAGCCCGATCTGACCGCTGGCGAAGGACGTCACCATGTGGGCGGGTTCACTACACACCAGGTCTACCGAGGAGGGGATGCCCAGCGCTGAGAGAGACACACACACACACACACACACACACACACACACACACACACACACACACACACACACACACACACACACACACACACACACACACACACACACACACACTTTGTTACAAGTATAAACGTACTTAGATACTTTCCACCATTGCTCACATCAACGTGACGTATTGTGAGCTTGAAGACCTGCCTTTTTGGCAATTTTTGGAAAAAACACAGAGGCCAAGCTAAACAAATTAACAAAATCTGCTAAGAGGATAAAACCAGAAAAAGCAAGACTTGTTTACATAAGAGTCCTCTATTTTCAATTCATCAGAACATTTAAAGACACACACACACACACACACACACACACACACACACACACACACACACACACACACACACACACACACACACACACACACACACACACACACACACACACACACACACACACACACACACACACACACACACACACGTCAAAACCAATATTCAATTATTCAAAATTCGTTCTAGACCACTTAAAGCCAACAACTAGCAAAAAACGTACAGTAAAAAAAACAAGCGACGTCTAACAATGTCTTTGGGAACTGTACTGTACGTACCTTTGTCCTCGTTGAACACGGCGAGGGCGTTGGAGGTGTTGTTGGCGTCCCAGAGCCTCACGGTGCCGTCTCCGGAGCAGGAGAGCAGGCGCTGGTGAGCGCCGCTGTAGACCAGGCCCCACACGGAGTCCGTGTGTCCACACAGCGGCCCGCGCAACACCGACGGCTCTGTCACACAGCCAGGGGGGGAACACACCACAAAGGGTTAAACACCGACGGCTCTGTCACACAGCCAGGGGGGGAACACACCACAAAGGGTTAAACACCGACGGCTCTGTCACACAGCCAGGGGGGGAACACACCACAAAGGGTTAAAAACAGTGTTGTTTTCCTCGACTAAAACTAGAGAAAAAAAAAAAAAGCTTTTTTCCCCCACTGACAAATAATAAATTGAAACTAAATGAAAACTAAGCTACGATGACTAAAACTGAGACTAAATATACTGACAAATAAAAACTAGACCTAAAATGTTAGGAAGGGAGTGGTGGACAAGAGATCCAGTATAAGTCATTTTACACTTGGTTGCATGCTGAAAATAGCATGCAACCTGCGACGCGTTGTGAGCTTGTAGATCGGCTATTTTCAGCAATTGTAAAAACACTCATTACGACGGCATCAAGGAAATGAAGAAAACCTTATATTTTTCTTAAACAAAGCAATACTGCCTCATCAAAGTTGGTGTTGTGACTTTATATATAGTCCATTACTTCTATGAGAGGTGGTCGAGTTATTAGCTGCTTTAGCAGACAGTTTGAGGGACCAATGGAGTTAAGAGGTTTTGTACGAAGCGCTTTTACTACTAAAAACTTTTTTTTTAACCAACACACAGGCGTAAAGGGTGTTCAATTAATAGCACTGATTTACGCAAACAATAATAATCAAAAACCTCACAAATGGAGTTAGGTGGTTTCCTGCTACATGCCATGGACCACTAGTGACTAGTGGAGAAACAGTGGGTAAAGATCCCCTCCTGCTGCTGTCAGTAAAAAGAGGACAAGATATGGTAGAAGGGTATAATTAAGCAATATTACACGAGAGGGTGTGGTTTAACGTGATTATTGCCACGACAGTGATGCTCTCAGGAACGGGATGTACAGTAGTAGAGTTCCACAAGCATCACTGAAGTGGCAATAATCACGTTAAACCACATCCTCTCGTGTAATATTGCAATTATACAACAGTTACCCTTAAAACGAAGAAAAACATATTTTGTTTTAATGACAGATGTAGTCACTACGACCACAAATGTCCCAAGAAACTAGCTAGCCTAGCCACCGAGTTTGCTGGGAAAACAGAGCAGCTGAATTCTTTGTTTTGATTAGGTGTGGAGCGGTGCTCGTTTGAACCATGGCTAGAAGGCCGTTTCAACCAATCAAGATTGCTTCCTCGAAACAACCTGTTGCATAATGTGGGATATCGTTGCCATTACCGTAGGAGTCATAAGGGTCGATGTTAGGATTGGGGGTGTTCCAGCACTGGATGGTACCGTCGATCCCTCCACTGAAACACTGGTCCCCTGTGCTGCTCATCACCACGCACAGCACTGCCCCCCTGTGGGCAGAGGAAGGACCGCAATGGAAAAGGGAGGTGATCATCATAGCAGAAACAAAACAAAACAATGGGTCTACAGCTGTGTTGATTTCGTCGACTGACACTACGACGAAAAATGTTAGTCGACTACCTTTTTTCACTGACTAAAACTACATGGAAACTAAGCCATGATGACTAAATATATTGACAATTTCATCAACAAATTAAAATCTACACTAAAATGTTTGGAAGGGACTAGTGGACAAGAGATCCAGTTTTATGCTAAGTTGCATGCTGAAAATATCAGATATATAAGCCTACAATGCATCGCAGCGCGACGCGTTGTAAGCTTGTAGATCTGCTATTTTCAGTATGCAACCAAAGTGTAACATCTGCCATTACAACGACATCAAGGCCTGTCAAAACACATTTTAGTCGACTAAATCAACTGTAGATTTCGTCGACTAAAATCGCATGACACTTAGTCGACTAAAACTGGACTAACACTAGAACATTTCAGGTGACTAAAATGTGACTAAAACTAAATGAAAACTGTTCAAGAGCGATTATGACTAAAACTAAAATCTAATTTTGCTGGCAAAAACAACACAGGTCTGCAGCTTCATTTGGAATACCCTGGCTTAACACGGCATCCAACAAAAGGTTTACCCATTTTGTGCGGGAACCCCTTTTGGTGTTAGCATTATGTTATGCTTTAGCTATGAAAAAATAGCAGATCTACAAGCTATAGCGCGCCACCGAGTGGCGCGCTATGAGCTTGTAGGTCTGCTATTTTTGAAAAATCGAAGAACGACTGACATAGAAACATAGCTTTTTCAGAAAATTGTCAGGATATAGAATACATTTTCAGAATCTGATCTCAGGTAAAAATGGGTTAACAAAAGAGGCATTGACTGTTTACCTGTGGGCCCTGAAAGTGTAGATTGGTTCCACATCTAAGGAAGCACTCCTGTGGCAAGAAAGAAAGACGCATCACATCAAGAGGCGCTCAAATGTGGCCATCCCTATGTTCCCCAGGTTCTATGTTCCCCAGGTTCTATGTTCCCCAAGGTTCTATGTTCCCCAGGTTCTATGTTCCCCAAGGTTCTATGTTCCCCAAGGTTCTATGTTCCCCAGGTTCTATGTTCCCCAAGGTTCTATGTTCCCCAGGTTCTATGTTCCCCAGGTTCTATGTTCCCAGGTTCCATGTTCCCCAGGTTCTATGTTCCCCAGGTTCTATGTTCCCCAAGGTTCTATGTTCCCCAGGTTCTATGTTCCCCAGGTTCTATGTGCACCAGGTTCTATGTTCCCCAGGTTCTATGTTCAGGTTCTATGTTCCCCAGGTTCTATGTTCCCCAGGTTCTATGTTCCCCACTTACGTTAGGTTGCGTTAGATTTCTGGTTTAAGGACTTCAGTGTTTTGTCCTATACAATTGTATGTATAAGTACAGAACAAAGAATGTTTGTTTTTGCCATCTTTGTTGAAGAGTCTGAGCAATTATGTTTTAGTGTATTTTATGCCAGTGTTAATTAGATAGTTTAAGTAGCCTAGGCAGGCCTAAAGTCCAATGGATTGTTCAAAGACTGAGCTTAAATCAGAATTTGCTACTAAAAGTAAGACTAAGTTGCTAAAATACTTTGTCTTACCAGAATTACTCAAATTACTATGTTATGTTTCTGGTTTAGGTTTATTCTAAGTGGGGAACAAAGAACCTTTTTTGCATGGTGGGGAACATAGAACCTGGGGAACATAGGTACGCTCCCTGCTGCTTTGCAGGAGGCAAATGAAAGATAACATCCTTACTTTTTGGCAGGAGCGGTCTTCTGAAGGTTCCACATCTTGAGCGTGTGGTCCTCTGAAGCGGTGACCAGAACAGGCTCCGTGGGGTGGAAGGCGAGGCCACGGATCCCGTCGAAGTGGCTCCGCAGCGTGAACTTGGGGTTCCATGTCTTCCGCAAGGCGTCTTTGTTGTTGCCAATCTGAAAACGGGAGAGCGAGAGAGATTAGATCTGTTGAACATGCAATAGAATATCTATCAAATACATTAGATCGTCTGGGCTGTGGCTCAGCGGTCCAGGCACCTTGGCTGGTAATCCAGTCTGGCAGTGTGCCGCGGGTTCGACTCCCGATCCCAACGGCCTTTACTGCATGTCTTCCCCCCATTTCCTGTCAGCCTACTGTCTGTCCCTCCATAAAAAATATAAAATAAAGGCGAAAGCCACAAAAATAAATACATTAGATCACCGTTTCCCAAATACTCTGACCCATTTCTGGGAAGGAAAAAACAACTGCACACTGTCTTCAAATGCAGTGACCAGCATAAAGATAGCCTGATGAAGGCCGCATAGGCCGAAACGTTGCTATATTTCCCTTTAAATAAATGGTGGTCACTGCATTTGAAGACAGTGTGCGGTTGTTTTTTCCTTGTTCACTTTTGGGGCTCCGTACCCTCTCCTACGCACCTGTCGCTTGTAGGTGTGCAAAAGCTTTGCTTTTCAAGAACATTTCCAAAAAATGATTCCCAAAAAAAGCTATGTTTTTCATGAATTAAAAAACCAAATTACCAAAGATTTTTTTTTCTCCATAAATTAGAAAACAAATGATTATGTAGTAGTGAAAATAGCTGATCTACTAGCTCGTGAGCTTGTAGAACTGCTATTTCACTAGTTTGGTCCCTTCACCGGTGGAGGCTAAAAAGTGTGGGAACCACTGCATTAGATGCAATTCATGTTTTAGAGATATTGGTTAGGAGCCGTGGAGTTTGTTTAGCTACCGGTATATAAAAGAAAAGGATCCGAGTATGATTAGCCCACAAATACAGATTACCCATGTAAAACTCTAACCAGTAGCTCTGTGATTTCCAGACAGCAACATGACTGGGATCAGTGGCGTGCACAGATAATACACTAGGGGGTGCTAGAGCACCACCTGCCCTTGCCCTCTGGACAGCAATGTGCCCTTAAAAGAAGCAAGCAAAAACATTTGTACAGTATATACAGTATGTGGACCATGGTGACATTGATCAATTCTTCATAAATAAATAAAAAGCTTCTAATATATTATTTATGCCCCAAAATCTATAAATCTCACACTATTAAAACTCTTTCTGTGCCACCTGGTGGTCACCAGTTTAGGCTTTGGTTGCCAATTCGCCCATTATAAAAAAAAGAAAGAAAATGTAATTATATTATGCATGTAATGTGCATGTCCTCACCTGTACACCAGATTAGAGGAATTTTCAAAATATGCATTCAAAATAATAATAATAAAAACAAAAGAATATATATAAAAAATAAAATAAAAACGTCTTAACGTTAAACTTAAACTGTTAAGGCAACCGGCCGGTTCCACTCGCTGCACAAGGTGCCCTCTTTTCACTTGAGCACCTGCCCCTCTAAAATGTCTGTGCACGCCACTGACTGACTGGGAGTCAATGTGTTCATGGAATATACAGGAAGGGTATTTTTTTATCACACGAGGTCACATAGGCCACCGAGGATCAAATTAAACGGGAATAGCTTTTCCCCGGGGTCATGTGACTGTGTGCTACTCACGTCATAGGCCAGGCCGTCGGCCTCGTTGGCCACGGTGAGGCCCGCCAGCTCCCCCAGGCCCAGCTCACTCTCCATGACCTCGTCGGTGCTCATGATGAACGATTTCCCCGAGGTGGGCGGGAAGGTCAGAGCCTCGACTGCAGGAGGAGCGGGGAGAAAGAAATGATGTTGCTCAATGAAATGATCGTTGGTTGTCCCCCCGCAGGTCAGTGACCTGGTCACCTGAGTAGTTTCCTTTAGGGCACGTTCACACGGTCATTAAAAAAAGAAGAAGTAAATTGGCCTTTTTACATTGACCCATTTTGACCTGAGATTCTAAAAATGTTCTTCTACATCCTGACAGTTTTCTGAAAAAGCTATGTTTCTATGTCAGTCGTTCTTCGATTTTTCCAATCGTCTGTGGCGCGCTATGAGCTTGTAGATCTGCTATTTTTCAATAGCTAAAGCATAACATAATGCTCACACCAAAAGGGGTTCCCGCCGCCTGAAAAACCCATGTTTCTATGTCAGTGGTGCTCAAACTATTTCATGTCAAGAACCCCAAAAATGATATGTATTTGGCCTCCGACCCCCATCTGAAAATATTTAGTTCAGGGACCCCCCAGAAGTAAAGATTTGAGTTAAAAATGTTCGCTCTGAAATAATATATATTCCAAATTTGCGCCACATTCACGATTCTTCTAAAAATGGCAGATTTACAAGCTCCGGGTGCCGTGCTATGAGCTTGTAAATCTGCTATTTTTCAATAGCTAAAGTATAACATAATGCTTAAAACACCAAATGGGGTTCCTGCCAAAAATGGGTTAAAAGACATAAGATATGACCAAAAGGCCACTGCATAGCGTAAAAAGGTCAGTGAGATTTTATCAGCCAAAAGTTTAAAAGTTGACAATAGTTTACTTTTATCAACTGTCCTGTCACAATAAATTGTTTCGAGCTCAACCTTCTGCAATACGTCTTTAAATTGCCATTGAGTGCTTCTTAACAAATTGTAACAACAAAGAACAGTGCATGAAGACAGGGCTTTTAAACTGGCCCAAATCTCTGAAAGAAAAATGAAGAATCAGGCTATAGAAGACAAAGTTTCACAGCATTCACAGCATTTAGTACTAGGCCGTGGCGTGAATTGTCACTGTATAAGGATTCTTCTTCCGGGGGAGGTATATAATATGCATTATACAGTATAATATTCTCCCAAACATCTGAGCTAGGGTTCTACAGAACATTAACCCATTCTGACCTGAGATCAGATTCTAAAAATGTCTTCTACATCCTGACAGTTTTCATTCTGACCCGAGATCAAAAATGTCTTCTATGTCAGTCACTCTTCGATTAAAAAAAAATAGCAGACCTACAAGCTCGTAGCGTGCCACTCGGTGGCGAGCATAATGCTAACACCAAAAGGGTTTCCCGCCCAAAATGGCCGGGTTAATCACCTTCGTCCGTCCGGTTGGCCTCGTGCTCGTTGAGTCGGGCCACGGTGGGCCGGGCCTGGGGGGCGGAGGGAGGCTGCATGTGGGACATGTCCTCAGCGTCTCTCAGGTTAGCCAGCATGTCCTGTAGCTTGGACCGGTTGGGTCCTGCTCCAACAAAATGAACAGCGTTAGCAAAACGGCTACCTACCGCATGACAAGCTAACGGAGAGACCGGAGAAAAGGCAAACGACAACAAAAAGAAACGGAAGCCAACATTTCAGACAGAAAAAATATTATAGATAAAGCAAGGACATAACATAAAAGCAAGGACAAACAATGGTAATATAGAAAACATAAAAAAGAAAAGTATATTCTGAAAGAAAGAAAGAAAGAAAGCAGGATGAATGAGGAGATACAAAGCATTAACCAAGAAGAAATAACTCAGAGCATGTATGACGGCAGAGTCCTTGTTAGCTGAACAGAAAGAAAGGAATAGAAGTAGTTTACAAGGAGTGTTGAGTGTGGAGGCATTTACAGTATATCTGCAACATCAGCG
The DNA here is from genome assembly GCF_964188405.1 of Protomyctophum parallelum. Lineage (NCBI taxonomy): Eukaryota > Metazoa > Chordata > Actinopteri > Myctophiformes > Myctophidae > Protomyctophum > Protomyctophum parallelum. Next base: position 29,761,743 of record NC_139704.1, read on the forward strand.
CTGTCTATAAAATAAAATGTCCAGGAAAGAATACAAAATATGTAATATGGCAGAGCCTTCATCCAAAGCACCTTAATCGTGCCATTTTAGCATGAAAAGTTAGCTGAATCTATTAAAGCTTTTTTTACGGGAGACGTTTTGCATTGGGCACGCTGAAATTAAATCCTCCACATCCTAACACATTTTCCTCCACACACACACACACACACACACACACACACCCACAGAAGTGATGAGCCACAGCGTCGGTGTGAAGAACAAAAACAGAACAGTGCTAGAGAAGGGAAAAGCAAGGAGGAAAGCAAAAGCAGAAACGGAACAGGAGAATGCAAACATGACAGAATGCCCATCAAATGAACAAAGCTTAGAAATTAAGGAGATATGGTGTCTGTTGGGTGTGAGCTTTGGGATTTATCAATAAAATGTATCAATTGTAAGAAATAAAACCGAAAACAGTTTAGAGCTTGGTCTTGGAGCAATGTGAAATCTACAGTTTTACCAGTTTTATAGCAAGTCCCTGTCAAAGCTTATCATGAATAAAAACTTGGCACTAACTCCAAACTTACTAACAATCACTTAATCACATTAGTACAAACATGGATGAGAAAATAACACTTGTCATGTAGTCACAATGATTAAGGGGAGGTAAATATTGAACAGTCTAGTATAGCTTTAGTCCAGATCAGTGACAGATGGAACTCGTGGTGTTAATATTAAATAATCTATGATACTTGAGGGAGTGGACAAGATGAATGGAATCACATCACAAATGAGATGGGAGGGGATCAATGCATGCAGCGTGAAGGAAACAGACCGCTGGATTTCGGAAGAGAAATAATGGTGACAAATAGCAAAAAGAAACCAAAAGGCAATCTCTTTTTTTATAATAATGTGACAGAATGGAAGGACAGACCTATGCCAGCCAGGTAGAAGAAGGCATAGGGAGGAGTGGTGGCTAGAGGTACAGTAGGAAGGATGACAAATAAAGAAAGTGAAGATGTTTTGCTGTTGATCTTTTTGGCCCTTTTTCTGCTTGAACTGGTCAACAGAACGCAGAGAGAGGAGAGGGAGGCAGCAGTGACCGACCAGAGAGAGGAGAGGGAGGCGAGGCAGCAGTGACCGACAGGACTTACTCTTAACCCCCTTTTTGCCCTTGCGCTCCTTCCTGTACTGCTCCTTGAGTTTGGTTATCAGGCCCTGGTCCACATCCCAGGCCTCAGAGATGGGACCCTGCTCGTCCTTTTCTACACAGGGGGGGAAAAAACCAGACCGAGACGAGGCTGTTCAAAAAGGGGCTGCCCGGGTCAAAGTGTCGAGGAAGAGGGGCGAGCCACACCTCTCTCTCGGACTCAACAAGACTCTCCTGGAGGTTGTCAGTTAAACCCTGGACAATTTCCCTGGACAATGGGCTCTATCATGCACACACGCCGTTTTGGAAAGAACTTGGGCCCTTCACAGGTGTTACCTCTGATACTAATGAAGGCTCTGTTCCATTCTGGTCAAACAGAGTACAGGGTGCTGCTATTGTGCATGTTGGCCCTCACTGGAGACACTCCGCTACCCCAGTGGGTCTCAAGTGTCCTTGAGTGGATTCCAAATGGCCTTGTACGGATGTGTAATGGGTGTGACCCGTCCCTTACGGGTCCATTTGGTTCCATTTGTACACTCTCAGAGTTGTGGAAATTAAACAAGTTTGAGAACCACTGCACACTAAATGGAACAGAGCCCTGCACTCTCCGTAAACCCTTCTCATCATCTTTTAATCTGAAGCCACAAAGCTTCAACCGATCAACATGATGTCATACTGCGGTGTTCTTCCATCTGGATGCATGGATTCTAGGTGTCATTTTACTATAAATTATTATAATTATAAAATTATATACATTGTTTGGACAGTGATGAATCACAAATATCAAAGCTGCTATAAGCAATAATATGTCAATTTTAATGACTTTGTTTTTCTTCTTTTTTTTGGTATTCAGACAGCCAGCAATGGGTAAAACGCTCCCAAAAAATGTAGTCTCTGTGACACATCTAGGGGCCGCAATCTGCATTCAAAGATTTTCCTAGAAGCTTTGTCATTGGTCGATTTGCCTGTGTACTTCCTGATTGGTTTGTCATTTCGACCAGGTTTTTTTCCCCCCGACCAATGACAAAGATTCTAGGAACATCTTTGACTGCAGATTGTGGCCCCTAGATGTGTCACAGAGACAATTTCTTTTGGGAGCGTTTTACCCATTGCTGGCTGTCTGAATACAACAAAGAAAAAAGAAAGCAGCTTTAAATCAACAATTATAAATCATGGGTACGCCACACGGCGACATCCCCGCTTTGGTCAGACAATCTGTTGGACTTCATGTCAGCCTTTTGAGGGAATCACTTTGATTCTATGAAACACACGGACGGACGGGCGGGACAAACACAGTGTGGTTACAGGGCTGGCTATGGGAACACACAATGGAACAAGATCACAAAAGGTATGTGTTAAAACAGTCATGGTTTGTGATGGATTGGATGATGAGCAAACGATCACCAAACTATGAGCAGATGTCAACTGTGAGGAGAAGTGGGGAAATTATTAAGTCATGAATAAAAATAAAAAATATCTACAATTGCTCCAAAACTGGTATATTTCTACGTACCAAAAAAAAACAAATTGAGAAAGAAAGGGAATCTTCAAATGACGTGGTTCATCCAATGAATACAAATAAATAAATTCATATTAATATATCACATTTGATACAGGTATAGTGAATAGTTCCTCGGCTGGTTTCAACCGTTCAGACCAAGCATTGCTACCAACAGTCTGTCTGTCAGAAGGTCCATGCTCTGCCCCCTGGTAACCCCAGGTGTGCTATACTGACTCACCCCAGTCTGTCAGAAGGTCCATGCTCCTAACCTAACCTAACCCCACGTGTGCTATACGGACTCACCCCAGTCGGTCAGAAGGTCCATGCCCCTAGTAACCCCAGGCACGGTACAGACTCACCCCAGTCTGTCAGAAGGTCCATGCCCCTAACCTAACCCCAGGCGCGGTACAGACTCACCCCAGTCTGTCAGAAGGTCCATGCCCCTAACCTAACCCCAGGCACGGTACAGACTCACCCCAGTCTGTCAGAAGGTCCATGCCCCTAACCTAACCCCAGGGGGCGCTATAGAGACTCACCCCAGTCCGTGGTGTCCCCCGGGCCCCGGGACTCTGGCGAAGTGTCCATTTCGTCAGGACTGGACAGGAAGTCGAAGCCCTTCAGAGCTTCCTCTGTGTCGGGGTCCTCGCTGGTGTCCATGCTGGGAGAAATGGCGGGCGACGGCGAGGAGTTGGGCTTCTTCCTCATGATCTGATGGAACGACATGCAGGCATCGCAGGTCAGTCAAAGTAACCAACTACATTTACTTAACCCATTCTGACCTGAGATCACATTCATACGAGGTTTCCACTGGACACACACTGGTCTGATTAACCCATTCTGACCTGAGATCAGATTCAAAAAAATGTCAGTCGTTCTGCTATTTTTCAATAGCTAAAGCATAACATGATGCCAACACCAAAATGGGTTCCCGTTCAGAATGGGTTAAGTACAATTTTAAGGTATTTGTACTTTTACTCCACTACAATTATTTTACTTTTAGATTTTAATTATTATTACAAAACATACATTAAGCACTTCAGCACTTCGGCCATTTGAAAATAGCCGATCTACAAGCTACAATGGGGACCGCATGTAATTCCGACAGAGCATGAGTCCGACATGCGGACTCCGTGCTTGCGGTTCTGGTTATGTTGGGGGATGAGGTGGGTTGTCGTTTGTCGGACCAATGACTGGTCTGAACAACGTACTGCACCCGTTGTTCCGGGACCGTGTATTGACAGTAATAATATCACGGCACATTCTACAAGCTGGTGGCTGATTGGAGGAAGGATACATAATAACATGATACCACTCAAACCAGTTTATTGCAGAGGGTGTGCAGCCTGACCGAGGAAAAGAGTAAAGGTTAAACTATAATTATGTCAAAATTGTATTCATTATTTATTTTTAACCCATTCTGGGCGGGAACCTCTTTTGGTGTTTTAAGCATTATGTTATGCTTTAGCTATTGAAAAATAGCATATCTACCAGCTCATAGCACAGCGCGCTATGAACTTGTAGGTCTGCTATTTTAGCAGACCTACAAGTGGTGCAACCACTCCAAGGAACAGCAATGTCCGTGTTAACCTACTGTATGTGACTATGTATGTGTATGTATGTGTGACTATGAGTACCAGTAGGGGCAAAAGTGGCACTGTTGTGCCAGAAACAGAGAGAGAGAGATAGTGCTGCACTGTTGCCTGCTAATGAGAGAGAGAGAGAGAGAGAGAGAGAGAGAGGAGTCGCAACACTCAGTTCACACAGGTGTGATTTTTCAATTTCGACTTATAGGCCTTCTGACACTATAAATTGCCTTCATGCAAGACGTGCAACAATCTTGCCTTGCCACTAATCAGATACCTGATTTGAGCAAATAAAAGGCGTGTACAGTATAGCGTAAAGCAAACAGGTACAGCTATGTTGTTATATTGTGTAATTAAGGATATCTGGAAAGGACATTGGCATTTATGGTGAGAACACTTTGAAGCCACCCACCCACAGAGACATAGCCTTGCGTAAACACCAGGGGGGCAGTGAAGCCAATGGTGTCTGAAGCCAGTAGGAAATCCTGACTTCCTGAAAGTTCATATAATGAACCATAGAGGTCCATGTATTTGGGCCCAACTTCACCTAGACTGTATTACCTTAATAAACATGGTCATGAATACTTTCTGCTTCCAGTCACTAGTTTAAAGTCTCATTCTCATGTCATAATATTCTTTTTGGAAAATGATGGTCCCATTTATTTAAAAAAATGACCATAAAGTCGAGTATGTTCTGAGGGGCGTGGCTACCGTTAAAGTCTATGATCGGGATCCACCCCCCGCTCGAGTCAAAATAAAAGAAGAAGAAGGGGGTGGAAGTCCCGCCTCGTTGTCTGGGCCAGCCAATGGCCAGCTGGGCCCAAACGGATCTAGAAAGATGGAGATTTAGGGGTTGATTTAGGACTTCTATTTTACTTACTTCTATATTACTAATCTAATTACAGTATTATGATCTGGGGGCGTGTGGAATGTCATATTGCAATTTTGGGCATGTTAAGAAGCGCTTTTGACACCCCGCGGAGTGCGCAAAACGGCCTTGAATTAGTCATGGGTGTGTTTGAGACGTACCCAATCAACATGTCTGTACTATTCTATTTACCAGTCAGCTGATGTCACATACGGAATGCGCACTTTGGGGATCGTGGTAATACATTTCTGCAGGCTGGCACCATAGAAGACATGACATGACTTTGTCACATTTGGGTTAATTATTCCTATTGCACTGCATGCTATCACCTTTATGCCTCAAAAGAACAGACCCACCTATACCTTTCAGATCGGAATGTGTGACAGAGCAGCCTCTGTCAGAGTAATGTAATGTACAATATACATTCATTGTATTGTTGCTGTATATTGCTGTATATATATATATAACGGGTTGATTCTCAGTCCCACAGAAGGTGCACATTCTGCTGTGACATGTGAATTAATACTTGTGTTTATCTATGCAGATGCTGTAGTTGGGAAGCTGCCTTGATTGTCTGAAGAGAGCTCTGATTGCTTGTGGTGTTAAATGCCTTGTGATTCGCTGACTGCTTAGCCAGGGGTGGAGTCAGGAGTCTATATAGAGGGGAAATGGCTCAGTAGTGTTTGTGCTGCCATGGGGAGAGGTTGACACCAGTACCTCTCTGTTCACAGTTAAGTTGTGTTGTTTGAGTTGTTTTGAGTTCTTTATTTTCTTTATTATTCATTATGTTGTCCAGGCCTGGAACTTAATTAAAACTTATCTTCACCTGCAAGTCTGCCTCCTGTCCAATATGTCATTTTAAAGATTTTATTACTGACAAACAGCCGATCCACAATCCCACTTGGTAACAGAATGGAACTGCGAGTAGATAGCAGCATATTAGCAAATTGGCAATCCATGCGTAATGTTCCCAGAATCGTCTATAACCCCCGAACATGCAAGTTCGTTTGATATTGTTTAATTCGATAACGATAGAACCATGTACCATACAGCGAATGAAAGCAAGATTCCTAAGGAATATGGAGATTTTTACATTTAATAAAACGGTTGAGAAATGAGAGAACCATGAGTGTTTATAGGCTAATATCAACGTTTTTTTATGAACGGGCTGTGGGCTGTGAACTTGAAGAGCTCAATCACCATCCCGACACGGAAGAAATATAGCCTAGTGCATGCATGTATATGCACTGTTGCACTTGCACACAGTAGCCTACACACGCTCTTTATTTGTTTCTATTGAAAAAAAACAGTAAAATAACGTTTATTATATTTTATTTCATTCAAATCACGAGGAAGGAATGAGTTGAATGCGTGCTGCGTAATGCTGTGGCCCCGATGGTATGGTCTTCGCTGAGTTCGCTCGTAGCATTTTATTTAAGAAGACTTGAATCGGGTGTGATACAGCGTATGAAAGCAAAGTTCCCAAGGATTATGGAGATGTTTTTATTTTTTTTAAAGGTTGAGAAATGTAAGAATTATGGCCGTTTCTAATCTCAACATTTTTACAAAGCCTCTCTCTTTGCGGCAGCAGAGAGCAGCCATGTTGCCATGTCCCATAGAAACAACTAAATAGGTCTATAAAAATAATCCCAAAAGAAGCGCATATAACAGGGGTCTGTAACCTATTTTAAATGAAGTGCCATGTTTTTATTTTCTAAATAGTGAGTCTGCCATATCCAGATTAATTTGAATGACACCACATTAAAATAAAAAAACATATTTTGATTGTCCACAAATATAAAGTTCTTCCTTCTTTTTAAATATGTTCTTGCACATTGTTATAATGATCATTATATATCCCCCTGCAGTCAGAGTTCATAGTTTTAATGAATGAATGTGATGCATTGTGAGCTGGTATAGATCTGCTATTTTCAAAAGTAATCTTTTTATTTAATTTTTGGAATAGCTGTCCTTAGTTGGGCAAATGCATTCATCTGGGGATCCTTGACATGGGAATGTGCTGTGTGAGGATCACTGGTTTAAACAACATTAGGAGAAAAGCCCAAATAACCACTTTAGAAACAAGAAAAGCAACCATACAGAAAGCAACTTTACAGAAAAATAAGCCGCTTATAATAAACAGACATGGCAACACTCTACCAGCCTCCCAGAGCCGCTCAAGTGTCAAATCAAACAGTGCTTTTTGCGTTTATGAGGTGGTCAGACCCACGTCTAATCGTTATGCGCTGAGTGTCTTTAGGTCAAGGGGCTTAATAGCAAATTGCGCAAAGCGAAAATAATTAACATATGGACACTCCCACAATGCTAAAATATTCAGGAACGCGGTAAGCCATAATGTGTGTGCGTTCAACACGGGCCAGTGCGTTCAACACGGGCCGATATGCCTTTCATAATACGAATGTGCGCAGAGCGAGGCCAATTTATGTATTTCCATTGGTAAAACGCACCTTCAAAATCTACCCATTACAATTTTAAGGACTGACAGGCTTCATCTTACGTCCATATCAGACCCGGAGAACGCTTTGTCCATATTTTTTTTTACAGTCTATGGTAAACACAGGGCCTCTGTGGAGATGTGCGACAGTGGCGGCCATTCTTCCTTACCGTCCTAGACTCCATGATATTCCTGTCCCTCCCTTCGCTGTCGTCGTCGTCGTCATCGTCGCTGAACTCGGCCGCGGCGCTCTCGATGAACTTGAAAGCCTCCAAGACGGCACTGGTGTCGGACAGCTCTGTTTTCCTGTGGAAATAACCACGATAAGTACATGAATATGACTGGCTGACATTTACAATTACGGTACTTTTTTGACAGGTCTCTTGGAAGAATTCATGTGTCACATTGTGCCTCCATACGAAAGAGCATTCTCACCATAACCACTTAACCCATTCTGACCTGAGATCAGATTCTAAAAATGTCTTCTACATCCTGACAGTTTTCTGAAAAAGCTCAGTCGTTCTTCGATTTTTCAAAAATAGCAGACCTACAAGCTCGTAGCGCCACTCGGTGGCGCGCTATGAGCTTGTAGATCTGCTATTTTTCAATAGCTAAAGCATAGCATAATGCTAACACCAAAAAGGGTTCCGGCCCAAAATGGGTTTTAAGCGCTAATATATTTTGTCATACAACACATGGTGAAAATAGCTGATCTACAAGGTCAGTAGGTCACTGCGCTTTGTGATGTGACGCGCTTGGAGATTTTTTTTAATTGATGAAATTAATCTTTTAATGTTTCACATTGTGCCCAAAATAGGGACCCCTGCGGTTAAAGTGGTTAATCCTATGATGAATAGGAATTCTATCTCTGGTACCCCAATTTATAATGTAAAACCAATGTTAATTTAACTCTGAGAGTGTACACATTTGTTCCATTTGTACACTCTGAGTTACAAACCCAGAAGGGTCCATTTGGTTCCTAACCATCTCTAATTGAGCTAGGTACCCCCTGGAACTCCCTCAAGTACCCCTAGGGGTCCCCGGACCCCACTTTGGGAACCCATGCACTACAATAAAGATGTATTTTGTTCCAAAAAACAATCTATCGCTTCGAAAAAGTGACAATTGTGACTTATACGCTTGAGAGAAATCCAAATCAATTATGTGAAACTAAATAAAAAGGAGTGTGTGTGTGTTGCCGTGTTATTGAGCACTTTGTAATAGAAAACCATGGGACTCGTTCATGTGCAGCGTCTTCTTTTTCACCATCCTCACTGTACTGTACTGTACTGTACTGTACTGTACTGTACTGTACTGTACTGTACTGTACTGTACTGTACTGTACTGTACTGTACTGTACTGTACTGTACTGTACTGTACTGTACTGTACTGTACTGTACTGTACTGTACTGTACTGTACTGGTGCCATGGAGTAAACGCAACAATTATGTTATGGTATTCTAGCCCATTTTGAACTGAGATCAGATTCTATAAATGTCTTCTACATCCTGGAAGTTTTCTGAAAAAGCTATGTTTCTATGTCAGTCGTTCTTCGATTTTTCAAAATAGCAGGTTAACCCATTCTGACCTGAGATCAGATTCATATGAGGTTTCCACTGGACACACACTCGTCTGATGAACCCATTCTGACCTGAGATCAGATTCTAAAAATGTCAGTCGTTCTTCGATTATTCAAAAATAGCAGACCTACAAGCTCGTATCGCGCCACTCGGTGGCGCGATATGAGCTTGTAGATCTGCTATTTTTAAATAGCTAAAGCACGACATGATGCTAACACCAAAATGGGTGCCCGGTTTGTCAGGGCTGATGTCACGCCTACCTAGTGGTGACGTCATCCCACCCTTTTATAAGGCATTTCGCCAGCACAAGTTCTCTGTCCGATTATCATTTCATAAATAGTGTGTTGAGAATCTAAAACTAAGCCTTGCAACTTAATAACTTAACTTGCCCATTTAGCCAAAGATATCGCCAAAGACCTAATCACCTAATTATACCGGCGGGTCAGCACTTTCCGCTCCAGTGACGAAGAAAACCTCTACCATCCTTACACGGTCAGAATGGGTTAAGAGAGGTTGGTGCATCAATAATGCATAGAATGAAAGGCTTGGGAAATAGCAATGGCGAGCACCAAAGGATTGCTGACGCAGCATCGTAACACTTAGGCCACAATTTACGGTTTATAGTAAAATCGGCCTCCGCCCTAAAATGGGACAGGGTCTAATAACTGCCGCTCCATATTGGGCAAACACTCCATATTTGGACCAAATTGGGGGGGGGGGGGGAGACGACACATCCATACGCACAGAGAAAAAGCTCTTCTCGGCCACACGGCAAAACAACATGGGACTACTTGAGGTCATCAAACGAATACCATATCCCGGGACAACATGTCTGTGACTCACACTCATAGAAGAGCTCTCTTACCCTCTAGTGCCCTTTGGTGACCCGTCCGTCCCGTTGACCAGAGGCTCAGAACCGGTCCTGTCCCCCGTCCTCCCTCCGTCTCCAGCCAGGCCCAACAGGGCCCGAACTCGCTGGGACTTCACGTCCAGGATGGTGTCTGTGTAGCCCACCTCCTGAAGGTATCTGAAACGGGTCAAGGTTTGGTTTGTTAGCTTGAAAATCGGTTCTCTGTTCTTCTGCCAAATGACAATACACTGTAGCATACATTTAGGCTAAAGGAACTTTGATTTATAATGATTGTTAGATATACCAGCCTATTCATGATTGTGATTGAAGTCTGATGCCCAAAAATAACGTATCTTAATACCTCTAAATCACATGAAACTTGCCTCTCTCTCTCTCTGAGAGAGAGGTATGTTCTTTTAACAAATTAATAACAAAGTATTTATTTTAGAATTTATTTTCGGCAATAGTAGAACTAGAAAATTCGCAATTTTAAAAAATTGCAGAGTGTGGTTGCCACAGTGGCTTACATATGCCCCTCCCACTAGTATTGCCAGCCAATTACAATTTCAAGTCACGCCTTAGATCATGCGTAAGTAATTCGGAGGGGATTTAACCCCCGAAATTCATGTTTTTGCGACAAACGGTTACATTTCTCGCATTTGCGGCGCCCCCTATGGATGAAAATGGAATTGCTTTTAGAACTTGGTTGGTTGAGCCACCCCGGACATGTGATTCAAATTTGGGATGGATTGGACATTCCGTTCGTGATTTATGGCATTTTTGTGATATAGGCCCCTCCTACTAACTTCGGAAGACGATTACGGCCGAACGATACGCACTACCAAAATTCTGCATTTGGTGTTTTAATCGGATATGTCCAGAGATCATGTGTGCCGATTTCTGTGAGATTTGGACAAAATATGTAGGAGGAAAAGCAAAAAGTTTGTTTTGGACAAAATTCAAAATGGCGGAAAATCCATCATGGCGGAAATGGGCGTGGCCTATATGGGGAGATGCGTCATGACCCAAGGAATCCAGGGAAAAAATAATTTTGATTTTACGACCTACGGTTCAAGAGTTATAAGCCAAAAGGTAAAGTGGGCTGTTATAGCGCCACCATGAGGCCGACCTATAAAATTATAATTTTAATTAATTTTAGTGATAATTAAGAAATATCCCTAAAAGTTTTGTAACTATAGTGATTACAGTCTCCGAGGAAAAAATACTTGAATGTGATTTTTTGCCTTTTCCCATTCATGTCAATGGGGAAATTTAATTCACTAATAAATTCATATCAATTAAACTATACAACATTTCTCTTAACAAAATACAAGCACACGATTCCCGATTCTTCCGGTCAATTTGACATATGGCTCAAGTGCGTGCAGCGTACAGTGTGGGAGGTATAAAGCGACAAAAAAAAGACTACTGTGAAATAATAAAAAGAATAATAAAGTGTTACAATTACTAGAGTCTGGTTGCCCCTTTTGGGGCAACCACACTAATTAAGTTGAGCCTATTTCTCCAATAGAACTGAACTTCGTCTCACTGAATGAACTTTTAAGGGAGTTTAATTAATATAGATCTTGGAGCCCCTAACCTTTCACATCATAGTGACAGAAATGCTGGCGTAAGGAGAAAAAGAAACATGCTGCGGGCATAATTATTAGTGACGCTCCAACCATACATTCTAGTAGTGTTATCTAATCCTGGGCGTCAATTCAATTATTTTCAGCTTTTTTGACAATCAAAATCGTCAATCAATTAACTTTTAAAGCCAATAGCTATTAACCCATTGGAGTAGCGCGCTATGAACTTGAAATTTTTAACTTGAAAAATCGAAGAACGACTGACATAGAAACATAGCTTTTTCAGAAAACTGTCATTTTCAAATAGAGATTTTTTGAATCTGATCTCAGGTCCAAAATGGGTTCATGTCAACAATTTAAACTTGCTGAAAGATGAGAAACGCTGCTTGTAAACGTGCGATGCGTGATGTCTTCTGGCAGCGAGCTAGTGATGGATGTTAGCTCTGTCGGGACATGCCAGCCATCTCATTCCACATACAGTAATACCTACCCCGATAGGGTACAGTAGGTATTACTGTATGTGATGATGTTAGCTCTGTAGGGACATGCCAGCCATCTCACTCCACATACAGTAATACCTACGCCGATAGGGTAGGGACATCCACAATCAGTGTTGTTTTTGGCAGCAAAGTTCAATGTTTTGGTTTTAGTCATAGTCTCTTGAAACGTTTTAATTTAGTTTTAGTCACATTTTAGTCACTTGGAATGTTTTAGTGTTTAGTCTAGTTTTAGTCGACTAAATATCATCAAATTTTGGCGGGCCTCGACGCCGTCGTAACGACAGATTTTACACTGAAAATAGCGATTTACAAGCTCACAACGTTTATTTTCAGCATGCAACCAAGTGTAAAATGACTTATACTGGATCTCGTGTCCACTAGTCCCTTCCTAACATTTTAGTCTAGTTTTTATTTGTTGACAAAAATCGACAGTATATTTAGTCACCATAGCTTCGTTTTCATTTATTTTCCATTTAGTTTTCGTCAGTGAAAAAAAGGTAGTCGACGAAAACAACACCGTCCACAACGAAAGCTCGAGCGATTTTAGCAGCCTTACTGGCTGTGTGAGTGAGGGGGTGGAGGGTGTATATTTGATCCGTCACTTGACACATGCTTAAGGGGGGACAAAAATGAGAATTTCTCTTTTTTTCCCCCCTCTCGTCTGCCATAATGTCAGAGAAGATGATGTGTGAAGTTGCCTGATGGCGTCTGGGGGTAAAGAAGGCCTGGGCCTGGATCATTGTACACAGATGGACTGACAGGAGAGAGATGTATGGGCAACATTCTCCAGAGCCAGAACAAGAACAGTAATGACTACTGATGTCCAGGTGAGGGAGCTCTTTGACCAGAGGACTTCTAACATCCTAACATTTTTCTGAAAAACCCATGTTTCTATGTCAGTGGTGCTCAACCATTTTCATGTCAAGGACCCCCAGAATTTTCTCTATTGGGCCACGGACCCCCCCCCCCATCTCAACATATGTAGTTCCAGGGACCCCCCAGAAGCAAATATTTTAGTTACAAATGTTCGCTCTGAAATATATATTCAAAAATGTGCACCACATTTTCACGACATTTCAAAAATAGCAGACCTACAAGCTCATAGCGCGAGATCTGCTATTTTTCAACAGCTATAGTAGAACAGAATGCTTAAAACACCAACAGGGGTTCCCGCCCAAAATGGGTTAATATAGTTTAACCAGCCCTGTTAGGTTCCGTCACCGGATAACAAAAAGACGAATACTCAACTCACAACCTAAATTAAAATATTCCACATCGCAGCTCTGCTTACCTGCTGTATGCAAAAATGAGCTATCGACCATCCATAACTGCTGCCATTGTATCAGGACAGATACATACCAGTGGTTTTTGACAGCAATTTTTTTATTTTAGTTATAGTCATAGTCTTTTGAATAGTTTTCATTTAGTTTTAGTCACATTTTAGTCACCTGGAATGTTTTAGCGTTTGTCTAGTTTTAGTCGACTAAATATCATAAGATTTTAGTGTACTTTAATCTACAGTTAATTCAGTGGACTAAAACGTATTTTGGCGGGCCTTGATGCCATCGAAATGACTGTTTTTACACTTATCGTATCTACTGTACAAGCTCACAACGCATCACAACGTGTTTTGGGCTTGTAGATCTGCTATTTTCAACCAAGTGTAAAATGACTTATTCTGGATCTCTTGTCCACTAGTACCTTCCTAACATTTTAGTCTAGTTTTTATTTGTCGACGAAATTGTCAGTTTATTTAGTATTAGTTTCAGTCATCATAGCTTAGTTTTTATGTAGTTTTCGTCAGTGAAAAAAGGTAGTCGACGAACATTAACTTAGTTTTAGTTTTAACTTAGTTTTAGTCAACGAAAACAACACTGGTTCCCAAACGGCAAGCGTTTTAGCTCAAGACCCAAAAGAGGAATTAGATGTTTTCCTGGGACTCAATCTACAAGCTCACAACGCGTCATTTCCCAGCACATTGTGAGCTTGTAGATCTGCTATTTTCACTACTTCTTAAACTTTTTTATTTTTATTTTGTTTACTTCTTAAATTTATTTAAGTACTTTTGAAAAATGTTGAATTTGTTTTGAAATAGTTTTTAAATTCATCTTTACACGACTAGTGCTGTTATTGGTGAATGAATAGCTCTCTTCCAGCTGAGCAGACCTGTTTTCCCACACATTTCATTGTAGCGTTTGACCCCGCGTTAACCTACATTATGATGACTAATAATAAAGCTGAAAGCTGAGAACCGAAACCAACTCTTTAGTAACACCAAAGAGTGGAGAGAATCAAGAGTCCATCGGGTGGATTTCATATGGTGGCGATGTGGAGTTTTTACAAGAAATGTAAAAGGTTTAATCTTAGAGGAATCTTGCTAGTTAGGTAGATTCTTATTTGTATATTAAGTCACTTAGGACTGTCTCATTGCAGTAGGAAGATGGCATGTGAACCAATTAGGTTCCTCGTTGTGGCAAAATGTTTGATGAAACATCAAGTGGTTCCTTGGCTATCTGAATTACCCATAAGGCCTAGGGGGGAGCCAGGCGACCATTACATCCCTGTATTTAAAATTGTCGACAAAATCAACTGTACATTTAGCTAAAACAAAAATCTCATATTTAGTCAACTAAAATATGACAAAACATAAATTATGTTTAATTCAAAAGACTATGGCTGAGAAACTACATCAAACTTTGCTGCCCAAATGAACCAAGGTGAAAGGATGCGTCCTTCCAGAATCAGACACGGTGTGTGTGTGTGTGTGTGTGTGTGTGTGTGTGCGCGTACGTGTGTGTGTGTGTGTGGTACTCACTGTCTGAGCAGCTGACGGCCATGTTTCCAGGACAGCTGATTGTTCAGAGACCCGGGAGCCTCGTTCTCATTGGCCTCATCTAGGGCAAGACGCACACACGCACACGCACACGCGCACACACACACACACACACACACACACACACACACACACGCACACGCACATGCACACGCACACACACACACACACACACACACACAGAAACAGACAAATCACAACGCAACTCAACGCAGAGCACACAAAGCCTGACTGACATTAATCCCACTGTGTAAACAAATCAGAGCATTCCGGCATTCCTGCAGCAGTGGTGGAAAAAGTACTTTTTACTTAAGTAAAATATCAATACTGCAATGTAGAAATACTCTGTTACAAGTAAAAGTCCTGTATTCAAAACTTACTTGAGTAAAAGTACTGGTATCAAAATGTACTTAAAAGTACCAAAAGTAGACAGTACTCATTATGCAGATTGTCCCATTTCACCAGTTTTCATATGTATAAAAAAAAAGATGATTGAAATATTTTATCGCAGATCTACATGCTCACAATGTGTCGCATCGCAAGACATGTGAGCTTGTAGATCGGCTTATTTGTATGAAATGTACAGTATATAGGAGGGCTGAAGTGGTTAATGTACAGTATGTTTTATGTTGTGTAGCTACAGTAGTAGCATACGTAGGTTTCCAAATAATTGTAGTGGAGTAAAAGTATAATATTTGCCTCTGAGATGTAGTGGAGTAGAAGTCAAAAATACTGAGAATTGGAAACACTCCAGTAAAGTAAAAAGAAAAGAAATACCTCAAAATTGTACTTCAGTAATACAGTAGTACTTTAGTGTAAATGTACTGAGTTACTTTGCACCACTGCACGCACACAGCATCCAGGCAAGTACTGTACACGCATTCAGCTCCAAGATGTTGCCAACTAAGTCTATAGAGCATTATAATTAAGCAGTGGGGGCAGTTTCAACACTGGAGGCACAGCTCCACTACTTGCGTCATTGACATCGCACGCAAACAGAAATATGCCACAGATAGCCAATTACAGGGCCGACGACGTGTTAACCCATTCTGACCCGAGATCAGATTAAAAAATGTCTTCTACATCCTGAGAGTTTTCATTCTGACCTGAGATCAGATTAAAAAAATGTCTTCTATGTCAGTCGCTCTTCGATTTAAAAAAAAAATAGCAGACCTACAAGCTCGTAGCGCGCCACTCGGTGGCGCGCTATGAGCTTGTAGATCTGCTATTTTTCATAGCTAAAGCACAACGTAATGCTAACACCAAAAGGGGTGCCCGCCCAAAATGGGTTAAGTTTGGATGTTTCAGGGCAAATATAGCCTCTTATCACTGAAACAAACCACTGTACACCACGTCAGGCATGTGACCTGTAATAATCTAAATGTGGTTCATTCATTTCAACCTGCCACACAGCAGCCACAAAAGTATATGTAGCTTATTGTCTCCACCAGGCCGAAGGCATGTGGGAGAGTATGTTTTGCACTCCGTCCGTCCGTCGTCGTGTGTCCGTGTGTCCGTCCGTCCGTCCGTCCGTCCGTCCGTCCGTGAGGAGCTAATCTCGGCCACCGTTAACCCGGTCGATGCCAAATTTGCACACACACTCCCTGGATGCCAACGATGAACCTCTGCCCCAAACTTTCCACAACGGCCTGTTATAGCGCCACCAGGAGGCCGCTTTGTGCAAAACAAGTTTTTGCACAGTACACCTACAGATTTTGTCCAAACATCACGCAAATTGGTACACAGTCTCTCTACAGCCATTCAACCAAACCGGTCTTTCACATTTCTCAGACTCCATCCTGATTGGCTAAGATTGGCTTCCAAAGTTCACAGGAGTGCTCAGTTTCAAACAAAATGCTGCAAATCATGAACACATTGCGGGATTTCCGTGAAATTGTGCACCCACATTCCCACTAGGCCCAGGACGAAATGCCACATGAACAATTTCAACTCAGCCTCAAGGTGGCGCTATAACTGGCCGAAAAGTGTTTTTACCTCTAACTGCACGGATCTGTGGATAACTTTGTATGCCAACTCCCTAGAGGCCAAGGAAAAACCTTTGCCTGGAATTTTCACATCTGCTCTTTATAGTGCCACCAGGAGGCATTTTCTATTATTACTCCTTCAGATTTTATCCAAATTTCACGCAAATCGGTACACATGATCTCCATAGTCATGTGATCAAGACAGGTTTGTTTGATTTCTCATATTCCATCCTGATTGGCTAAGATTGGCTTCCAAAGCTCACACGATTCGTCCATTTCGAAAAAAGCCCACAAATCACAAACACAGTGTGCAATTTCCATTACATTATACACGCACATTTTCACTAGGCCGAGGACGACATGCCACAATTTATTCCTCAAAATCAGCCTCACGGTGGCGCTATAACAGGCCAATTCCTGTTTTTAGCTATAACTGCATCGATCTGTATACAACTTATGTATGCACACATGGAAAAACATTGTACCTGCATCCCTCCAATACGAACCTCCGGCCCAAATCTTCCTCAACAGCCTGTTATAGCGCCACCATGAGGCCACAACCTGACCTGCCCTGGTGGAGACCTGTGCCGATTGGCACTTTGTCTAGTTACTAATGATAACATGCCAGTGGAGACCTTTCAATTTACAATTTAGACATTTAGCAGACGCTCTTAATCCAGAGCGATTTACATTATTAAGCAATAGCAAAAGCATGGCATACATCACATATATAAAAAAGTAGTTATCATGAATCACGTATAAACTAAGAACGTAACAGTGGAGTATCTATGTAAACTATACATACTATACTATATTATATATTATACATGTGTACTATAAAGTGCTATGACTACATCAAATGCAATTCTAGTGCTGTCTACGTAACGAGCTATAAGTCCGTTTAAAATACTATCTAAGTCTACATAAAGTGCTATCTAAGGGGCTAGGCTGGGGCAAGTGCTACGGGCCTTTCCTCTTCATAAAACATTTTAGACATCATTGGAGAGCAGATGTAACACTTGCTAGAAATGGCACTTCAACTGGCTTTAAAAAGCAAAAGGGCTGTTCCAATATGTAACAAGACAACTGTGTCTTGTAAACAACTCCAAAATGGCCACTCATCATGAGTGGCTTTTAAATACAGGTCCCCCGTGACCTGTGAGAGAGAGAGCAGGTCTACATCTAATGCAGACAAAATAGGGTGCATTTTGCATCCCAAAACGCAGTTTATAGTTAAAGGACCACTTCACCACTTTTCAACCCATCTTCATATAATAGGTCCTCACTAATAATCATGAAAAAAGTGTCTCATAGGAGGGCTGTGGGCAGTTCAGAAACCGTCTTCCAGTGACATCATCGATGGGGAATAGAAGCTAATAGAAACTGCAGGCTTTCTAGTCCTGAAAAGTTGCAATGCGAAAATGTAAAAAAATATTGTTTAAAAAGAAATCTACCTAATGATGATGTAACTGGAAGACGGTTTCTAAACTGCCCACAGCCCTCCTATGAGACACAGACACAGAATCGTGCCATTTATTCATGATTATTACCTGAAGACCTATTATATGAAGATAGGTTGAAAAGCGGTGAAGTGGTCCTTTATGGGACGCAATAAAACAACGACCTCTGCATCCACGGGATGCACTACTGTACTGTTTTTCATTCTAGCTTTAGTTATAATAATCATTTCTTCTTCTGTTTTCTACATGAATATAACCACACTATAACCATATGAAATGAAATGGGAGTTAAATGCTGCAATTTGTAAAAATGGAAAAAATATGACTCCTAACATCGTTGAAGTGGGATTCATAAAATGTCCACCATCCCTGGACTCATTACATCAACCCATTTTGGGCGGGAACACCTTTTGGTGTTAGCATTATGCTATGCTTCAGCTATTGAAAAATAGCAGATCTACAAGCTCATAGCGCGCCACCGAGTGGCGCGTTACGAGCTTGTAGGTCTGCTATTTTTGAAAAATCGAAGAACCACTGACATAGAAACATAGCTTTTGTCAGAAAACTGTCAGGATGTAGAAGACATTTTTAGAATCTGATCTCAGGTCAGAATGGGTTGAGAACCCATTTACATCACTGCTAATGTATACTGTATGCCTGAACCATCCACATCAGCGCAAGCCATCCGTGTTGGACAACGCCAACCCTGCCACCAGCACTACCCTATAACCACACGGAGGTAATAAGACTATAGACAGAGAGAGAGAGGGCTGAGGAGTGAGTTGGCACCGCAGAGTCATAAGGTTGCCCCTGAACGGGGTCACGTCTAATTCAGGAGGGTGATGAGCGAGGCACCACCCATGGGAGGGGGGCGGGCCGAGGTCAGGGTGTAGGAAGTTCCCTCTTCTGTGAAGCACTCGTTTCTATACACCCTTCCGGGCAGCGCACCCCTCCGCCCCTCTGCCCAGTCCCCCCACACACACACACACGAATATGAATTGACCCTATTCAGAAGATTTGTGCCGCATTTTTACGATTTTTCAATAGCTAAAGTATAACAGAATGCTTGAAACACCAAAAGGGGTTCCTGGCCCAAAATGGGTTAATGGAATGAAAATAACATGATGTTCGCGTTTAGAAAAAATCTGATATCTCCATTTTGTAATAATGCAATGCAGAGCGCATTTGTGCATGTTGTGCTGTAACATTGGGGGGGGGGGGGGGTACATTTCCGTCTATCTTTGAAGAAAAAAACCCCAAAACAAAACCGAGAAATAGATAGATTTTAATGGAATTAGGTACATGTAGCCTATGGGCGGGGTATATAGGCTCTAATATTCGCTACACAGTATATTTCTATCTACAGTATCATTGAAAAAGTAGAGATAGATATTTGCAATTTTTTTGCACTGCCCGGAATAGTGTGGAAAGGGGGCGCTTGGCCCCCCGCGGTGAACAAACAGGCTTCTTGAATAGGGATGAGCAAGGATGAGCAATGGGAAATGAGTCACTATCAGAACGGGACTGCTGACGTAATAGAGGGGGGGGGGTGAGGGAGGGGGGGGGGGGGGGGGGGAGTGAGGGAGGGGGGGAGAGGTGAGGGAGGGGGGGGGGAGGTGCATGGGAGTCCAGGGATGACGAGGCAATGTATTCCTACCACAGATTTTCAAATTAGTATTATTAATTATTATTGTTTATTTGTTATTTTATTTTTGGGAGGTGGGGGGGGGGGGGGGGGTTGTTGTTGTTTGGTTTAACAAGATAATCTCCACAAATCAACACTTCTATTATGTTTTTGAAGTTGAGGTATTAACCCATTCTGAACAGGGACCCCTTTTGGTGTTTTAAGCATTATTTTATACTATAAAATAGCAGATCTACAAGCTCTTAGCGCAGCACCGAGTGCCGCACTATGAGCTTGTAGATCTGTTAGTTTTTTTGGTCGTGAAAATGTGGCACAAATCTTTGAATATCATTTCCTAAATATTTGGTTGGGGGGGGGGTGGGGGGGGGGTCTGCAGATGGGGTCTGCGGCCAAATACAGATAATTCTGGGGGTCCTTGACAGGAAAAATGTTGAGCGCCACTGACATAGAAACATAGGGTTTTTTCAGAAAACTTTTAGGATTTAGAAGCCTTTTTTTATCGGTCTCGGGTCTAAATAGGTTAATGGGTGTTAACATAATACCACAGGTAGGCTATACGCCACAGATAATGGTTAACATATTAACATATAATACCACAGGTAGGCTATATGTCACAGATAATGCAACTAGGGCTGTCACGACTCACAAGTTAACCACACCACGGCAAACCATGAATACCGCAGGGGAACTGAGACAATCCCATCACCAATACGGTATGTCACATTATAATTAGAACTTGCCTTACACTTCATGAATGCTAAATACTTTCCAAGGGACAGTGGAAAGAGTCTTTTCTTTTTCCAATCAATGGTGATATTGTTAGGAAGTTTGATCATATCATATTTATAGACCATGTGCTCTATAAATACATTTTGAGCAGAGTTGAAATCAATGGTAAAACACCCAATTAGGGCTGCAACTCTATTGATCATTTTATCAGCGATTCTCTCTCGCTCTCTCTCTCTCTCTCTCTCGTCTACGGACAAACCACATGTATAACATGTTCACAAATCAGAAATCACATAATCTGTGTTATACACAAGTCAGTCAGCTTAACCCATTCTGGGCGGGAACCCCTTTTGATGTTTTAAAAATTATGTTATAATTTAGCTATTGAAAAATAGCAGATTTACAAGCTCATAGCGCGCCACTCGGTGGGCCACTCGTGAGTCTGAACATATATTCTTTCAGAGCAAACGTTTTAAACTCAAATCTTTGCTTCTGAGGGGTCCCTGGAACAACATATTTTCAGATGGGGGTCGGTGGCCAAATACATATAATTTTTGGAGTCCTTGAGATGAAATATTGAGCACCACTGATACAGAAACATGAGGTATTTCAGAAAACTGTCAGTATTATTGAAGACAATTTCTTTTAATTTCGACCTCAGGCCTAAGGAGTTTAATTAATATATATCTTGGAGCCCCTAACCTAACCTTTCACATCATAGTGACAGAAATGCTGGCGTAAGGAGAAAAATAAACATGCTGCGGGCATAATTATTAGTGACGCTCCAACCATACATTCAAGTAGTGTTATCTAATCCTGGGCGTCAATTCAATTATTTTCAACTTCTTTGACAATCAGTGGAGGTCCTTTCCACAGTGCTGTGGAAAGGGACACCGGTTTGATGCTAGGATGAGACCTTCGTAGAGCTCCTACATGCACTGTTGGGAGACTACAAGCTTATAGTCCTGCGCTATGTGCTTGTATATCTGCTATTTTTTAGCTAAAGTAAAAAAAAAAAAAGGTTAATGTGGTTAAAAGCTAAGGTGACAAAAATGCGTACCAGGTCTTAACCCATTCTGGGCGGGAACCCCTTTTGATGTTTTAAAAATTATGTTATAATTTAGCTATTGAAAAATAGCAGATTTACAAGCTCATAGCGCGCCACTCGGTGGGCCACTCGTGAGTCTGAACATATATTCTTTCAGAGCAAACGTTTTAAACTCAAATCTTTGCTTCTGAGGGGTCCCTGGAACAACATATTTTCAGATGGGGGTCGGTGGCCAAATACATATAATTTTTGGAGTCCTTGAGATGAAATATTGAGCACCACTGATACAGAAACATGAGGTATTTCAGAAAACTGTCAGTATTATTGAAGACAATTTCTTTTAATTTCGACCTCAGGCCTAAGGAGTTTAATTAATATAGATCTTGAAGCCCCTAACCTAACCTTTCACATCATAGTGACAGAAATGCTGGCGTAAGGAGAAAAATAAACATGCTGCGGGCATAATTATTAGTGACGCTCCAACCATACATTCAAGTAGTGTTATCTAATCCTGGGCGTCAATTCAATTATTTTCAACTTCTTTGACAATCAGTGGAGGTCCTTTCCACAGTGCTGTGGAAAGGGACACCGGTTTGATGCTAGGATGAGACCTTCGTAGAGCTCCTACATGCACTGTTGGGAGACTACAAGCTTATAGTCCTGCGCTATGTGCTTGTATATCTGCTATTTTTTAGCTAAAGTTAAAAAAAAAAAAGGTTAATGTGGTTAAAAGCTAAGGTGACAAAAATGCGTACCAGGTCTTAACCCATTCTGGACGGGAACCCCTTTTGGTGTTTTAGGCATTATAGTTATACTTTACCTATTGAAAAATAGCAGATCTACAAGCTCATAGCGCGGCAGCAAGTGCCGCACTACGAGCTGTGGAGATCTTGTGGTGGAAATATTTCAATATATATTCTTTCAGAGCGAACTCAAATCTTTGCTTCTGGGGAGGGGTCCCTGGAACAACATATTGTCAGATGGGGGTTGGCGGCCAATTACATATATTCTGGGGGGGGGGTCCTCGACATAAAAATGTTTGAGAACGACTGACATAAAAACATACGTTTTTCAGAAAAACGTCAGGATTTAGAAGACATTTTGTAGAATCGTCCTCAGGTCTAAATGGGTTCTAATGGGTTAATTTAACACCTTTATAAAAAGTAAAGTTGGCCCCAATAAAGAACCTTATACACCTAACAGGCAGTACTGCTGCAAGCCACGGTACTGACCCAGTTACACACCTGCGGAAGGTGAAAGATTCCTAAAGTTGACAGAGTCTTTGCAACAAAGCACAATGCAACGTGCAACAACCACACTAACAAAGGTACCGGTTATGTGATATCTGATGGGGTTTTTTGAGTGGTGCAACCACTCCAAGGAACAGCAATGTTCCGTGTTCACCTATGTGTCTATGTGTTGGTTAATGAGCACCAGTATATGACTAGGGGTGCTGTTGTGGGTGTGATTTTTCTACTACTATACTACTACTACGAATATCTCTGAAAGCAAGGTATAGCATCTGACGTTTTCACCCTCAATTCTACTAAACCAATGAATGGCACATCCAGACGTCTGCAGGATGATCAAAGCAGGATGTTTTTTGCTAAAAGAGTGTTTTTGTATCTACAATTTAGGCATTTATCAGACACTCTTAACCCATTTTGGGGGTGGGAACCCCTTTTGTTGTTTTAAACATTATGTTATAATTTAGCTATTGAAAAATGGCAGATCTACAAGCTCATAGCGCGCCACCGAGTGGCGCGCTACGAGCTTGTAAGTCTGCTATTTTTTTTTAATTCGTAAAAATGTGTCGCAAATCTTTTGAAGATATATTCTTTCAAAGTGAATGTTTTTAAGTCAGGTCTAAATGGGTTATTAATCCAGTGCGATTTACAGTAAGCAAGAACAGAACACCAACATCAAATAGATGAGAAAATACAACCTAACATCCGTCTGTACAGTAGAATATCTGTACAATGAAACAATGAGTTTGAATGAGTATATATACACTATAGAGCGCTACCATGTCTACATAAAATACATACGCCTGTAAGGTCATCGACTCATCCAGCCAGCGCTGCGGCAAGTGTTACGGGTTAAACGATGGCTAAATAAGGGAAAGAAATGTATACATGACAAACAGTGTCATCCAGTGAAACTCAAACAACTGGTCTGGTGTTTAACATTGCTCTCCCCAGTCACTTATGGCGGGTGAAACGGTGGCCGTTGCACAACAACTCCTCTTACATTACGTTACGTTCCCAGGGAAATAAAGACGACACAGTGATGAAACTTAGCGAGCAGGAAACAGGATTCGACATGTACGCAAGTATGCAGACTATTAACGCACGCCGGGGCACCCGATGTCATTTCAGGTATGTGAACACAGCAATCACAGTGATTTACTGTAGCAGAGGCTGTATGAATACGGCAATATTACAGTTACAAGTAAAAGTCCGGAATAAAAAATTTACCGGTACTCGAGTTAGAAGTACAAACGTATTGGCATCAAAAATGTACTTGAAGTACCAAAAGTACTCACTGTGCAGAATGTCCCTTTACGTTTTAAAATGTATAGAAATCTTTTGAAAATAGCAGATCTACAAGCTCACAATGCGTCGAGTCGCGACGCATTGGGAGCTTGTAGATCGGCTATTTTCAAATGTCCAAAATGTATATAGGCCTGAAGTGGGTTTTGTAATAATAATCAAAATCTAGTACCTAAAGTTGTCAAATAATTGTAGTGGAGTAAAAGTACAATATTACTGAAAAGTACTGAAAATTTGACATGTTCAAGTAAAGTACGAATACCTCAGAACTGTATTTAAGTACAGTACTTAAGTAAAAGTACTTTTCCATCACTGGAGGCGAGGGCGATGGCAACATCTGTCTTACCTGAGTCGTAGGTCGGGGGCTTCACTTCGCCCTGGTTCAGCTCCGTTCCATATTTTAACTTGTGGTACTTTGCTCTGGAGGTAGGAGAAAGGAGAGGGAGAATCAAACAATGCTGATTATTAACAAGGTCTGAAAGCAGGCTAAGAAAACCCTTTATGCAAAGTATCTGGCACAGCGTTACATCATTCGATCAGTATTAAGCCATTTTGACATGAGATCAGATTCTAAAAATGTCTTCTACATCCTGACAGTTTTCTGAAAAAGTTTCTATGTCAGTGGTTCTTAGATTTTTCAAAAATAGCAGACCTACAAGCCACCGAGTGGCGCGCTATGAGCTTGTAGATCTGCTATTTCTCAATAGCTAAAGCATAACATAATGCCAACACCAAAATGGGTTCCCGCCCCAAAATGGGTTAAAGTGGGCTAATTAACGGGAACCGATCAGCTCGTTTGTTTCACATGATTACTTGTAGATTGCATCTCTGGTGCTTTCCACATACACGGAATATTAGCAATGTGACGTTGCTTACATCTGTGTAGAGACAGCATAATTATTTTTTAAATCCATTTATAACTCTGAGAGTGTACAAGTGTAACCAAATGAACCCGTATACACGGATTCTTTTTTTGTGGCTTTCGCCTTTATTTTATATTTTTTTATGGAGGGACAGACAGTAGGCTGACAGGAAAGTGGGAGAGAGATGGGGGGGGTTGACATGCAGTAAAGGCCGTCAGGATCGGGAGTCGAACCCGCGGCACACTGCCAGACTGGATTACCAGCCACATGCCCATGTACAGTACACTGATGCACACACATCCCACATCAGAAACCCCACATCAGTGGCACAGGTCTGGGGGAGTGAATCGCAAAGAACGCATGCCCTGCAGTTCACACCGTCCGTCCCACCATTCCGCAGTCCCCCCGCCCCCCCCCTCCCCTCCCCCCCCCCACCCCAAGTCATCCAGAAGGACTAGTCTATAACCATCACATTTCTTTTTAACCCATTTTAGATCAGAGATCAGATTCCTAATGGTCTTCTAAATCCTGACAGTTTTCTGAAAAAGCTATGTTTCTATGTCAGTCGTTCTTCGACTTTTCAAAAATAGCAGACCTAGAAATAGCAGAATAGCAGACCTAGCGCCACTCGGTGGCGCGCTACGAGCTTGTAGGTCTGCTATTTTTCAATAGCTATATTATAACATAATGCTAACACCAAAAGGGGTTCCCGCCCAAAATGGGTTAAATTGGGAACATCCTGTGCAAATTCAAGAAGGCTATCCCAGTTACTCTTTTTATCCCAGTCCTCCGAGACATGACCCGTTGCCATGGCAACCCTGCAGGGAAAGCAACAGCAGCATAGCTCTCATTCTAGGACGGTTGTGTGTCACTCCTGAGGCTGGGGAGGCCCCCCCCCCCCCCCATGGGCGGGAGGAGGAAGGAATAGGATATATCCCATGGGCGGGAAGGAAGGAATAGGATATATAAATATATACGCTTTACGGAGACCGCCGGGGGAGGGGAGGGGAACTCCATGTGTAAAGCAACCTAGGTGGGAAACATGTTAACGTCCCTCCCTAAATAACACAATGCCGGGAGAGGAGACACAACAACACTGACACCGTGTCCCAATTCCGTGCGGTCATAAACTAGACATACCATATGGCGTATACTAAAATGTAGGTCTGCAACTATCCATCATTTTCTTAGCAAAAATACTATTTTTTTATTAAATAATCTTGAAGAGCATTTTTTTTGTGCAGAGGGACTGCCATTGGATTTTTTTTTAAATTTTCGTTTTTGTCATATGTCATAATTATGAAAGCAGGGAATCATAGCTTCAAATTGACATGTTGGTTGTTCAGTTTGACCCAACAGTTTTGGAGATATGGCTTATAGAGTCTTGCAGAAAACAGCGAGTTGAGAAAACAGCCTTGAAAGGTTCACTTCTGTGGACTCTAACATTACACCCAGCTACATGTTTGGGCATTTATTTCATATTTACATGTCAATTTCAGCGCTGACACTTATTTCAGACATGCTCTAGTTGTATGTGACAAGTCTGCCTGTGCTATTAACTCATACAAAAAAATCTCTGGTGAAAAGCTGTAATTTGCGCGATGGCAGGCTCTCAGTGAAATCTGGTCACATATTTTTTTTATTTATATTTTTCATATATTGACACATTTCCAATTAACCTTATGGGAGTTTAATTAATATAGATCTTGGAGCCCCTAACCTTTCACATCATAGTGACAGAAATGCTGGCGTAAGGAGAAAAAGAAACATGCTGCGGGCATAATTATTAGTGACGCTCCAACCATACATTCAAGAAGTGTTATCTAATCCTGGGCGTCAATTCAATTATTTTCAACTTTTTTGACAATCAGTGGAGGTCCGCAGTGCTGTGCAAATAGCAGACCTACAAGCTCATAGCGCGGCACTCGGTGCCGTGCTATGAGCTTGTAGGTCTGCTATTTTTGTAAGAAATCGTGAAAATGTGGTGCAAATATTTGAATATATATTCTTTCACAGCGAATGTTTTTAACTCAAATCTTTGCTTCTGGAAGGTCCCTGGAACAACATAGTTTCAGATGGCAAAAGTTGTCAGGGAAAATTGCAAACCAGCTGATCGACTAAATCTGCTATTGTTGCTATTGTTGAAAAATATAAAATAAAGAAATTAAAGTAAATGTAAAACCCGCCCGCCTCAATCCATTTGAAAAATAAAAATCACACCCGTCTGAAGTGAGGGGCGCTCTTATCATTGTACATCATCATGATGTAACATCTATCCATCTATAAATGCACTAATACGTACGTCTGTACGTAAGTGTGTAATCCACTTAAGTGTGTATTCCACGTAAGTGTGTAATCCAACTGTAACTCGCGGAACCGTTCGCCCCACCGACTTCCAATTAGACACACACGTTCCACACCTGCACACACAGGGAGTGCAGTGCGCGGTGACGAGTTGGGCGGACCCACGGTTGTCCGGAACCGCCACAAAAGGCCTCTCTCTGCCCGGGCTCTGGACAGGGCCTCAGCCCAGGGTCCATATATGGAGCTGGCCCTGTTCCGACATCATAACACTCCATATTTGGGCATGGCCTGAGTAGAACTCCATAAGCTGGCCTGTTCTGACATCTCAACACTCCATATTTGGGCATGCCTGGACAAAGAACTCCATATATGGGCATAGCAGGGACAAATAGATAATAACTGGGTGGAGCATGCATTTCCCATTGTCCAGAACCAGCACAAAAGCCTCTGCCCCGGGCTCTGGACCTGATCAGCCCTATATGTCCATATGTAGATCATAACCAGGCCTGTTCTGACATCATAACACGGGCTTCGCTCTAGTGACGTAAATTCTCCATTAATTGTCAATGGGGCAGGAACCCCTTTTGGTGTTTTAAGCATTATCTGCTATTTATCAATGATTTAGCTATTGAAAAATAGCGGCACTGAGTGCCGCACTACGAGCATGTAAGTCTGCTATTTTTGAAAAATCGTGAAAATGGGGCGCAAATCTTTGAATATATATTCTTTCAGAGCCAATGTTTTTAACTCAAAGATTTGCTTCTGGGGGGTCACTGGAACAACATATTTTGAGATGGGGGTCGGAGGCCAATTACAGATACATTTTGGGGTCCTTGACATGAAATATTGAGCACCACTGATACAGAAAAGATACTCAAAAAGAGGGAGGGGTGACCACGACCACTGTATTTATACGTCGCCATGTGGGGCCCTCCTAACCCAACATTAAACTGTCTTACGTCGCCATGTGGGGCCCTCCTAACCCAACATTAAACTGTCTTACGTCGCCATGTGGGGCCCTCCTAACCCAACATTAAACTGTCCATAGACTTGGCTGACAAATGATTTACGTCTCAAGTGCTCTAAACAAAACATTGTGATATCCTATAATATGTCATAAGTGCTCTAAAAACTTAGAATTAAATTAGAAATCTCATAGGCTCGGCTGCCATATGATGTAATCTGTTCTAAAGCCACACATTGGTGAGACTTGACCGTGTGACCCTTATCAGATCCTGTTGTACTAATATGGCCCTCATTGGCCGTACACTCTCAGCTTTATTTATCCAGGAAGGGTGGATTTATTTATCCAGGGAGTATTAGCCTATAAATTATGAATCACTGTTTTATAGGCTAATGATGTCACATACAGCAGTGGTTCCCAAAGTGGGGTGCGGGGACCCACCGGGGTACCTGAGGGAGTTCCAGGGGGTCCTCAGCTAAATGATAGTTTGTAACCAAATGGATCTCAATGTAACTCAGACCCTAATGGGTCCATTTTTGTTCCATTTTGTACACTACCAGAGTTAAATTAACATTGATTTTTTTTTTTTTTTATGAATTAAAAACAAATTATATTATTTCTTTTCAGTAATTTCATGAAGAAAAATCTAAGACATTCCATACATTAGAAAACAAATGTTTAAGTAGAAGTGAAAATAGATCTGCTATTTTTCACTAGTTCTCTTTTCAGTCACAGGCTAAAAGGTTTGGGAACCACTGCTTTAGGGCAGTGAATGTAAACAGAGGTCATGTGCTACTGACCAGACTAGAAGTTTAGGTATTGGCAACCGGTCCTGCCACAAGTCTCACTCCTCTCACGTTTAAGGGTGATTACAGTATATAGTTACAGGTCGGTGCATATAGCCGATCTACAAGCTCACAAGACAGTGTCGGAGCTTACAGATCTGCAATTGCCCGGTGCGCGACATGGTGTGCAAGCAAGTCTAACTCAGGCTTTACCCATTCTGGGGGGGGAACCCCTTTTGGTGTTTAAAGCAGTGGTATGCTTTAGCTATTGAAAATGAGCAGATCTACCAGCTCATTCAAGATTTCAAGATTTTTAAAAAATATTTTTGAAAAATCTTGAAATGTGGCGCAAATCTTTGAATATATATTCTTTCAGACTTTAGAGCAAACGTTTTTAACTCAAATCTTTGCTTCTGGGAGGTCCCTGGAACATATTTTCAGATGGGGGTCGGAGGCCAATTTCATATATTTCTGGGGGTCCTGCTGTTTGAGAAGGAAACATGGGTTTTTCAGAAAACTGCTAGGATTTAGAAGACATTTGTAGAATCGTCCTCAGGTCTAAATTAGTTAAGATGGCTCACAGCTAAATGATGGAAAGTTAGTAACCAAATGGACCCATATTATATCTTTAACTCTTGAGAGTGTAAAATTAAACCAAATGGACCCTTATCGGTCCATTTGGTTTTATTTAACAAAAAGAAAAGTTAAACATCTGCATTACTTAATTTACAAGAAGTCTGATTGGCTTAAATGACCTTGATGCTGCAGCAAATGCTGCATGCTGAAGTTATATTACAATGTGTTTGGGAGAAGATAAAAAAGAAAAATGAAAAGAAAGAAAATGCTGCGCTGGGTCCTTTCTAATGCGACGGGGACCGTATCGTGTGTGGCCATTGACAGGCTATTTATTCCAGACATTTTTTGAGGGGAACAGCAGAACTGTGAAGGTGACATGGGTCACCGTACCACCGGGGAGGGTGCTCTCCACTCCCTTCTTTGTCCCTGACCTTGATGCACAGTTTGTCTGTGTATCGGACAGTCCTGTCCTTCCAATACAATATGATGCTGAGCTCTCATCCACAGTCAGACATCAAAAACAAGTGTGTTCTCTTGGAGGATCTGATGATGACCTAGTCCTACAAGGCAGTATACAGGGGTGGAGGATTGGAACAAAATCCCAAGGGAAATTAAATTTGCCCAGTCTTTGAACATTTTTAAAAATATGTTGAAAAAGTGGCTGATGGGCAAGTTAGTATAGTGCTGTATTTATCTATTTATATCTATTTATTGTCTTTTGTTTATTGATCTATGATGGCCGGTTGTAAATGTCATTTGTATTGTAATGTTAGTACACATGTTCTTCTTATCATAATGCTGTAACTATTTATTTGGATCACAATGGAAATAAGACTTTTTGTGCAATCCTGATAATTCTGTACTGCTCTTCTATGAATATATCAAATAAATCAAATCAAAGCCAAGGGCAGCTCACCCCCCTTCCCGCCCACCCCGGCCCCTACGTGCAAGGATATTATAATCCACCCCTCCCTATCCACACCCTGGACAGAGCAGATACAGAACGACTGGCCCGCTCTCACCCCGAACACACCCTGGCCAAAAGCTCCAAGCGACCTATAGTCTCTTCTCTCTCCCGTCTCCCTCTCCGCTGTGGAATGAACTCTGCATGACCACCCCGTGGCCATGACTCTCATGAGGACTGCAGACACATGAGGCTGCTTCCCCATCTATCTTCACACTGCAGTCTGAAAACTCCCCTCGTGTGGGGCTCCATTTTATCCACTAGCACTCCTTATTGCCCGTTTAGTTATAGGCAGTAGGCACATATTCAGATGCATGTCATTTACTTGTTCAGATGCTATATATATATATATATATATACACATATATACATGTTCTTTTAGATATATGTAATAATAATAATATATACGATTTATATAGCGCTTTTCTGGGTACCCAAAGTTGCTTTACAGAAAGAAGTACAGACATATTTATTAGAAAACTATTTAAAACGTTTAAAAGGTTAAAAACTAGAAATCAAAATCAAAAGAGGGACAAACAAGAAGGGTGTGTGTGTGTGTGCAGCAAACAGTATGCTGTTTGCTATGTCAAGACATGCTAGGTATGTTATTTAGATAACTAAATGAGAACAAAAGAGGTTGCACATCAGGTTTTCAGTGGAGTGCTAAACTTTTTAATTCCTATTTTTGATGTATACTGGATTTGGTCCAGTATATACATAAAAAATAGGAATTTCAAAATTCCAAAAAGGTAGCACATCCAAAAATTAAATACATGGCGAACAAAGTACTCACATTTCCATTTCTTTACTGGCACACGCCAAAAAGGAACGCTTGCGTGTTTCGGCTATGCAGCCTTCATCAGAGCATGTTCTGATGAAGGCTGCATAGCCAAAACGCGTCCTCACGTGAGAGCGTAGTGTAGTGTGGCCTGGGCCTTGAACCCATTTTGGTGTTAGCATTATGTTATGCTTTAGCTATTGAAAAATATTTTTTTTAAATCGAAGAAACACTGACATAGAAACATAGCCTTTTCAGAAAACTGTCAGGATGTAGAAGACATTTTTAGAATCTGATCTCAGGTCAAAATGGGTCAATACGGCCCACACGTGAGACACAGGTCGAGCGAAAAAAATAAAAAGATTGTACCATTTTATCATTAAATTACGAAGATAGGTTGTGTAAAATGTGTGAAGTGGTCCTTTAACGTGATGCAGCCCAGCTGAAGGGGTAGCAGATGGTAAGTAAGTAAGTAAGGCACCCACCTCTCCTGCTTCAAGGCATATTCCAGCATTTTGATCCTCCTGACAAGGTCCTTCTTCAAGTTTTCCTGGCCTTTCCTCTCCCCCTGCAGGAATGCGATTTGGGCCTGCAAACGCAAAAATAGTACTGTCAGGGAATGACCTCAAGCAGTGTGTGTGTGTGTGTGTGTGTGTGTGTGTGTGTGTGTATACAGCAAATATATAAATCAATGTCTTCAGTGGTTTTGACATACTCGGCTACCGGGCTACACAACAAGGCAAAGTCCAGGTGGTGCAAACATCTGAAGACACTAGAGTGCAGCCATAAATAGGATCATGCTGTCAAATCAATGTGTGTGGTATCCATGATGGTAAATAAAAGAGACAATCTGTTCTGCTCCGTTCTATTTTAATATAACCTACATAATTTCCCCCCCCCCCCCCCCCCCCCCCCCCCCCCCGACACACACACACACACACCGTCCCTCCCTCTTTCCTTCCTTCTCTCCTCGCCACCATCCTGTGCACACACACCAGTGTTCAGCCTGATTTTATACGTCATCGCACGCTGGATGTGGCGCGTCGGAAATGGCCGATCTTTTCCCCCCAGATCTATACAGTTCAGTGAGCTTGTAGATCTGCTATTTATAGCACGGCGAGTGAGTGACGCGACAACGGCACGCAACAGAGTATAAATCAATCCTTCCTCCACTCCAGCAGCAGACAGGCAGCTGTTGTCGCACTGAGTCTGAGTCAGCATTACGTCATATATAAGGCGTGCACGCGCACACACATAGTCACACACAGTCACACACGAGTAGACTTGACCACCCTCGAGTCTAGTACCTAGAGACGACACCAGTAATTAGGAACACTACACTGACTGGTGACAATTTAAACGTGTGTGTATACGTTAACAATGCAAGCATGCTCATCAGGTTGTGAAACAGATATCGGCAGAATCATAGACACCCTTAGAAATGTTTTTCCACTGTTGTTCTACTGTGTAACCAACACACTGGCTACTAGCCCTCTCTATTCACAGCCCCAGTTGAACAAAGATGGGGCCAAAACTAAATGGAACAAAACAAAGTCTCGTTCCTTTCATGGCCTGTTATTAAGTTATTGTCTACAGCAGTATAAGGCAATGAGTAAGTGAGCCGCCCTTCGTCCTGGAGCGTCAGTGGGTGGGATTGTTTTGAAGAGGAAGATGAATCTTGCAGTTCAAGTTGCTTTATTTTCAATAACTCGTCATGTTCACCGTCTCCAAGTCAGAATCACTCTCTGTTGTTCTAACCCATTTTGACCTGAGATCAGATTCAAAAAAATTTATGAAAAAGCTATGTTTCTATGTCAGTCGTTCTTCGATTTTTCAAAAATAGCACACCTACGAGCGGCGCGCTATGAGCTTGTAGATCTGCTATTTTTCAATAGCTAAAGCATAAAAAGGGGTTCCCGCCCAAAATGGGCTAAAACACCACTGAAAGTGACACGACCAAGACAGAACTGTAAAGAAACATGGCAACCGTTTCTTTCTAATCTAAATCACAAATGACAATCTGACAAAATATAACAATCTGAAGCAGAATGAAACAGAAACAGAAAGTCGCAGTGTTTTTGTATATTACAAGCATGACTGACTGCACAGTACGGCCAAAACAGCAGCTGCTTTCTAGTTTCAAACGTGGTTCGTG
This sequence comes from Protomyctophum parallelum, assembly GCF_964188405.1. Classification (NCBI taxonomy): domain Eukaryota; kingdom Metazoa; phylum Chordata; class Actinopteri; order Myctophiformes; family Myctophidae; genus Protomyctophum; species Protomyctophum parallelum. The sequence continues at coordinate 29,795,439 of NC_139704.1, forward strand.
CAGCCGTGGGATCCAACTTTCCTCTCTTGGGAAGCCTATATTTAACACTACATTTATAAACACGTTTTTAAGGGGTTTAAAGAAGAGCCAACCCGCATCAGCTTAACCCAGTTTGGGCGGGAACACTTTTTGGTGTTTTAAGCATTATGTTAAACTTTAGCTATTGAAAGAAATAGCAGATCTACAATTCCATAGCACGGCACAGAGTGCCGCGCTACGAGCTTGTAGATCTGCTATTTCTTTTAACTCGTGAAAATGTGGCGCATGTGGCGGCGCATTTGTGGCGGCGCATTTAATGTATTCCTTCAGAGAACGTTTTCAACTCAAATCTTTTGCGTCCCTGGAACAACATATTTTCAGATGGAGGTCTGCGGCCAATTACATTATACAGTAATTCTGGGGCTCGAAGTAGTTTGAGAACAAGTGATATAGAAACATTTGTAGAATCATCCTCGGGTCGAAATGGATTAAAAGGGAGAGAAACCTCACCGAAAACCCACTGCTTTTCAGCAGACTGAGTAGGCTGGAATACAGTTTTTTTTTCACGAGGAGCAAATTCAGCCAACACTGCTAACAAGGAGTCATGGTGATGAGGCTTCAATCTGCCTGGTTATTAATAACATGATTTCACACCATCTACGTGTCTCTGAGCAAGTTCTACTCTGTTCTACATGGAAACCCTGCATCCAATGCTTCTCTCTATAGAGCGCCGCTCATACTTACCAATCCTGTCCCCGACTGAGTCTGGGACAGGATTCCCGGAACATATACTGTACAAAAAAAAAGAAACACTGACTAAGTGCAGTTGGCAGCAATTTAATAGATTGGTAGTATTTATTTGTGCCAATGCTACTATAAAATTGAGTAAACATTGTCTCAGCGGAGCATCCTCTTTTCTCCTCAGTGGGTTTGGCCAATCGATCTGGAATTGAGCATTGTGCATATATAGGCAGGACTGACAAACGCTGATTTTTCAGTTTTCCCCACATTTAAGCAGTTTATTTGTCATTTTTCACAGGTCTGATCGTGGGATCTGAACTTGGCCTATCGCAAGAACAGACATGGGAAGCAGGACTCGCACAGGGCCATGGACACAGCGACTAGAGAGCAAAAGAGTGATTGTAACAGACAAACAAAATTCATAGTGAAAGAACCCATTTTGGGTGGGAACCCCTTTTTGGTGTTTTAAGCATTACGTTATGCTTTAGCTGTTGAAAAATAGCATCTACAAGCTCATAGTGCGGCACCGAGTGCCGCGCTATATGAACTTCTGCTATTTTTTTTAAATCGTGAAAATTTGGCGCAAATCTTTGAATATATATTCTTTCAGAAGTGAACCTTTTTAACTCATATCTTTGCTTCTTGGAGGTCCCCTGGAACAACACCTTTTCAGATGGGGGGGTCTGTGGCCAAATACAGATAATTCTGGAGGTCCTTGACATGAAAAAGGTTGAGCACCACTGACATAGAAACATAAGGTTTTTCAGAAAATTGTCGGGATTTAGAAGGTATTTGTAGAATCGTCCTCAGGTCGAAATGGGATAAACAAGGGCTGCTGCTTGATCCCATGATGTGCTGTCCATGTGTTATACAATGTAAAACTCAGTTGTAGGGCTAGGCAACATGGACCACATAAAATATAAATAGTTGACAAAACACCTTGATATCAATATTGTGACAATAATATTGACGTTAAAATGTTTCAAATAAGATCTACAAATTTCAAGGTGCATACGTGTTTTAGCCACTATAACAGCTATAGCGTCACGTTGAAATAGCAAAAAAGATAAATTCAAATTTACAAGCTGTGGCAACATGGAGCAACTCAAGCCTTCAAGTGAGCTAAGATGACAAGGAACATTGATGATGATGATAACTGGAAAAGGTCTAATGTGCAGATGTAGACAGGGTGCGCACATCCTCGCTTGCTTAGACTAAAATGTAATCTACCCCAGTGCAGACATTCGTCTCTCTAATACATTTACAGAGTCAATTTAAAACCCATTTGTGTGCATCATCTGTTCCGCGGGCTGGATCCATAATAATAAGACATTCTCCATCGACACAAATGCTTATGTTTGATAAAATATCAGAATTGAACTGGTTCATATTTGCACGAGACAAATATTACATCACAAAAGCATGATATGCGCATTTTCAATGCAAAAACATCTGGTCCTGGTCCTCCCTGCTTGGATGTCACGTCAATAAAACGCTGTTTGTTGACTCAAATATCAATTTGTAGGTTTGATTTGTTCGCAGGCCAGGCATACAACAGATATAATATTTACGCAGACATTATTTCTGTGTAAGCTTCTACTTCAGGCCAGAGAGGCAGAAGTGATATTTCGTCTATTGGATCTGGAGAATGGGTGAGGCAGCATTAATTAAAATATACAGCAGAATATGGAGATACACTACCCCTCAGACATATATTCTTGCAAAAAATATGTACGCTTGGCTCTTGCCAATGTGAGGCTGTCTTGTATCCGTTCCAGGGCAACACAATGTAGCAATACCAGAGTGAACGTATGATGGCATCCAACCCAGTGCACTCAATCTTAATGGCTAAACCTTTTCACACAGAACTGAGCGGAATTGCGAAAGGCAATAATTTATTATGACCTGATTATCCAGGTAGATTACCACCGTGGCTTAAGCTATAGACCGAACAGTTTACTCGTGACTGGTAGGAAAGCTAAAGCAAGGCCACATCTCAATTGCACAAAAGCCTGGTTGCAAGTATATTCATGTCTAACACGATACCTGATACCTGATAAGGTACTGACTAAGACATCCTTGCCTAGAATTCAGGATTGCGTCCATGCATTGAAAGAGTTACATCATCAATGAATGTGCAATGGAAAAAGGTTCAGTTCTTTGACTATAATAGAAGTGTCTATTTGTACGTCTCTAAATGTTTTGATGAATTGAACATGGAGGACCCTCTTGTAAACAAGTGTAATGATTAATTGGGTCGTCCACTCACAGTTAACAGTCTTTGTATTGAGTTTGTGCTTGAAATGTACTGTAATTCTGCAAACTGTTAATACATATTTAAATCAAACCAAAATCAATCAATCAATCAAGTCTTTCGCTGGACATAAATTGACAGCATAGCTCAGGGGTGGGAAACTTTGACACTCCAGAGGGCCACAAGTACAACGCCACATTGCATATATAATGTCTTATCAAATAATAGCAGATCTACAAGCTCAAAATGTGTCACACTGCGGCACGTTTTAAGCTTGTAGATCTGTTAGTTTTGCTATATTTGTTAATTTAATTTCAAATGCATTTAGTTAGGTTATTTACCTGTTAACTTTATGAACTTAAATGCAAATACATTGGACATAAAAAAAAGACATTCTATAGCATTCTAATACTAGTACAAGTAATTTAACTGGGTCATGTTTGGAATTGTAACAGCTGAAATCAATAATATGTCAGTATTGTGATATTAACCCATTCTGGGCGGGAACCCCTTTTGGTGTTTTAAATAAGCATTATGTAATACTTTAGCTATTGAAAAATAGCAGATCTACAAGCTCATAGCGGGCCACCAAGCTACGAGCTTGTAGGTCTGCTATTTTTGAAAGATTGTGAAAATGCGGCACAAATCTTCTAAGTGAAGGTGGGGGGCCGCATGTGGCCCGCGGGCCGCCAGTTGCCCACGTTATGGCCTATCGCCTAATGGAGACAACTTCCAACTCACTTGCTAATTCAGATAAAGTAGTGGCTCGGCAGCCCCACGGTGCCAGAGATGGAGAGAGGAGAAGAGAGCAGCTCTGTGAATTCTCTGGCTCCTGCATCTCTCCTCCATCAAACATTAACCTTGGGGAGCAGCGGCAGTGAGTCAACTCGGGCCATAAAAAGACACAGGAAGCATTTGATTCTAGGCACCACACTGACTGCATTATAGGGCCCGTGGATATAAGGTCCTTCTCAGTCCGTGCCAGTAGGAGACACACGTAGAAACGTAGGCGTTCATCCTGAGCTCTCAGGCCTTTTCAGAGACAGGAAAAGGGAGAGAGAGAACGGATAACCTTTTGGCCAGCTAGGGGAGGGACATTAACCGTTTCCGTTCCGTAGGACGTAGCCACACGTCCTAGGGAATCCTAGCGGCAGAAAGAATGCCTCGTCTCTCCTAATCCAGGGCGCTCTCCATGGTTTTGATCTGACGGATATACTAAGCGCTTCATTTCTGACTTTTTGGATCATGTATCGTATAAATGAAATCGGCAAGTTAAGCTAGCAAAAATATTTATCTGTTTTTTTCCCCGGATTGTTTCCAGTGGGAGGGGGGATAGCGCGCCACCGAGTGTCACGCTACGAGCTTGTAGGTCTGCTATTTTTGAAAAATCGAAGAACCACTGACTTAGAAATTTAGCTTTTTCTGAAAACTGTCAGGATGTAGAAGACATTTTTTGAAAATGGGTTAAAGTAAAATATTTCAACCGTGAACAAAAAAAACCCCACAAAAAAACAACTAGTTTTGAGAGAGAGAGAGAGCACGAGAGAGAGAGAGAGAGAGAGAGAGAGAGAGAGAGAGAGAGAGAGAGAGAGAGCAAGAGAGAAAGCAAGAGAGAGAGAGACAATAGTGCCCAAAAGGTTACATTCAAGTTGTTAGGGAGTAGGGACGATGTCTGCTCTGACTCTTACAGTAAATTTTCCTCAGCCAATTGAAGGCCAGACCACACTCCCCCCCCCCACCCCCACCCCCCCTATCTGCATTCACTGAGGATCCTAAAAAGGTCGAGTTCTCCAGAGCGTTGAGCATTCCAGACGTGTTTTCTTCCTAGACAAGTTTTTGTGTCATCGCCCAAGAAGACGTTTTGAAAACACAATGAGACCATTTAGTGACACGGACACAGCGAACCCTGTGAGACGACCCGCACGTCTCCACAGTCACACTGCGAGATGCTCACTGCATTTGGAAAACGAGGAGCGAGAGCAAAAAGAACAGATCTATATATATATATATATATATATATATACACGTATATATTATTTAAACATCCTCCTCAGAGCCTACACACAAAACAGAAATGGTCAGACATGCTGCTCCCAATGCTGCGTTGGTTGTCAATGTGGTCAGGAGTGAAGCAAGGACAAGGGCTCAGAGGTAAGCCCCCCGCCCACACTTACAATGTAAACAACCATACTTTTTCAATGCACACCCACACACACACATGGTTTACTACTCTGACTGCTGTACCGCAGAACCAGTGAACTCCAAGATGGCTGACCTGATAACTAGCCAAGTACATTCCACACATTCCATTACACTAGTACCAACAGACAAAAGCAGCAGAACAACAGAGGGAAAGGCACGGGTGCTGCGCTGCAGGAACTACTGTACATTTCCATTCATTTGGGACTTAGACACTTTTAGCCCAAAAAATCGAAATAAAATAAATAAAAAAAGTCTTCTGAAATAATATTATATTCAAAGATTTGTGCCGCATTTTCACGATTTTTCAAAAAATAGCAGACCTACAAGCTCGTAGCGCGCCACTCGGTGGCGTGCTATGAGCTTGTAGATCTGCTATTTTTCAATAGCTAGATTATTACATAATGCTTAGTTAAAACACCAAAAGGGCTTCCCGCCCAGAATGGGTTAAATAATACATACAAGCAAAGCAGCACAAATAAATAAAAAACACCCGAGTTCAACATAACATTGGATGTCTAAAATAATTAAAAGCTAGTGGGCTAATTTATTAGATAACAACACACAAAGTATCTTGCAAAAAAGCCTTAAAGGGACACTTGACCCTTTTTGCAAAAATAATATATGTTAATGATGTTTAGAAGATTTCCTGGGGGTCTTTATGTGTGTAATATGTGGTTTTAGATATTTTAGATTTTAGCAGTAAGCCCAGTGTCTCTGATGTCATCAACACTGGGCTCACTTCCTTACTGGACTACAATTCCCATAATGCTTTGGTGCACTGCTCCTCCTTGTGGATAGGGGGAGGGCTGTCTTACTGAGACAACATGCAGTCCAGGAAGTAAGTGAGCCCAGTGTCCATGACATCAGAGAAGGGGGGCAGTCAGACAGATATTTTGTGAAGCCACTAAGGAAATCGGGATTTCCTGAAAGTTCATATAATGGCCTGTTGTGGCGCTGTCATTGGGCCCAAAAAACCCCCTAGCTCCATAGAGATCCATGTATTTGGGTCCAACTTCACCTAGACTGTATTACCTTAATAAACATGGTCATGACTCATGAATACTTTCTGCTTCCAGTCACTAGTTTAATGTCTCATTTATAATGTCATAATATTATTTTTGGAAAATTATGGTCCCACTTATAAAACATTTTACCATAAAGTCGTGTATGTTCTGAGGGGCGTGGCTACCGTTACAGTCTATGAACGGGATCCCCCACCCACTCGAGTAAAAATAAAAACCAACGAAGAAGAAGGGGGGAAGTCCCGCCTCGTTGTCTGGGCCAGCCAATGGCTCAGCTGGGCCCAAACGGATCTAGAAAGATGGCGATTTACAATTCAAGGACTGACAGGCTTCATTTTACGTCCATATCAGACCCGGAGAACGCTTTGTCCATATTATTTTTACAGTCTATGCATCAGAGACACTGGGCTCACTGCTAAATCTAAAATATTTAAAACCACATATTACACACATAAAGAGGAAAGTGTTCAAAATCATCATTAACATATATTGTTTTTGCAAAAAGGGTGAAGTTTCCCTCTAATTATCATCATGGCATTTATGCATTCCAATACATAAATACAGTAGGCCAGCAACCAACCAATTCTCCCTCTTTGCTTCAGAAGCAGAAAATAGTTTGAATACCGGTAACTTTAGTTTTGGGTCACCTACTGTAATGTGGCGCAAATATTTTATATTCTTTCACAGCGAACGTTTTTAACTCAAATATTTGCTTCTGGGGGTCCCTGGAATAACATATTTTCCTTTATATTTTGAAAAAGGTTGAGAACCACCGGTCTGAAGGTCTGAACAGACCAAGCTGGCTTCTCTCCCTTCATCTTGGTCTGTCGATCTCTACATTGGGAGATCATATTGGGTGACATTGCATGGGCAATGTTGTTTTTGGCAGCAAATTTAGTTTTAGTCGACTAAATATCATAAGATTTTAATCGACTAAATCTACAGTTGATTTAGTCGAAAATACATGGCACGGACACCCAGTTGATGGCACTGTTCTGTGCCTGCGTGAGAGGGAATAAATCTCCTCTTTACCTTATGAATGAATAATGTTATAATTATAGCCCTATTAGCCCTTGGAAAAAGTGATCGACTCCAACGAACAAACAGAACTCTTTGAGCCTGAAGAAGGCTGGGTTTTACAAGTTAAGTTTGTTCATCAATCGTGACGTTCTCTTGCCAGAAATGAGGGTATTCCATAAAATAATTATGTTCGTGAAGTGCCCTTGAGTTTCACACACACACACACACACACACACACACACACACACACACACACACACACACACACACACACACACACACACACACACACACACACACACACACACACACACACACACACACACACACACACACACACACACAATGCAAGCGATTATCAAGCACAGACACGACTCGACAAAACACCTTGTAGTGTTCAGGGCAGCCTTTCCATACAATTCCCACATCTGATCTTGACCAAGGTAGTTCCCCACCTGCTGTGTTTAGGCTAACTAGACCCTGTGTGCCTTGGAACCTCCTCACATGATGGAGACATCACAAGGTAGTTCCCCCCAAGGTAGTGTTTAGGCTATTAAACTGACTGGAACTAGACCATATGGGCTGTATTTTGCGTGTCTTAAAAGACAACTTTAGTTTTTTTCAACCAAGGTTCATGTTTTAGTTTGTTATTAGATAAAGTAAAAGATGAGTGTTAATCTTTTTTCATGTGCTGCTTTCTTTCGTTTTAGGGATTTTAGCTGTTTCTGACAGGGGGGCGGGGGCATTCGAGCATGGGGCTAAATATGCATTTTTTTAACACAATTTTATGGTGATTTCTTTTTTTATGGTTTACTATAGTCCCAATAAACGCCAGGAAATTACATCTGGCCACAGAAGATCACAGGATCTACTGAATGTGAAGGTAGCCTACTGGGGGAAGGCTTATACTGTGTGTATAGGCTCAATATGTCAGTTTGTCACATTCAATAGATCCCGTGATCTTTTGTGGCCAGATGTAATTTCCTGGCGTTTATTAGGACTATAGTAATCCATAAAAAAATAAATCACCATAAAATTGTGTTAAAAAATACATATTTAGCCCCATGCTCGAATGCCCCCGCCCCCCTGTCAAGAACTGCTCAAATCCCTAAAACGAAAGAAAGCAGCAAATGAAAGAAAATGAACACTCACCTTTTAGTTTCTCTAATAACAACCTAAAACATGAACCTTGGTTGAAAAAAACTAAAGTTGTCCTTTTTAAGTACCAGGTCTTATTCCCTAACTTGAGTAAACTAAAGACCTGGAGGCGTGGTCAATGCTCTTTGGCTATTCTGAGTGGCCATAGAGCATTGATCACGCCTCCAGGTCTTTAGTTTACTCAAGTTAGGGAATAAGACCTGGTACTTAAGACACGCAAAATACAGCCCTGTGTGTCTTGGAACCTCCTCACATGATGGAGACATCACATGGAACCCAGCAGCACACACACACACACACACACACACACACACACACACACACACACACACACACACACACACACACACACACACACACACACACACACACACACACACACACACACACACACACACACACACACACACACACACACACACACACACACACACACACACACACACACACACACACACACACACACACACACACACACACACACACATTATTCTAGTCAGGCTGTCAGATGGTGAGCAAATTAAATAGTGATTTAAAACATTTAAATAAAGATTTCAGTTATATGGTCTTTGTAGCACATTCCTTACCTTGTAACTGGTATTGTTTGACTAATGTTCATGGGAGCGCCGACCTTGCACTTTGCAAATCGCTCTGGATAAGGGTGTCTCGTCTGCAAAATGAAATGCCTATTGTGAACTGTGATTAAAAGTCATAATAAGACTCTCTTTGCTTCAGACTTCCGTTCATGAGAATAGAATTGTCTATATTATATTATTTCTTTTCGTTGACAGAAGCATTTCAGGCAACAACAAAAAGAGTTCCAAATATCCAACAGAGAATACATGTCTGGAATGGAACCCCTCTTAAAACCCATTTTGGGCGGGAACCCCTTTTGGTGTTAGCATCATGTTATGCTTTAGCTATTGAAAAATAGCAGATTTACAAGCTCATAGCGCGCCGAGCTTGTAGGTCTGCTATTTTGGAAGACATTTTTAGAATCCGATCTCAGGTCAAAATGAGTTAACATTTACACTTTGCAGACTAAATGCACCCTCCCCTCCTTCTCTAAATGCTCCGTGCCACAGATTTGCTGCATTTTCCTCTAATCACCCGGTTCCACTGAGCTCCATTTCACAGTTTGCTGCCGGCAGCAGGTTAACACAGCGGTGTTACCTTGCAGGAGGACACAAACAAAGACACTGTGTCGCCTACGTTGAGGAGGAGCACAATGCTGCAGCCCTATTGTTGCATTAATATTACATGGCACACTCAGAGCACACATGCACACAAAATGCAGGCGTGCATTCTTGCGCTTGTGTGTGCAGTCAGTCATTGTGCACAGTGCACACACACACACACACACACACACACACAGAGAGAGAGAGCTGCATTTTTCATTTTCATCATCAGCATTTTTCCCCCCCGATGAGTGGATCCACAGAGTCTGCAAGGTGCAGTCATGGACAACATCCATGGATTCTCTGTCTGCTCCAAGAGAGACAACAATGGACCCACCACAGCAGTCTCTCAGTGTTAAATCACTCAGGATTCTACTGTATATAGAGTAGATTCTACTTCTTTGTTCTACACAGTGCTGCATATCTTTGCTCTCTACGCTGTAGACTCAGCACGCAAACATATATACTGTAGTACAAAGAAGCTTGAAGGGAACAAGTCAATTATGATGACTCTGCACCGCCATTCAAGGAGTCCGATATGGTGCAAAATAAGCAAATGTTAGGTCTTGGCATTTGAAGCATTTCCTGCAAAATGCCATCTACTAAACAGACAGCATCAGCAATATTGCCCTGTACTATTACTTAGACTGCATTCAAAGAGAGTGGATTTGAGAGTGACTTGGGAAAGCGCCTCAGAGGAGCCAAGAGTCTCGAGTCTAGAGTCTATGCAGTGTACGAACAGGAACTTCTGATGCTGGGGAAGAAACAGACATGACATTGGGACCGACCCCCCCCCCCCCCCCCCCCTGACCTGAGATCAGATTCTAAAAATGTCTTCTACATCCTGACAGTTTTCTGAAAAAGCTATGTTTCTATGTCAGTTGTTGTTCGATTTTTCAAAAAAAGCAGACCTACAAGCTCGTAGCGCGCCACTAGATCTGCTATTTTTCAATAACTAAAGCATAACATAATATATGTACCTTTATTGAAAAAGGATATCCCCTTGAGATGCATCATCTCGTTTTCGAGGGGGTCCAGCAACATACATCAAATACAGAGCAATACAATAGACATAAACGTTACAACAAGTACAATAATAATGCTAACACCAAAAGGGGTTCCCGCCCCAAAATGGGTTAACCACTCTAAACCTGGTGTCCCTGTTTAAGGCATGTCAACAGTGAAAATGGTCAATCTACAAGCTCACAAGCTGAAACACGTTGTGAGCTTGTAGATCGTTTATGCCTTTTGCTATACGTCGTACAATAAAGTATATATATAGTTAAGCCTGTCAACTAGGAGAGTAGCTGGAAAGCAGCTGTCACCCTTTGGCCCCTGTGTGTGTGTGTGTGTGTGTGTGTGTGTGTGTGTGTGTGTGTGTGTGTGTGTGTGTGTGTGTGTGTGTGTGTGTGTGTGTGTGTGTGTGTGTGTGTGTGTGTGTGTGTGTGTGTGTGTGTGTGTGTGTGTGTGTGTGTTTGCGTGTGCGTGTGCGTGTGTGTGTGTGTGTGTGTGTGTGTGTGTACCACAAGACAGCAAAGCTCAAAGACAATGTGTCAGCAGGTAGCAGCCTGGTGACAATATTGACAATATCCTGCCAGTTGGGACTATACTTTACTTGGTCATGGTTCCTGTTTATTATAACTGAAAATGAAAAATGCATTGCCACATACGTAGTAGACCAATTAGCAGAACGTCATCAGCATCACACCATTTTATAGCGGCTGACATCAACTGTTAGAGAAAGGAAGAGCATTTACCATACCAATAAGTAGGAAGGACACATTTTATACCTCCAGCTCAGTGGCCTTGTGGTTAGAGTGTCCGCCCTGAGACTGGGAGGTCGGGGTTCAATCCCCGGCCGAGTCATACCAAACACTGCAAAAATGGGACCCAGTGCCTCCCTGCTTGACACTCAGCATCAAGGGTTGGATTGGGGGTAAGTCCCTGCGACATACTAGCGTCATGTCCAGGGGGTGTACTTGTACATCAAGCTGCCTCACGCTACAGAAACAGGAGATAGGCTCCTGCCCTATGGGCCTCATGGCTCGGCAAGGCTACTTACTACACAGTTTAGAGCCACACAGTTTTCAGATGGTGACGAGCACAAAGTGGCAGCCTCTGGGTCGGGGCGTGCTATACGGGCAGATCTGCAGCACCACCAAGCAGCTGTCCTGTCCTAAACACCCACGTAGGATAAACCAAGCCTGGAGGTGTGAACGGAGCGCCGGTGGAGATAGGAATCAGCTATAAAGCCTGACAACTTAACCAATTTATTTTAGACCCGATAACAAATTCTACAAATCCTGACAGATTTCAGTGGTGCTCAACTTTTTTCATGTCAAAGACCGCCAGAATTATCTGTGTTTGGCCGCGGACCCCCATCTGAAAATATGTCCCCACTGCCTTTCTACGCAACCCATAGATTTAACACCCGCTGACATTAACACATTCAGACCCCCACGCAGCCTACCGCTGACCCCCACAGGGACCTCCGCGGGGACCCCCGTTGGACCCGCCGATCTGCGGACCCCCGCGATTTTGACACATGAGAGATGTTCCTTGTAGCTGCCAAGCCAATGTCAACACTACAACCGACAGCTGTGTGTGAGGTGCTACCCGAGAGTGCACAAATACAACCAAATACAAACAGACCATTTGCATTTCCATCAGAGTTCGTTATAAAAGGGTCCTTTGGTTCCATTTGTAGTAGGCTAAGGCTACACTGTCAGTTACAGTCACCTCGACAGATCCTGTTGTTAAAACTCATTCAGTGCTTGACACCAAAGTGTAGAAGTTTTTGGCCATTGTGACAAATACAAGACAATTAAAATATGTTGTGCACGTCATGTGCATGTCGTCACGTGCACACTGGATTAGATCAATTCTTTTTCCTTTTTTTTATAAAAATATTTACATTTCATAGGACAATTCTGGAGATATAAGGCAGCCACTGGTAATTAACTGATAATTGATCAGTTCTTGTTTTACACCAGATTGTCCGACTCTGGACCACAGCGTAGTTTTGATTTGAAACAGTGTTCTTTTGCTGGTAGTTAAGATTGATTTTTCACACAAGCCAAAATCAAGAAGCGCAGAATTTGGAAAACAAATGCCACATGGTTGCATGTACTGTAAATATGATTTTTGGTTTGGTTTGCAGGAATAGGCGTCTATATAGCCTGATACTACATCAGAAACCATGAGTCCTACATAGCATAGGCTACATACAGGATCAATACATGTTATTGATGCATCTTTCATTTAGATTTAACCCATGTTTTTCCCCAACATGCCAAAGTTTTGCACCGTTTGCATTTCTTTTGCATGCAGTCCCTGAAAATGACCAAAACAATGTTTGCCCGCATTCTCTAGAATCTCTACGGTCAGCCTATTACAGACATGTGTTCAGGGGTATTTCCGTTGCGTTGTACACACGTCCATTCTGAGCCACCCACTGGGGTGGTTAAGCAAAAAATAACTACAGCATGGGGGTGGAGGTAGCATAGCCTGAGGAATGATGGTGACACCCATTCAAAGATTTCTGAATGCCACAGTATGTGTGTGTGTGGCTTGTGGAGTCCTCCCCTTCACTTGCTGCAACACTGAGCTAAATATTGCCTCTAGCTTTGCTGTTGGTAAAAGTAAACATGAGGCTCATTGGCCTCAGCAGAGCTGAAGTAGGCTAGCAACCTGCTCTATATAATTAGCCGTTGCAAATCGTGTGGGGGAATGTATGTAAACTAAACAGCACTACGGAGTACAGACAAGACTTTTCCTTTTTGCGAGTTATCAACAGTGATAAATATCCTGACTACAATTAGCTCCATTAGGTCTTACATCATACATACAGCTGGGGAAAAAAGGTGCCACTTCCTCTTATTCATGTTAGAGGTGTTCCTTTAGGATAGTGGTCTTCAACCAGTGGTCCGAGGACCACCAGTGGTCCTTGAGGGGGTTCCAGATGGTCCCCAGCTAAATGATAGATCTTTAACCTATTTAGGCCTGATGTCGACATTTAAAAAATGTCAGTTTTCGCTCATAGCGTGGTGCCGCTCTATGAGCTTGTAGATCTGCTAAAGTATAACATAATGCTTACAACACCAATGGTGTTGTAAGCTATGGACCCTTATGGGTCCATATGGTTTCATTTTACACTCTCAAAAGTTAGATTATTTGTTATCTTTCTAAATGGTACCACATCAATACAGCATGGAATTGTTGGACAGAATCTTCCAACGACAATCAAATATTCTTAAGTCTTGGGTCTGAAATGTCATCAAATGGTGGTTCCGTGGCTCAAATGCTTATTGCTGAATAAATAATGGACCTCGACACGAAAAAGGGTTGAAAAACCACTGCTTTAGGAATACGGGGGAAATGTTTCTACCTGCTGCAGATCAACTGGTCCACGTTTTCCCGTCTGCCCCCTCCGTAGTAGTAGTAGACTACTAGTAGTAGTAATTAGCCTTGCCGAGCCATGAGGCCCATAGGGCAGGAGCCTATCTCCTGTTTCTGTAGCGTGAGGGCGGTGAGGCAGCTTGATGTACAAGGACACCCCCTGGACATGGGGGTCCAGGGGGACTTACGCCCCAATCCAACCCTTGATGCTGAGTGTCAAACAAGGAGGCACTGGGTCCCATTTTTACAGTCTTTGGTATGACCCGGCCGGGGATTGAATCCCAACCTCCCAGTCTCAGGGCAGACACTCTACCCACTAGGCCACTGAGCTGGTACACCTGCACCTGCACCCTCCGTAGTGTGTATATTCTTTCTACGTCCGAGCATAGACACGGTAACGCCCCGCCTGCCTCTGATTGGCCTATACCGACACAGCCGGTGCCTCCGAGGAGGAAGATACATGCTGGATAGTCTGGTGCGCGAGGTTACTCCGCGGTGGGAAATAAATAATACAAGTCAAGTACAATATATAATAGCTACAAGAGAATGACAGCTTGGCACGCGCGACAGCAATTTTTGAGGTAAACTAATTATTGTTTATGCCGTTGGCCTGTTTATTTGTATGTGTAAACTAACTAAACTTTAAACATTATTGTACTGTACTGTACTTTTAGTCTTTTCCCTTGATCTTTATTAGTATAATAGTATTGTTGGTTTAGTGTTAGTTTAGATTAATACACGATAATCAACACTAACACTTTAATTTAGAACACAGCCAAATCAAATCATAGTACATAGGCCTACGTGTTCAATCAATTATTCAATCAAAGCAAACGGCACAAACAATATTAGTTTGCCTCTTCTACAAAAATTAAAGTTACAAATTACTGTCACGTGTTGCCATTCTCTTGTACTTGTATTATTTCCCACGACGGAGTAGCCTTGCATCTCGGAGGACAGGCAAGACGGGCAGTGTCGGTAGGCCAATCAGAGGCAGGCCGGGCGTTAACCATGTCTATGCTCAGACGTAGAAAGAATATACGCCTCCGTAGCCTAGTAGCCAGTAGCCACCTAACACCCACCATGACCTTTTTGTTTCTCCAGGTGTCACATTATGATTGCTGACAGCTAGGCTTCTGGCAAAGAGACACCGCCCATGGAGGAGGGATTTCCCCATGACCAGAGGGCTGATGGAGCATAGTGGATCACTGCCTGGCACACAGGCAAGTGTAACTGGATGCAATCTCCATCACTCAGGCACGGAGAGGATTTGTGCTAATCAAAGCTTTATCGGGATATTTAGTGTACTCCACTAATTAAAACGAAATACACTTAACTGGTGAGTCAAGTCCCCACTATCTGGCTTAAAGCCTGTGTTCTCCTTGAACTGATTCGTCTACCTGTTCAAATGTCTACATTAACATACCATTAGCAGCTAGCAGGGCTTAAAGCCAGAAAATCTGCACTGATCTCATTAAATGACCCCTATGAAATCCTCAGGACTGAAAGCAGTCCCAAGGACTGAGAACTTCAAGCCCTGAGCTAGGGAGGATGCTCCGATCGGGTGTATTGGGACCGGTGCCTATCGATCACCGATTGTTTTTTCTCATGATTGTCCGATACCGATCTGCACCGATCTACGTAAGCTGCACATTTTTATATTTCCAAAATTATTATATGTCAAGACCCACGTCAAAACTGTTCCTGTGTGTGGGGAGGAAGGGGAGAATGTTTAGGCCTGTCACAAAAATGCAAAGTGATATTATACTATATATCTGACATTTATACCACTTAAAATGGTGTAAAAGATTGGTTTCTCCAGATATGGTAAATTGCCGATCACCGATTGGAGTGAATTTGGGCCTACCGGTGGTCGATTATCGGAGCTTCTCTATTAGCAGCATACTATTAGCACCAAGCTTACACGTACAGCAGACCGTTCATGGTCAACAACAATGAAGCAACACAGCTTGAATCGGTCAATCAGTGGATTATCAATGAGCACTGAACTAGCACTAGAACTATTGATTATTTTCTTAGTGACTATTCTATTGATTACTTTTGCAATTAATCCAGTAAACAAGAAGCACACACACACACACACACACACACACACACACACACACACACACACACTAAGTCAGACAGTAAGTCAAGTAACCGATTTAATTGATAGGTCTGACTTACTGTTGCAGCCCTACACTGATTTGCAATTTAAATCATGGATGGAAAAAAACCTATGCACCAGAAATGGACAGAAGCAGCAAGTCAAGTCAAGTCATTGACTCTTTCCCGTGGGTAGCTTTACTGTGACTCTGTCTCCAACTGAGAGGAGTGGCACCGAATATGACCTAGCAGTCTGGCTGGACTGCATTCCTCACAAGACCTGGTTTTGTTTGGGCCTTTGTCACAACCAGAGCCATCATGCCTGAAATGTCTTCAGTCAGTGCATACACAGTCAAATCCTGTCACGTCATCCATTTGGTTCCATTTATACACTCTGATATACAAGTGGGCTGACTAAATTAACAGTGAGGACTTTACAGTATAGACGCCAACAGATATAAGCACAGTACGGACATTTCCACTCGTAGCAAAGCCACGCTTTGTCAAACGTGTTGAAACAAGTCATTATCAATCCATGGGCTGTTCCATGACCCATTTGTTCAATGTAGAATCATTCTGCACACCATACAGATTCCTGTATCCATAGCAATAAGTGCCGGCATCGGGTCCCACTCCCACTCCCAGCATAGTAGGCATGGCTGTGAACACTGAAGTCAAGTGCTTATAACCTATGTAATACATCTATGGGCTAGCCTACACCACCCAGAACATCTAAAACAACATATTCTGGATTGAGTGTGCTGAACTTTATTTTTAATATAAACTATAATGGGCCTAAAAAGAATCCTAGAATGTCAGAGATTATTATTTGCAACTGATAACCTCAGGTATACAGTAGATGATAAATGATGAGTAATAATGTAGCTACGACTAGGGCTTTTACTCCACTGAAACTTTACATGTTTATTTCTTTTCATTCAGTGGGTGTGGTTGCTCTTCTCTAGGCTCCAACAAGAGTGTGACCTCGCATGACTTTTTTTTGACAACTATAGCACTGGAACAAAAAGAAAGAAAAACATAACAGTCTGTTTATCTTATTTTGTATTTAACGTGTCCTGGATGATACCATTTAGTATCACCCAGCAGAGTAGTAAGTTCCTTAATTATGTTCACAATTAAGCAAAGCACCTGCCCTCCATGTTAGTTTACCCTAGTTATTCCTCTAAGCTAAATATACAAAAATATATCTTCTATTTTGTAAGCCCTGGTTAGAAGACTGCAATGATGAGTAAACCAATAGTTGAAACCACTCTATAAGTGTGAAGATTTGAAGCAGCAGCAGCTAGCCCTGTGGTATTAGGTAAGGTTCCTGTATGCAAGAGTGAGTGACACAGGAAATACAAACAAGAACTCAAATTGAGAGCACCCCGTTTTGCCGCCACAATCAAACCATCCAATAATAAGCCACACAAAAAAATATCATCCCTGTCTTTTCTGAGGACGGAATCTTCATATCATGAGCCAGTCAGTAGCATGAGGTCAATGACTCAAAATCCTACTACATTCATCAGCATTTACATCACCTATGTAGACTCCTTGTACTGTAGTACATACTGACACATCTGTGTGATAACCATGCCCCCATCCTTTGGCACCTGAGATTAGTATGTAGCTCAGCCCTTGTGCTTTCCTCTACCACCTAAACATGGCCATGATGTGGCCACTGCTCTAGGCTGATGAGAAAACAGCAGAAAGTTATTCAAGTATTTTAGATGACCTGACACATAGTTGATAATTAAATTAATAGTCACTTTCTAGCAAAGGGAAATTTACAAAGTGACATCCTGACATTTGATATGTTTAATTTAACAATATACAGTATGATATACGGTATATATACTTTAATCACAATAAGACTATGGACTTCAGAGTTAATGCATTTCTTGGAAAGCAACAACTGCAGATTAGCACCTCATAAACTCTCACAACTGGCTGCATTCTCTTAATTCTTGGCACTTCTTGGCGAAAGTTTGGTTCAGAATCAGAACAGTACAACATAGTAAGTGTCTCCTAATAGTTAATGTACATAAAATACGATATGGATTGCTACACCCTTGTTAAATTCAAAACTAGGACATGCATGCAACTGTTGACTTTCTATTCACGGTTCGGTTGCATTGAACTGACATCTGGCTTAATAACACAGGACATAATGAGATCACAAATCCTAGTATGCTCAGCTGTAGTAGTCTACTGCTCTGAGCAATGACAATTCTTAAGAGGTCAAACCACTTAGGGAATCTGCCCTTCCTCCACACTACTACACTGCCCAGTGGCTTTCAGATTCAAACTGTAATAGAAAGAATATTCGAAAACAAATTGACAAATGCCATATTAGTATTCCCAATTCTTCTCGGGACATTGTTTTACCATTTAAGTGGCACATACCTACAAGATCTTCAACAACACACACACACACACACACACACACACACACACACACACACAATAGACTCCACCACAACTGCATAAACATCATTTATCGCTTGTTTATTGCCCGTCTTCGACTTCGACACGCAGCCTGCTAACAAGTTAGCGGTTTAACAGAGGCTTGGCATTTCAACACAGCCCAGCCAGCCAGCCAGGCTGGGCCGCAGGGGGCGCTGCAGCTACGCTAGTCCGCCTAGGCTAACATGCTAACAGGCTAGCCAGCTTTGGGGGCTAAAGAACAATCAAATGGAGCAACTATGCGGCGGACTGCTGGATATAAATAACACCTTGTGGGGGCACGGTGATGGCCGCCAACACGTAGCCGTCAAAATAGCGTGGGGTTTTACCTGCAATTCGGCCCGCTCGACCTCCCATTGTGCTCTCTCCACTTCGAAGCGGGCCCATTCGTGCTGCAGGAAGTGTAAGATCCCCGGGATACTGTACTGCGCCCGGGCCGCCTCCGCAGCGTCGCCGTCGGGCAGCGGTCCTTTCCCACCACCGCCGGGCAGAATGGAGTTGTTGTTATTGTTGAAGAACACGCCGGGCCCTGCCTGTTCGTCCATGGCCGGGCTCGGGCGGAGGAGGAAGCTCTGCCTATTATCGTGTTGTCGCTGATTCCACGGTACCCAGATTATAACCGACGTTCAGGCCAGAAGAAAAGAAAAAACTCTCTACGACGGGCTCTCCGTCTCTCTCTCTCTCCGCGGCTAGTCCAGTCCGGGGAATGAACTCACTTTCTGACAGCTAGCTGTCATTGAATGACGTCAGTGAAAACGAGGGACGCCCACAAAACATGTTGGTCGGAGGTGCGCTCGATTTGGCAGAGCGCGTCTCGCCGTCACACAGCGCCCCCTGGCTTCCCTTCCCTACACCGGAGAGGATGAACTCAAACTCCACTCCAGCGTGCTACGCCAGAATCCGCTGCAGCAGCGTAGTAGCCAAGATGCCAAATTAGGCCAAAGTCCTGTCTTTTACTCCCCCCCCCCCTCCGAAGAAGGGCCAACAATAAAATACACAACGGCACTTGCACTCAGAGATTAAAGCATTTATTAACATCTCATTTAACTAAAGGAGGTGTGAATACACAATTCAGAAAATAGTACACACTGTAGAAGAGATTTTCCTTCATATCATGGTAGGTGATAGTACAGTACGGTATGTATGTTAGAAACATGTGGGAAAGTGCTTCGGAAATAAATTGTAAAAGCTAAAATGAAAAAGAAAAAAACAACATTCGAAACATCTGTGTGGAATGCAAAAGATAAGCATAATATTTTGTACTCAGACTTTTGATCGAAGATTGCCATGTTTTTTTTTACACAAATCTTTTTCAAGGAGTCAATAATGTATGCATAAAATCCTTTCAAGGCTTGGTATAATTTATGTTCCAAGATGTTTAGTACAATCTAATTCTAGAATGATCTTAAAGATTTTCTGTTTTTCTTTTCTCAGTAACGTTTTTTTAAAGTGTGAATGTGAATGTCCCTATATTATAACCTAAAAGCAATAAATCATCTCCAAAGAAGAGCAGCATCTATGATCTATCACCATCAATCAACTAAAACAATTAAAAGCAACAAAAAAAAAGAAAAGAAAAAGCTTGAATAAACAAAGAAAAAACAATTGAAACCTAAAAGAAAAACAAAGGACTGACAGTAGCCACAATTTGCAACTATAGATTTTTTTTATATGGGATGAATCTAGATTGGCAATACCCTCCATTGACTCCGCATTCATCCTATTTGCGTTTGCGATCTGCTTGTAATAAACGACGTTAAACTCACCAACATTGCAGCTGTAGGGCAAGCTTGAATTATCCTCTTTCAATCTGCCGAGCTTTTGTTTCATCAAAGTCCACCGTAGACATGTTATGAGCTACTTTCTGTCAAGAAATTCTGTGCAGTTGATTTGTTTGTGTTGGAGTTTGGAAGCGCTAGTATGTGACTGAACGGCCCTGCGTACCACCTGTTTTTTCTCTGAATTTGCACATAATGCAGGAGGCAGCAGCACTATCCATTAACAAAAACGAGTGCTTACAAACTCCAAGAATCACCTGCACAGAATGTCTTGACAAAGTAGCTCATAACATGTCTACGGTGGATTTTGATGAAACAAAAGCTCGGCAGATTGAAAGAGGATAATTCAAGCTTGCCCTACAGCTGCGATGTTGATGAGTTTAACGTTGTTTAATACAAGCAGATCGCAAACGCAAATTGGATGAATAGGGAGTCAATGGAGGGTATTGCAACTCTAGATTCATCCCATTATTAAAAAATCTAGAGTAGCAAATTTCAGCTAGACTGACTGACACCTAGCGTAACTCAGAATTGAGGTGGATTGCCGTGCTGATGTTTGTGCAAGGCCATAGAGAACAATGGCACAGTGCACATCAAATGTCAGGCAGTCAGAAAGGGGGGGGGGGGGGGGGGATTACAAACAAATCCAGACATTTCATATCGATTGTGTCCCTTTACATATGTTCATCAAAGATGAACACGATACATTCAAACTAAGACAACCATTTTCAGATTAACTTTTAATTCAAAAACCTAAAATGGTATTTACATAAACGTCTCCTTGATTTCAAGAAAACAGACTTGCTCACCCACTGAAAGCACGCATGAGATGAGTTGTTCAATCAATAAATAAATACATTTAAGTGACTGTAAGTGACTTATCAACTCAAGACAATGATATGTTGAATATCCAGACACCAAACAACCAAAAAACTGAACCGAATCACGCTGAGAAGAAGAGTGCACATCTTGTGGAGTGTTTTAGAAGAAGCTTGTTTTCAGTTTGATGGTCGGTGCGGAGGGCGCAGTAGGCTGAGCTAGCCTGGCTGCTGCCTTAGCCTTACTGCTGGCCTGGTTGGCCCGGATGGCGGATTCAAGGCGGGTTTTGAGCTCAGGCGCGGCTCCGATGACAGTCTTAAAGGCAGCTGGGTAGAGGGGACCGATGCGCATCAGGTTCTGAAGGGCGAAGTCGTGCAGTCCTTTGGAGGCTTGCGGTGCGGAGGAGATGGCATTGTCGTCCAGCAGGTAGGAGATCAGGGTTGGTACGAGAAGAGCCAAGAGTTGTACTCCTATTAATTAAGACACATCTGCAGTTAATTAACAAGCTAAAAGCACTGCTGACAGTGACAAAACAAATACAGATCAGAGAATAGGAGTAAGGTTGGGAGATTTTAACCCATTTTGGGCGGGAATCCCTTTTGGTGTTTTCAACATTATGTTATAATTTAGCTATTGAAAAATAGCAGATCTACAAGCTCATAGCACGCCACCGAGTGTCGCGCTACGAGCTTCAATTGTAGGCCTGCTATTTTTGAAAAATCGAAGAACGACCGACATAGAAACAGCTTTTTCAGAAAACTGTCCGGATGTAGAAGACATTTTTAGAATCTGAATCTGAGCGAAACACTGAAGCTCTCATCCGAATGCAGATATTATAACCATCACACAGTGAGAACCGAGAACTAGTTGTTACAACAACAAAAAAAGGTTCCCATAAATCACTATAATGTAATGTTGATGGTGCTCGAGCAAAGATGTGATAGGAAAAGTTGTGATCTACAAAGAATTTCGATAAATGCAGACAATACAAATATAAGTTGGACTGAATATTTAATATCACTTCACAGCAGACAAATGCTAAATGCTAAAGACAGTAAATCCTATCTGTTATATCTTAATTTTGGAAAAACAAAACTTTTCCAGTTAACCGTTCATTGTCAACAGAGAGCACACACAGCCTATATGGGAAATGATCTCAGATACTGTGTACAGTATGTACCACAGTAGGAAGTTCAAGTGAGAAACCGTACAGAAAAGCTACAGAGTGGTTGGCCATGAACATGAATGATTAGGTTATTAGGTTATGTAATCATTAACCGCTTGCAATAGCTCAATCAATGGACCGTCAGCAGAGCTAAGCGTAGGGTTAGGGTAACATGAACACAAGGGACAGAACCAAATTGAACAATCTGATGAGCAAGGCATAGCTCCATAGTTGGAGTTTTGGGTGGGAACCCCTTTTGGTGCTATTGAAAAATAGCAGATCTACAAGCTCATAACTACGAGCTTGTAGGTCTGCTATTTTTTTTAAATCGAAGAACGACTGACATAGAAACTGACAGTTTTCAGAAAACTGTCAGGATGTAGAAGACATTTTTTTAATCTGATCTCAGGTCAAAATCTGGAGGTGGTTGTGGAGGGGAGAATGAGGTGGAAGCTGGACACTGTCCTCATGTATCCCTGCTATGATGTGCTAGCAGGGACGAGGAGCATATTCAGCCACAGACTCATCGTCCCCCAGGACAAAACAAAGCGACACAGTCCTTTGTGCCGGTCTGACGGTCAAGGCTCCACAACGATGCATGACCACCACATGTTCTTGGATTGCTGAGTCCTGCTTGACTCTGGCACACTTGCAAACAGGCCACAAGGAGGTACACTACAGAGCCATGTCAGATGCCTATTAAAACCTCTTAAACCCCAGGGGGGTCCAGGAGGGAAAATCAGTCAAACAGTACATGCTGTTGCTGCTATGACACCAGAAGGTTTTTTGAGTGGTGCAACCACTCCTATAGACAGATGTGTGTGTGTGTGTGTGTGTGTGTGTGTGTGTGTGTGTGTGTCTGGGTCTGTCCCTGTGTCTGAGCACGAAAATATATAGCCTTTGTTCACCACCAAGTGTCACAGTTGCACAGCCTAACACACAGACAGGCCAGGGAGGAGGGCTTGTACGGTACGGTACGGTACAGTACTGTACGGTACGGTACGGTACAGTACGGTACAGTACAGTACAGTACCACTCACTTCAGACGGGTCTGATTTTTTTATCATACCTGTGTGAAAATAAACTATTTGTAACTTTAAGTGCATCTTAAATGTACATACATTAGAGCCAGGGCCCATGGGGTAGAAAAAGAAAAAAGGGAATTCAGCTTAAAATGTACCTTGAACTACAAGATATTGTTGGTTGGTATAATCTAGAGGCAGATGAACACAGTAGTTGACCAGCTACTTACGGTTCTGCTCTTCGCCCATGCCCACCAGGGCTTCCAGAACCTTAATCCCCTCCTGCACAGCCTGCAGTTCAGTAGCGGTCCCTGGGCGGCTGCGATCCACTGCCTTTAGCTTCTCCACCATGAGTGGAGCCAGGGCATGGATGTAGGGAGTCGACAGTGCACGGCAAGTGTGCTGAAACACTGACAACAGCAGCTGGTAACACCGGGCTTGAACCTGTGGCAAACGCAACGCACAAAGTCACTAAGCAAACTGCTCCTGGCAAAGCACACATGTACATTTTCAAATAATGATTCTTGGCCAGTAGCCAAGGTTTTACACTAAGGACACAAGAACAACTGGTATGGATAGATTGTCTTTTGTCACGCGTGGGAAAATGACAACTCCCGAGTGACAAGAACGTCATGCTTGAAGTACGTCAGTACGCACAACATACCAAGGGATCACTGGAGTTGAGGCCATTCCGGAAACGATCCATGCAGCCCTTCTGCAAGACGGAGACTCCTACAACCTCATTACTGGCCGACAGCAGGAAGAGGGTGATGGCCGTCAACATACTGACCTCATCCATGTCAGGCCTGGACTCGTCTAAAGAAACAGTCAGATATCCAGATCAATACACAGCCATTTCTATGAGTTTGACACTAACACTAACTGAAGGTTTGCGATCCTTGTAAAATAATTGGTTAAGGAAAATAAAATAAGCTATATCACATTGTTCTCTGATCGTTTGCTTTTCATGTGCACACTGTTGTCTAAAGTCAAAGACTCAAAGAGCACAGCCTGGGCTCTATGGGCTGTCATTTAACATTCTGGGCGGGAACCCCTTTTGGCGTTTTAAGCATTATGTTATACTTTAGCTATTGAAAAATAGCAGATCTACAAGCTCATAGTGCGGCACGAGCTTGTAGATCTGCTATTTTTGAAAAATCGTGAAAATGTGAACAATTTTAACTAAAATCTTTGCTTCTGAGGGGGTCCCTGCCTGGAACAACATGTTGTCAGATGGTGGTCTGTGGCCAATTACATATAGCTTCTGGGGTCCTTGACATGAAAATATTGTGCACCACCGATATAAAAACATAGAACATAGAAAACCGTCAGGATTTAGAAGACATTTTCTAAAAAGTCAGGTCTCACAATGACAGTCGAAAAAACTCTTGTTGGCCCTAATCACGCGTTTATTTATATCTCTCTGTTGTTGTTGTTGTTTTTTTTACCTGGCTGTGAGTACTCGAGCATGGAGGCCAAGCTGCTCCTGACCAGACTGGTCCACTGCGTCTGGGTGCTCTCCGCCCGTGCCAGCGGGGACGTGATGATGGTCTTGATGCCCTGTAAGGCGGCGGCGGCGGGCAGAGGCACCGTGTTGTCCGCTGTCTTCACCGCGGTCTCTTTCAGCACCCCGGTGATCAGGAACAGCACCGTGGGCAGGATGGTCATGCTTCCTGAGACAGGCAACAACAGAGGAGGAGGAATCAGTGTTGGTTTCGTTGACATAAACCAAGACGAAAATTTTTCGTCGACTACCCTTTTTCATTGACGGAAACTAAACGGAAACTAAATAAACACTAAGCTATGATGACTAAAGCTAAGACTAAATATACTGTCAATTTCGTCAAAAAAAAAAACTAGACTAACAGAGCTACCAACCTGCACACATTTTGTGTACCAACCACGCAATTCTAGGTGTCTATATGCCTAGAATTGCGTGGTTGGTACACAAAATGTGTGCAGGTTGGCAGCTCTGGACTAAAATGTTCGGAAGGGACTAGTGGACAAGTGATCCAGTAGAAGTCATTTTACACTTGGTTGCATGCTGAAAATAGCTGATCTACAAGCTCACATCGCGTCGCAGCGTGACGTGTTGTGAGCTTGTAGACGGCTATTTTCAGCAAGTGTAAAAACAGTCATTACGACGGCATCAAGGCCCGCCAAAATTCCTTTTAGTCGACCAAATGAACTGTAGATTTAGTCGACTAAAATCTTATATTTAGTCGACTAAAACTAGACTAAACACTAAAACATTCCAGGTGACTAAAATGTGACTAAAACTAAATGAAAACTATTCAAGAGACTGACTAAAACTAAAATCAAAATTTGCTGCCAAAAACAACACTGGGAAGAATGGACTACTTATAAAATCCTCCATATTACTAAATCTATGACTATACACACATTTGTAATCGATGTTTTTGTAACTCTGAAAACTGTAATTCCAACAGAAACCATTGCAAAATGTGAGGAGGATCTATTAAAGAGGCAGATTATCCTTGTCATCAGAAACAATTTGCTCTTGTGCGCACTTGTGTTTGAGAACTATATACTCGTTTTACGGAGAATAGTGAAAATAAATGATAACTGATCAATTGTATTCAAGCAAACTGCAGGTTGTCTCACCAGCAGGGGAGCAGAGTGAAGGCAGCTCTGCCAGGATGGACACAGTGTTGGCCACCAGGCGGGCTCCCTCCTCGGGCAGCCGCTGGGGCCTGAGGGGTGCGTGGCTGGGGGACTCCGTGACGCGCGTGTTGAGCTGGGGCAGGTGGCGCACCAGGATGAAGACCAGCAGCTCCATGGCCGCAAACACCAGGGACTTGCCGGGCAGCAGCTCGCCCGTGTCCCCTCCCTCTCCCAGAGGAACCAGAGAGTCCTTCTCTTCTCCTCCGTCGTCTTTGCCTAAAGGGTTAACGCCACCATGCAGTTTTATCGCTGTAAAGGCCCAAATACACACCGCACACCCTTCTCAAGCATGCCATTTCATTTCAATGGAACCCCTTTTGGTGTTAGCATTATGTTGTGCTTTAGCTGTTGAAAATTAGCAGATCTACAAGCTCATAGCGCGCCACCGAGTTGCGCACTACGAGCTTGTAGGCCTGCTATTTTTGAAAAATCGAAGAACCACTGACATAGAAACATAGCTTTTTCAGAAAACTGTCAGGATGTAGAAGACATTTTTAGAATCTGATCTCAGGTCAAAATGGGTTAATTATCAAATTTAGATTTTGTCTGACTACAAGAAGTTGTACAGTATGATGTGCCAGACATGGCAGTTCAGAGAGACATGACACTGTAACAGCAGGAGTTTTAAAGAAAACATTGCTCTTTTGCATTAGCAAGAGGCAGGGATTCTGGTCCCCCTCTGCATACGGGAAGTGATGTGATTTGCAAATATTGCCCCGCTACCCACGTACTGTATATTCAGACATTAAATTGATGGCAACAGCCCCATTTGAACAGTGTCTAGACTGCAGACAATAAAAGTCTGAAAGCCTTATACGAAATTACATTTGAACATATCGACCGCTTTATCCGTCCAGATTAAAGTGACTGTGCATTGTTAGAGGCAACGCGATGCTTCAAGCATGATGAACGATGTACGTTTATAAAACTGAGAATATGGTTAATGGTTAGTTTCCTGACCTCGATCGATCCTCTGCTGTTGCACACGGTCCACTGCTGCCCTGATGGTCTCCTGCACCACGGCGGTGACCTGGAGCTGAATGGCCGGAGGGTCTCGGGTCAGCAGCAGTCTGTGGAGAACGTTCAGCAGCTCCACGCCCAGCAGCTACAACACACACAGAACAGAACAATTATAACTGGAACCGTTCAATAGTCCCCACACACACTCCGATAGGCCAGGGCTCTGCGCAACTTCGGTGCTCTCTTCCTGGAACAGTTCAATATTCCCCACACCCTGATAGGCCAGGGCTGTGCGTGCAACTTCTGTGCTCTCTTCCCCTCTCGCTCCAGAGTGTTTTATCTTTATATCCATTAAGCGTCTACAGGTCAGATCCATTCATTGCCCTGTGGCCCTCCACTCCCAAGTGCATCCAAGTCTGGCCCAGTGCCAAAAAGAGAGCACAGGCGTGTGATGCATGGCTAATTTATATGATACTCATTCATGCTATGGTGTGCATGCGCTGAAAAGAGCTGATCTACAAGCTCACAAAACGCGGTGCAATGCGAGTTTGCACACAGGCTAACCTATGTTTGGTGCAGGACACCACAGAGTTAAATCAGGCGTAATTGCGAAAGCACTGAGCGATTACTATGTAACCCAGGCAGAACTGTCTGTCTGTGTCACGCTGTGACACCACCCGCCCGCCATCAGAGGGCACAGCTGTATCACACACGTACACACGCACGTACGTAAGAAAATTTATAAAAAAATACAAATAAAAAAAGGGAAAGAAATCTTTAAAAAAAAAACATAAAGTACGCAATTTATTCTAATTGTTGTTATTGCAATTTACGAGCTTGTGGTTCTCTGAGTACGATGATTGGAATAAAGGAGGAAATGTATACACAGAAACGGGGACGGGGGAACATAACGTATGTAAAACGAAACTATATACATTACTCATACAACTCATTACTCATAGCTCCACTGAAAGGCTTGTTTTCCCACCCTCTTGCCGGTACTTTCTGTGTTAATATAATGAGCCTTCCTTTCATGTTTGGCCATCTGAAACCTCCCGACATCATCATGTCATGTCATCATCATCATGTTGTTTGTACATGTTTCCTTTTTACCTGGTCCTCTGCGATGTGTGTCTTGGCCCAGGGAGACTCCAGCAGAGTGTACAGGGCCAGCAGGCATGACGTCACATGCTCCATCGGCTCCTCAGGTCGGGGGAAGCAGAGAAACTCAATACTGACACCTGGGACACGGGGCACAAAAACAAACTTTTAAGGAGTTCAAGTGTGACTCACAGAGCAGCTGGTGAATGCATGAAAAAAACAACCCAAAACCATGCGTGTGATTGCCGTTTACCCAGCATTAGATGCATCCTGTCTTTGACCTGCTCCTCAAAGGTCTTGGTGGTGTCGGGGACCCCCTGTGGGAGGCCGGGGGGGACCCTGGCGGGGACAGAGGGGGGGTCCTCTGGGTCCTCTTCGGCGCCGAACCCGGTGCTGCTGAGCCACAGAGCCACAGCGTGCAGGACGGGCGCCCACGAGCTGCGGTAGTGGAGTCGGGCCGTGTCGATGGTCTCCGGGGTATAGAACGCCCCACCTGGACCAACACAGTGGATCATGTTAGCTGCTTGTTGTTCGCAGATAAATCCTGCACCGTGTATAGGATTTAAATGTAGACCAGTGGTTCCCAAACTTCTCAGCCCCGTGACCCACAAGAGAAATTACCCAAACTAGTGAAAATAACAGATCTCTACAAGCTCACATTGTTGAGCTTGTAGATTGGCTCTTAAATATTTGTTCTAATTCATGGTCAAGTTCTTAGATTTTTCTTAAATTTTACATGACATTAATGGAAAGAAAAATACCGAATTTTGTTAATAATTCATGAAAAGTTTTGCTTTTTTTTGGGAATGTTTTTTTTTTATGTTTTGAAATAATAATTAAAAACCAAATGTAGGAAATAAAAACTAAGGGGACCCATAAAAATGTGTCCACGAGTCACGACCGACCCACACATGGGTCCCGACCAAGCCCCCAGTAAGGCTATCCAACGTTGAAGATGCCACTACCTACTGGCGAAATGTGGAAATGCAGCACTTTAATGGAAGTGGGCGGACGTTCATGACGTCACGTGAAAAGCCCGGACCTCAAAATTGAGGTCCGGGGCTAGGCTAGGCTAAACTTCCACTCGCTCGAGCCATTGAGTTATAATTATACTTCCTACTTTTGTGTTTCCTGTGAGGACTGCGAATGAAAATGAGCAACTGTGCTATATCCGGTGTATTTACGTCCATGTGACGTCCATTAATATGCATTGTCCTGTCCAAATAAACAATAAAGTACCGTCGGGGGGCAGCTGGCTGGAGAACTCGGGCGGCAGGGTGAGCAGGGCGTATAGTCTTACCGTCGGGGGGGCAGGGTGAGCAGGGCGTATAGTCTTACCGTCGGGGGGGCAGGGTGAGCAGGGCGTAGTCTTACCGTCGGGGGGGCAGGGTGAGCAGGGCGTATAGTCTTACCGTCGGGGGGGGCAGGGTGAGCAGGGCGTAGTCTTACCGTCGGGGGGGCAGGGTGAGCAGGGCGTAGTCTTACCGTCGGGGGGGCAGGGTGAGCAGGGCGTAGTCTTACCGTCGGGGGGGCAGGGTGAGCAGGGCGTATAGTCTTACCGTCGGGGGGGGCAGGGTGAGCAGGGCGTATAGTCTTACCGTCGGGGGGGCAGGGTGAGCAGGGCGTATAGTCTTACCGTCGGGGGGGCAGGGTGAGCAGGGCGTAGTCTTACCGTCGGGGGGGCAGGGTGAGCAGGGCGTATAGTCTTACCGTCGGGGGGGCAGGGTGAGCAGGGCGTATAGTCTTACCGTCGGGGGGGCAGGGTGAGCAGGGCGTATAGTCTTACCGTCGGGGGGGCAGGGAGAGCAGGGCGTAGTCTTACCGTCGGGGGGGCAGGGTGTAACCTGACGCTGCCAGATGAGGGCGGTATTGGGTAACCATGTTCCCCAACACAGCACTCATCTGGGATCTCTCAGGCAGTTGAGCTGACAAAAATCCGTTCCGTACCGGACCAATCAGCGTGAGCTAAGGGCGGGATATGTGCGAAACCGGATGTGAAACTATATAGACACGTCAATATGATTGGTTGTGTTTGCACGCCCACACGGTGATAGACAGACGGTCCCATCCAATCATCTACCAAGTATCTTGAAAAAAAGGAACAGCCCCGTCATCGAATTTGCTTCCGCGATCCCAGATCCCAATAAGCTGTGAAACAAATTTGTGTAGCAAGCTTCTTGGATCTGGTAGCGTCAGGTTAGGCAGGGTGAGCAGGGCGTAGTCTTACCGTCGGGGGGGCAGGGTGAGCAGGGCGTATAGTCTTACCGTCGGGGGGGCAGGGTGAGCAGGGCGTATAGTCTTACCGTCGGGGGGGCAGGGTGAGCAGGGCGTAGTCTTACCGTCGGGGGGGCAGGGTGAGCAGGGCGTAGTCTTACCGTCGGGGGGGCAGGGTGAGCAGGGCGTAGTCTTACCGTCGGGGGGGCAGGGTGAGCAGGGCGTAGTCTTACCGTCGGGGGGGCAGGGTGAGCAGGGCGTAGTCTTACCGTCTGGGGGGCAGGGTGAGCAGGGTGTAGTCTTACCGTCTGGGGGGCAGGGTGAGCAGGACGTAGTCTTACCGTCGGGGGGCAGCTGGCTGCTGAACTCGGGGGGCAGGGTGAGCAGGGTGTAGTCTTACCGTCGGGGGGGCAGGGTGAGCAGGGTGTAGTCTTACCGTCGGGGGGGCAGGGTGAGCAGGACGTAGTCTTACCGTCGGGGGGGCAGGGTGAGCAGGGCGTAGTCTTACCGTCGGGGGGCAGCTGGCTGCTGAACTCGGGGGGCAGGGTGAGCAGGGCGTAGTCTCGGAGCATGGCCAGCCACAGACGGCTCAGGGAGGGCAGCTCCGGCTGCACCAGGCTGATCAGGCAGTCTGGAGGAAGCACGTCCACGCCCTCGTCCTCGTCGTACTCGTCGTCCTCGGCGCTGGTTCGTACCGGGACGGGCGGCTTGGACTCGGCCTCTTTCTTGATTTTCATCGCCACCACATACACCTGCAGGCAAGGGGGGAGAGACACAAATAATAAAGGTCATTTATTCATGCAAATGTCACCTAAATTAGCCTCGGTCCCAGGCTTACTTATCTGCGAAAAGAAAAGCCTGGTCACAACGTAAGGCAGAGAAGCTATCGGCGGACGTATCCTCCGGAATATCCGTCAGATGTTTATCCCCCGGATACGATATTTTCCAGACCAATCACAACACTGATTTGCAAAGCATCAACGTAATTTCCTTTGGCAATACTTCCGCTAAAATCCCACAACTTCCGCTGATAGTCTTTTCAGCGTAGGTCTTGCCCAGGGTGCACAAATGCATAAATTGTAAATTGTAAAAGGAGGTGTTCCGATCAGGGATGAAGAGGGTTTTTTTGGTTCTCACCTCGGCCCATGCCTTGAGAACTGCCAGTTTCTCCATAGTGGTGGCACTCTCACTGTACAGCTGGCTGGAGGATCCCTTCCCAGCCTGCACCTTGTCCAGAGAGGACACCAGGAGGTTGTGGACTCGCCGCAGGTCATTGAGGTCGCTGACCACACCACTACCGATCCAGGTGCTACACACCTGTAGATAGATAGATAGATAGATAGATAGATAGATAGATAGATAGATAGATAGATAGATAGATAGATAGATAGATAGATAGATAGATAGATAGATAGATAGATAGATAGATAGATAGATAGATAGATAGATAGATAGATAGATAGATAGATAGATAGATAGATACGTGTACACATTAGAGTCAGGAGGTGGCAGTCCAACCCACCACATATCTCTATTCATATGCAAGGGATGCCACGTGAGGCACTGGCAAGATTCAACTCTATGCCATCTCATGCTGCGTTCACATGGGCAGATGTAAAGATGCAGTCTACCATTCATTGTCGATGGAAGCCAGCGACATGACGATGCAAAGACGCATCCAACGCTACAAATACAGCACACTGTGTAGCTTTGTATCTTTTGCATCTGCCTGGGCAGTTCCTTTAACAAATTGATCATAGTAGTACCTGATGGTCACATGACATTGCAGTTGATTGTGTGAATATTGTGTGAATGTTGCTCTCATTTTGATGTACCTGTCCTGAAATTGCCTCTCAGGGATCTTAAAATAACTATGTTATGTTTTGTTTATTCTTAGGACAGGGAGGAACATTTTTAGACGAGGTTCAAAGATGTTATATAAAGCCATGATGGATTGATAAAACCGCCGCAGCGGAGAATGACAGAGTTTGTAATCAGCTTTACTCTGCATAAGCTAATAGCTCTGATGACTGACAGTGATGACCCCAAACAGTACCAGTGTAGCGTTGACCGGCTTGTAGACTGGTGTGACAAAAATAATCTGATTATCAACACTAAGAAAACGGAGGAAATTATATGTGGTCCTGCTCCCGGTGATAAGACACCACCGGTGAGTGACAATCCATGGATTTCGGGCACTATTCCGCAGACAGAAGGAACAAGACAGGCAGAGAGAGATGCAGAAAGAGAGGGATGGTGAAGTGAGAGCAAGAGAGACAGAGATAAAGATAGTAGAAATACAGCACTTGCCAACAATGTCAATGCCTTGACATGGTTGGGTTCTGAGGGGAAGATGACTCAGTGTGCCAAGGAGATTAGCTGCCACTGCGGCAGCACCCACTGTTTCGAAGACTCTCACTTCTATTCATATCGGTTATTTAGTCTCCATACATAGTGTCTCATTGGCTCAGTCATCCTGACAAAGCATAATGGGATAATATATAATAAGTGGTCTGCTCAAGACAGAAGGCTAAGCATCTGGGTTTAAGTTCTAGTTGGACACCACTGCGGCGGGTTCTAACCTAAGCAACCAGCAATAGAGCTTTGAGCCGTTTTATACCCACTATCAATCAAACGTTCCTTAAACCTCTGAGCCGCATTACACTACATACAGTAGGGTGTCTAACTGCACAGATATCAAAAAGGAACATTCCTTCAATGGAATGAATGCTGTACAACCACATAGACATAAAAGAGGAAGGTTACTTATAATAGAACGCACAGAATGAATGCTGTACAACTGCATAGACATAAAAGAGGAAGGTTACTTCAACAGAATGATTGCTGTAGAACAAACAAAGTGGTTGTGACTCAGCACATGGAATGTTGGTACTGTACCATGGTGTGAATATTTTACAGTAAACAAATAATTAGGGGTGTCCCGATACACTTTTTTCGTTTAGCCGATACCGATACCAGAGAATAATATTTATAATAATACAAAAATAAAAAAGATCTTATTTTGAAGTCCACTAACCGGGAATAGTGTTTATAGCCATCTAGCTATATATCTTTTGTTGTGTTTATAGCAGACTCCTCACTAAAATGTGCACTTGCAGTTTGGGCAACTCCAAAGCAAACTCCACATGCCCCAACATTTCATTTACCTGCCATAGTGTCAATCCCTTACCTTACCCCTGTGTTGGATCTGTGCTTAGACTGGCATATTCACAGTCAGATACCGATATGACCCGATATGACCAAATAAGGGCCGATCCGATACTTTTCCGATACCGATACAGTATCGGGACATCTCTAAAAATAATAATTAATAATAATACCGCTTCTAAGTACCTAATGTTGCTTTATATTGGGAAAAAGATCAATTTACTTTGTGAGGCAATTAAAAAAATAAAGCATTTGGTGCGGGGGTTACCCAATTCTGTGGTTCGGGAGTGATTCTTGAAACGTTGTCATTTGATGTAGAACTTACCTGGCATGCCTTGGCTGTGATATCGGACGGTGTATCTGGAGAAAACGCAGGCCTGAGAGCAGCCCCAACCTTAAAGCACAAATATTGATTTAGTGGCATTAGGTGAAAGTTTGTAATACATTATCACGCTGGAAAAAAACCGACTGAACTGTGATATTATTTCCCACATTTTCACAATTCTATCATATAACATTTATAACATTTAGTAAGCCTTGTCGAGCCATGAGGACCATAGGGCTGGAGCCTATCTGTAGCGTGAGGCAGCTTGACGTACAAGTACAACCCCTGGACAAGACGCTAGTATGTCGCAAGGATTTACCCCCAATCCAACCCCATTTTTTCACAGTCTTTGGTTTGACCTGGCCGGGCATCGAACCCCGACCTTGTCTCAGGGCGTACGCTCTAACCACGAGGCCAACGAGCCGGTACGTTTAGACAAAAGGTGTATTAATTTCTTCAGTAGCTTTGTGACAGGTCTTACATTGGCCTGGTACTGCTCCAGGATAACATGGCCAGGGAACTCCGGCTCTGGCACAGAGGCAAACTTCTTAATGATGTCCTCCAGGGCCTGCAGTCCGGCCATCCTCAGCTGGTTGCTGTGGTCAGTGGCTGCCATGAAGGCCATGCGGATCAGGTCCGACAGATGGAGCACCAGCAGATCACCTGGAAGCATATAATGGAGACGGAGGTGAAGGGAGGGAAGGCCAGTGAGTGAAGGCCAGGGCACATCAGAGTTTATATAGCATGGAGACGGGGATGAAGGGAGGGAAGTTTATAGTTATGAGCTGTGGACGTCCAAGAGGGCATTCTGATCGATAGTGGTTACCAAAAGCTAAATGACCAGGTGATTTCAGCGATTGTTTTAGAGCTAAGGAGTTAATTCATCCAACGTAACGCCTGGTTGAAAAAAACAGCATTATGAAGATGCAGTTTTTTTCATCGGGCAAAGAGTTTTAGAGTTTCAAAAGAAACCAAGTAGCTTTTACAGTACAATAATGTCAAGGGATGGGGTCAGGTGAACCCATCAGTATGCAGAGCCACTATTCGCTCAGTGCCATTCATGACATGTGTCTGGACTCTAGACAGCCACCGGAGCTTCAGGGTGGTTGATGACTGACTCAGTGCTTCTGTGTTCAGACTGTGGAAGTAGCTTTATACCCACTGGGCTGCTCGTATCTGTCATGTTGGGAGAGAAGCACTGTTCACTCCTTCAACTCTGGAACTGTCTGACCCTACATATCAAGTCTGCCCACTCCTTAGAGGCCTTTAAGTCTTTGCTTAAAACCCATCTCTTCTCCCTGGCTTTCAATCTTTGACCTAATTAACCTGTGTACTATTTGTGTTGCTTTGATGTTGTTTTACTATGCTACTTGTGTTGATTGTGTATGTTTGCCTCATGATCGTGTACAGCACTTTGGTTGACGTTCTGGTCTTCGTAAATGTGCTCTAGAAATAAAGTTTGATTTGATTTGATTTGAATCTATAGCTTTGCTACATTGGTACAAAATAAAGAAAAGAACACCAAAAGGAATACCAATAAAGCTTCTTAATTATCGGAGACCATTTAAGCAGCAAAACTTGATTATAAATAATTAATAATAACAGCCTCAATCAAGTATTTATTTGTGCAGGACAGGAGTATTTTGTGGAACCCCCCCGCAACCACACACACACACACACACACCATCATTGAGCTACAAGTCACTGGTGGTACAGTATAAAACAACCACACATAACTCTATGTCTGCTACAGGGCAGCATGCGGCGCCGTCGTACCTTTGGGGTTCTTGGATTTAGCCGCGCGGGCAGCGGCCAGGTCGAAGTGCTTCTTGTCGGCGTTCTCACACAGCAGGATGATGCGACACAGGCAGTCGGCGGCGAACACCCGGGTCACCCAGCGCGGCGCCACGGAGGACGGTTTGGACTTGTCGTCTTCGCCCAGCGTCGTAAACATGATGTCGTCGTCGATCTCGTCCGTCTTCTCGGAGTCTTCCTCGTCTTTCCCCACGTCGAAGGTGACCGGCGCCGGTGCTCCCACCTCTGCAACGCGGGGGGAGATCAGCCATGAGTTCAACATAATAATAGTACCCAATTTATGTGAAGCTACTATCTGTACCAAGTAGATCGCTAGACCTAGTGCCTTTAAACACATCTTGAATCGGAGCTTTTTTTGTACCGCTATTTAAATAGTCTTGAGAAACAATGCTGCTATTTGTCCCAAAGTGAAATTGCTGCCATTTGTTTCAAAAAAGCTTTACACCCTGTATAACATGTATATGTTAGGACAAACTGCTGTACGCCCTCCAACTGTATATACTTTCCCCATTTTCAACAGTTTTTATTATATTTTGACACTTGCCTTGGCAATGTAAACGTATGTTTTCTCATGCCATAAAGCTCCTTGAATTGAAAGCAAGAATAAAGAAAGTTTGTTTATGCAGTCAGCGACCATTAATCTTTTGGGGAGAAAGCAATAATGACATGCAAATTAATCACCTGTGGTGGCCGCTAGGACGTCCTTGCAGAGCTTCAGCCAATGGGGGAGCTTGTCCACGGCGAGCGAGGAGAGCATGTGGCCCAGCGTGTCGTGGATGTCGTGGCACAGCTTTCTGTCCGTCTCTCGGTCCAGCATGCCGAACAGAACCCCCTCCAGGCCCGTCTCTGTGATGTTCAGATCTGTGCCAGGGACAGACATGACACAAAGTCACGTTTGCGGCGTCACATTCAAGGCCCATGACAACACTAGACCTGGAACCTTATAGCATTTAAACCACTTTTACCATTATTTTAAATTTTAGCTGTTGGAAAAATAGCAGATATACAAGCTCACAGCACGGCACAGAGTGCCACCCTACAAACTTGTAGATCTGCTATTTTTTTTTAAGATTTCTTTTTTTTTTTCTTTTTTACAGCGAACATTTTAAAATCTATGCTCCTGGGAGGTCCCTGGAACATTGATTTGCAGATGGTCGGTGGCAAATTACAGAAAATCTTTGGGGTTGTTACATAAAATAGTTTGAGAAACACTGATATAGAAAACATAGGTTTTTCAGAAAACAGTCATGATTTAGAAGACTGAATTGTAGAATCTGGCCCCATTTTGGGGGCGGGAACCCCTTTTGATGTTTTAAACATTATGTTATAATTTAGCTTTTGAAAAATAGCAGATCTACAAGCTCATAGCGCGCCACCGAGTGGCACGCTACGAGCTTGTAGGTCTGCTATTTTTGAAAAATCGAAGAACGACTGACATAGAAACGTAGCTTTTTCAGAAAACTGTCTGGATGTAGAAGACATTTTTAGAATCTGATCTCAGGTCAGAATGGGTTAATGGGCTAGACGTTGCAGTAAATAATCTCTGAGGTGGTTTTCTTTCCACTCACTGATGGTGGCGTGATGGTCCTTGTGGTCCCCAGACCTCTTGGCCAGGCTCATGGCGTACTCACACACCTCCGACGCCTCCCTCTGGGCCAGCTGTCTCAGACAGGCGACCGCAGCGCGCCGCAGCAGGAGGTGGGAGCTGCACAGGTGCATCTGTTCAGGAAGCACAGTCACAAACCCACAACAATCAAGACAGACTGCAAGTATATGATTTACATTTAAACATGCAAAAGAGTGTCGATTTCCTCGACTAAAACTAATCCGACTACCTTTTTCCACAACTAAATGGAAACTAAATAAAAACTAAGCTATGATGACTAAAACTAAATATTCTGACAATTTTGTCAACAAATAAAAACTAGACTAAAATGTTAGGAAGGGACTATAGTGGACAAGATATCCAGTATAAGTCATTTTACAATTAGCTGCATGTGGGCTTGTAGATCAGCTATTTTCAGGAGGAACTCTCTCAAGGACCCCTAAGGGGTCCCCGGACCCCACTTTGGGAACCTCTGGTCTGAATGATTTCAAGGGTTATCCCCCTTACGGAGCCCCACTGTTTATATGTAACCAGATCATGATGATGATATGCGTCTTCATTCAGTAATCACTACGCCCCCACCATGTACCGGTACATTTATAAACTCAGGGCGGTCTTAGGGCCGATTCATACTCCTATTTTAGAGCCGAATAAAAGTCGGTTTGGCTCTGTAGAGCCTACAATGTGACGTCATTTGAGGTTCGGGGGGGCGGGCCGGGTACAGTACTAAAGTCGGCTCTTCGGTGCTACTGAAAGTTTCTGACGAGCCGAAATCATTTCGGCACTACAGCGCCGGCCGAAAGTATGAATGAAGTATGAATCGGCCCTTACACAGAGACAGGGCACCAGGCTGGAGAGGTTGACATGGCGGGGAGCGAACATGTGTAGCTGCTGCAGACAGGAGATGGCCGCCGCCTGCACCAGAGAGTCAGAGTGATCCTGCATGATGGCACAGCCCACCAGGCATGAGGAGCGGATGGTGGAGATGGTGGCACCGTTTCCTGGCAAAACCACCACAGACAGACAAGACAGGTTAAGCAGATACATCGCATTAAAATAATAATAATTTAATTATAAAGCGCTTTTAAAAAACAATGTTCGCAAAGTGCTTTACAGTGTCAAGGGATAACCAACAACAATCCAATTAAATGCATAAAATAGACAGTATAAGACAATAATAGAACCAAACATGGATATGAGAAAATGAGCAACATGATGAATCTAAGGAAAGGCTTTAGTGTACAGATATGTTTTCAAAAGTGATTTTAAAGGGGCACGGTGGCACAGTTGGTAGTGCTGTCGCCTCACAGCTAGAAAGTCCTGGGTTCGATTCCCACTCGGGACGCTGTGGGTGCTGGCGGCGTGTTTCCTCCGCGTCATCAGTGCCCATACCCGAAGGCGGGGTTGGCGAAAGGGCCTTTCTGTGTGGAGTTTGCATGTTCTCCCCGTGTCCCCTAGGGTTGGTACCCTCACAAAAAACATGCAGTAATCCTGGTCACTAAACTGCCTCCCCCTGGCCAGCCGGGGCGCCTGATGGAGGGGATTGGAACTGGTTGGAATAACGTGTTCCTTCCACGCGCTACGTCCAACCAGGGAAACTCCCCCCTGTCAGGTGTAAAGGAGCAACTTGGACACTCAGGCATGAAGGAAGCATGAGTTCAAGTCCGTTGCTCTCCCCTTGTCCCCCATATATGGGGACTAGGTTGGTGGAGGGTGTGTAGAGCCCAGGATCACATTAGATGATTGACACAGGGGTGAAAAATGGGTTACAAAATCGTGGGATAAAAAATATATTTAGAAAAAATAAAGTGATTTTAAAGTTGACAGTGAGTTAGCTATAGCCTTAAAGCCAGAGTCTTCATTCCAGAGTCTGGGTGCCGGCCCCGGGCAGCAAAAGCCTGGTTGCCCATATAGTAGAATAGAATAGAATAGAATAGAATAGAATAGACTTTTATTTGTCATTGCACACAAAGCATACACTGAGCATACAACGACATTTCTAGGGAGCTCCCACATAACCGTAGTACATAAAACACTGACATACACATAACATACAACACAGAGTAAAGTGCATGGTGATATTTAAAGTGCATGATGGATGAAAAAAAGAGAACCAATAAGTTATCACAGTCCAGAG
This sequence comes from Protomyctophum parallelum, assembly GCF_964188405.1. Taxonomy (NCBI): domain Eukaryota; kingdom Metazoa; phylum Chordata; class Actinopteri; order Myctophiformes; family Myctophidae; genus Protomyctophum; species Protomyctophum parallelum. The sequence goes on from NC_139704.1 coordinate 29,834,761, forward strand.
TCAGAGTGCATGATGCATATGAGGGGACAGTCAATGCTCATTTAGTGATCGATCGTTTCGTTTAGCAGTCTGACTGCGTAGGGGAAAAAGCTGTTTGTCAATCTTGAACTACTAGCACGGATGGACTGGTATCTCCTCCCTGAGGGAAGGAGGTGAAAAAGGTGACATGCTGGGTGTGACTGGTCTCTGATGATACGGTGGGAGAGGCCGAGGCAGAGGGAGGTGTGACTGGTCTCTGATGATACGGTGGGAGAGGCCGAGGCAGCGGGAGGTGTGACTGGTCTCTGATGATACGGTGGGAGAGGCCGAGGCAGCGGGAGGTGAAGACGGAGGCGATAGATGGTAGAGGGGACCCGATGATCCTGCCTGCCGCCTTCACCACCCTCTGCAGGGCCGCCTGCTCTGCCTTTGTGCAGCTGGGGAACCACACAGTGACCAGGCGAGTCGAGGGAACTTCCAAGACAGCCAGACCTGAGGATCTAAGGGTGCGTACTACTGGCCTGTATGGTTTCAGCATATCCGAGATGGAGCTGGGAGCCTGGCCTTGCAGGGCTTTATTTTTATTTTTTTTAATCAACTCTAAAAGTCACTGGCAGCCAGTGGAGAGCAGCCAGGATTGATGTAATGTGGTCCTGCCTCCGAGGCCTTGTTAGTAGTCTAGCTGCGGAGTTTTGTACAAGTTGAATCAGGTAGTCCAGTCAGTGGTACCCCAAACACTGGGTCATCGGTATCCATTTGTGGGTGGACATTTTTTTTTATACATTTTTTTTTATTATTTAAATGCATTTAAAAAAAACTTTCCCAAATAACATTTTTCATGGATTAAAAACAAAATTCAATGATTGTTTTCTGTAATTTCGTGAAGAAATAAAATAAAAATCTAATGAAATTCCATAAATGAGAAAACAAATGTTTAAGTAGTAGTGAAAATAGCTATTTTCACTAGTTTGGGTCCCTGTAGGCAAACGTCTAATCTCTCTTTTGGCTCACAGGCTAAACGGTTTGGGAACCATCGAGGTAGTCCATCCATCATCTTTTGCTTCCAAGTCTGCAATAGTGGAGCTACCGGTCTGATTAGATTAAAATGGATAACACTGCCACCTGCTGGTCTATTTAGGAAAATTAAAGGGTATGTTTAATTACATTCACAGGAAAGAATTTGGAACGCTTTGTAACAGAAGACAGACGGTCCAATCCTGAGGATTGTCTGCTGTTACAGCAAGCCTGATCGATAAGGTGCCCGTTATCAATAAAATGTACGAGCTCCATCCCCAATCCTGAGTATTAATTTAATTCTGAGAGGGTACAAATGGAACCAGATGCATAATTGGGTTCCATTTGTACCCTCTCTCTCTCTCAGGCCCCTTTTCCACCCGGGGAGGAACCGCTTCACTTATTGTTTCCCGCCTAATATTGAACCAGTTCAGAGTGTTTCCACTGAACATGTATTGGTTTAGAAGCTTAAAAGTTGGTTTGGAACTGACACAAAACAAATGGCCACGGGTTCCGTGAAAGCACCACGGTTCCAAGTTATTTTGGTGGAAAAGTGGCCTCCAGTTGGATGGTTGAAGACAGGAGGCCGGTAGGACATTCACTTCTAGTAATTTTTACTAGTTGACTAGTTGCCTAGTTTACTAGTTGACTAGTTGTTTAACTACCCATTATGTAAAATAATATATTTGTACATTTAAAAAATGTGTACATTTGTGTACACATTTACCTTGTAGCTCTGGTCCCACGGTGGTGATGAGGGCTCCCAGGCAGCGGCCCAGACACTGGTGCACCTCGGTGTGGCTCGGGGGCACGGTGAGGAGGAGGGTGAGCACCAGAGACAGGGTGGGCTCCACGTAGCCCCGGTACATGGGACCACTGGAGTCCACGATCAGGGCCAGAGAGTGCAGGGCCCACGTCTGGCAAACACAAGACAACACATCAGGGGAAAGTTCTGAGTTCAGAGCGTTCAGATGATTCCATATACCACAAAACAACGTGATGATCTTGTGTACGGTGCATGCCAGTGCCAGTGGTTCTGTGAACTTTTCAGCCCGTGACCCAAAAGAGAGATTAGATGTTTGCCCAGGACCCAAGCTAGTGAAAATAGTCCAATCTACAAGCTCACAAGCGCCGCGTTGTGAGCTTGTAGATCAGCTATTTTCCCTACTTCATTACTACATTTGTTTTCTAATTTATGGAATTTCTTTTCCATTTTTCTTTGATTTCTTTACGAAATCATTTTTTTTGTTTTTAATTCATGAAGATGTTTGCTATTTTATAAATGTTTTTTTTATAAATGTTTTTAAACACTAATAATTAAAAACTAAATGTAGGAAACGGGACCCATAAACATAATGTCCCGCGAGCCACAAACGTGTCCGCGACCCACACACTGTTTGGGGAAACAGTTCTGTAGTGTACTACAGTGCACTGTTTGGGGAAACAGTGCTGTAGTGTACTACAGTGCACTGTTTGGGGAAACAGTGCTGTAGTGTACTACAGTGCACTGTATGCAATAAAGAAAAACTACCCGAAAGCCGAAACCATCCTCCAGGACTTTCCCCTTCTTTCTTTACTCACCTGGACCTCGTGGGAGGACCCGTCCTGGGCCAGGGCCAACAGGATGCTGACGCTGGTCTTTAGATGTTGGCCGGAGCCGATTCCACCGACGTATCGATGCAGACAGCCCAGCGCCAGAGAGTGGCCTGTCCTTGACACCACGTCACGGGCAGACTTCAGCCTGGAAGAACGCATGAATAACATTAATATGCAGACTTCAGCCTGGAAGAACGCACGAACAACATTAATATGCAGACTTCAGCCTGGAAGAACGCACGAACAACATTAATATGCAGACTTCAGCCTGGAATAACGCATGAACAACATTAATATGCAGACTTCAGCCTGGAATAACGCATGAACAATATTAACCCATTTTGGGCGGGAACCTCTTTTGGTGTTATCATTACGTTGTGCTTTAGCTATTGAAAAATCGAAGAACCACTGACATAGAAACATAGCTTTTTCAGAAAACTGTCAGGATGTAGAAGACAATTTTTATATCTGATCTCACGTAAAAATGGGTTAATATGCAGCAAAAGGTTTGGACAAGACAAGATGTTCAGTCAGTGGATATGACCATTATTCTCTAAGTGAGTCGAATATATTAATATAATGTATTAGCATTTTATTTCATCTCACCACAAAGGGTTCTCCTAAATGGCACTGAAACGTCCAAGCTGAGAATTATCTTTTTAAAACTTATTGGATACACAAAGCTGCTGAGAACTCATTTTTCCTCAAGAAGTTGTAGAAAGTTGACCTTATTGATATGGATTATTGATTATAAGAGTTTCTCCTAAATGGGCCAGCTAGGAGCTACTTTTAGCAACAGGATGTTATGTGAATAATAAATATGGCCCCAGTTGACAGATTCTGTGTCACTGTTTCTTCTCTCTCTTCCCATTGCCTTCTCTTCCTACCACTTTTTGATGTTATGCATTAATTTTAGTGGAATGTCTACCTGGTCTATGATTATAATTCAAACGTACTACGAGGACTCACTTTGATTTCAATTGACTAGGATTTTAAAAACAAAGTAAATTTGTATTAAAAAGAATAATACAAAGAAAGACTCAAGCAAACACACAGGGCCAACATAAGCAAAGGTATGTTTATATCTTCAAAGTCTGATCAGACCCTACAGCCCGCCTCGCACGCTCAGATTAGCCAACGCAGGGAGGCTGGCACTGAAAAAGCCGGGACAACACTCCACACGTCCCACTCGTCCCAGGCTCTTCTCCCTAGTGGCTCCAAAACTATGGATTATACTTCCCATTGCAATCAGAACTGCAGACTAATCTCCCGCCGTAATCTGAAAACCTCTTCAGACTCCATCTTAGCCCGTAGCACTTGCTGTAGTACTTGCACCTTACAAGCTAACCCAAAGGCTAAACTTATGTAAATTAGATAGCATTTTATGTAGACATAGCACTCTATAATGTATACTCATATCTTCACTGTACAGAAAATCTACAGACAGATGTTGGGTTCTTAGCTTGCTTATGATTCTTGATGGCAATTTCTCTGTATTTGGTGTATTACCTTGTGTTGTTCTTGCTTACTGTAAATCGCTCTGGATTAAGAGCGTCTGCTAAATGCCTAAATTGTAATATACTGTAGGTACTGTAGGTAATATACTGTAGGTACTGTAGGTAATATACTGTAGGTACTGTGGCATACTTACTTGTCAAAGCTGTACTGTGCCATCCGGGCGATGAAGGTGACCTCTCCCACCACTTGAGCCATCCTCCCCAGAGCCTCGCCGGCAGCACAACGCAGGATGGGGTTGGGATTGTCCAGGGCTCCCATTACGAGCGCCAGGGCCGACTTACGCACCTCGTCAGGACCCAGCGTGCTCTTGTTCTCTGCCAGGCCCTGTAGACATGGGAATTGAAGAGAGGAAGAGCGGCATTAATGCTTATTGTTGGATCAGCTAAGTAATGCGATATAGGTTTAGCAAATCTAATATTTGTGGCTGAAGCAGTCAAGCATTAAAGGGGAGAATAGAGAAAAGGACTGGTCCTCTCACCTTGAGGGCACTAAGTACTGCAGTAAATATGTTAAGCTGAACCGCCTGCTGACGGATGCCCTTGGCCTGCTTGATGCACTCTGCGAAGTGGTCCAGCATCTGCAGCCTGTGGTGTGAAGGGCGAGGTCCGACGACATGCATTTCATTTACAGGGTGTCACAGAGATATAAGCACAGAGACGAAAACAAGAGGACAAACATTATACAAACAATGTTGTAAATAGTACGTTGCATCAAATGGTTCATGCTATGAAAATATCCGAAAGCCAGTGGTGGAAAGTAACTAAATACATTTACTTAGGTACTGTACATAAAGTACAATTTTGAGGTATCTGTACTTTACTTGAGTATGTCAAAGTTTCAGTACTTCTATTCAACTACGAAAGGTTACTAGTTACTTTGTAGATTTTGATTATTATGACAAAACATACAGTACAGTAACCACCTCAGCCCTATATACTGTACATTTTGGCCATTTGAAAATAGCCGATTACTTTTGGTACCAATACTTTTGTACTTTCTTTTTTTCATGGGACCCTGACGAAGGCCGATTGCCGAAACGCGTTGGTCCTCCCTTAATATCCTGTAATGTTCTTTGCCAGGCCTTAAAACATAAAATAAAGGCTTTTTCACTTCACTGGAACAGAGTGCCTTGGATCCTCTTCTTTATCTTCACTTTTGTACTTTTAATTTTGAATTTACTTGTAAACAGGGTATTTCTAAATTGCGGTATTGATACTTTCACTAAGTAAAACATTTGAGTACTTTTTCCCCACCAGTGCCGAGAGCCCGTCTGACCTGTGTTTGAAGGACACATGGGGGAAGACCACCCCAAACAGCGCTACAGAGGCATCGATGACGGACACGCCCAGAGGGAGGGGCCCGGGGATGGCCTCGCCCACAGGAACACGCAGGTAGATGGAGGAGGGGTCGTGTTCCAGGGCGCCACTGCCAGACGCACTGTTGGGCTGCAGCTGCAATAATATCAATTCATCACATTAGGCTACTAACCGCCATACTTTCTCCCCCAATTTTAGTCATTGCCAGTCCCTCCATGTGTACTGCTGCGGTCCATGTGCGCTGCCAACCCCCACTGTTGACCTAGGGCAAGGGTCGGCAATCCAAGATGTTGAAAGAGCCATTTTCGACCAAAAATTAATTCAAAATCTATCTGGAGCCACAAAAAAATGTTTACGCATTATAATGCCGCTTGCCAAGCTTTATTATCTCCCCGGTTGCAACGAAACTAGCAGCAGTGGAGGAGTTTGAAGATGCGATCCACTTTTTAAAAGATTGTTTGCTCTTTTCTACTTTCTTCAGCAGTTCTGCAACAGCACTCTCTCATTCAATTTAGCATGCTTTCCCTGGAAATGTCTTTCATCGTAACTTTTTTTGTTGTTTGATAGCTTCTCACTGCAGATTAAACATACAGGCAGTCCATCTGCATTGGCTGTGAAGGCAAAATCTCTGTCCACAAACTGTTAAATCCTGTGTTTTCGTCGGCTATCTTTATTTTTCTCCCTGTAGAAGCCGTAGTAGCGTAGCAGTCAGCAGCCTCACACACCCACCGGTTTGTTTTTTATAATAGACACCTGGCTGGCACGGCGCCGAGTGTGTCGCATGCTATGACGCAAATTTGAGTTGACATGTGTTGAAACTTAATATTTATTCTACACATTTTTACAAAATTGGAAAACTTAAGAACGTTTCTCCATAAATAAAAAATAAAAAGTGAAGAAATAAACATTATACATTTTCATCGCTTTTTTTGGAATGCTACAGGGAGCCACTAGGGGTGTTCTCCGCCTGTTGCAGACCCCTGACCTAGGGCATAGACGGCTCCATGCCTCTACTGATACATACGGAGTCGACAGCTGTGTCTTTTCACTGGACGTGAAGTGAGGAGTTTCAACAGGAGAGCTTTAGAACGCATGCAAAAGGTTCATGTTCGCCTCACCCTGACCAACCAGCAGGAGTCACTAGTGCAGCAACAAGAACACAATTTCCTGCTGCCTTCACAGCCAAGAACACTGTGCTAATTGTGTTTGTCAGACCGTTGGAGACACTGCTGCTGGGAGACGACCCAGAGGGCTCGATGGTGATGGGAAAGTGTTTGACTTCTACTCCACCTGGACCCCCACGCGCGCACACACATTCAACCATGCAACCCCCAAATTAAAACTACTTGAGGGTCTAACTGAGGAGATAGCATTTGGGCTTTGTGCTTGTATGGCCGTTTTAATGACCTACAAAATTATGGTTTATTTCACAGCACAAGAAAGATTATTCACGTCGGTTTACCGGAAATTCAGATTCCGTGATATCTCAGACAGAAAGTGATGATGAGTGAATAAGTGCATGCAGAGGGCATCCAGGTGGCATAGGGGTTAAAGTTCAGTGAACACGGCCACGTTTACACTACGTATTACGAGGGTATTCTCTGTCACTGCACTAGCAGCTCCTGTAGGTTGTTCAGTGGGGGGCCTATTCTGCAGGGAGGAGAACTAGGTCGGATAGCGTGTTTCTCTGCATGCGTTATTATTATGACCTCCTCCGGCAGTGTTGGGAAAGTTCATTTATTTTATGAACTAGTTCAGTTCACAGTTCAGAAGTTTAAAAAGGAACTAGTTCAGTTCATAGTTCATAATTCAACATTTTTAACTAAAGTTCATGGTTCCGAAAAATGAACAATTTTAGTTATTTTTCGTTATTTCTTTTTATTTTTTTAACATCATTGCCACAGCCTATAGAGCGTCGCAGTCCCTCCCCCTTTCAGAACAACGAGTGGCCCAGGAAATGAATCGCAATGCATTTTGACCATAGGCATTTCTTAAATTATTTATTTAAAGACCTTTAATTACAAAGAAGAAAAACAACAACAAAAGTGTTGTAACCTGCCGTTTTTTTCTACTTTCTAATTCTTTGTTTGGTCCAAAATATTGTGTGTGTTGTCATGATTTGTCACGACAAGAGTTGGCTTCGTACGACGCTTAAAAGGTCTTTAAATTAATAATTTAAGAAATGCCTATGGTCAAAATGCATTGCGATTCATTTCCTGGGCCACTCGTTGTTCTGAAAGGGGGAGGGACTGCGACACTCTATAGCCATTTGCGCACCAGCTGAGAGACAGGGATTTAGAGAATGCTGACAGGCACTCAAATGAGACGTTAACGTCCTGTAAGTAGATGTGGAAATAAAACTAGTGTTGACTAATCAATACAAGTGGCTCTTATTTTGATGAGGCAGTTTCTGCACAGGAAGTCCGTTTCACTTTTAAACAAGCTACGATGGATGAGCTGTCAAAGTAAACCACGTTAGCTTAGACAATGTAGGTCACACACGCTGGAATGAAACATGGAACCTGCAGGCAGCATTAGGTGAGTAATTCATTGTATATTGGACGTTCGTGGTTGTGCTAATGATAAACGGACAGCTGCTGCTAGTGGGATCCTAGGCTCCTACTGTTTGTGACTAGGTGTACTAGTGTAGCTTTGCATCTGTTGCATCTGCCCGTGTGAAAGCAGCATAAAGTCGTGGCAGGATACGAACGTCTGTACGAAGTTGAACGAGAAGAAGTGACGTTCACACACGCCAGAAATGAATGCATTCACAATGACGTTCATCAGGCATAAATACAGTACGTTCAGTTCACGTTCAGCCCAAATGAGAACGCGTTTGTGAACTATCGTTCTTTGAACGCGTTCGGGTACAACACTGCCTCCCGGTGGAATCATCAATGTCAGCTGAAAAGAAGTGGCTGGCGAGTGGCAACTACTTAGTGTTACTAGTGATTCATACAAGCTTAAACTTCCGCAGCACATGTCCATGGTTACGTAGGTTTGTGTGTTCAATGTGAGATCATAATGTGCAAAATCACCAAACACAAAATAGTAGTCCACACATCATATACTGTATCAAAAGTGGAGTGTTACCTGATCCTCTATGGACTTGTGGTCCGTCTCCTGAAGCCAGGAGCCCATGAGCACACTGTCATCATAGTGACACAGTGATCGCAGCAAGGAGGTGGTGGTGTTGGCCGAGTTGTCCGTCAATGTGAACTCAGCCACCAGTTCTCTTAAGAGAGCATTGAAGCTGCCTGCAACAAGGAGAGAAGAGTTGCTTTTAAAACACTTTCCCTACACATTTCAGAGAGGACTGGATACAATTTAGGCATTTAGCAGATACAAAGAGGACAACATGTTCTTACCTTCATATGTCTTTGGGGGCAGGAGGGCCAGGATGTCATAGAGCCTCAGCCTCACCATGGCAGCGCTGGCTTTAAGATGAGCACCGTGGACCTTGGTGATGGCAGGGACACTGAAACACAATGAACACAGGAACGCATCATGTACTGTATGTAGAATGGATTCATTATCATAAGGGGGGAAAACTGGAATGTTCCTCTAAACTCTAAAGAGATGTTTTGAGTCCGTAAAGCCTGAATATTGAGCCCCTGTATGGTGCTGTATAACCATAACTCTAGCAAGTCAAATCAGCATTGAGTGAGTCCAAGTGAATAGAGAGGCACTCTGTGGTACTACCCACTGGGACATCATGGTCATTCTATGGTTCTGGTACTACCCACTGGGACATCATGGTCATTCTATGGTTCTGGTACTACCCACTGGGACATCATGGTCATTCTATGGTGCTGGTACTACTGGTACTACTCACTGGGACATCATGGTCATTCTATGGTTCGGGTACTACCCACTGGGACATCATGGTCATTCTATGGTTCTGGTACTACTCACTGGGACACCATGGTCATGGCACATTCTATGGTTCTGGTACTACTGGTACTACTCACTGGGACATCATGGTCATTCTATGGTGCTGGTACTACTCACTGGGACATCATGGTCATTCTATGGTGCTGGTACTACTCACTGGGACATCATGGTCATTCTATGGTTCTGGTACTACTCACTGGGACATCATGGTCATTCTATGGTTCTGGTACTACTGGTACTACTCACTGGGACATCATGGTCATTCTATGGTTCTGGTACTACTCACTGGGACATCATGGTCATTCTATGGTTCTGGTACTACTGGTACTACTCACTGGGACATCATGGTCATTCTATGGTTCTGGTACTACTCACTGGGACATCATGGTCATTCTATGGTTCTGGTACTACTCACTGGGACATCATGGTCATTCTATGGTTCTGGTACTACTCACTGGGACATCATGGTCATTCTATGGTTCTGGTACTACTCACTGGGACATCATGGTCATTCTATGGTTCTGGTACTACTCACTGGGACATCATGGTCATTCTATGGTTCTGGTACTACTGGTACTACTCACTGGGACATCATGGTCATTCTATGGTTCTGGTACTACTCACTGGGACATCATGGTCATTCTATGGTTCTGGTACTACTCACTGGGACATCATGGTCATTCTATGGTTCTGGTACTACTCACTGGGACATCATGGTCATTCTATGGTTCTGGTACTACTGGTACTACTCACTGGGACATCATGGTCATTCTATGGTTCTGGTACTACTGGTACTACTCACTGGGACATCATGGTCATTCTATGGTTCTGGTACTACTGGTACTACTCACTGGGACATCATGGTCATTCTATGGTTCTGGTACTACTGGTACTACTCACTGGGACATCATGGTCATTCTATGGTTCTGGTACTACTGGTACTACTCACTGGGACATCATGGTCATTCTATGGTACTGGTACTACTGGTACTACTCACTGGGACATCATGGTCATGGCACATTCTATGGGGGTCATCAGACGGCGGATGACGTCTTCTGTGAGCAACTCAGGGCAGTGTGCTACAAAACTACGCATGGCTGGAGAAGGGAGAGAGGAGAGAGAGAGAGAGAGAGAGAGATTGTTAACATGGAAACAAGCTTGTAGTTTAGATATTTGTGCTATTTTATTTTTAATAATTTTTTTTGTGGGGACAGGGACATTTTCTCCTTTTACGAGTCATTAAAACAGTCTGTGTGCCCTTGTATTCTTTCAAAATAGCGACGTGGGGTGCCCATCCGATTTTCCTAAGATGTGTACAGACGTCTTGGGCACACCATGGGATAATTCCCAGGACATCTGGAGACGTCCTGGGCTCAAATTGGGTTAAAAAAAAAGGCGATGAAAAAAATGGTTGCATTATGAACAGTATAGGTGAATTTATCCATGAAAATGATGGTTAGTTTGTACAATGAATAAATGAATGAATGCGTGCCCTTACCACACAGTGCCCCTGCCCTGCCCTCCAGTGAATGAATGAATGAATGCGTGCCCTTACCACACAGTGCCCCTACCCTGCCCTCCAGTGAATGAATGAATGAATGAATGAATCCTTACCACACAGTGCCCCTGCCCTGCCCTCCAGTGAATGAATGAATGAATGAATCCTCACCACACAGTGCCCCTGCCCTGCCCTCCAGTGAATGAATGAATGAATGAATCCTCACCACACAGTGCCCCTGCTCTGCCCTCCAGTGAATGAATGAATGAATGAATCCTCACCACACAGTGCCCCTGCCCTGCCCTCCAGTGAATGAATGAATGAATGAATGAATGAATCCTCACCACACAGTGCCCCTGCCCTGCCCTCCAGTGAATGAATGAATGAATCCTCACCACACAGTGCCCCTGCCCTCCCCTCCAGTGAATGAATGAATGAATCCTCACCACACAGTGCCCCTGCCCTGCCCTCCAGTGAATGAATGAATCCTCACCACACAGTGCCCCTGCCCTGCTCTCCAGTGAATGAATGAATCCTCACCACACAGTGCCCCTGCCCTGCTCTCCAGTGAATGAATGAATGTGTCCTTACCACACAGTGCCCCTGCCCTCCCCTCCAGTGAATGAATGAATGAATCCTCACCACACAGTGCCCCTGCCCTCCCCTCCAGTGAATGAATGAATGAATCCTCACCACACAGTGCCCCTGCCCTGCTCTCCAGTGAATGAATGAATGAATCCTTACAGTGCCCCTGCCCTGCTCTCCAGTGAATGAATGAATGTGTCCTTACCACACAGTGCCCATGCACTGCCCTCCAGTGAATGAATGAATGAATGAATCCTTACAGTGCCCCTGCCCTGCTCTCCAGTGAATGAATGAATGTGTCCTTACCACACAGTGCCCATGCACTGCCCTCCAGTGAATGAATGAATGAATCCTTACCACAGTGCCCCTGCCCTGCCCTCCAGTGTGAATGAATGAATGAATGAATCCTTACCACACAGTGCCCCTGCCCTGCCCTCCAGTGTGAATGAATGAATGAATGAATGAATTAATGAATTAATTAATCCTTACCACACAGTGCCCCTGCCCTGCCCTCCAGTGTGAATGAATGAATGAATCCTTACCACACAGTGCCCCTGCCCTGCCCTCCAGTGTGAATGAATGAATGAATGAATGAATGAATGAATCCTTACCACACAGTGCCCCTGCCCTGCCCTCCAGTGTGACCTGCCAGGTGAAGGAGTCTCCTCTGGCCTTTTCTGCCTCCAGCTCCTTCTGCGAGCGCGGGAACACATTTCTCCACAGCAGCAGCATCTTGGGAAGGTGATAGCGAACCAGGGAGGGACCTGGGATGTGTATATACAGTATTATATATAGGAACACTGTGTCAAAGATGACCACGTAAAGTACAGTGGTGCCTACTGTACCTAGGCATGTAACGAATCACTCAACTCACGATACGACTCCAATCACGGTATTAGGTTCACAAATAATGGGGTTCACAAACAGCACATTATTTTCCAGACAAATGACTGAATAAAAACTCACCTAGTGTCATAAGAGCTCCCAGTAGCAGCCATCCAGCCTGTGTGCGCTGCAGCGAAAGCCTGCTGTTCTGAGCCGCTGTGCGCAGTAGGTCCTCAGCTATGCTCACCACCAGCTGAAAGAGAGGGAAATCACGCAAATTCATATATGAATAAACATTATATGTATATATAATGCACAGTACACAGAAGCTGCTATGCTCACGCACCGTGAGCATAGCAGATGTACACAAATAAATGTGTTCATTTATTTGTGTAAAAGAGACCCTTTGGTTGTACGGCTGTACAGCCTGAAAATAGAGCGCTGAAGTCCTGACATCACTGTCAGTAGAGGGCGCCAGTCCACAGGTTTGTGTACTTTTTATTTGCATTGAAATCCCCATAGGGGGATTTTAGATCTAAAGACCAAAAACATACAAGGCCACAGGAAACATGAACTATATGTATCAATTGTAGATACGTGTGGTCATGGTAGCTGCCTTCTACAGACCTTGCCCTTGGAGTGGGGGATACCCAGAGGGCACTGGTGCACGCCTCCCAGGAGGGCCGCCATGGCGAAGCTGTAGCCGCTCACGGCCTCGGGGGAGCTCTTCAGGTTGTTGATGCGCTCGGCGCAGCGCTCCAACAGGGGGGTCAGCTGGTAGGGCAGCGCCACGGTGACACAGCGCAGGCACCACGCGGCCGCTAAGCGGGCCGCCATGCTGGGGTGCAGCAGCACCGAGGTCACCGTTTCAACCAGGCCTGAGAGAGGGAACGGGGAAACGGGGAACAAATAATTAATTGCATTTTTATAGCGCTTTTCCAAGTGCTCAAAGCGCTTTACAATGGTTCATTCATTCATACATTGGGAGGTGAAGCGGCGAACAGTCGATGCCAGCGTCCTCACTTCCCAAATTCACACACCAATGGTCGCGAGCTCACACCGACCAACACATTGGAGGCAATGTAGGGTCTTGCCCAAGGACACTTTGACATGTGGACAGGAGGAGCCGGGATTCGAACCGCCGACCCAGGGATCATTGGACGACCTGCTCTACCTCGTGAGCCACAGCCGCCAAAAGAAGCAAAGAGTTTATTTCGTCGACTAAAACTAAAGGCGAAAAATGTTCGCCGACTAACCTTTTTCCACTGATGAAAACTAAATGGAAACGAAACGAAAACTAAGCTACGATGACTAAAATTAAGACTAAATATATTAATTTAAAAAAATCTAAAACTAGACTAAAATGTTAGGAAGGGACTAGTGGACAAGAGATCCAGTATAAGTCATTGTACACTTGGTTGCATGCTGAAAATAGCAGCTCACAACGCGCTGCGACGTGTTGTGAGCTTGTAGATCTGCTATTTTAAAAGTCTAAAATCAAATTAAAAAAAAGCATATTAGTCGACAAAATCAACTGTAGATTTAGTAGACTATAATCTTATGACATTTAGTCGACTAAAACTAGACTAAAACATTCCAGATGACTAAATGTGACTCAACCTAAATGAAGTTTAATTCCAAAGACTATGACTAAACTAAAATAATTTTGCTGCCAAAAACAACACTGCAAAGAAGCGACCTGACCACACTTCTTTTTTTTTAGCTCAGGTACTAAATGATCATTTGCTGCAATTCTAGGCTCATATGTCCAACAGAAGGGTTGTTTTTGTGTGTAGAAATGTTTTCTCCATTGTATTTTATTTTATTGAGACAGGAGAAGAAGACAATTCAATATAATATAGGCAGCCCCCCACCCTCCTCGGAAAATCGGAAAACAAACCTATCTGATGGTGCAGAAAAATAGAATAGAGGGTATGCGCGTGACATCATCATCAAACCAGGAAGTTATGCAGGAACGCCTACTGAGTGGCAAAAAACCACTTTCTGGCCTTGACAGCCCATGCATCCAAACAGAAAAGTCATATCTAATTGCATTAAACGACATTAAACTATGTTAAACTCACTTTGCCTGTCACTTTGACACTCAATTTGCCATTCACTTTATGCATGCGCATACCCTCTATAGAAATCCCCATTGATACTGTGAGCATCATTCTCTCTCACCTATGGAAGGCTCCTGAATAAGCGGCGAGGCGGTAGCGCTCAGACTCTGGACCAGACTGCCCAGCTCTTTGAGGGCACACACCATGACGTGCTGACTGGCAGAGACATCTGCTGCCCCGGCCTTGTTCTCTCCACTGGTGTCGTTTACCACGGCCTCTGGAAAGCACACCATGCAGGGGGGAAACAGAAAAAAGGGCAGTTTTGTCAGCACAAAAAGTGCACAAAATGACCACGTTGAACAAAGCATTCTGACCTGAGATCAGATTCTAAAAATGTCTTCTACATCCTGACAGTTTTCTGAAAAAGCTATGTTTCTATGTCAGTCGTTCTTTCGATTTTTCAAAAATAGCAGACCTACAAGCTCGTAGCGCGCCACTCTGTGGCGCGCTATGAGCTTGTAGATCTGCTATTTTTCAATAGCTAAAGTATAACATAATGCTTATAGTTAAAACACCAAAAGGGGTTCCCGCCCAGAATGAGTTAATATCGTCTACAATCTACATCTTTCAATTCCATAACATGATATAAATATTAATATCGTTGCGGTCACATGCTGCTAGTATTCAAACGTTGACTTGCACTGAATCAAAACAATTATCTCAAAACAAGGCAGGCATATATCCTGTCATTTTACTACTGGTTAATCAATCCCTGAATCCTCCGACACACTATTGCACATGGAGATTAATAATAATAATTTGAATAGCTTGCCACTGTTGCATGAACCATGCAAGGTTGTCACACATCAGCAATCTGCAAAAGCCCTGCACCAGTAGTAGAAAAACCCCCATGGAGTAGAAACATACGCACTGCACTGAACCACTCACACACAGAGCTCTGAGGGTTTGTTCACTAAACAAAGCTATGGTTTGATCACATCAACGGCAATCAAGGTTGAATATCATTTTGCTGGACCAAGGATTATGTCGTTTTTCAAATGTAACCTCAATTCAAGTGAGAACAATCCACAAATATAATATATTGCCATGTATTATCCATCAACTTAAATCCTCAGAGCTCACAAAAATGTAATGGCTATATCTGAAAATGCTGCAGAAAAATAGCAAAGACAAAAAAAAAGGCAAAGTCAAGAAAGTGGGAAGCACAGCAGCACCCAACGAAGGAATGGGGAAATTAACTGACGAAGGAGAGATTTAAAGGTAGATATAAAGGTCAAATGACCACTTAAATTAACTGACAGAGAGATTTAACGGTAGATATAAAGGTCAAATGACCACTTCCCTAAACTGTGTCAAACATGAGCTGTAGAGACTTCCGGAGAAGATGTCCTTATCAACATTTTTACAAATGAACTATTAACTATATCCATTCAGAATATTGAACAATAACTAACTGACCGGGTACAATATTTGTAAATGAAACATATAGTGTTAGACAGTAGACTAAGCTGTATCTTAGGACATGACATTTTCTAACGTGCATTGTAAGGTACCATGGTTCACTGGGTCAAATGATGTGCCCAAAGAACATCAAGTAACAACAAGACAAGAAAATAAGTTTTTACATCAGTCCACAGTTCAAAGGTTTCAAAGCAAATCACAGAGTAAGAATCATCTTTCTTTCAATGGTGATCATAAAAATGATTGGTGATTATAAAATTATTGGTGATTATAAAATGATTGGTGATTATAAAAGAAAAGATGATGCGCTAGGAAAGGAAAAGGACATATTGCAGGAGACCAAAAGGAAAGCTCAAATGAAAATGTGCAAAATATTATGCCTTGTTGTGTCACGATTTAACGTAAAAAATGTGGTTTGCTTTTACTGACTGTGAGCGGGTTTAGTGCCATCAAGCATGTCTGCCCATATATGCCATGATAACAATATGAGGACACAGGTTATTGTTCTTAGGGGTTTGTAAAACATGGACAGTGTGCCCAACAAGCCAACCAGCCGAGAATAGAATGCATGCCCGAGCCTGAATAGCGCATTTACAAATGGACCGTGTTAATGAGTTGACTGTATGAAAATTGTCATCTTGAAATTGTCAAGAAATAAAAAATAAAAATGACCCAAAGAAAAATGTAGTAGAAACCAAAGGAAAGCAAGCAAGGCCAACTCCACACACAAACACAAGCAAACCACCAGCAAACAAAAGCTAAATAAATAAATATAAACATGAATGGCGAAGGGTGGAGGGGAGGGGGGAGTAATAATGGACGAGTACTTACTCTGTAATGCTCTGAACCGTGATATTTCCCCCCCATCCTCCTTACCCACAGCCCTCATTTGCTTGCTGATGGCTTGGCAGAGTTCTTTGCCCGCCGCGATCTGGGCTTTTTCCCCCAGCAGA
The DNA here is from genome assembly GCF_964188405.1 of Protomyctophum parallelum. NCBI lineage: Eukaryota > Metazoa > Chordata > Actinopteri > Myctophiformes > Myctophidae > Protomyctophum > Protomyctophum parallelum. Next base: position 29,851,485 of record NC_139704.1, read on the forward strand.
CCGCCCAGGGTGGCACGCAGCATGAAGGAGACGCAGCGCCGTGAGTACACAGCCTCGACGTGCGTCTGTGTGGCCCGCGGGTGAGACACAAGGTCCAGCACGTGGGACAGGAACGTGGCAAAGTTACGCTCCAGCCACTGGCCGCCGAGAGTTGTGACGAACACGACGTAGGCCTGTGAAGGAAGGAAGGAAGTCATGGAATAAAATTGCAAGAGGAAAAAAGTGAGAGAAGTGAACACACCACAACGTCGTGCTCATCATAAACATGAGACAATTAAACGACAGGACACAAAGTTAATGCAAGCACAATCATAAGATTGTCATCATGGCTAAAACTAGAACACTTCATATAACTTTCTTGATAACTCTAAGGGCCGATTCATACTCCTATTTTAGAGCCGAATAAAAGTCGGTTCGGCGCTGTAGAGCCTACAATGTGACGTCATTTGATGTTCGGGGGGGCGGGTACCGTCCTAAAGTCGGCTCATCGGTGCTACTGAAAGTTTCTGACGAGCCAAAATCATTTCGGCACTACAGCTCCGAAACAGCTGTAAAATAGGAGTATGAATCGGCCCCAACTCTCTAACTTGTTTGTGTAGCACACAATGTCAAGACGACTACAGCCGATTCCTTGCCACATGTTGGAATTGGAAAGGCTGTTGGCTCTCTTGAAAGCTCTCAATAAAGTAAGTATGTTCATCACATCTTGTACCCTTTAGTGGAATTTCTATGTGAGCATAGCATCTCATGAAAACTAGTTTCCATGACAAATTGACATGAAACTCAAACGATGAAATAAACTCAAGATGCACTAAAGTTTAAAAACCTCATAGTCTTATAACTGTTGTGGTGTTTGACTGAACACAACCTGACTCACCTGCGTGACTCCCACCCGCACCTCCCTGCTGACAGAGCCTCCTCCCTTCAACATATCGCCGCCACTCTTCAAGAAGCCAGATCCACCACGCAGGAAACCGGTAGCCATCAGCTCCAGTACCTCCTCCAGTGTGGCCCGTTTCACATTCTGACGCATAACTGAAGACAAGTGATTAAAACCATTAGTTATTCTCATTGTAGTGCAAATTTGATTGTATTTTTTTTACCCCACATGAACCCCAGCATCGCAATTCTAAGCTGAACATTCGGTGAAGATGTAGCAGCTCACAACCCGTTCCATCGCAACGTGTTCTGAGCTTCTAGATTGGCTAATTTCGTCGAAGAGATTATGTAGAAGGAAGAAAGTAGTATGGACCCCTTAACTGAAGCCACACTGGTCAACAAAGTACAGTATATGGGGTTTAACGTGGTTAAGCTGTGTTGATTCTACTTGGTAAAGTACGAGACCTATACCTGCTGCTTGTTTGGGCATCAGGGCTGTGGCCATGACTGTTCCCAGCAGTTTGGACACTGAAACCCGCACCCCGTAGTTGGAGCCCTCCAGGGCCTTGAAGCACAGCGTGGCCACGTTCTCCAGTTCTGTGGTCCACATGAACACGGCCTCATTCTGTAACTCCAGGAGGCACTGCTCAGGGAATCAGGGAATAAATATGGTTGGTCAGTAAAATGTAATTCATGCAAGCATGCAAAATAAATGGTGTATCTCACAAATATAGAGTATAGACCACACGGTGAGGATTACTTACAATCTTACAACTACAACACATTACAATATTGAAATCATACAGTGCCAGTTATGCAATATTTTATAAACAGGGAGTTGTCTTTCTCAATGGGGGTATAACACATGCACAGCATCACAGTTTTACAGGGTATATAAATGTATATACATTTTGTGCAACCATCTGTGCTTATTACTGCCTTGTTGTTAAAGCCAGTGTTATTCTGAAAGAATCTAGACATGATGGGCTGTATTTTGCGTGTCTTAAGTACCAGGTCTTATTCCCTAACTTGAGTAAACTAAAGACCTGGAGGCGTGATCAATGCTCTTTGGCCACTCAGAATAGCCAAATGGCATTGATCCGCCTCCAGGTCTTTAGTTTACTCAAGTTAGGGAATAAGACCTGGTACTTAAGACACACAAAATACAGCCCATAATGTGTTAAATCATGAATAGTCCTGTGATACTACACAGTACACACCGAAATCCTTAGTGTCATGTCATTAACCCATTTTTGGCGGGAACCCCTTTTGGTGTTTTAAACATTGTTATAATTTAGCTATTGAAAAATAGCAGATCTACAAGCTCATAGTGCGCCACTCGAGCTTGTAGGTCTGCTATTTATTTTTTATCGTGAAAATGTGGCGCAAAATTGGAATACCGGTATATATATTTTTTTGCTCCTGGGGAGGGGGTCCCCCGAAACAACGTATTTTCAGATGGGGGTTGGCGACCAAATACATATAAATTCTGGGGTCCTTGACATGAAAAAGGTTGAGAACCACTGGCAACATGGGTTTTTCTGAAAACTGTCATGATTTAGAAGACATTTGTAGAATCAACCTTATAGTTCTAAATGGGTTAAGACTTAAGAGCAAGGATTTCACTAAGTGAACAGAAGACGGTGTGAACCCCCTCACAGACCTTTGCCACGGCACAGCGCACCGCCATGGATCTGTCCGTGAGCAGCGAGCGGGCGTTCTTGTAGATGTCCCGGTGACACGACGCCGCCGCCCCGCCCAATCCACTCAGCACCTTCTGCAGACTGAGGAGGATCTCCCCTCTGCCCTGGGACTGGAAGCAAACAATGCAACAGGAGAGCCCAGTGATACATCCGTTTAACTTTGGCAGTGGTGGAAAGTAAATAAGTACATTATCTCAAGTACTGTACTTAATCCGTTCAGGCCTGGGAAAAAAATCTTCTAAATCCTCCAATTTTCTGAAATAAATATTTCTCACAATTTTTCAAAAATAGCAGACCTACAAGCTCGTAGTGCGCCACTCGGTGGCGCGCTATGAGCTTGTAGATCTGCTATTTTTCAATAGCTAAATCATAACATAATGCTAACACCAAAAGTGGTTCCCGCCCAAAATGGGTTAAGTACAGTTTTGAGGCATTTGTATTTTACTTGAGTATTTCCGATTTCAAATACTTTTACTTCTTTCTTTTCAAAATCTTTTTATTGTCGTTTTATAACAGTATGGGTGTCAAGTCACAGGTTCATAGAAAAAATAAAATATCAGATTTTAGTATCAGTGACTGAGGTAAACAAACGTACTGTATGAATCACAGAGATCGTGGGCAGACATAATGAAATTGTGCAAAACATGCCCCTTCAAGACAAAAGAAAAACATTTTCTCCCCTTCAAGTCTCAATTTAGTAAAGCCAATTCCCAATTCCCCAGCCTCTCTACAAGTATTCCATCTCTGCTAACCCCCACAATCAGTCATTGGGATGGTGAAGTAATACTTTTACTTCTAATCCACTACATTTCAGAGGCCAATGTTGTAATTTTACTCCACTACATTAATTTGAAAACTTTCGTTACTAGCTACTTTGATGATTATTACATAAATATACATTAACCACTTCAGCCTGTCATGGAACTTTTTAAGCGACAAGGTGAAATAAAGTCAGGTCTGAGAGCTGGTTGGCCTCATGAATGGTATTTTATTAAAACAGAAGATTTAAGTCGACTGATGAGAACGCAAGTACCTCTTATGGAGACAGTTGCGTATAACATGAGGAGATAAAGCAAGTACAGTCATATATATAGATTGGACAGAACAAGAGAAGAGGTGTGTCTCTCTGATAAAGTGGTAAATCTCCCGACTGTATGCCAGGAGCAACCAGCTTGTAGCAGAGAGAGATAGACGTGGCCTTCGACTGCGGCAATTAGTAAGAAAAGGAGTGAAACATGGACACCGGGGCCTGATACGTAGGTACAGAACCCTGATGCATGTTCACTGCCTCCCCTGTCAGGTCCTTACGCTCAATCGAGCGTACACGTCCTGTAGATAAGAGTTTCAAGGTTTAAACATTCCAGTGAAATTAAAGTCATTATTTTTCCCTGACAAGCCCTATATACATTTCGGTCATTTGAAAATAGCTTGTAGATCTGCTATTTTCAAATATTTTTTTATACAATTTTTAGAGTATTACTATATTGCAGTATTGATACTGAGTACTTTTTCCACCACTGAATTTTGGAAATGCAATGTAATGCATTCTTAATGTCATACTGTACCTCTGCACTCCTCACAGCCTTCAAGAGATTGTTGATTGTATCTGGGAAGGAGCTTCCGAGCATCCTGCCCATCTTCTCATAAAAGGCCCCAACACATGCCACCGCAGCACTGAAACAAGAATGATCTATGTCAGATACAGATATACCGGTAATAAAATACTGGTGTTTTTTTTACTAAGCAATACTAGTTTACCAAACTAGTGTTTAATCTGGGCTCTGTATTAATAGCCCATTCAATGCTCATTATAGTTACGGTGGGTAAATGCAGAGGACAAATGTCATGCGCTACATGCACATCAATTTTATTTTATTTTGACTGTAGTATGCTTTGCTTACATGGATTTTGTTAATTAAGTGACATAAAAGTATATATATATTTGTTGTTGTAATAATAGTAATATTAATAATAATAACCATAATTGCTTAGAGGTACAGTAACAGTTACACATTATAGTGTGTATATTAAGCACTGCAGGTCACACCAGATGTGATTTAATTCATCCATGGACCAAGCACAGTTAATCTATTGATGCAAACTTAATCCCCCCTTTTAAACACAAAATATAATATTTCTACAGATTAACATTTGCTTAGCCAACACTGAGTGAGTGTGTGTGTGTGTGTGTGTGTGTGTGTGTGTGTGTGTGTGTGTGTGTGTGTGTGTGTGTGTGTGTGTGTGTGTGTGTGCGTGCGTAAATAAATAAATAAATAATTTTCCATATCATGCACTAAGGTTTACTAAATACAGAACAGAATATTAACCCGTCATCATTCATCACAGCTAGTCAGCTACTAGAAAATACATGTGTATTTTATAATTGCGAGCTCACAGCTTTGTTGGCAGATATGCAGGGGTGTCATCCTTGTTTTTGATGATGTCATTGCACTTGTCAAGCGTTTGGAAGACAGTGAAAGTGTCGCCGATGCTGTAGAGAGTTGCAAGGTTCTTGGCCAGTAGTTTTCTCGTTGGCGGTCCGGGAGCACTGCTAATCAGTCCTGTTAACTGTTCCACTAGCTTCTTCTGTTTCTCCTTCACATCAACCTTCCAAGCATACACAAAACACACTCAGAAAACCATAAGGACGAACACATCACCGACTTTAAGTTGTCCCTTTACTTTTAGACGTTAAACATTATTGTCCCACAGGGAGAACTTCATTTCCACAGCACTATACTTCTTGCAATACCTTTGTATACTGTTCCCTTACGCTTTGAGAGCTATAACTCTCAAAGCGAGACCTTCTGCAACGTGCAGATAATTATTTTACTTAACATTGAATACATACTTGCTCACATGTTTTGTTAATTAGATATACACTATGCTTGGGCAAAAATCATAATATTATAATTTATATAGCGTGTTAAGATCCTACGTGTGAGGGGGGACTACGCAGTAGTCCAACATAACGTTAATCAGACATACTTTAGCCATTCTGTGTAAATATTCGGAATATTCACCTTATTTGCTGCCACCAGAACCTTATCCAGGAAGCGAAGCCATTCGAAGATGAACACAGGCCTCTTTGCCTCAGTGATCTGAGCAAGGGCATCTTCGTTGAGCAGGAGACTGTGAGCCAGCTCCATGGCAACACTCTTAGCAGCAACCAACTGCTCAAGGGAACAGGGGGATCTTCTCTCACAGAGTATGTGACCTCACCTCTGCAATGTATGACACGCCATGTCAGAACAATCACACTTTGATCTAACCTAAAACAGTTGTTCTAAACTACAAAGTAAAACCTTGAGTGTTAATTAAACTGAGTGTGTGCAAATTATAGCACCAAACGGACCGGAGTTCAGTTATAATCTAACTTTGAGTGTACACCTAGAATCATTCATTCCATGTTTTCATCTTAAAACCCATTTCTTATCACTCAAGAACAACAATACACTTGCTAGCATTCATTCAGTGTACGTACAGCAGTGGTATGGTCACTCACACATATACAATTATACTTATATAATTAAATGCAATGCTAAAGACAAAGCCCACTTCACAACAGGGTCCATAGATCGCCCCTGGTCCCACATCACAAAGTTCTCTTGTACTGGATTGTGAAGTGCAGTCACAGAACTAGTTTGGTGGGTGGAAAGGAGAAACTAAACTAAAGACGAATGCAGTCGGGCGGCGCCCACTATAAACTCAAATGACACATTAGGGATAGCATTATATGCTCAAAATTGCCTCGGATTATCTCGGAACAGCTATAACAAAACGATGAACGTAAACATGCATACATTTTGGGAAACGGTTTGTTGTTAAATGTCGACTCGGAGTCGGTGTGCCTGACAAGAGAGACCGCAGAATAAATAACTTATGGATCCTGTTCTGTGGGCAGACGAGTTGTTTAGCAACCTAGCTAAGCTGTACGACCATTAACCACCACCTCAAGCCAGACAACCTCGTAGAAAATATAAAGGAATGCCCAAAACATCTTTAAAATGTGTATACATTGGTAAATATTGGCGTAAGAGCGTCATAAAGCGTGTAAATATATAGAATGTGTTCACCCCCTACCTGTCTGTCTGTCGCTTCTCTTAACCCAACATGAATGACGACGTATCATTGGGCAATATGGGTGTTGCACCTAAGACATGTCCGACTGGAAACAACGTAGACAATCAAACCATATTTAACAATATTAACCATGAATATGTGTGTATGTTACCCGTGTTGACGAATTCATTTCTTTCGTTTTGGCCCTGTTCAGTTCATAAACATCCACGTGGTGAATCTGTGATGTTTAAAAACCGCAGGAACTGTATGCACTCGTTCCACAGCTCGGAGCGAGTCGGAATGTATTAATGAAGGACCCAAACATAGAGTAACACCCAAAGTAGAGTATCAATAAACAAACCTGTTCGTTTTACTATTTCTGCAATCATTTGATCATTAACGGACGAGATGTCTGACGACGAAGAGGACTATATGTCCGATGCGTTTCTCAATAAAATGTGAGTGTCTGACGTTCTATCGTAACTTAGGTTTTTTTTAAATGTTTCAGTCCAGTCAAACCCACTATAGTGATTTTTTCTACCGTCGTGAAATCTAGAATTGTAATATGCAACGCCTAAACTTTCCCATAGGTGTTATTACCTGTGTATTATTTATGTATTCTTTTTAAGTATTTCTTTTTAATACTATTTATTCTTCTTTCTTTTTTATTAGACAAGATGTTAAGCCTGGTGTAACAATGGTACCGCGTGTCAAAGAAGCCATGAAAAGAGAGGTACAGAAAGAAGAGAAGAATATTAAGAACCGTCAGAAGACGTATAAAGAGCAGGAGAGGGAGAGCAGAGAAGCAGGGATGCACAGCTCTATCGGCAACGAGAACAAGGGATTTGCCCTTCTGCAGAAGATGGGCTATAAAGCGGGACAGGGCCTTGGAAAGCAGGGCAAGTTGCCTCCGTTTATATCACTGGTTCTCAAACTTTTCCATGTGAAGGACCCCCACATTGACACTAAATAGCCCCGTGGACCCCCATTTGAAAATATGTGCCAGGGACCCCCATAAGAGAAGATTTCTACGGCTCTAGCAGTGATTCTCAACCTGTTTAATTTCCCCCAGTTTGACATGCATTAGTACTCTACGGACCCCCATTTAATAGCAATTCTATCTCTGGGACCCCCAATTTATATTGTAAAATCAATGCTAATTTAACTCTGAGAGCATACAAATGGACCTGTTAGGGTCCATTTGGTTCCATTTGTACACTCTGAGTTACAGACCCAAAAGGGTCCATTTGGTTCCAAATTATCATTTTGCTGGGTATATATAACCATAAGAACCGGTATCCTTTATGTGTATTTGCATATTAATTTGTACTTTTTCCAGGTGTGGGGAGAGTTGAACCAATTACGCTTAATATCAAAACTGGTAAGAATACATTTTCAGTTCAACTGTTCAGCATTGGTGGATAAATCCAAGTAAGTGGTTTTGTTTATAATACAATTGTCTGTCACTCTTGCGTGTATTACTCAGACAGGGGTGGCATTGGAATGGAACAGCTAAAAAAGAGAAAAGCAGAGGAGGAACTTCAACATTATCGTCAGAAAGTACGGGCCAAACAACAGAATGAGACAAAGTCTTTGGAAGATTTTAGGTAACGTGTACAGTTGAGTTCTGTGTCACTCACTACATATATTTTTTACTCATTTGTATTATATTGTATTATTCAATTAGTGCATAAACACGTACATTTGCCATCCTAGGGTGAGGGTAAGGACACAGAGAGAAGACCGAATGATTGACAGCGATCTCAGAAAGAGCCAGCGAGCCTGTGAGCAGCTTGACAGCCAGAAGGTTGAAACAAACAATGGCTAAATGGCTTTATACAGTTATACCAGTATTGTGTCAACATAATGTGAGTCTTTACTTTGTGTACAGTTAACAATGTCTAAATTCTCATTTAATTTCAGAGCATCACTATTCCTAGAGAAGACTGGTATTGGCCAAAAGAAGACGACAATGAAGAAAAGGAAGATGAAGATGAGAATGAAACTGAGGAGGATGATGAGGAACAGGAGGAGACCGAGGAATTAAATGTAAGTGTTTAATTCAATGTGGATTGCATTATTTTAATGACATTGGTGCAAAGAAGATTCAAGATGTTTATTGTCACACAGATCATGTAACATGCATTGTGAAAAACCTAGGTTGGGGTTGCTCCACAATACACATAAACAAAACAGCAAATAAATAACAAATACTAAAGCTATCTTAAAAGATTTCAAAAGTTTTAAAAGAACTCGGACAGCATACAAGGCTGTAAAACCACAGAAAATTTCATTGTTCATTTAGGCTTGTTTAGCAGTCTTGGGGACAAATGACACCTACCTACATAGTATTATATAGTATTGGTAACAATACTTTCTGACATGGCACATTGGCACAATGCACAATACCAGTAGGACCTTACAGACAGTGTAAAAAAAAAAGCAGTTGAACAAATATTTAAAAACAAAGATCAATCCTTGTGTATTCAGTCAGCATGGCATAGTACTGTATACGAGAAAGCCAATTCACTGAGAATCAAACATTCAGTAGGGATATTCTGCATTATGCATAGATTTGACCATTTATTTTGTTTTTCAGTCCTTGGACAAGCTGCAAATATTGACATCATATCTAAGAGGAGTCCATTTTTACTGCATATGGTGTGGGATCACTTATAATGGTGAGAGGGATAATCAAATGCTGCATATTTATTTTTCATTTTTATTATTGATTTAGGCTGTGTCCACACTACTGATGTTGAATGTCTGCTTTTTACAGATGCAGATGATCAGTGCTCTAACTGTCCTGGGGACACAGCTGCTGACCATGAATAAACTAATGAGATCCACTTTCAGTGAAAATGTCATCTTTGACTGTTTGGCACATTATTTATAATAATCATAGACGAGACAAGATTCCTGTGAGATGCTTCGACCTATTGGCTCCTTCCAGCCAGGAAAATAACTGAACTACTTGTAGATCGGCTATTTTCACAACGTTTGCCTCTTTCTTATGTAAGTTGACAATTTGGTATTAAAAAGGTCTTTAAAAGCCATTAAATTGTAACTTTAGAAATGTGCAGATACCCTGTAGTGTATACAGTACATACATATATACGCATGTTCGTTTGTTTACTGTTGAGTGGATCCCCCAGTTTGGGATCCACTGCTCTGTGTACAGTCTAAGCAAGACTGTTTTACAAAAAAATGTTATTGTCTTTACTATTACAAGTTGAATTTTGTATACATTGTATTTATAATTTCAAGATCTTTTATTATAGGCTACCATTTTTACTGAGTCGAGTAGATGTTCCATACATGTTTTCATTAAAGGTTTAAACCTTTCTACCCTTAATTGTAACTTTTTATTTACTGTACTTTGTGTTTTAAACAATTTAACTGTCTATGGGTTTAACAAGTCACAATAACTTAACTTCTTGAACCCCAGCATCCATATTCTGGGGGTAACAGCCAAAAATAGCATATTAGAAGCTCACAATGCACCGCATTGTGCAGCATTGTGAGCTTGTCGATCGACTATTTCTGGCAAACAGTTTTGATGTAGACAGGGAAAAAAGTGTCCAAGTATAGAGCCAAATCAGGTTACAGAGTGTTTAAGTGGTATCTGACTGTCAGATGTACGTAGTAACTCAAACCTCACCAGTTATTCAAATGTGTATTACTCAACCAACGTCACATTGCTCAATGAATATAGTCAATGCAACAGGTTCCACATGTGGTCAGCTGCATTTCTGTAAAGATCATGCTTAATAATGTTACAATTAGTATCCTGCACTAGTTTGATATGATTTAGTAGATATGCACTTTCATTGTATGTGAAGTCTTCCAGTTTCATTTGTGAAATAGAATTGTTACTATTTCTCTAGTTGTACCATGGATCTCTGGTCTGGAGTCACTGTCTGACCTATAGCCTACTACATCTGTTACTATTTTGTTGACTGATATTTACTCTATTTAAGACTAAACAATTTCAGATGACTAAAATGAGACAAACTAAATGGTGTTATTCAAAAGACTAGATCAGAATTTGCTGTCGGAATTGCTTGTTAATTTGCTAATAAGCATCGACAACAGGTCTGTTGATGTGAGGATGTCCTTATATGATGTAATTTAAATATTGGGTGGGGTTCTGTTTTTTAATATCAAAAGCTAAGCAGACAAGGTCAAGCTACCAATCATAGACGTATATTATGATAGTTGTGCGCCCCCTGTAGGTTGATTATATGCATGATGATGACGTTCTGTCAAGGAAATCGAAACTGAAGAACACTGAATGGAAAGCAGCCTGGATTCTGGAAGCACGGACTGAATGAAGACACAGAAACTCGGAATAGAAAGCGAAAAGACAGTTGTCACGTCATTTGAACATTTCTTATAGCTTTATTATTCAGTGTTACCTGATTCTGTTATGGAATTATCGAATTACGTTGCTAAACTAAACGAATATGCACAGAAAACCAACTTGCAACTCCGATACGAGGAGGTTGGATCTGTTGGTCCTGATCATATTAAAACGTAAGTTTTATTAACATTATTTTTGATTGATTGATTGATTGAAATATGTATTAACAGTTTGCAGAATTACAGTACATTTCATTGATTTCAAGCACAAACTCAATACAAAGACTGTTAACTGTGAGTGGACGATTCAAAGTCAAACTGTGGTCTATAGTGACGTTTTATACTACCGGGTTATAAGCATGGTGTAGACCAAATTTTTTGATTTAGACTCGTAGTATAAATTCTGACATTTTCAATCTACGATCTCAGAATCGATGAATACATCTACGAGACTCTAAATGCGTGCCGTCACCGTGTACTATATCCATATGGTAAATTGGACTTTGACTGAGTAATCTGACTGGGGGGGGGGGGGGGGGGCTTGACTGAGCAATACTGAAATTCATTCACTGGGGTGACGTCGACCAATGAAACTGGCCTGTAGAATCTGTGCGTGATGGCAAGAGACCCTGGCCTCACACTGTTTTGTTGTTTTGCTCTGAAAACACAACTCTACCTAGTAGGCTACCGCCATAACCCAAAACTTAACTATACAAATGCTGCCTAACCTAATGTGTTTAATACTAAACACATACACATGTTTAAACTAAACACACAACACCAGTTGTGTATGGTGCACTGCAGCATCTTTCTAATGCATTCCCAAAATGTCCCATGCAACTGGTGCACTGATCCTCCCTGAAGTACCCTTGAGCAAGGCAGTAAGGCACTCTACTGTCTGGGGCAACTAAACTTGCTTGTTATGTCAACCCTCTCTCCTTCAACCAGTCCATCACACTAGGCTGAAGTATGACATTTATTATTGAGCCTCCGCGCCATTACGCAGCTATGTGTGTCCCTATGTATGTCTACGCGTCCCAGCACGGAATGAGCACGGAAAGTTGCAACATAATTTCTAGACCGTTTCGGACACGGGAAGGCTCGACAGAACCGGGCCGGCCACCTGCCCATGTTCCTGCGGGTCTGGATGTTCCGGGGGTCCCCTGTGTCCCTATGTATGTATGTATGTATGTTATGTATGTACAGTATGTATGCATGTATGTATGTCTACGCGTCCTAGCACAGATGAGCACGGAAAGCTGCAACACGGTAACTCTGTCATTTCTCGACCGTTTCGGACGCGGGAAAGCCCCCTGGGGGTTGCCCCCGGGGACCCCACACACAGTTGCACCGCTCACTTCACACAGGTGTGATTTTATAATTATTTTGAGTCATGTTGCTTGGCTAAATATTGCAAAAATACTCCACAGATTCACCCTAAGAGTTGTGATCAATGGTCAACCCTATCCCGACGGTGTGGGAAAGAATAAGAAGGAAGCCAAACAAAATGCAGCGAAACATGCCCTGAACAGCATGGAGCAAACGGATCCTGCTTACTCTGTGAGATTCTCTTGCAACTTTGTCGGTTTTCTTTTGTCAATTAATTAATATGTTCAAAAATTTGGGACGGTTTACTGTACTGTTATTTTCTTCACAGATGGGAATATCTGATCAGATATTGTCAGATGTTGTAACTCAACCTGCACCAGTTAATCAAACGGATATCAAACAACCCAACTTCATATGTTGGCTCAATGAATACAGTCAACGCAACAGGGTCACAATAAAGGCTGAGGAGTCAACCAGAGTGGGACCAAATAATTCAATATCACAGTAAGTCGCTGCTGCATACTAATGCCACTGTATTGTATACTATTTGTTAAGTCCCCATTACAAGGGTGCTAATTTGCGAAATAACCATTTTGTGATATTAGATGCTGTAAGTTCGTGGTTGATGATAAGGAATACCCTATTGCCCATGGAAGAACAAAAAAGGAAGCAAAGGAGGACGCTGCCCAGCTTGTATATAATGAGCTATGTGGTAATCAAACCAAAAAGGTAAGTGATGGCTGAGGAAATGTCAGTACCTCCGAAGACAGCTCAATAGTTTGTCTTGTCTTGTATTAGGAATGGAGATTATGTTAATCGTGGATAGATTTTGTTTTATCAGCTGTTGAAAATGAAAGAAATTACACTGGCTGATTAAATAGACTTTGTTTAGCATAGTTCTACAAACAAGTCAGTGCATTATTCAGAGAGTTATGTGGTGCTGTAAATGCATTCTGAAGACAAACAGCAATCTGTTAATATTAAAAAGAAAATCTTTTTTATGGAGCACGTTATAAAATGTTGACAACCACGTACTTATTTTGTTGTGTCTTTCAACACAACCTCAAGTCGGCAATGTCTGAAGATTCACCATCCGGAAGTGACTCAGTGATGTCACAAAGCACGCCACCAACCGGAAGTGACTCAGTGATGTCACAAAGCACGGCAACAACCGGAAGTGACTCAGTAATATCACAAAGCATGGTAACAACCGGAAGTGACTCAGGATTATCACAAAGCCCGGCAAGAACCGGAAGTGACTCAATAATATTCACAGATTCTGCTGATCCTCCCAAGGTTAGTTTGTTACTTCCAGTATGCAATTTGCATTTTTTTGTAATTTGTATAAACATTCAAATCTATGTTCTGTAGTGCACATTCATTCTGGGTGCCTGCCATGCAATGGCAGAAACACAGGTTGAAATCTGAAACACATACTTAATAATCGTCAACAATACGCGAAACTTTGACCTCTATGGTTTACCAAAGCCTTGCAATATATACATCAAAACGTGCGGCTCGTCCGGGAATGGTGTGCTTGTGCTTTTCTTTCCGATTCGCGTTACTGTGCCGACGTAATTTGCAATAAACTACGCGAAAAATCCCCGTTCAAAGTCAATGGGGAAACGCGGGTAAAAACAGAAAACGACACGTTACTTTGGAGCCACATTGCTCTGGCATACTGTTACGTGGAAACACGATTTAAACGCCAAACAGCACACGAGGCCATCAACTTTGTCGTGTTTCAGACGGAATTCGAATACATTGCACGGTTTGCCCGCTATCGCAGTTCAAAGTGTGTGTGGTCTGAGCAATAATCTCGACTCAGTGTCGCACGCCCAGAGAGAGACCGGGTCAGAGTGAGAAGTCACTGTGAAGACTGTACCGAAATTCTCAGAACAAATTGTCTGCTGTCCGAGTCACGGAACCCGAGGCTCGGCCTCGGCTGACCAATCATCAGCATATATTTTAATCTAGGCCCAACCCGAAAACGTTGGGTTGGGTAGGGTCGGGTTCGGACAGAATCTGAGAACTCGGCAAAGAGTCAGGAATCACCCAGCAGTCAGTTGGCAAGGATGTTCAATTTTTAAGAGCTGGCGTTGTGGAAAGGTCTTGGTTTAATATTTGTTTAATTAATGTCCTTGATTCTCTCTGTATAGGGAACTATTCCTATGCATGTTGAGATGGAAGAACATTGTGTTACAGAATCGCTGTGCTCTCTGGAGCTCCAAGATGAAACTGATCTAAGTTTGTCCTTCAGTGGTTTGAGGATGGAAGAATCCGCCTCTCTGCCTCGTTCTCACAGCTTACCTTCAATGATCCAAATCACATGTTTAGAGAACAAGACAAGTTTCAGTGCAAAACGCTCCCATAGTGTAAATGATGTTACACTACTGGACAAAACGCAGACATTCACACCTGATATCATTGTTGTGGAAAACAAGGAAAGCTACAGGTTCCACTGCACCCACGCAGGACTGTTCCGATGCAACGTGACCGGCCTGGGGTTTAAGATGGAGAAAGATGGAGAGGTGACTTACAAGACAGTCCCCCTGGGGCCGGGGGCTTCTATCCCAGCTGAGTAAGAAGCCTGCGGGACCACTGTTTGACATCAAAGCTTCTCAGGGGTCTGTGTGTCAGCTACACATTCCACACTTTGAGATCCTCTCCACGGGTGGAGGCAAGTCCTTGTCTGTTGTCCATGTGGTGGATGATGATGGCTTTGAGCTGATCAAACCCACTGTGATCACAGAAACTCATGTTATCATAGATGTAACTGGGTTGTCTTTATTTGGTATCATCATGGAGATGCTGTATGGACCCAGTCCTGTCCAGGTATTGGTGCCAGTGTTTTATAAACCACCGATTGATGATGATCATCCCAGTTCAACTCTGAAAGTGTTGCTGCTGCCTCGGAACGTCGTGCTGGATGAAGTGAAGAACAAAAGGAGGGAGCTAGTTGGAGAAGAGATTTACATTGAAAAGCCTCCCTGTAAACTAGTCCCAAATCAAGAATATACACTCTCCACTTCACCTGCAGATGATTATAATTGAATGAACCAGTTAGAGCCGTATTTGAAGTTGACGAATGTTCCTATCACAATTACGTCCCAACATTTGTCATTTATTTAGAGCGACGTTTAAGCCACGTTAGGCTGCTTCTAAGCAGCAGTAACCCCTCCAAATGTGCATGGGAAGGTTATGTAAATCTTTCAACCTTTCAACATGTTCAGCACACACCAAGTCATGCAG
The DNA here is from genome assembly GCF_964188405.1 of Protomyctophum parallelum. Taxonomy (NCBI): domain Eukaryota; kingdom Metazoa; phylum Chordata; class Actinopteri; order Myctophiformes; family Myctophidae; genus Protomyctophum; species Protomyctophum parallelum. The sequence continues at coordinate 29,867,072 of NC_139704.1, forward strand.
CGACAGACAAACTGCTGTCTGTGCGCAGCAGGTTCATCAACAGCATTTCACATCCCATTCTCAACCAGATCCTAGACAAACTGTTTGAGAAGGGGGTGATAATCAAAGAAGAGTATGATGAAGCCTGTGCGAAGAAAGTGATCCATGAAAAGGCACGTCTTGTCATAGACACAGTGAGGAGCAAAGGAACCCCTGCAAGTTTAAAACTGATATTCATTCTACGAGAAACCGACCCATTCCTCTCCGAGGATCTTGGGTTGATGTGAAACTAAATGAGCAATGGCATGTGCAGTGCCTTGCTCAAGAGCACATCTCCAGGGAGGGTGCCTAATACTGCCTATCCTACCAGGACCTTTTATACCGCTGTTTTTCTATCCTACCAGGACCTAAACTGTATAGTTAGTACTGCTGGTTTATAAATAATAAATCCTTTGTAATACATTTGTTGGTTGTCTGATGCACATTTAATCATATTCATTATATCTTCATAAAACGTGCTATGGAAATAACCCAGAATGTTATTGCGTTGTAGCATTTTATTCAGATATTGGTAGCATTCAATGATGTAACAACCTGTATAGAGATTTAAGGTGTGGTGCTGTTGTCTTGCAGTTGCCATGCAGGCTTTACATTTCAAAGTGTACCACATCCTCTCCACAGCTTAATTACTTCTGAATTGGGAAGTTCTAGGCCCGTGGAGGAAATTGCATATTTTCATATTTTCTTCTAAATGTGAATTAGCAAAGTCCTTTTAAATCCAAATAACAAAATAAAGTACAACTAGCCAAATATATATATCTTTTTTTTTAAAGATATTTTTTCGCAGCTTACGCCTTTTATTGGTTTCTGAAGGGACAGACAGTAGGCTGACAGGAAACGGGAGAGAGATGGGGGGATGACATGCAGTAAAGGCCGTGTCGGGCTCGGGAGTCGAACCCGCGGCACACTGCGACTGGATTACCAGTCGGGTGCCCAGACGGTTACGCCACCGCCTGGCCTAGCCAAATATTCTTAGAACGTACAGTATGAGCACTACTTGAAATGTATTCAATCGGGTGAAATTCACAGTGTCATCAATTGGTGGTCCGTGGCTCAAATGCTGCACAGACTTGGCGAGCTGCAGGCACCCAGTAAAAGTTCTTGAAATTGTGTTTCTAGTATTTTAATATTTCCCTGTTCACTCGCTTGCTAACTGCTTTCCAAGTACTGGAAGGGCATTAACCAAATAGAGACAAACACCTGTTACTAGCTGCAGTATATATCTCACTGCTGATTTAAGAGTGCTGGAATATATTTGTAAGAAAATGCTACATGTCTTTAACTTTATTCTCATTGACTCATTGTCATCTACTGTATTTCTTTTCCCACTGTTCAGCCAGAAATTCCTGACGTTAAGCCCAAAATAAGGTAAGCAGGTTTCGGAACACCCCAAGCCTATAATACTGTACATTTTCCATAATGTCTGCAATTGATCCATCCACTTGTTTCACTAGACTTGCAGCAAATTTCCATGGGATACCAAACAAGACCAAAGAGGTAGGCCCAGTGGCCCACTGAACTAAATATTCAAGGATTTATATTCAAAGGTCAAACATTTACATGATATGCATTATTCGTCTTATTTTATCCTTAGGCTGGTGTGATTGACAATTTAAATGTAAAGAATACAGAACATAGTCCTGGAGGTACTTCTAACCAATCATCAGCAGAATCAAGGTATGGCAAATATGAAACCACGATTTATCATGTTGCACGTTATGTGTGTTTCTATGTTTATCATTGATACCGCTTTATAATCTATATTTTTACCATGTTCTACTATTTGTGTTTATCTCAATAGATTCTTATCAGAGTTTGATTCAATTGAGAGTCTTGGAAAAGGCGGCTTTGGCCGTGTTTATAAGGCTAGACAAAAGCTTGAGGAGAGATTTTACGCTGTAAAGATTGTGCGCTATAAAGAGTAAGTATGTTGTGTATACAGTTTATAAAGCCTAATTCATACTTTGTAGTATGAAGGTGTTGCTTGCCGGCAAGAACTGATTTCCAAGTTAACATGTTAAGTAAGCGTATGTGTTAAGCCCAACACACACCGGCCCACCGGGTGCGCAGCGACGCAGATGGAAAATAGAACAGTGGCGTGAGCGTCGGACGCCGCCGGTGTGGGATAGGTTCATTGAAAATAACGGAGGCGGCTGTTTTGACGCGCTGCGTTCGCAGACGGTGTGTATTGGGCTTAAGTTACTGATACGGTTGAATTGAAGGTTTCAAATTAATTACATAATTGAATTCTTTGCCATCAGAAAAGCCAGAAGAGAGGTGGGTGCATTGGCCCATCTTCAGCATCCTAACATAGTGAGATACAGCACGGCTTGGACTGAAAACACAAGCTACATGTATGACTCTACTGACAGTTACAGCACTTCACAGTAAGGCTCTTTCATGTTGTTATATATAAGAATGAAAATCCCCTGATCAATTGTATACATTTATTATCTATTTTTGTTTTTTTTACGTCACTACTGAAGGTCTAGCACCGATTCACAGACCCGGTTCCTATACATTCAGATGGAGTTATGTGATAAGAAAACACTTAAGGTGTGGATAGATGAGAGGAACTTGACTCGACGAGACCCCAGGAGGCTTGAAGAAAGTCTTCCTATTAAACAACAAACAGTTAGCGGGGTAGAATACATCCACTCTAAGAAACTCATCCACAGGGATCTGAAGGTGACGGTGAACTCAGAACTCAGATCTTAATTTTTCTTTGCCTCATATCAGTGGTGGTTATATTTTATATGTACAGTATTTGTGTTGACTGTGTTCATTTAGCCTGCCAACATCATGTTTGGACATGATGGAGAGGTGAAGATTGGTGATTTTGGGTTGGTCACAGATGAGGATAACGACAGTGACGAAAACCTTCTGGAGAGGACAAAAAGCACAGGAACTAGGTCTTACATGGCACCTGAACAAGTAAGATCCGTACTAATATGTTTTTTGCAAAGCACTTGGTCCTACAATCTCTGCCATGTTAACTCTTCTGTTGCTTTCATTATCATGTTGTTCTTCTATGATAGAGACTCGAGAGCACTTACGACAGAAAAGTGGATATATTCGCTTTGGGCCTGATATATTTTGAACTCCTCCAGAAGATCTATTCTTATTCAGAGAGAGCAGCGGTGAGTCTTTTTATGATAATATGGTAAATTAACCACTATTAATCGTATCATTTATTTGTTAATGTGTGTGCGCGTGCGTGCGAGAGAGAGAGTCTCAGTTTCTATTTCTTCTCTTTTTTTATGATTCAAAATTGTATTGCTTTTTCAGTTTAGTCACAAGGGAATAACTGAGAATGTACTTAGAATAGAACAAATGAAACAAAACTAGACAAGAAAATAATAAATACATTACACAACGAAATCTTTACAGAAAAGATAATACAATACAGACAATACAATACAATACCATACAATAAAATAAAAAGAAATTAAGACAATGCCATTGAACCTGGGTAATATTAATTTACACTGTATTCAAGGAAAATAAAAGAGAAAGTGATGTTGCGCTCACACCACAATGGGATCTCTGACAGCAATATGCATTATGTATCCTCCCCATTTCCGGATCTATTTCTTCTCTTTACAGTTTAACTTTTCATTTCAGTTTAGTATCATGAGTTCTTGGCCATTTTAGTTTCGTTTTTGATCACCCATTTCTATTTAGTTTTGATAGTATTAGTTTTATGTTTTGACTTTGACAAAGACTCTGCACCACCCTCCCTTGAAGGACCAATACAATACTGCAAAAACATGACGTCTCAACATGTTTAACATGAATGGCATTTATTGACACCCAACTATAAGTTATTTTAAATCTACCCAACCCTCCCTGGGCACTGTTCTCCATTTTGACGGCTTTGATGAATCACAGACATGTTCAAATTCAGCCAACATGTTTGATCTCTTACACTGGAAGTTGGCAAACGGCAAAAAATGCACTTAAACTTGGCAAGAATGTGCCAAGAAAGAGCATCCTCTTAAGTAACTCCATACGAAAAATCAGCACGCAGTATAGTGCATAAAAAAGAACCAAAACCTTTTTGTTTTGTTTGACAGTTTTACACTGTGTAAGACTGTAATACCTATTAGTTAAATAACTTTGATTGTTACATTGTACATGTTTTGTCTGACTATACAATACTGCCATTAGTGCCATACTCATATGACTGAATTAATTATAGATTTGGAGGAAGGTCAGAAGTTTGGAGTTTCCAGATGATTTCCAAAATAAGTTTCCTGGTGAGGTATGTACATTTTAAATATATGACTGTGCAGCCATTTAGATTTAGGGCCCTATTTACGCCAGAGCTATACCCCTTATCCCTAAACATCTTAGCCTTATTTACTATTTTGAAAAACGTGATAGTTCAAATAGCCAATCTACAAGCTCAGAATGTGTCGATGTAGATCGGTTAGTTGAACAATTAAAAAAAGGGGGGGCAAAGAAGTTTAGGGATAAGGGGTATAGCATGGCGAAAATAGGGCCCTATTAGTCTAATTAATATGTACATCAGTACATGTACATAGAGGCGTTCATTCATTTGCAATTTTGTTATTGTTGATGTGTTGCAGGAACGACTAATCAGGTCAATGCTGTGTGAGAAGCCTGAAGACCGACCAGAAGCGAGTCAAGTGAAGAAAGAGCTGGAAAAGTGTGCTTTGGCACTTGCAGACAGAGATGTGCACCAAGACAATAAGACTGTATGAGTAGAATAGATGGTGTGGTTCCCAAAACCTTTTCACGTCAAGGACCCCCAAATTGACACTAATGAGCCTGCGGACCCCCATTTGAAAAATATATGCCAGGGACCGCCATAAGAGAAGATTTTTGACAGCTCTAGCGGTTATTCTCAACCTGTTTAATTTCAAGGACCCCCAGTTTGACATGCATTAGTCTACGGATCCCCATTTAATGGCATTTCTATCTCTGGTACCCCCAATTTATATTGTAAAATCAATGCTAATTTAACTCCGGGTCCATTTGTATACTCTCTGAGTTACAGACCCATAAGGGGCCATTTGGTTCCAAACTATCATTTAGCTGGGTCCCCCCTGGTACTCCCTCAAGTACCCCTGGGGGTCCCCTTACCCCACTTTGGGAAACACTAAAATGCAGTTTATAGTTAAGGGACGCAATAAAACAACGACCTCTGCATCCACAGGATGCACTAATGTAGTGTTTTTATTCTAGTTTATTTTGCTAGCTTTAGTTATAATAATCGTGTTCAGCATCAAATGTTCAGCATTTGCTTTGCACTGAAAATAATTGTAATTTGAAAATAAATAATGATTCACTATGGTGTAAACTGTAAAGGTTCTCTCTCTTGTCTGTCTGTTCCCAAATATTGCTTCAGTACTGCTTCACATGACCAGCTACAGTAGCCTAGACAGATGCAGTTTATAATATGTTGAGGTGAGGTCGTGAGGATGTCCAATATGGAAACAGTGGGCTGGGAACTGCTTTTTTGTTGGAAAGCAGTAATTCTCAAATGTGTGTGTGTGTGTGTGTGTGTGTGTGTGTGTCGGGGGAAAGTCAAAGACCCCCAACTGTGACAGGCACTGTAGTACTAATAAAATGCATAGCTAAATAAATGGAGAATTACAAAGTGAGAGACATCTGAGCCTCCTGTCAAAAGATGGCTCTGATCAACCAGGAATCAGGATAGCCCTAGCCCCATATGTTCCCTCTCCCTACGCTCATTCTGTAGCTCCGAGATGAGGTCACACACTGGGCCCCTCCCACCGCGTTTCAGAAACGGCGCAAGTTTCCGCTATGTAAGTTTCTTACCCTGATGCCACGATTAATCCAAACGTGAAGGAGACGTGAAGGGTTTACACTAATTCAACCATAACAACGCCCAAGAAAATACAACTAGAGATTTGAACCGAGCCTTTACGTCCCGTATTTTGTCAGTCGCTTCCATGTTTATCAAGGAAGTTGAAAAGCTTTAGCGCCTCCCCTGGTCGAAATTTCAAACTGACTTCAGTTCACTCGACATGCACGCGCACACGCACACTAGTGCTACACTGTTGCCTGCTAATGAGAGAGAGAGGAGAGGAGGGGGGGAGTTGCACCACTCAATTTTTTATATTCGTGTCATTATGTTGTGTTTTGTCAGCCCTTACCTGTATGAGTAATGCAAAAGAAAAAATAAACCTTGATTATACTCTATTCTGCAGTGCTAATGCTTTAAATGGAGTTTTAAAGACTTTTGTCTGGAAACTCCTTTCCACAGAACTGCACATAACAGAGCAATACAACACAGGAACAAAAGATGAAGCGAAGGAGAAAGCTGCCAAGCTTGCATATAATGAGATATGTGGCAATAAATCCAAAGAGGTCAGTGGTGCCATAGCTGAGGAAATGAGGCTCTGTCTGTACTTTGCACCACACATAATAAGCTTAGTTAACTGTTCATGTATTATTACTACGTTGTTTTCTTTGCAGTGTCAGTCGGGAATATCAGTAACACATGTGACTCAGTCTGCACCAGTTAACTACACACGTTGGCTCAGTGACTATGCTAGACGCGAGAAGTTACGAATCAACCCTGTAAGGCAAGTAGTGAACACACTGTCTCTACTATGCATAGTAATGCTATTCTATAATATGTATTAAAGGGACACTTCACCCTTTTTGCTAAAACATATGTTAATGACGTTTAGAAGATTTAGAACACTTTCCTGCGGGTCTTTATGTGTGCAATAGGTGGTTTTAGATATTTTAGATTGTAGCAGTGTCTCTGATGTCATGGACACTGGGCTCACTTACTTCCTGGACTACAATTTCCATAATGCTTTGGTGCACTGCTCCTCCTTGTGGATAGTGGGAGGGCTGTCTTACTGAGACAACATGTAGTCCAGGAAGTAAGTGAGCCCAGTGTCCATGACATCAGAGACACACTGGGCTTACTGCTACAATCTAGAATACACATAAACACCCCCAGGAAAGTGTTCTAAATCTTTTAAACGTCATTAACATTTATTTATTTATTTTGCAAAAAGGTGTCCCTTATAAGTCAACATTTACAAGGGCACTAAATAATAATTTTGTGATATTAGAGGTTGCAAGTTTGTGATTGGTGATAAGGACTACCCTATTGCCTTCGGAGGAACCGGAGGAACCCAGAATGAAGCAAAAGAGGAAGCTGCCAAACATGCATAAGAGATATGTGGTACCCAACAGAAACAGGTAAGCCATGGCTGAGGAAACCTGTACATTAACCTATAAAGACAGATTGATGAAAAAGTGAAAAGAGCTTGTGTGATGTTTTAATAATGAAACTGTCAGGATGAAATAGACATTTTTGTAATCTGATCTCAGGTCAGCCTTTCAAACATGAAGCGATATAACGCGACTGTAGTTCATTTTCAATGAGACCTGCGTTTTCACACGGAGCACTGGGGAGCAGTCGCGGTGCGACAACGCAAGCGTATTTACGCGAGCGCGGTCCCGTGAATTGGTTGCGCACGTGCTCGTTTCGTGCACACGCCCGCGACTCACCAGACCTGGATACTGTTTAGCTTTTTGTTAACGCTTGCGTTGTCGCGCCCCTCTTGAGCAGACCTGGAGGAGACCTGTCGTTGATCCAGGCTAATACGCCTGCGTTCCTCGCTTCCCTTTGAAAGGCCCTTTAATCTCAACCTGCTGTACAGTACTGCAAATAATCATACGGTTTCTTTTTCAAGACTATAGATGAGAATGGCTGTTGGCGGTTTTGAGGCGAACTGTAGTCTGTATCGTGTCTGAATAGTACGGATGATCCACGGGGAAGCCCCGGATATCCGCCATTGTGACAGATGACGTGTCAAAGGGTTCCCTGTGCTCGTCAGCGTGGTGCATTGCCGCCTGCCTAGGGGGAGACTTACCTTGTGTGGAATGTCGCCCTCTAGTGGATTTTCCTGGTAGTGAAGAAACATTTTGGCGTGGAGCTTCTGGCCTGTGCCAGGCTGCCAGCCTTTGCTGACACAGTGTGGGTTATCTGTCCCACTGGGGTTTTGCCCTTCAGAGTTGGTTTTATTGTTGTTTTGTGTTTTCTTTATTGAACAACTTAAAACAGGCACATGTGGTGAATTGCACATTTGAACAACATTTTGGGTCTGTACAGCAGTGCTCACAGCACTGTGTACAGCCCATTTTAAGCGCTTTAGCGCAGGCTCTGAGGTGAGATCCGTGATCCCCCCCTCTGGCCTTGAACTCTGAGTGTGGGGAAGATGACCCGGCCCGGACAGGTCATTTACGCTTCCCCTGGCCTCGCCGCCTCGGCCCCTGGGAGCGCTCTTGGCCTTGTAGGGCGGTGGAGAGGTGCACGTCTTTTGTTGAGTTTCAACCGGCACCTGAGTTCGGCGGCGGCGTCTTTCCTCGGGCTGGGGTTCCCTCGGCAGCGACATGGTTGCTTGTCGAGAGAGGAGTCCGAGTCATTAACACCCACAGGTTTATATTCCTCGTGGTGTGTTGAAGAGAATACCACAGGCGTAGCTGCCTAGTAGCGCGAAGCTAACTATCGATAGCTTTAGGCTAACAACACTAGCTTAGCTAGAGAGAAAAAGGCGCGAGCTACTTTTTTTCAACGAGCGAGCAGCAACAAGTTGGCTAAAACTCACTTGTGTAGTAGTTCGGCTTTTTCCTCGAGAAGAATATTCTTCTGTTTTGCTTCGAGAGTGTGCCAGAGATCTCACGGTCCTAAAGAATTAGTCTCTCGGCCGAGTTTATGAGATATATGAGTGTGCACACACTGTGGAAGTTTAGAGTTCATTCTATCAGCATAGCAGAAGAAAAGTCGAGCGTGAGGGTCCGATGACGTAGCCACGTCCGCTTTATACGGCGTGGGCGTAGCTTCCTACGATACCCCCAAGAGCCCAGGACAGCAACATTCTAGAATTTTCTGTCCTGGGAGCACATAAAATAATGTTCTGCAGCTAGGTTTTGAAGGAAACCTACCCATAAACGAAAGGTATTTCGTGAAATTTCTATTTAATACAACACTGAATAGAAACTTGGAAAGCAGCCTGGAGTGGATTCTGGAAGCACTGACTGAATGAAGACAGAAGCTCGGAATAGAAAGCGAAAAGACAGTTGTCACGTCACTTTGGACATTTCTTATAGCTTTATTATTCAGTGTTACCTGATTCTGTTATGGAATTATCGAATTACGTTGTTAAACTAAACGAATATGCACAGAAAACCAACTTGCAACTCCTATACGAGGAGGTTGGATCTGTTGGTCCTGATCATATTAAAACGTAAGTTGAACATTAAAAGTCAAACTGTGGTCTATAGTGACGTTTTATACTACCTGTTCGGGTTATAAGCATGGTGTAGCTTTCTTGAACTAGCCTAAGATTTAGACTCGTAATGCTAATTCATTGGTAAAAGTATGCTAAATAACTCATTTTTAGACCAATCGATACTACGGTAGTATCGATTCTGACATTTTCAATCTACGATCTCAGAATCGATAAATACATCTACGAGAGTCTAAATGTGTGCCGTGTACTATATATCCATATGGTAAATTGGACTTTGACTGAGTAATCTAGCTCAGGCACTGGTGCCAACCTTGGCACAAAGGAGGGTGATCACTGGCACACTGGCATGGGAAAAAAAACTATTACCGGTAAATAAACAATTAAAAAAATGTCAAATAAATGAATTCACTCATATTTGTAAGTAAATTACATCCTGCACATCATTCAACATTCATTAAAACTCTGAACTCTGACTGGGGAGGGAGATAGGAGGCCTGATCTAATGAGTCTAATATGATCAATATAACAATGTGAAAGAATATTTAAAAAGGGAAAAGGTTATATTCGTAGACAATCAAAACATGTTGTGGTGTCATTAAAGTGACACACTGACTATCTAGAAACTAAAAACATGGCACTTTGTTTCATAAAGGTTGCAGACCCCTGATCTAGCTGACTTCCCAAGTTCCCATACGTTTTATTTATCGCCACCAGGGGGGGGGGGGGGCTTGACTGAGAAATACTGAAATTAATTCACTGGGGTGACGTCGACCAATGAAACTGGACTGGATAATATGTGCGTGATGGCAAGAGACCCTGGCCTTGACACTGTTTTGTTGTTGTTTTTTTATAGCTCTGAAAACACATTGACAACTCTACCACATAACCCAAAACTTAACTATACAAATATGCTACCTAACCTTTATGTGTATGTATGTATTTAATACTAAACACATACACATGTTTAAACTAAACACACAACACCAGTTGTGTATGGTGCAGCAGCTTTCTAATGCTGCATTCCCAAAATTTCCCATGCAACTGGTGCACTGATCCTCCCTGAAGTACCCTTGAGCAAGGCTGTAAGGCACTCTACTGTCTGGGGCAACTGAACTTGCTTGTTATGTCAACCCTCTCCTTCAACCAGTCCATCACACTAAGCTGAAGTATGACATTTATTATTGAGCAGTGCCTCCGCTCCATTACGTAGCTATGTGTGTCCCTATGCTATGTATGTCTACGTGTCCCAGCACGGAATGAGCACGGAAAGTTGCAACATCATTTCTAGACCGTTTCGGACACGGGAAGGCTCGCCAGAACCGGGCCGCCCACCTGCCCATGTTCCTGCGGGTCTGGGCCAGCCCCCTGGGGGTCTGGATGTTGCCCCTGGGGACCCCCACACACTACAGTTGCACCGCTCACTTCACAGAGGTGTGATTTTATAATTATTTTGAGTCATGTTTCTTTGCTAAATATTGCCCCAATAATCCACAGATTCACCCTAAGAGTTGTGATCAATGGTCAACCCTATCCCGACGGTGTGGGAAAGAATAAGAAGGAAGCCAGACAGAATGCAGCGAAACATGCCCTGAACAGCATGGAGCAAACGGATCCTGCTGACTCTGTGAGATTCTCTTGCATCTTTGTCAGTTTTCTTTGGTCAATTAATTAATTTGTTAAAAAAATAGGGACTGTTTACTGTACATGTTATTTTCTTCACAGATGGGAATATCTGAGTCAGATGTAGTAACTCAACCTGCACCAGAACACAGCTTCGGAAAGACAAATTTCATTGGAATTGTCAACCACTACTGTCAGAAGACCAACCTCTATTCCGACTACAGAATCGTGAAAAGAAGTGGTCTACCTCATTGCCCTCAGTATGTGTGATGGAAACCAAATATATACCATATTACATTCTCTTAACTTTGGATGGATTATGAGAACATTAAAATGTAAAGCCTCTGATCCCAATATTTTCCTCCGTGCATGCACCTACACACAGATTCTTCTACCAGTTGGTCATTGATGGTAAAGAGTACCCAGTGGCTGAGGGAAACAGTGCCAAGGAAGCCAAGCAAAACGCAGCTCAGCTGGCCTATGCTGCTCTTCAAGAACAGTCGGACTGGAGCAGCCAGGTATTCCCCTTTGTCTATTCATTTGGTTTGCAAACTATGTAAACTGATTGACAGAACCTCTGCAGTACTTTATTAGTGTGCAGTTAACCCGCTTCAGAACCTTTGTAAAGAGTCAATCACCAGGCTGGCTGCAATGAGCACCACGTATGAAATGCAGTTTGCACAGAGCAAGTTCAGTAAAGGAACTCTTGCTGGTGGCCGACCTATTAGTCGATTATCTAATTAACATTCACATCATCCTCAAAACTAAAGCCCTGACAAGAAAACAACTGAAAACAAAACATGGTACGTACACAGGACAAAACATAAGGGCACTAAAAACGACAAGACAACCACTTGACAGGCAGACCTCTCCTTTAAATATAAATATGTAATTACCAAAACAGTTGAGTGTGTGTGTGTGTGTGTGTGTGTGTGTGTGTGTGTGTGTGTGGGTGTGGGTGTGGGTGTGTGTGTGTGTGTGTGTGTGTGTGTGTGTGTGTGTGTGAGACAGTGTGTGTAATATGTGGCAGCTGTGGCTTATCGCTATAGAGCCATTTTTTTGTGGAGCATGTTGTAAAATGTTGACAACCATGTACTTATTTGTTGTGTCTTTCAGGTGTCCCTCAAGTCGGCAATGTCTGAAGATTCACCATCCAATGTCTCTGTAGCCTCAAACACGTAAGACATTGAACAGCTCAGATGTTGGTGGTGGACGGTGGTGGTGGTGAGAATCTGCCTACTAATGTCTCTGTATTATTCAAGGTCCCTCGATGCAACATCACAAAGCATTCCAACAACCGGAAGTGAGTCAGTAATATCACAAAGCCCGGCAAGAACCGGAAGTGACTCAATAATATTCACAGATTCTGCTGATCCTCCCAAGGTTAGTTTGTTACTTCCAGTATGCAATTTGCATTTTTTTGTAATTTGTGTAAACATTCAAATCTATGTTCTGTAGTGCACATTCATATTTCAATATTTCCCTGTTCACTCGCTTGCTAACTTGTACTGGAAGGGCATTAACTAAATATAGACAAACACCTGTTACTAGCTGCAGTATATCTCACTGCTGATTTAAGAGTGCTGGAGTATATTTGTAAGAAAATGCTACATGTCTTTAACTTTGTTCTCATTGACTCATTGTCATCTATTTCTTTTCCCACTGTTCAGCCAGAAATTCCTGACGTTAAGCCCAAAATAAGGTAAGCAGGTTTCGGAACACCCCAAGCCTATAATACTGTACATTTTCCATAATGTCTGCAATTGATCCATCCACTTGTTTCACTAGACTTGCATCAAATTTCCATGGGATACCTGACAAGACCAAAGAGGTAGCCCACTGAACTAAATATTCAAGGATTTATATTAACGGTCAAACATTTACATGATATGCATTATTTGTCTTATTTTATCCTTAGGCTGGTGTGATTGACAATTTAAATGTAAAGAATACAGAACATAGTCCTGGAGGTACTTCTAACCAATCATCAGCAGAATCAAGGTATGGCAAATATTAAACACACAAATAAATACCATGTTGCACGTTATGTGTGTTTCTATGTTTATCATTGATACCGCTTCATAATCTATATTTTTACCATGTTCTACTATTTGTGTTTATCTCAATAGATTCTTATCAGAGTTTGATTCAATTGAGAGTCTTGGAAAAGGCGGCTTTGGCCGTGTTTATAAGGCTAGACAAAAGCTTGAGGAGAGGTGTTATGCTGTAAAGATTGTGCGCTATAAAGAGTAAGTATTTTGTGTATACAGTTTATAAAGCCTAATTCATACTTTGTAGTATGAAGGTGTTGCTTGCCGGCAAGAACTGATTTCCAAGTTAACATGTTAAGTAAGCGTATGTGTTAAGCCCAACACACACCGGGTGCGCAGCGACGCGGCTGGAAAATAGATAGGCATATCGGAGCGTCAGGCGAGGCGACGTGTGTTGGGCTTAAGTTACTGATACGGTTGAATTAAAGGTTTCAAATTAATTACATAATTGAATTCTTTGCCATCAGAAAAGCCAGAAGAGAGGTGGGTGCATTGGCCCATCTTCAGCATCCTAACATAGTCAGATACAGCACGGCTTGGACTGAAAATACATGCTACATGTATGACTCTGCTACTGACAGTTACAGCACTTCACAGTAAGGCTCTTTCATGTTGTTATATATAAGAATGAAAATCCCCTGATCAATTGTATACATTTATTATCTATTTTTGTTTTTTTTACGTCACTACTGAAGGTCTAGCACCGATTCACCGACCCGGTTCCTATACATTCAGATGGAGTTATGTGATAAGAAAACACTTAAGGTGTGGATAGATGAGAGGAACGTGACTCGACGAGACCCCAGGAGACAGGAAGAAAGTCTTCCTATTAAACAACAAACAGTTAGCGGGGTAGAATACATCCACTCTAAGAAACTCATCCACAGGGATCTGAAGGTGACGGTGAACTCAGAACTCAGATCTTCATTTTTCTTTGCCTCATATCAGTGGTTATATTTGATAATGTATTTGTGTTTACTGTGTTCTGTTCATGGTGTTCATTTAGCCTGCCAACATCATGTTTGGACGTGATGGAGAGGTGAAGATTGGTGATTTTGGGTTGGTCACAGATGAGGATAACGACAGTGACGAAAACCTTCTGGAGAGGACAAAAAGCACAGGAACTAGGTCTTACATGGCACCTGAACAAGTAAGAGATGTACTAATATGGTTTTTGCAAAGCACTTGCCTACAATCTCTGCCATGTTAATGTTCAAATGTATGTTGTTGTTTGTTCCTTTCATTATCATGTTGTTCTTCTATGATAGAGAAACGAGAGCACTTACGACAGAAAAGTGGATATATTCGCTTTGGGCCTGATATATTTTGAACTCCTCCAGAAGATCTATTCTGGTTCAGAGAGAGTAGGGGTGAGTCTTTTTATGATAATTAACCACTATTAATCTTATCATTTATTTGTGTGTGTGTGTGTGTGTGTGTGTGTGTGTGTGTGTGTGTGTGTGTGTGTGTGTGTGTGTGTGTGTGTGTGTGTGTGTGTGCGCACGAGAGTGTCTCAGTTTCTATTTCTTCTCTTTACAGTTTCATTTAAATTTAGTATCATGACTTCTTGGCCATTTTTGTTTTGTTTTTGTTCACCCATTTCTATTTAGTTTTGATAGTGTTCGTTTTATGTTTTTACTTTGACAAAAACCCTGCACCACCCTCCCTTGAAGGACCAATAAAATACTGCAAAAACATGACATGTTTAACATGAATGGCATTTATTGACATAAGTTATTTTAAATCTACCCAACCCTCCCTAGGAATGATTGCCTTGCCTGTTCTCCATTTTGACGGCATTGATGAATCACTGCTAGGCATGTTCAAATTCAGCCAACCCTATAACATGTTTGATCTCTTTAAACATTGGAAGTGGGCAAACGGCAAAAAAGCATGCACTTAAACTTGTCAAGAATGTGCCAAGAACGAGCATCCTCTTCAGTAACTTAATCCGAAACAATCAGCACTCAGTATAGTGCAGGGGTCCTCAACTAGAAATGATGAAGGTCCACAAATATTTTTTTGAATAAGACCGAGGTCCGGTCCCATGAGGTCCGGTCCCATGCGGCGTCCATCGGAGAGCGGGGCTCTATGCCCGTTTAGTATGGTCAAGCCAAGCTTATACAAATCAGATCCCCTTCCAACCAACCAATAATGGGGTGCAGAGTGCAGGCCCGGAGTGGAACTCCAAATCAGGCCGGGAGTTATACGCCCTGGCAGGCCACACTGTGCGCGCGCACAGCGCGCGCCAGAATTTTGGGGGACCTTGGGGGACATTTTGGGGGCCTTTGCAGCAATTTCACATGAGAAATACAGCCCAGGCCGTAGCGTAACGGTCTGGGCACCGGACTGGTGATCCAGTCGCAGTGTGCCGCGGGTTCGACTCCCGGACCCGACACGGCCTTTACTGCATGTCATCCCCCCATCTCTCTCCCGTTTCCTGTCAGCCTACTGTCTGTCCCTTCAAAAAAATCAATAAAAAAGGCGTAAGCCGCAAAAAAAGAAAAAAAAAAAAAAAAAAAAAAGAAATGTACCATCCGGTCCGCCAGTTGAGTACCCCTGGTATAGTGCATGAAAATAAGTGTTTTGTTTAGTTTGACAGTTTTACACTGTGTAAGACTGTAAGTAATACGTATTAGTTTAATAACCTTGATTGTTACATTGTACATGTCTGACTATACCATGCTGCCATACTCATATGACTGAATTAATTATAGATTTGGAGGAGGGTCAGAAATCGGGAGTTTCCAGATGATTTCTCTAAGAAGTTTCCTGGTGAGGTATGTACATTTTAAATATATGACTGTGCAGCCATTTAGATTTAGGGCCCTATTTATGCCAGAGCTATACCCCTTGTTGTGGCTGATAATAATTTACCAATAAATTACTCATGCCGGCAGGCTAAACCTGGGAGCTAAAACAAACTGTAATGACGCGCAATAAAACAATGATAAAATGATTCATATCCAATCAAGCTCAAAGTTTAAAACGTTTATATAGCTCAGTGCACAAAATATTACAATACAATAAATAAATATATATATATGCAATAAATATGTGCAAAGAATCTAATAAATAACAATCAAACAGTGAGCAAACAAAACGTGAATGAATCAAACTAACAAAGTATATGTGCGGTCAACAAAGTGTATCCTCCCAGCTCACCCTGCCTCCAAGTTCAAACAGCCTTAGGGGCGAGCTGGTTCAGACACCCATATTTGTTGACTACCAAGGGCCACCCACAGAGACGCTCCCACCAATAACGGAACGTCAATGCCCACACCCATCACCAACCAAGTGACAATTACTGTATATAAGCATTCTTTGGCTCCTACACCCCTTATCCCTAAACATCTTATCCTTTTTTACTATTTTGAAAAACATGATAGTTCAAATAGCCAATCTACAAGCTCAGAATGTGTCGATGTAGATCGGTTAGTTGAACAATTAAAAAAGGGGGGGCAAAGAAGTTTAGGGATAAGGGGCATAGCATGGCGAAAATAGGGCCCTATTAGTCTTATTAATATGTACATCAGTACATGTACATAGAGGCGTTCATTAGTTTGCAATTTTGTTGTTGTTGATGTGTTGCAGGAACGACTGATCAAGTCAATGCTGTGTGAGAAGCCTGAAGACCGACCAGAAGCAAGTCACGTGAAGAAAGAGCTGGAAAAGTGTGCTTTGGCACTTGCAGACAGAGATGTGCACCAAGACACTAAGACTGTATGAGTAGAATAGATGGTGTGTGTAACTGTCCCAGCAATGGGTATTTTGTACTTTTCTATTTCTATTTGCTATTATATTTTCTATCTATTTTCTATTCTATTTTTATTGCATATGGGAACATTTTTGGGTACAAATTGTATGTGCATGCCGTGTGTGGTGCCTGGTCCTTAATGCCTGGTTAATTATGACGTGTTGAGGGCGTGCAGGAAGAGCCTGTGAGTAGCATTAATGGCACCGGTGTGAGCTGGCTCAGGCAGTTTCAAGCTGAGTCGCGGGGTTGAGAGGAGCTCTGCTAACGGCACAAAGAGTGTCCGTAATAATATAAATATAAGAGAATTGAAGAGTAGCTCCTAAAAGAATCGGCAGAAGGCGCACACGGTACGTTACATGTTGTTGGTCTCTGTGTTTGTAAATAGTGTTGTAGTTCCATCAATTGTTTGTTTGTTTAAGTTTCATTGTGTTTGTTTACCATAAATCCGGAAGTCATGATTGACCAAGTTACAACAAGGACATTCAAAATGCATAGTTCATGGTGTTTAAAAGAATATTTGTATGTTTGTTTTGCAGTTTTTCACGGTGTCAAAGGGGACGAAATAAAACGACCTTAAAGACATCTGTTGGAGCGTTGTCATATTTCTGCTGGCTAGGAGCCGCTACAGTGTGGTTCCCAAACTTTTTCACGTCAAGGACCCCCAAATTGACACTAATGAGCCTGCGGACCCCCATTTGAAAAATATATGCCAGGGACCGCCATAAGAGAAGATTTTTGACGGCTCTAGCGGTTATTCTCAACCTGTTTAATTTCAAGGACCCCCAGTTTGACATGCATTAGTCTACGGATCCCCATTTAATGGCATTTCTATCTCTGGTACCCCCAATTTATATTGTAAAATCAATGCTAATTTTGAGAGTGTACAAATGGAACCAAATGGACCCGGTAGGGTCCATTTGGTTCCATTTGTATACTCTGAGTTACAGACCCATAAGGGTCCATTTGGTTCCAAACTATCATTTAGCTGGGTCCCCCCTGGTACTCCCTCAAGTACCCCTGGGGGTCCCCGTACCCCACTTTGGGAAACACTAAAATGCAGTTTATAGTTAAGGGACGCAATAAAACAACGACCACTAATGTAGTGTTTTTATTCTAGTTAATTTTGCTAGCTTTAGTTATAATAATCGTTTCTTCTTTTTTCTACATGAATATAACCACATTATAACCATATGAAATGGGAGTTAAATGCTGCAATTTGTAAAAATTACAATATGACTCCTAACGTCGTTGAAGTGGGACTCATAAAATGTCCCTGGGACTCATCTAAAAGACCATCCCTGCATCCCGGGACTCATTACACTGTTACTGTATTGCTTTTAAACAGGTAATGAACTACTGGGAAAACTATTTTCAGTAAATGATGTTCAGCATTTGCTTTGCACTGAAAATAATTGTAATTTGAAAATAAATAATGATTCACTATGGTGTAAACTGTAAAGGTTCTCTCTCTTGTCTGTCTGTTCCCAAATATTGCTTCAGTACTGCTTCACATGATCAGCTACAGTAGCCTAGACAGATGCAGTTTATAATATGTTGAGGTGAGGTCGTGAGGATGTCCAATATGGAAACAGTGGGCTGGGAACTGCTTTTTTGTTGGAAAGCAGTCATTCTCAAATGTGTGTGTGTGTCGGGGGAAAGTCAAAGACCCCCAACTGTGACAGGCACTGTAGTACTAATAAAATGCATAGCTAAATAAATGGAGAATTACAAAGTGAGAGACAGTGTGCCTATCTGAGCCTCCTGTCAAAAGATGGCTCTGATCAACCAGGAATCAGGATAGCCCCAGGTGGTCTATTTTGAAAGCATCCGTGATAAACCCTCACAATGTGTTTATACAGCTGCCTGATAGCCTTAGACCTTCAGTTCTAGTCGGTCACTTTGGTGAGAGAAATACAGAGTTAAAGTTATATGTACAATTATGACTAAACATAGTTATGAATATGCTATGATATGATTCAACTACTCTAATGGGGACCCTGAAATTAAAACGTTTGAGAAACACTTATTTAAAAGTCAGGGAGAGTGCTATAATCTGCGCCCCCTATAGGTTATTTTATGCATGATCCCATGATTACTTATGATTATCACGGAAATCGAAACTGATCTTGTTCTTCCTAGAAAGTGACAGAAAGTTCCAGCAAAGCAGTGCTGCAGGAGAGATCGACCCGACTGGAACTGTACTTCACTGAAGACAGAACTTAAGCTCCGATTTCGATTAAAAAATAATTACAGTTTGTCGCTACATTTGAATAGTGTTTTGTTCATATAGCTTTGTTTAGTGTTGTTGTTTAATTCTACAATGAATGACAATGCAAAACCGCACGAAGATGCACAGGAAACAGCTGGATTAAGACATCGATACGACGAGGTTGCCTCTGGCCTTGCTCATATTAAAATGTAAGTTGAATAATAGGCCTATAGCAATTAAGTCTGTCTGCCACACGGGCATGGACAGGGCATGCTACAGTCAGTCGATACTGAAATCACCACATCATGCATGGGCGGTTTTGTTTATGTTATTGACTGTCTTTAGCTTTAGCCATATTAAGTGTCAGGAGGGAATATATAACACCTGGTCTCAAACTTATCATGATGTGATCATTTCTTGTTTCGTTTCCGTATGTCGCTTTGCAAATGTTGCAGAAATAATCCACAGATTCACCCAAAGAAGTTGTGATAAATTGCATTACTTATCCCAACAGTGTTGGAGAGGATAAGAATGAAGCCAAACTGAATACAGCGAAACATGCCCAGAACAGCAAGCAAACACATCCTGGTGACTCTGTAAGATTCACACCTTTTTTTTACCAAGTTTACAAATGGCCAATAATCTGTTAAAAATGTGTCCCAGTTCTCTGTACAGTATGTCTTATTAATATGCTGTTTTCTTTACAGACATCAGTTATAACTGCACCTGTACCAGTTAATCAAACAGCTGTCACTCCACCCAACCTCACACGTTGGCTGAGTGACTATGCTTATCTCAAGAAGGTCTCTATAAGGCCTGTTAGGTAAGTATTGCAAGTTGCAACACACTCTCTACTCTTATGTATCTTTAGTATATCTTTATGTTCATTGTCTGACTGGCCGAGAATATCTTTTGCATCCTGTCTGTCTGTCCGTCCGTCCGTCCGTCCGTCCGTCTGTGATCAGCTAATGTCCGGCACCACTGGCTTCATCACAGCGTAACAGTGCACACACTCTCCCTGGATGCCAGAGCTGAACCTCTGCCCTAAAACATGAGCCTGTTATAGTGCCACCAGGAGGCGAATCTTTTCAAAACGACAGTATACTCTCCTACAGATTTTGTCCAAATATCAAAATCTCTATAGTCATTAAACAAAACAGGTCTTTCAGATTTTTGAGTGGTGCAACCACTCCAAGGAACAGCAATGTCCGTGTTCACCTATGTGTTCACCTATGTGGCCATGAGCACCGCACCAGTATATGACTATGAGTACCACTAGTGGCGCTGTTGTGCCAGAAACAGAGAGAGAGATAGAATTAGTGCTACACTGTTGCCTGCTAATGAGAGAGAGAGGAGAGGAGGGGGGGAGTTGCACCACTCAGTTCACACGGTTGTGATTTTTTATATTCGTGTCATTATGTTGTGTTTTGTCAGCCCTTACCTGTATGAGTAATGCAAAAGAAAAAATAAACCTTGATTATAGTCTATTCTGCAGTGCTAATGCTTTAAATGGAGTTTTAAAGACTTTTGTCTGGAAACTCCTTTCCACAGAACTGCACATAACAGAGCAATATAACAGTAATACAATCATTGAAAGACAGACAGCATTCAGGCCTGTTCAGCAAAGCCTGCTGTTTAAGGCAGCTACAGTATAGTGTGACTGCATTTATCAGGCTTTTCCTGAAGCGAGCCTCAATGTTCTGTACCACTGCCTCGAACTACATTGTTAAGTCACCATTGTTAACATTGTTACGTCACCATTTACTAAATAATACTTTTGTGCCATTAGGTGCTGTAAGTTTGTGATTGGCGATAAGGAATACCCAACTGCCTTTGGAGGAATTGGAGGAACAAAAGATGAAGCGAAGGAGGAAGCTGCCAAGCTTGCATATAATGAGATATGTGGCAATAAATCCAAAGAGGTCAGTGGTGCCATAGCTGAGGAAATGAGGCTCTGTCTGTACTTTGCACCACAGACACCTCAGTCTGTGGTGCAAATAATAAGCTTAGTTAACTGTTCATGTATTATTACTACGTTGTTTTCTTTGCAGTGTCAGTCGGGAATATCAGTAACACATGTGACTCAGTCTGCACCAGTTAACTACACACGTTGGCTCAGTGACTATGCTAGATGCGAGAAGTTACGAATCAACCCTGTAAGGCAAGTAGTCAACACACTGTCTCTACTATGCATAGTAATGCTATTCTATAATATGTATTAAAGGGACACTTCACCCTTTTTGCTAAAACATATGTTAATGACTTTTAGAAGATTTAGAACACTTTCCTGTAGGTCTTTATGTGTGCAATAGGTGGTTTTAGATATTTTAGATTTTAGCAGTGAGCCCGGTGTCTCTGATGTCATGGACACTGGGCTCACTTACTTCCTGGACTACAATTCCCATAATGCTTTGGTGCACTGCTCCTCCTTGTGGATAGTGGGAGGGCTGTCTTACTGAGACAACATGTAGTCCAGGAAGTAAGTGAGCCCAGTGTCCATGACATCAAAGACACACTGGGCTTACTGCTACAATCTAGAATACACATAAACACCCCCAGGAAAGTGTTCTAAATCTTTTAAACGTCATTAACATTTATTTATTTATTTTGCAAAAAGGGTTAAGTGTCCCTTATAAGTCAACATTTACAAGGGCACTAAATAATAAATTTGTGATATTAGAGGTTGCAAGTTTGTGATTGGTGATAAGGACTACCCTATTGCCTTCGGAGGAACCGGAGGAACCCAGAATGAAGCAAAAGAGGAAGCTGCCAAACTTGCATATGAAGAGATATGTGGTACCCAACAGAAAGAGGTAAGCCATGGCTGAGGAAACATGTACATTAACCTATAAAGACAGATTGATGAAAAAGTGAAAAGAGCTTGTGTGATGTTTTAAGGGCCTTTCAAACATGAAGCGATATAACGCGACTGTAGTTCATTTTCAATGAGACCTGCGTTTTTACACGGAGCACTGGGGAGCAGTCGCGGTGCGACAATGCAAGCGTATTTACGTGAGCGCGGCCCTGTGAATTGGTTGCGCACGTGCTCGTTTCGTGCACACGCCCGCGACTCACCAGACCTGGATACTGTTTAGCTTTTTGTTAACGCTTGCGTTGTCGCGCCCCTCTTGAGCAGACCTGGAGGAGACCTGTCGTTGATCCAGGCTACGCCTGCGTTCCTCGCTTCCCTTTGAAAGGCCCTTTAATCTCAACCTGCTGTACAGTACTGCAAATAATCATACGGTTTCTTTTTCAAGACTATAGATGAGAATGGCTGTGGCACGTCAGCTCCACGAAAGGACACGCAGAAACATGTTTCAACAGTCTAGTAAGTAAGATTTTAATATACAGTACTATCATAAGTTTTCACATTGATATTTTTGCAAAACATTTAAAGAAATCTTTGCCGTTTTGAGTCAGATGTTGATCGTTTGTCTCCATTATCACAGTGAGAAATCAGAGAAATTTTATTTGAGCCCTCCAGTTCAAGAAAGCAGACAGGTATGTCCTTTTATCTATTAATTTATATTAAAAACATTTTGACAGAACATACACAGTAGCCTATAGGATATATTAGTTTGCATAGATCCCTCAAACATTTTGTGAACAATCAACCACCAGAATTAGCCGCACTGATTACCTGAACTATAATAAAAAGGTGGAGGTACACATGAGTTTCTTCTTTTCAATCTTCTTTTCAGTTTGCATGTTTGCAATCTGCTGAGCCTCCTCCCGCCCATGTTTTTTGAGATTCCTTCATTATTGCCTAAAGTCATGTTTATCACACATTTGTACTGGACGCAATAATAAGAAGACAATGAAAAAAAATCATCATTATTTAATATTTTATTTACATGATATATGCTTGTTACTTATTTTTTCTTCAGGAAGGTGTGATTGTCAGTAACCAATCAGCAGTCTCGAGGTATGTCAAATTTAAACCTTGATTTGCAATGCTGTGCGTTACGTGCATTTCGATGTTTATCATTAATACTGATATTATGTTTACCTCTATGAGTTTAGGTTTGTATCAGAATTTGATTCAATTGAGCGTATTGGCAAAGGAGGATTTGGCAAAGTTTACAAGGCAATGCAAAAGTGTGAGCAGACGTTTTACGCCATAAAGATAGTGCGCTATAAAGAGTAAGTATTTTATTTATACACTGTAAATATGAAATTGTATAATTGTAAAAAGATATTTAAGTGTCAGATACTGACAGTTACAATTGAATTGAAATGAATTATGTGAGTGCATTCTTTGCAATCAGAAAAGCCAGAAGAGAGGTGGGTGCATTGGCTGAGCTTCAGCATCCCAACATAGTGAAATACCACTCCCATTGGACTGAAGATACAGGCTACATGGATGACTCTGAGTCTGACAGTTACAGCACTTCCCAGTAAGTAATAATCTCTTTAGAAAACAATCTCTTCAGTCGTTTTGTATACTCGCACCTAATAAAAAGGCTTAAATTGTCTGTGCTGCTCCAGTGTCCTCTCTTTCTTCTCTTAACCCATTTAGGCATGACGTCGAAATTAAAAAAATGTCTTCTAAATCCTGACAGTTTTATGAAATACCTCATGTTTCTGTATCAGTGGTGCTCAATATTTCATGTCAAGGACCCCAAAAATTATATGTAATTGGCCACGACCCCCAACCGAAAATATGTTATTTCAGGAATCCCCCAGAAGCAAAGATTTGAGTTAAAAACGTTGGCTCTGAAAGAAAGATGTGCCACATTTTCACGATAATTTTTTTTTTGCAAACCTACAAGATTGTAGATCTGCTATTTTTCAATAGCTAAATTATAACATGCTTAAAACACCAAAAGGGGTTCCCGCCCAAAATGGGTTAAGTACAAATCTCCTTTGTTCAATTCTACACATATTTAACATTTTAATAGATAATGTGATTTTCTTTATTTCTCACTACTCTGTAGGTCTAGCAGTGATTCATCCACCAAGTTCTTATACATTCAGATGGAGTTATGTGATATTAAAACACTTAAGACGTGGATAGAACAGAGGAACCAGGCTGGAGAAGACCCCACGAGACAGAAAGAAAGTCTTCCTATTAAACACCAAATAATTATAGCGGTAGAATACATCCACCGCCAGAAGCTCATCCACAGAGATCTGAAGGTGACAGTGACTGAACTCAGAAAATCTTAATTTTTTCTTTGCTCAATATGAATCATGGCATTTGATATTGATTTGTGTTTACTGCTGTCCATGATCCTTCAACAATTAGCCTGCCAACATTATGTTTGGACATGAAGGAGAGGTGAAGGTTGGTGATTTTGGGCTGGTCACAAACGATAATGAGAGTGATGAGAGCCTGCAGGAGAGGACAGAAGGCACAGGAACGGTACCTTACATGGCACCTGAACAAGTAAGATCATCAACATTACTAAAAGCACTTGGTTCTATAATCTCTCTGCCATTTTGTATGTTTCTTATGTTGTTCTTTGTTCTATGATGTCTGTATATCTGTATATTGATTGATTAAAATATGTATTAACGGTTTGCAGAATTACAGTACAGTTCTGACCTGAGATCAGATTCTAAAAATGTCTTCTACATCCTGACAGTTTTCTGAAAAAGCTGTATCTATGTCAGTCGTTCTTCGATTTTTCAAAAATAGCAGACCTACAAGCTCGTATGAGCTTGTAGATCTGCTATTTTTCAATAGCTAAAGCGTAACATAATGCTAACACCAAAAAGGGTTCCCGCCCAAAATGGGTTAACTGTGAGTGGACGACCCGATATGATACCCCTGTTTCTATTTTTATTGTTTTGTTCTTCTATGACAGAAGATCCAGCCTACTTACGACAGAAAAGTGGACATATTTGCTTTGGGGTTGATATATTTTGAACTCCTTTGGAAGGTCGATTCTCGTATGGAAAAATCAAAGGTGAGTATCATTTATGAGTTAGATCCTTGTTTGGGCATCGTTAGCATGATACACACATGTGTAAATACATGTACTGTATAACAAGGTGATTTTAGTTTTTTTGTTTCTATTCACAGTTTCCCTTTCATTGTCAGTTTAGTTTAAGTTTAGTAACGTGAGGGATATAATTGTTTGTTGTACATGTCTGACCTACATGTCTATACCAAACTGAAATCCTCATGACTCAAATTACAGATTTTGACACAGCTAAAAAAACTGGAGTTTCCAGATGGTTTTTCTAAAAGGTTTCCTGGTGAGGTATGTACATTTGAAGTGTAGGAATTTGCTACTTTGTCTTATTAACATAATATAAAGGCTCCTCAGTCAACCTTGTTTTACTGTGTTGCAGCAAGGATTAATCGGGTCGATGCTGTGTAAGAAGCCAGAAGGCAGACCAGAAGCAAGTGAAGTGAGGAAAGAGCTGGAAGAATTAAGCAATATTACATGAGAGGGTGTGCTTGCATGGTTTCCTCTGCCATCGGTGTATGTGAATGGGTGAATGTAATACACAATCTATGTAAAACGCCTTGGATAAAGGCGCGATATAAATGCAGTTTATTTTATTTTATTGCAGTGCTTGTTTCTGGGTCTCTGTTTTTGCCCTGTGAGGTGTACCTTATTACTTGCGCAAGCAGCGCGTGCAAGTAATGTTATCAGTCAGGTGCTACGATGCTTATGTCCGGGGCCAGCATATGATATTACGTCATATGCTGGCACGAAGCTGACGTGCACGTGCAGGTATGTTTTCCGTCATGCTACGAAGTATATGTCCCATGACGATGATGACGTGATGAAGATATGTACCAATGTCCCTTAGAATGTATATGATATGACGTCATATGCTGGCCCCGGACATACGGAAGCAGACCGTGCAGGTATGTTTTCCGCGGATGTCCCATCTTAACAAAGTAGACAACTATCTGTTTACTTTTTGCGTTCTTTGTTTTTCTGCTTTAAGTATTTGTTTCTACGTTATTGTTTTTTCTGTACCCTGTTGATTGGAAAACAAAAAAAGCCATATGATTAAAAAGTATTAATCATAAAATAATTACTGTATTGCTTCAACAAATAATGAACCATTACATAATGAACAATTTTTTTAATGTATTTTAAATGTCCTGGCTTTGCTTTGCAATGAAAATGAAAATAAAGGATAATGATTTTTGAATGTTGTCTCTGTCTATTCCCAAATATGCTCACGTCCTTATCTCCATTTTCTTATTCATTTCAATTTCCTATTTATTCATTCTCAATAGTGTATATGCAAGAGCGTTTTGTGTTAACTGGTTTCTATTCCTATATTGAAATAGTCCACATGGTTTAAAGGGTATAATGGGGTGCATGTGTTTGGTTAGACATACCAACAGTCCTACAGTCATGAGTCCGACACCCTAACACGTAAACAGGTGATTTTTAATCCGCCACGGGTTAGTTTTAACCCGCAGCACATGTCTGGAGCCACAGGATAGTTTTAACCCGCAGCACATGTCTGGAGCCACAGGTGATTTTTAATCCGCCACAGGTTAGTTTTAACCCGCAGCACCTGTCTGGAGCTACAGGTGATTTTTAACCTGCAGCACGTGTGGAGCCACAGGTGATTTTTAACCCGCCACGGGTTAGTTTGAACCTGCAGCACCTGTCTGGAGCCACAGGTGATTTTTAACCTGCAGCCCATATATAGGCACTCGATCTCATTGTTGCACAAACCTCTACTTTCCAAAAATGTTCATAGTCAAATGGCAATAGGTTTACACTAATCATAATCAACATTCAATTGTTCAGCCACTAATAGACAATGTGAACTGTATTTATACTTTTTTTTTTTACCATACTAATGTGTTTTATTGCAATAGTAGTCCTGCTCTGTATGAGAGATACCACAGGTTCAGTCATTTGGTGCTTTACATAATTATACTATACTGCATAGTGCTTTGCTGAGGAGTCACTACCAGGGCAATGCTACTCTCTGCTGGCTTATAACTGAACAACTCTTAAGTCAGAATCCCTGTGTTTTTACAGAAAGCACCATAGAGGACAGATAGACGTCACCATAAATACATAAATAACCATACTTTTTATTTATTTATATATATATAGTATATATTTGTTTTTTGCGGCTTACGCCTTTTATTGGTTTTTGAAGGGACAGACAGTAGGCTGACAGGAAACGGGAGAGAGATGGGGGAAGACATGCAGTAAAGGCCGTGTCGGGCTCGGGAGTCGAACCCGCGGCACACTGCGACTGGATTACCAGTCGGGTGCCAATAACCATACTTTTTTTAAATAATGAAACAGACATACTATATACTCACTGAACCAATCAGATTGCCACACACACAGCTGTTGTCTTTGTGCTTGGTGGCCACTAGGGGGCACTGTGGATCTGCAGCTGAGGACTATGTGAGACATGGCTGTATAGTGTAGTACACCGACTACCTCTCCGGTCTCCACAGCTCCGTGTTCCACTTCCAGCAGCCTACAGACAGAGAGGGTTATTCACAGGGAAGAGGGACGACGCCAAGGGAACTGACATTTAATCATGCCTCCGGCGCACGCTGAATGATTAGCATCTCTGTGGAAAACAACAATAACACACTACGTGCCACATGCAGGATCCCACACAATCACCTGGCTGCTTGAAGCACACTATCCTGGGCAATCAGATAAGAAAGCGGCCCCTATGGTGTGTTAACTCAACAATCAACAGACTGCATGCAAAGGGCCCAGTGGTGTTTAATTCAGTATACTTGTGTGGATAGGGGGCCAAAGGTGGACCGATTGCCATGATATAAAAATAAAATTGAATATCTCAATTGTATTACAGTCTGCCATCGGCTGTGGTCCTTTTCTCATAGTTGGAAGACAATTTATTACACAGCAAATAGTTGGAAGGATTTTTCAGTTGGTTTACGAGGGTTTGGTTATTATCAGTCTATTAGAGTGTGTGGCACATATTTATCATTATGACCAAAATATTATGTTTGTTGCCGTAGCAGGTGCCGTTAAACCACTTAAGACATATACTTCATCGTATGACAAATTGGGAAAATAGCTTATCTACAAGCTCACTATGCATCCTGTGAGCCTGTCGATCGGCTATTTTTGAAAATGTATCTTATTTCTTATTTTATCTTATTAAACAGTGTAGGTTTACTTTAACATATTCTCACTTCCTCAGATGAAAACATAGTAACCACGGTAGCTAAAAATGCCACAGACGTCCTGTTCTGTGCTCCAAGAGTCGTGCTGTAAGAGTAGACAATGAATCATTCAACATCTTCTATTTTCATCACACAAACAAATGATTCCGTTTTAGTCGTCTCTACAATGAGAAACCTGGTGTGTTTTCAATCTTCCTTAGCTGTCGCACTTGTGTGAGCAAGGTTATTGGATGTATTGAGGTCACTTCCTCTGAGAGCAGTGTGGGCACTGAGGCAGTGATCCAGTTAGTGGCCTGGACCATGTAGCCTTTGGCAAAATGGATTCTACAGGCAGAGGCAGAGGAATGGAGTGTCTCTTCCCAAAGTCCCAGGGGTCAGAGCAAACGATTACTCGGAGGATAGTCCCATAAAAGAAGAAGCAAATTGGCAAGTGTGTGCTGCATTGTGGAGTGTGACTTTCTGTGTGGTCTAAAAACCTACAGCAGGCACATTTACACATCGATGTAAATAAATACCAACTGGAATAGACATAAGTTGACAATGGCTGTCTGTCTGTCACCTTCTGTGCATACATGTGCACATTACTACATCGACCAATATATCTGTTTGTGGCCATTATTTAAGGTTTCTTTTATGGCAATTATGCAGCCAATGTGTCTTGATTTTTTACCAACTTTCAACCTGGCATCGCTATTTTGGGCATGACATTATTTAAAGCTTAAAATCTTTTTATAATCGGTCTCCAAACTCATAAGAAAGCTAAGTTTTTTACATCACATGTACCTTTGTGTGTCCGGGTGTCCCTAGGTCTGTCTGTGGGCTGTTGAGCTTCACACTGTGCACAGGTGCATGATGGGAAGCAGAGTTTTTAGTCTAACACCAATGGCCCGGTTTCCCAAAGGACACATGGTGTAAGAGGTATGGTGTTGTTGTGTTGAACATGCTCAGATGCCCTCTGGGCCGCACACAGAAGCCTGTGAACATAGACATTACGTGCATAGATGTGCCACGCAATGGTAGGCCTCAGGTCTACCATTCTGAAATTTAATTTAATTTAATAATATTTGGACTGCTGGACAGCTGACAGTAGGCTCTCTTTACTCTTAAAAATAATATATATATACACATACATACATATACAATATTTATATATTATATTATATTATATTATATTATATTATTATATATATAAGAGAGCCTACTGTACGTGACCATTCTGGCTATATAGCCTACCCTACGTGACCATTCTGGCTATATAGCCTACCCTACGTGACCATTCTGGCTATATAGCCTACCCTACGTGACCATTCTGGCTATATAGCCTACCCTACGTGACCATTCTGGCTATACAGCCAACCCTACGTGACCGTTCTGGCTATATAGCCTACCCTACGTGACCATTCTGGCTATACAGCCAACCCTACGTGACCATTCTGGCTATATAGCCTACCCTACGTGACCATTCTGGCTATATAGCCTACCCTACGTGACCATTCTGGCTATACAGCCAACCCTACGTGCAGTGTACTGCAGTTGCTCTCTAGTCTCAATCTCAAATATTGTCACTGAGTACAGTACAGTATGACTATGACTGAGTACAGTACGATTACAGTACAAGTACTGTAAAGCATGAGTACAGTATACACTACAGAGTACAGTACAAAGTATAGTACAGAACACAGTACAGTACAAGTACTAGTAGTACATGAGTTCAGTACAGCACAGTAACAATTACAGTATAGTTCCACCGCTCAGTTCACACAGGTGTGATTTGTATTAATGCCCCAACAATGGCTTCTATTTCAGCAAGCTAACTTTCAGGAAGGGAAAGGCTATAGTCTCTATTATCTTAAGTTGTAACCCAAAGCAGGCTTGTTAAACATAGCAGAGGGATCTTTTTTGCCATCTTATGATGATTTCTGAGAACCAATGGTTGAAAATAGGTGGTAGTGCTCCTTTTAGTAGTTCAATGAAATCCAGTTTAGTTATTTTATTTACTCGTTTGCTTGTTCATTATATTATTTCGTAAACTTCATATATCGAAGTTTACGTCATTATCATGAAGTAAACTCAGGGGCGTGGCATATTTTCTTATTCATGTGAGGGTTGTTTCTACAGTCGTGGCATATTGGCAATTTGGCATAATTAATAGATTCTGGCATTGAAAATGAGGGCAAAGAATAGAGCATAGCTTGAGGTTCTATAAAACGCCTTTATAGACGTTTTGGGGGTAAGAAAAGTTTGGACGTGTGAACTGGGACTTTAAGGCATTTATGGTGCATAAACATCTCAATAGATTGTCAGAGTCGATAAAAGGCCTGGTGACACTTTATACTGTAGTTTGCAGAAATTCTGATTAATTGAAAATGGAGGACCCTTATGTTGTGCTTTTTCTGGTTCTATCCTCAAGAAGCAGTTTTTGTATTGACCTGTAGGCCTACTTTCATTTGAAAGTTGCGGTCATGGGACCGACATGCAGTTCCGAAGGCTGCCACTGGGAGAAGTAGGGAGGTTGTCCTGCAGGGAAACCCTGCAGGCACCTTCCACTTCCTGCAAGCTGCAGCCGGCCCGTTACCTTCTCGTAGAACTTTGGGTCATGTGATCAGTGACATCACGTCGGTGTACTCTGCAGGCCAAAGAGTACACCGGACGTGATGTCACTGATCCCATGAGGCGCTGACACGTGCTGATGTCACATTGTCATAGCAACATAATGCAGACATATAAAAGCCCTGGAATGCACCGTTGCTTCAATATATCTTCTGCGTATATCGGTGGTGTCTTGTAGGAGCTTGTTTGCATGTGCGGTGCCTTGGCATAGCCTATGTACAACAAGAGTGTCGGTCACTACTGTATGCAAGAGGGTTAGTACATAATACATTATGATTTCAATAATAGAACACAGAGAACCCTATCCTCGCAGGTGGGCAGGAGAGGCACATCCTGTAATGGTGAAAAGGAGACGCACAACCAACGACCTCGAGGAGCATGTGAAAGACTCTACCGGACAGGGAGAAGATATGTCCAAAGCACTGGAGAAAAGCGAGTACGTGGTGGCAGAGGACAATTCCGAGAGTCAAGATTTTGTTAGCCTCAGTGGCCTACCACTGTTCAGAGAGCTGCATGACAAACTGTATGACCACCAGAGAGACGGAGCAGCCTTCCTGTACGGTCTGCACCGAGGCGGGCACAGCGGTGGCATTCTGGCCGACGACATGGGCCTCGGCAAAACCATCCAGGTCATCGCCTTCCTGTCCGGTATGTACAATGCAGACCTAGTCAAGCACACTCTCATCGTGATGCCAATGTCCGTCATCACCACCTGGACCAAGGAGTTCGCCAAGTGGACCCCCGGGATTAGGGTGAAGGAGTTCCATGGCGACAGCAAAGCGGAGCGAATCAGGAATTTGGAGAAGGTTCAGAAAAAAGGGGGTGTGGTGCTCACAACATATCATATGCTTATGAACAACTGGAACCTGCTGGCATCTTACAATGGCCAAAGGTTCAAGTGGGATTACATAATCCTGGATGAGGCACACAAGATAAAGACCCCATCAACAAAAACCGCCAAAGGTGCATATGCTGTTCCAGCAGAGAACCGCATTCTCCTCTCAGGAACCCCTATGCAAAACAACCTGCAAGAGATGTGGTCTCTGTTTGACTTTGCTCTCCAGGGCACTCTCCTCGGCACGTATAGAACCTTCAAGACCGAGTATGTTAATCCCATTATGCGGGGTAGAGAAAAGGATGCCACTCCAGAAGAGAAAGCCCTGGGATTCAGGATATCCGAAGACCTGAAAACCATCATCAAACCATACTTCCTCAGGAGGACCAAAGCGGAGGTCCAGATGAAGATTAAAGAAACACATGGGGAACAACGTTTGTCACGTTTGTCAGTCATGCCATCGTTGACTAGGAAGAACGACCTGATCGTGTGGACGTATCTGAGCGCTGTTCAGGAAGACATCTACCGTCAGTTCCTGTCACTGGACCACATCAAACAGCTGCTGAACACCACCAGGTCGCCTCTCGCTGAACTCTGTGTCCTGAAGAAGATGTGCGACCACCCGAGGTTGCTCTCTGCCACGGCCGTCAGTCAACTGGGCCTGATGGAGCAAACGTCTGATGGCGAACAAGAAAGCGACGACGATGAGTGTTCTGCAAGCAGAATTGATAACATACCAGATGAAACACTGATATCAGAGTCCGGGAAGATGGTGTTTCTCGTCAAGCTCCTTGAGCAACTCAGGAAAGAAGGTCACCGCACCCTTATCTTTGCACGCTTCCGTAAGGTCCTGGACATCCTACAGCGAGTCCTTGGCAATAGGGGCTTCAAGGTCTTGAGGCTTGACGGCACAATCACCAACACTGCTGAGAGGGAGCGTCTCATCTCCTTGTTCCAGGAGGACGGACGCTACTCCGTATTCCTCCTGACAACCCAAGTGGGTGGTGTCGGCATCACCCTGACCGCCGCCGACCGCGTGGTGATCTTTGACCCCAGCTGGAACCCCGCGGTCGATGCTCAGGCAGTGGACCGCGTGTACCGCATTGGACAAACCGAGAACGTCGTGATCTACCGGCTCATCACCTGTGGCAGCGTGGAAGAGAAAATCTACAGACGGCAGGTGTTCAAAGACTCATTGAGCAGACAGACGACCGGCGACAAGAAGAACCCTTTCAGGTACTTCAGCAAGCAGGAGCTGCGGGACCTCCTCGTCCTGGAGGAGACGCGCTCCTCCGAAACCCAGCAGCTGCTGCAGTCCCTCCACTCCAGGCACCGTAGGACAGACCCCGAGCTGGACAGACACATCAAGCACCTCCACTCCATGGAGATATTTGGCATCTCTGATCATGACCTCATGTTCTCACAGGCCAGCAGCCACGACGATGAGAGAGTCAAGAACCAAGGGTCTCGCCACTACATAGCGATGAGGGTCCAGGAGGCTCACAGACTGATGACGGCAGAGTCCGAGATGCACGCGCAGCTAGGCTCAAGTGAAGAACTGGCACGGTTGAGACAGGAGGGTACGGAAAGCCGTATAGCGCCATGGTCAAAGGAGGAGAGAACACCGAACACGAAACCCCGGTGGGATAGCCAGATAGGGACATGGTCAACGGAGAAAACACAGAACACAAAGCCCCGCCCTTTAACGAAATTACCGGACCCGTGGGATAGCCGTATAGCCGCGTGGTCAAAGGAGAAAACACAGAACACAAAGCCCCGCCCACCATCCCCCGGGTGGGTCAGCCGTCTAACGGCAAGGTCAACGGGAAAAACACTGAGCACAAAGCCCCGGCTTCCACCCACTGGTTCTTGGTGGAAGAGCGATTTAACGGCAAAGTCAAAGGAAAAATTTGACTATAACTACTACATGAGTGAGGATACACAGGTGGAGGAGGACCCAAGCACGCGACGGGACTGGCGGAAACAGATCGGTCAGTTGAAACAAGTGATGACGTCACGGAATTCTGGATCAATCGGGAAAAACGATCCCACAGTGGCAAGGCCAAACGAGAAACCCGAAGACACAAAGTCCCGGCATCTGCCTCACTGGTACTATAAGAACGGAACACCAGCTGTGGGGGTGAAGCTTGATTCTGGATCGATCAGGAGAGATTATTCAAACGAGAAACCATGGAATACAAAGCCCCGCCTTCTGCCACCCTGGCTCGCAGAGAACCACCAGAGCAAAAAGAGGAAAGCAGCAGAAGATGGCAGAGTTTCCCCTAGAAAGGTTTTTAGGCCCGGTGGCAAGTTACTTTTGACGAAACCTGGCGGCCGCCAAGTGTATTTTTTGACTGGGGCCCATCGAGGGAAAATAAATCACACCCGTGTGACGTGAGTGGTGCAACTCCATGTGGGGGTCCCCCGGAACTTCCATATCGACAGGAACGCGCCCAGGGTGCCAGCCCGGTTCTGGCGAGCCGCTCCACGTCCGCAACGGTCGAGAAATAACTGTGTGGGGGATTTTCTAACTCGGAGAGACGGACCCCAGGCAGGGACTCCGTAATGGAGTGGTTGCAGCACTCAATAAAATGCTCTGCTTAGTCCCAGCATGGGGTCAATACAAGGTGCATGTCAGCCAGCTTGGGCTTGTAATACGCTGCTGAATAGACATCTGCTGACAAGAAACTTGTCATCAGCTGGTAGGAGAGATCATTGTGACCAGAATTGCTTTGTTTTTCCCCCGTTTGTTTTAGTTTCTTTCTTTTATTCTTTTTTTTGTTTTGGCTGATATTTGTGTTTGGTTCAACCGATTACCTCCAAACAATCTGGAAACCCATAGGTGAAAAAAGGAACAGTGCCCTCTGCTGGACACGGCCCAATAGAACAGGATGTTGGCCTGTTTGGTCCACCCTCAAGCCCAATCTGAGAACCCATTGTCAAAAAATAAAGGAAAGAACGGCTCTTTTCCTTTGAATTTGACGGAGTCAACAGCCTGTACCTGACTACACCCTTAGCCCCTCCTCTTCCGGCGGGGAGTCAATCCCCAATGCCCCGCCGACAGATTCAGTAGCGCAGCTCAGAATCTGTTCATGAGAGATTACCTTCAAAAAAAAAAAGAACACCCAGCACCGTTCTATCCTATAGGGACTGTTACGGTTCGCTCTCCATCACCTCCACATCCTTGTGCTGGGGGTGTTCTGGGCACTTCAGCGCCACCAGGGGGCTCCGGAGCACTCCACAGCACCTGTTACAATCCCTGTTACAATCTCCCCACCTGGATGTCGTCTGCAATCACCTGATGAGCCTACAAGGGCCAGGCCGGTCTGCAGCTTGGCGCCAGTTCTTCCCCAGTCTACGGTTGGTAAAGTTAGACAGCCGGACATATTAGGCCCTCAGTATTTAGACTTAGACAGTTAAACGTCACACCATTACTGTGCTTATTCTCTGCTCTGTGGACATGCCTTTGACTCACCTTCCCTTCTCCTCTCCAGTGTTTCCGGGACCCGAGCTCTGTGGAGCAGCCCATGGACCCCCCCCCCCCCCTGTTTGTGAATAAACATCCGCCCAGGTGTGCTTTACTCTGCTTTGCCTCCCTGTTGTGCATTTGGGTCACACCACACCGAGTCATAACAGGGACCCTATAGGAACGGTTGCAAAAAGTGTGGCATTACACAGAGGGAAGAGGAATTTCCATACTAAGCTTTTTACAGCGTGTTATGTTATGTAAGTTATGTTTTGTAGTCCTCTAAATATACAAAAAAACTTGTAACTAAGGCAAAGTACAATGTTTAATTTCCCAAGGAAGCTAGAAGTTAGTTAGTTAGTTCACACCGCCAGCTTCTCTGGCCGTGTGAACGCTGCGTTCACACACCGTAATGCACACCGTACACACGGGGTGTGTGTTAAGATGCAGTAGAAATAAAATCACATTACTGGGCTG
Source organism: Protomyctophum parallelum (assembly GCF_964188405.1). Classification (NCBI taxonomy): domain Eukaryota; kingdom Metazoa; phylum Chordata; class Actinopteri; order Myctophiformes; family Myctophidae; genus Protomyctophum; species Protomyctophum parallelum. The sequence goes on from NC_139704.1 coordinate 29,902,517, forward strand.
TAAATGTAAACGAAACACAACGGACATACATGCAATACAATGCTGTGCATATAGGAGCGGCTGCATTGCTCAATAAAGCATAATACAGTCAAGTACAGTCCTTGAGTAAAGGAAGTGTACTTAGTTACACCAGTACTTATGTACCCATATACCTCTGCTGTCGGGAGGAAACCTCATAACTCCAAAATGTTCATTTTTCAGGAAAACCATGAGGTGTCCTCCCGAACAGCAACGATACAGTATGCTATGGGCTTATACTGATGACATGAAGGATCAACATATGGGCATATTAGGGCACATTCCCATATATGGGCCTTCAGGGCTTATACTGATGACATGAAGGATCAACATATGGGCATATTAGGGCACATTCCCATATATGGGCATTCAGGGCTTATACTGATGACATGAAGGATCAACATATGGGCATATTAGGGCACATTCACATATATGGGCATTCGGGGCTTATACTAATGACAAGAAGGATCACCATATATGGGCATATTAGGGTTCATTCCCATATATGGGCATTCAGGGCTTATACTGATGACATGAAGGATCATATATGGGCATATTAGGGGACATTCCCATATATGGGCATTCAGGGCTTATACTAATGACATGAAGGATCACCATATATGGGCATATTAGGGTTCATTCCCATATATGGGCATTCCGGGCTTATACTGATGACATCGGGGATCTCCATATATGGGCATAAACTGTGGACAAGCACTGACTCCATATAAGGGTGTATCAGTCTGATCTGTGGACTGACGTAGGTGTGAGGGACACATAGCAGCCCAAACCTCTAGTAGGGTCTGCTGTTGTTGTATGGGCATATATAGGGGACAGACAGATAGCATTCTTTGGGCATGCCTGACAGGCTGACGCGGAACCCCATATATGGGCATAAATGTGACACAGACAGACGATACAGAAATCTCTATATATGGGCATAAAGGGGCTACAGACAGACAGATACAGACATCTCCATATATGGACATTCAAAGTACACAGACAGACAGCGAGTTACTCTGACAACGCATATTGTTTATTGCATAAGTATAAGAACCGATCACCCAAACAAGAAGTCTGGGGGCGGCTGTTAACCCATTTTGACCCGAGATCAGATTCAAAAAATGTCTTCTACATCCTGACAGTTTTCTGAAAAAACTATGTTTCTATGTCAGTCGATTTTTCAAAAATAGCAGACCTACAAGCTCGTAGCGCGCCACTCGGTGGCGCGCTATGAGCTTGTAGATCTGCTATTTTTCAATAGCTAAAGCATAACATAATGCTAACACCAAAAGGGGTTCCCGCCCAAAATGGGTTTTAAAAAGACTTTCATGCAGTTATGAGCACCATTGTTGCTACACACAATACTGGAAGCTACGTTATAATGGACTCCGTATTACGGATACGGCTGAGTCATTGTGACATCACAAGAGCATCCCTGTCACAATAGATAAAGAGTCGCAGCCTCAGATTCTTCTTTATTTTTACACGTCTCTTTGACAGCCACCCTCTCTGAACGCATTAGGGTCATTCACGCGTACCTCGACTCTCGTGGCCTGTCACTTAAACTATCCCAAGTTCTCGCCTGATGCCCTACGGACGGTACTGGTCCTACCCCCCCTTTCTCTCGAGTTGATTTTACATTTCAGCCCCATCATGATGACCTGTCGCGACCGGATGATTGAGTTCCAGTCGGCCTGTAACTCTCTTCAGGCTAGACAGAACGGGACAACCCATTTACAGCCCAGTACACCAGCACTACTCGGCTCCCACAGGCAATACAGTGAGTTCACAGTCACGTCTAAGAGAATCGGTGAAGATTTGAGCAATACATTTCTCAAATTGGAGAAGCTCACCATTCTGGCAGAGAGAAAGGCTCTGTTCGATGACAAGGCGACGTCTCTATTTGACGACAAGGGTGGGGAGTTTGAGACACTGACATACATCATCGCACAAGACATCAGCAGTCTAAACAAACAGATCGCCCAGCTACAGGACCTGGTGAGGTCGCGCGTCGCCCTGGACGGTAGACACGTGCAGACCCACTCCAGCGCCATTGTGCTCTCGTTACAGTCCAAACTGGCCTCGATGACCAGCGATTTCAAGACCGTCCGCGACGTCAGAATGGAGAACTTGAAGCAGTTGCGCAGCAGGAGAGAGCACTTGAATTCCACGGCGGCCTCGGATCCCTCCATCTCGTGGAGCCAGCCTCCCGTCTCCAACTCTCTCGACGCCAAATGCCCGCTGTTGTTGATGCAAGACGAGAGCAAGGCCGCGGGACACGTCACGGTCGACATGGAGTCGTCCTACGGCGGCCCGATGCAGATGCAGCTCCAGCTCGTCCACAAGCAGGACTCGGACATCAAGAGCCGTTTAGACACCATCGAGACGCAGAACCTCGAGAGCACCGTGGTGGAACTGGGGGCCATATTCCAGCAGCTGGCCCATATTGTCGCGGAGCAAGAGGAGACCCTCATAAGACTTGACGCCAACGTGGAGGACACCCAGCTGAACGTGGACGCAGGACACAAGGAGATTCTGAAATACTTCCAGTCGGTCACATCCAACCGCTGGCTCATGTGCAAGATCTTCCTCGTCCTCATGATGTTCACCACGGTCTTTGTCATCTTCGCCTGAAATCAAATTGAAAACACAAGTGTGCTAAACCCCTCGGTGTGTGTGTGTGTGTGTGTCTGGATCCTGGATTTCCTGACAGTTATTATGGAAACTATTCATATCCAGTCAGGGTGAAGTGTTTATTGGAGAAGATTCGGGCAGATAAACAGCATGACAGCACAACGCCATGCAGGCCTCCCGGCCCGGCCAACAGCCTGTCCGGGCAGAAGCCTCCAGAGCTAAATTTTTTGTTACTTTTTGGGTCGTGCGTGCTCGCGTGCACGTGTGCGTGCAGTAGTGGTCACTACTCTCACACATCTAACAAGAACTAACAGTCACAAGGAGGTCCTCATTCTGGAGGTGAGCTGTGTCTTTGACCAGGCATTATCATATATATTGTAATTATATTATTATTAAGTATCAACCATTACTTAGAATCAAACTTTGGGTACAGAATGATGTAGATTCTACATATAATACTGATATTTGGAAGCCTGGGCCATGTACATAAACTGACCACGTGTGGCCTAACAATATCTGACTCATATGACAAAGAGGAAAGCCAAACAACTTGCCAAATATTGCTCTGGCATTTTGTCTGTGTGTATCCTAAGGCCCTGTACACAGACATCAGACGAACATGCTCTGTGCTGTCCGTGTTTCATGGACGCCTCAATGCTTTTCCAATGGAAGTCACATGGTTTGACCAAACAGTTGTGTGTGATGGGGGGCAATCTGTTTGGTCAAACCACGTGACGGACAGCACAGAGCATGTCTGATATCTGTGTACAGGGCCTTAGGGACCCATGAACTCCAACCCTGTTACATTTGTTTCCCTGCTAAATTAATTGTAATTTGTGGATTCGAAATTCACATTAAAGTGTTTGTGTGTGTGTGTGTGTGTGTGTGTGTGTGTGCACACGAAGTTCCAAACTAAATCGTATATATTGATACTGTTTTTGCACACAAATATTTTAGACTCTTGATGCACACTTTACACACTTTACAAACTTGATACACTCTTCACTTTATGACTTGTTATTGCTGCTTGTATTAGGCATTACTTAGTTATCTGGTTAAGTTTTTATATACCCAAAAAAGGTTCAGAAACTTCAGTCTGAGGACCATATGTCCTACATTTGACTGCACATGAACTGTAAGAGTTAGTGACAAATAAACCCTCTTAAATCATGAATCTAAAGCCGACTTGAAGTAGGGGCTTGTTGGATACAACTTGCTTCTACAGAATACTATATATATATATATATATATATAGTATATGAATAATATACTATATATATAGTATCTCATGACATTTTCTTTTATCATTTATTCACCACCCTCTCGGTGTCGGTGTTTGCCCTCAGCAAAGATCTACAAACGTATCTCGTGGATGTGGCGCGTTGTGAGCTTACAGTTTACATATCGGCTGTTTTCAGTAACTGTCTTCATTGTACAATAGCGCATAAATTAAGCGGAGAAAAATCACAGCAGTCTGAATTACTCCTAAGCTGATGCATGGAGAGATCTCCTTGTTGCTAATCATTCAGTCCGTCTCTCCATTCCTAGAAGATAATCACGTCCTAGTCCCAGGAGACCATGTTTGTCATGGAGAGTGAGGACATTCTAATTCCATTACACAAGATGCTGTGTATTTGTTTGTCTGTGCACCCTGCGGCACCCTTCCGCTTTTTTATCTCACACTCCAGGCCACTGGTGGCATATATCTTGTCCATCCTCTCAGCTCAGCTGTCCATGTACATTGACACAAATATTACACAAGGGCCGGCATCAAGTCTTGTTTTTGTCCAGACATGAAAAGATATACTAGTGGAGATACTTCTGTGACCTACTGGCAGCTAAGTGTGCAAGTCGCGGAGGGTGACTGTGGCTCAAGAGGTAGAGCAGGTCGTCCAATGATCCATGGGTCGGCGGTTCGAATCCCGGCTCCTCCTGTTTACATGTCAAAGTGTCCTTGAGCAAGACACTGAACCCCAAATTGCTCCCGATGCTCTGTGTATGAATGTGTGTGTAAATGGGTGAATGTAATGCACAATCTATGTAAAGTGCCTTGGATAAAGGCGCTATATAAATGCACCATTTACCATTTATTCACAAGAAATGTGATGCTGAACAGTACAACAGTTTGCGATATTAGCTTCGGACACAGACAGCAGACACAGAGTCCTGACAGTCTGACCTCTTTTAGACTGCAATCAGTGGGTTAAAGTAACTGTTAAAGTACATTTCCTCAAGTACTGTACCTACAGTACAATTTTGAGGAATTTTACTTTAGTAGAGTATTTTCAATTTTCAGTACTACTCCACTCGGAGGAAAATATACTTTTACTCCACTACAATCATTTGAAAACTTTAGTTACTAGCTACTTTGTAGATTTGGATTATTATTACAATACATTACCCACGTTTAAGCCCTACATTTTGACCATTGTAAAATAGCTGATCTACATCTTGTAGATCAGCTATTTTCAAAAGCTATGATATTTTTTATACATTTGAAAACGTGTGAAATGGGACATTCTGCATAATGAGTATTTCCGTACTTTAAGTATATTTTGATACTGATACTTTTGCACTTTTACTGTTTCTACATTGCATTGATACTTTTACTTAAGTAAAAAAATTGAATACTTTTTTCCACCACTGCTATAGTCCTGCAGAGCCATGTTGTAATTTTCAAGATCCACTTGTTGATGAAATAAAGAAAATCACTCTATTAGATTCAAAGTAATGGATTTGCAAAAACTGTTGAGTGCCTTTCAAAAAGACACAACCCTGGTAGTTTTTTTCCACTTGTCTTAAATAAAATAGAATTTTAAGATTCAATGCAGGCTTAAAGTACAAAGATACGTGTTAACATATATGGCTGTTTTTACAGTGTGGTTTGTCAATCCAGCCACTCAACCATTGTTCCATCCACATAAATAAATTGTCAGCAGTGTCCAAGTCTGGATATGTGCTGGTTTAATGAGATCTGTGGAACAGATGCAGTAGCTGTGGCCAAGACCAGCCCACGATGAGAGTCTGTTATTAATACACTGTATCTGGGGGTTTTAGGGTTGGGTTGACTGGACCAAGATCTGTCATTTAACAAGTAACTCACACTGTAGGTTAATGGAATGTCTGGAATGTTTCCCAATATTCAGACCTGCACATTATTCATTATTTATATAATCATTATTAATTGAGAACAAGAGAAGTGATAGTAAGGAATGTTTTAACGCTGCTATTGTGTTAGCGTTAAATTTGACAACATTGTTAACATTTTCACCTGCTGCGTGACCTGCCCAAAATAGGGGGGACGCAGGATGTCGATCTTAATAATAATACGACAAAACCAATTGTTAATTCTGCATAATACACAAACATATAGTCATTGTTTTAACACAATAAAAAGGTTACAAGGATAGGCCTTTTTTACCATAATATAAGAAACAATTTTCATTGTTGTATTATGTTATTTTGTTCCAATTTCTTGGTGTTCTTTTATGAGGAGTCTACGCTATAGGGTTTAGTAAATAGCATAGGAAATGTGGTTATGGGTGTGAGCGACTGTGTGTGTGTGTGTGTGTGTGTGTATGTGTGTGCAGCCTGTGCAGACTGTACACGACAGCTGACAGGCCAGTCAGAAACTCCCTGAGTTACAGTGTATTTTTCTCATTTTGTGTGGGCTGGCAGTTTACCACAGATGACATTACATTTGGTCGGTTTCGGTTGACAGCTTCCGTACACCGTCTACGGGCCAAGCAGCCATCATGACGCTTGTCAACTCGCTGCCAACTCCCCCACCCCCCGAATCGGGGGAACTCAGTGTCCACAAATTGCCTCAGTCATGACTCATCGCTCTGAAGGACAGGGGCACGATGGTGACCTCACCTACGTTGACCCCTAATAGGACAACTAGTCAGGCGACAGGCCTCATCTGGGAGTTCAACAGTTCATTCTAGAGTATCAGCGGAGGATCTGGAGCCTGGAGGCTTCTAAAGACACGTTAGGACCGCTCTAGTGTCCCTATGGGGCTGAACATTCTGAGAAATAGCAGATCTACAAGCTCACAGTGTGTCGTGCTGCATGGGACACAAAGCTTGTAGGTCTACTGTTTTCGCCAAAGATATTTAAGGGCTCCATCTTGCGCCATCCTTAGCCCTTATCTCTAAACGTATTTGCCGTTTTTTACTATTTCGTAAAAACATTTTAAAATAGTTCAACTAGCCGATCTACATCGAGACATTGCGAGACTTGTAGATCGAGATATAGCTATAGATAGATATAACTTGTAGAGCAAGATATAGCCCTTAGTGTAGAATGAAAACAGTTGGGGGCCCTAGTATACACTAATGAGGAATCGAGGATTCTGCTCAACTATACACTTGTTATACAGTAGTATAGTAAGTAGTTAAAGCCTACTTTGTGATACTTCACTGAAAAAAAGAAGGTGATTTTCAATATAGAAAGCCTAAGCAATGTGGGCGTACGAGTTCTAGAACAGGCCTTTTATTTCATGATAACAGCACGGTCTGACAGGCCAGCTGTTGTGTTGATTCTGTGCCCAGACATGTGAGGTGATGCAACTGTGATGTTATGATGGATTATAGGTCTTCAAGCGCAGTCCGAGTCGGGTTGAGGCAAAACAATAAAACAACAAATGGAAACAAGGAAATTAGACAATGTGAACGTGATGCCCTGGGGAGAAACATGGCACGCACCCCGTTTGCATGGCAATGTGCACGCAATGTGTGTCTTTATCAATGACAGGTGATGGAGCTCAACAATGTACAACTGCACTATTGTTATTTAAAGGTCTCATGACATGAGACCTTTAATATAAACAGATCATTTCAATACAGATATTCCATCATATCCTTTAGTACACAAACTTTTCACGTTGATCGAGATCCAAAACAGAGAGTAGACATTTTCTTTCTATTTTCTTAGATTAGTTTTTAGGTTTTATGTTTGTTTTAAAACGTATACAGTTATTATGTTTTATTATGCGTGACTCACAAATGGGTCCAGCGTCCCGACCCACTGTTAATCTTAAGGAGAGTTTCCCGGTCAATGTCCACATGCCCTGCAAGATCATTTTGTGATTGAGAATAATTCCTTGATTTGACACAGTTTATTCACCTACCGCCCAAGTATCCTAAATGTTACCAAGAATATACCGCCACAAAATACCACACATTACCAGTGGCTGGAATGTTACGGCAAACTAGTGAAAAGTAACCCAATGGTTACAGGACCACAAATTACAATTAAGGTGGACTGCACACTGGACATTTCTACCACAAAGTAGCTTAACCACTTAAACCCCAGCATCCAGCGTTGTGAGCTTGTTGATAGGCAATTTTCAGCAAAAGCTTTCCCCACATTAACAGAATACAGAAAATACACTAGTATGGAGCCATGAGCACCGGTTAAATGTCATAACAAAGTATTAGTTCAAGTTATATTTTGTGGTAACATATTGTACTACTTTGTGGTACAAATGGGTTAATTTAGTAAAAAAAACAGTGCTTAGTTGTTTATAAGCATAGGACATTCTGTTTAGCTTAATTAGCCCTATATGACATTCTGTTGTTTAGCTTAATTAGCCCTATATGTCATTCTGATGTTTAGCTTAATTAGCCCTATATGACAAATATAAAATAAGTGAAAATAGCTGATCAACTTGAAGATGGGATATTGTTTGCTAGTTTGGACATTTTGGAAATGATTGAAATACCTGAATAATAAAATACCCCAAATAGTATTTTTTTTTTTATCCAAAAGGTGCACTAGTTCATTGTGATGTTTTCATGTTTAATTCTATCACTAAGACTTTGCATAACGGATAAAACATAATATTCAGTATTCGGGGAAGAAAGCGAGCTACTGTCCTTGACTCTTCTATAACCTAATATGCAAATGTTAGAATTCGAACTATAATAATACTGACATCGCAGTGCTTTATTGAATAGCCACATTTCATTGTATACCCAAATCACATGGGATCCTTTGGACCAGCTTTTCAACAGCATATAGTGGGCTAAGCAAGGACAAACGAAAAGTCATCCAACAGTGAGCCAGATGAACGCACAGACAGAGTGGATTGTACATGAACTGATTTGTGTTTATAGCGTTGGAAGGTTTCAGATTTGTCTCTTCCTCTGTGTGTCAGTAGTAATTACCCGGGCACCTCTCCTCTGGTGGGAGAGAGAGGCAGGGAGAGGCAGGGAGGGAGATGAAAGCGCTGTGAAAACCAGGACATGAACACAAAGCCAATGGACCCAAAGACCAGCCAGTGCTTGAACGTCATGCCATGACAGACAGCCTTTGGGCTTCATTCAGCTGCCAGGAGCTTTTTAGGATGGGTTTTATCTGCTCTGCTAAGTTTACCCACCCACCCAACCACGCACGCACGCACGGTGAAGTTTATCATTTCATCAGTTTATGATCTGTGTCAACGTGCATGGCCTTATACTCAAACTAAAGTCTAATCAGGCAAAAAAACATTATGTGAGTTTCCTCTTTACAATCAATGAGCTTGTAAAGCTCATTGATTCATTGATCCGGGTTCAATTGATCCATTCATTGTCAATGAGGATTTTGTGTGGGGAAAAAATGCTGCTTTGCTCGTCCACATATGACGTACAGTAAATTCTCCATTCACTGTCAATGGGAATTTAATGTTTGTGTAAGACGAAGATCTTACACTATAGCTGAATATAGGAGGGGCTAGCACCCCTCAAAAATGGAGGGATGGGCCCGGACGGTTATCTCACCCGTCTGGGCACCTAGGCTGCTGAGCCAGCCTGACGGTTAGCTCACCCGTCTGGGCACCCAGGCTGCTGAGCCAGCCTGACGGTTAGCTCACCCGTCTGGGCACCCAGGCTGCTGAGCCAGCCTGACGGTTAGCTCACCCGTCTGGGCACCCAGGCTGCTGAGCCAGCCTGACGGTTAGCTCAACCGTCTGGGCACCCAGGCTGCTGAGCCAGCCTGACGGGTAGCTCACCCGTCTGGGCACCCAGGCTGCTGAGCCAGCCTGACGGGTAGCTCAACCGTCTGGGCACCCAGGCTGCTGAGCCAGCCTGACGGTTAGCTCACCCGTCTGGGCACCCAGGCTGCTGAGCCAGCCTGACGGCGTGCCGCGGGTTCGACTCCCGATCCCGACGGCCTTTGCCACGTGTCTTCCCCCCCCATCTCTCTCCCCATTTCCTGTCAGTCTACTATCAACAAATCAATAAAGGCAGAAAAAGCAAAAAAAAATATCTTAAAAAAAATTATATAATAAAAGAATAAAAAAATGTATAGGAAATGTGTGATGCACATGAAATAAGTCTATCCTCTGCAAAATATAGAACACTTTTTAGGACGACCGTGGGGGGGGGGGGGGGGGGCGGGCGTTCAGAACAAGGTAATAGCACCAGTGAAAGGACAGGTGGAGAGTAAAGTACAGATTTAATCTACAATGTGATTAATACATATCTCAAGGAGAACACACGGTTATGATCCCGTGTGTGTGCCGATGACTCACAGGGGTCTGGTCTCTCGGGCACCGGGCCCTGTCTGGGGCGGGAGAGATATGGGAATTGATCACGGTGCAGCTGCCCCACCCCCCCCAGACGGCTGTTATTGATCCCTATTGTTCCCTATATAGGACGGACGAAGGAAGGAGGACTGACTGGCTGTTGTGTCTGGTGGTACCTCCCAAAATCAATGCAGGTCAATGTTAGCGCGCTGAACCGTTTGGTTGCATGTGCGTTTTTTGTACATACCCGAATGCGGCAGAATGGCTTATGTTTCACCTCTTATTGTTCCTCTCTTCAATGTGACCCTCATGAAATAAACTGTTATTTTAACCACTTCAACCCATTTTGACCGGCCATGTCGTTCTGTTGTGTAGTGATCAGTATTTGTTCCTGATTATTTTAATTGGCAGGTTCTTAGTCTAAATGCCCTTTTCCTATGTATTAATCAGTAGTCATTCTAGTCATCTGTTTTGATCCAGACACTGACACTGAGACACCAGATTCGTATAAGATCCAAGCAGCGTGTTCCAATGACAGTCAAAAGCAACGGCTGCAGCCATACTGCCGCTAGCTATACGCAGACAGACAGGCTATACGACTGGTTGGTCGGAACCATTCCCGTCGTGCACATAAAGGATGTTGGGTGGTATGATATCTGACAAGGTAACCTTTTAATGGCCCCCGTGGGGATAAACAGATTCGGTGGATGGGCACATCTGGGCCTTCAGAAACCCTTTTAGGAGCCGTGGCGTACAGTGACAGCCCCACCGCGCTGCAGGCACTCAGCTCCAATGTTCCTCGTCAGGCCACACATTAGTGGCATTACAGACGAGAGTCCCGTCTCATAAATGGATTTCTCGCGGTGCGTGGAGCGTCAGAGGGGCGTCGGCGGGCGGCGCACCGTGCGGCCATCTGTCTCTGCACTCCAACACAACACGTCGAGGCTCCCGACGCCACTTTCCCAGAAACCAACAGCCTGCGGCATAAATCACGTTCACTATCAGCGTACCGCCCGCACCCTCCTTTGTTTTTCCCCCTCATGTGCAGGAACACTTGTAAACAGTATGAGCCTCTCCTCCACTATGACAACACGCTGTGCTTTGCCAATACGCAACGAGAGCTCGTTACAGCTCTCCTGGCTCCGTGAAGTGTTTGCAGGGAAACACTACACTCTATGTACAAAATAACAGTCTGCACTCCACAAAGAGGGTTTGTACCCGTTGCACTGTGCGATAAAATAACCTTTGTACTCTCTTCTGAGCACTGTGTGTACGTGCATTTTGGAGTTTATTTTTCTTTCATGTTTTATTTAACCTTGATGTAACAATGCAAGAACCACAAGAATAAATTGGCATTATCTCTTTCTCTCCTCTGTGTGTGTGTGTGTGTGTGTGTGTGTGTGTGTGTGTGTGTGTGTGCAAGAACCACAAGAATAAATGGCATTATCTCTGTGTGCGTGTGTGTGTGTGTGTGTGTGTGTGTGTGTGTGTGTGTGTGTGCGTGCGTGCGTGCCGCCTCATTTGCACAGTTTTGTACATCATGTACTGTATTCTTTCATTTCTAAGTAAATCTGTGCTATTTATGTTTATACTACTTTGTACACAGCACGATGGGTATCCTGGCTACGTCAGATTTGACTTCACCACTTTAACCTTGCTGTCCCACTTTGTGGCCCGTCATTGTATATCAATTCTAACCATTTCAAAAATAGCCCAAGCTCACAAGCCGGTAGATCGGCTCGGCTTGCCTCGGCTATTTAGATTTATTTTGTGGTGGATGGGCCTATAGTCTAGTTGCCAGTCCATAGAGCCCCCATTGTGAACCCGGACATGTTGAGTACACCAAGGTTTTATGTTATAAATGTTTAGTATGGGTCCCCAGCATGTAGAAACTGCCGGATGCTAACTTGCATATGTTGGGCAATTTTCATAATTGGCATAATATGTGACCGTACCAATTACAACCTATAGTATATAATTTCATCATGCTTTATGTAGCATGTGATGTGTCAAACTAGGGGGTTATCATGATGCTGAATCCATTCCAGGCATTAGTTTAGCAAAAAAACACTCATTGGCCTAAAAACGGCCAATGCCGTCATCACAAATTGATGATGTCAGCACATTTGGGCAAGTTTTAAGCCCAATGAGTGTTTTCTAACATAAAACGTTGGTGTACTCAACATGTCCGGGTTCACTTTTTGGCTACTAGGCTACTATAGAATGTGTGCAGTATTGCTGTGGAGAGTGCATTGTAAAAGTGATGTAAAAGTGTCAGCGCTTTACTAGTTAAGGGACTTGTTTTGATTGAGCCTAGCAAGGGACAATTGTGCTTCTTCACTTAAGTTGTTTGTAGCATAACATAAATAGCAGTTTAATTAATTTAAAATGTATACAGCTGCAGCATTACGTATTCAATTCAATGACTGATAATACATAGTTTGCATGTATCAGATATATAAGCTCACAACACAACACATCACATTGCTGTGCTGGTTTTCCCTATTAGTAAAGTAAATAAATACGTAAATACAAAATTTTAAATGGTTAAAATAAGAAACAGTGTATGGGTGGGGGGGGGGGGAGAGAGAGAGAGAGAGAGAGAGAGAGAACAGGGGATTACAATGAACAGTAGTAGGAGCCAGTATAATAATGGCTTGGTGCAGATTGATTAATTCTTAGGTGGTGCAGAACCGGCTGCCGAGCAACGTGCGCTGAATCTGAGACAGCTTGGTGTCGAGCCAAGATACTGCCCCGCCCCCCGCCCCGCACGCACGCACGCACGCACGCACGCGCACGCGCACACGCACACGCACACGCACACACGCACACACACACACACACACAGCTGGGGAGGCATGAGTTCAAATCAATTCTATAAATGAAGGGCATTGTTAAGGATAGCATTTTAATCATACCGTAGTCTCGACTTTGCTTTGTATTGCCGGGCGTACGGCACGCACACCATCGCCTCCTCCTACTCTGTTGCTGCTGTTGTTCATTAATTCCATTTAGCAATATTTACTTGTTTTATTGTAACCTTCAAATAAAGTGCTTTGAGCTGAACCCATTTGGCCAGATACTGTATCATGCTCATTCTCACATTGACAGAACGTTTTTTTATTTATAGACCGAGGGGAGGACGTGAAAGATGACTATACAGACGAAAGGCAAATTCAGACAGCTGCAATCTTTCTCCACACGTTCACAACGCGTGCACAGAGTTTGTAGGTCTGCTATTTTTGGTGTGCGACTTAAATTAGCTTAAAATGGTTTTTTTTTTCTGGTCATAGTCTGGAGTAACTACGATTAAAAATCACACCCGTGTGAAGTGAGGGGCGCTACTATATTAAAGTCTAACTCATGTTGATTAGGTGATGTAATGGTGATGTAAAACAAACGGTGCCAACACAAACATTAAATGCCAAAAACAATAAAGAGACAATATGACATAAATGTTCGCTTCATTGTCAAGTTTTTTAAAACAAACATTGAACTAAAAACAAACCTGTGTATAGCCCTAAAAAAAAACGAAACTGCTTTCAAACAAGGAATAGTCAGACATTCCTCTTCAGCACAAGCCAACCCTGGGTTGCACAGTTCATTGCACATCGTTGTAGACTGAGTTGAATTTTAAATCTCTTGTTATGTTTCCCAGTCACGAACATATATTAACAATGACGTTATACAATGGTACCTCTCAAAACACTGATTGCCCTTTACTGCACCTGGCGCTCACTCTTTCCCATCTGCCGACTGTGTATAGGAAGACAATCAGACACTATGCCGAGCTACCAGCCAACTTGGCCAACTGCATGTTGGAACCACAGGGCAACTTGGCCTCTCGTTGGAGTGGCACTTGTGTGTTTAGAGCGCCCACTGTTCTGCTGCTAATTGTATGGCAGCAAAAGCCCTCTTCTGCCAAATGGGAACATCTATCATTCCACATGGTGTTTTTTCCCCACTGTGGACTCTGTGCCAACCTAGTGGGCATCAGGGCTCAGGTAGACTCTGCCAACCTAGTGGGGCATCAGGGCTCGGGTAAACAAAAGAATATGCAGCCTATGATGTGGCTTTTTATTTGATCTCTACTGCTTCTGAATTTGTTTTATATGAGAAAGACTTAAGAGTGCATACTGTATACTTAGTAATGAAACTCTCTCATGCATGTGCACTAATTCAACAAATTGTGTGAGTGGTGATTATTTTAGATGATGCAGAATGTTTGATTTGATGACAAAGACACAACTGGGAGTCTGTGTTGCATCAAGAGTTCTCAACATATTCTGTGTGCACTCCAGGGGGCACTGTTGTACCAGGCTGGAAGCATGTCAAGAGAGTTGACGGGAGAAGGAATATGGCAGAGCTGTTATTGGCTATCACCCCATCTGTATTTGTGTGTCCTCAGTTTGTTAGACAATGGCACTATATTCTTATCCAATCTAACCTCTACATGGGGAGACAAACGGAATGCATTGCTCCCCCCCCCCCCCCCATCCTGCAGCAAATTAAATCAGGATTCCATTATTGAAAAATAGATAACACTCGTGTGATTCAATACAGCCATTGTATGACCGAAACAGGAAATATGGTACATGTTGGGCTGTAGGATATATATCATTTCAGAGGAATAATTGAAAGTTTCTCAATGAGAGCAGCCCATATCAATCGATACCATGCCCTGATTCTGAATAATAGCTCCAGTCTAGGCTAATAGAACTGACTCACTCATTTGAGTTATGACTGAATTGCTCGGAGCAATGTTGACCTCAGCTAAAACAAAAGGACTGCTAGCTTACTGGCTCAGTCAGTCAGGGAATATACATATTTTAAATACAGTGGAACTAGAATACATAAGTGAGATAAATAAATCGTGTAAAGTATTTGGGCTTGGCTCAATCTCTCTGAACTCGTTCATGCATTATTTGATGACATCACTGGCCTGGTATAGGCCATGCATGGTCTACTAGCATACAGCTTCCAGGACAAGCCTCCCTCTAGGTTCAGGTACAAGGCTTTGGCGTACAAGACTGCCATCTTTCATTGGAATTAGCGGCGCTCTCTCTTCTCTCGCCACCACCATCCTGTCATTAGAAATCATCTCTCAGCGTTAATGAGCACGTGTCTCTAAAAATAGCCAGTCTTGGTACAGAGACCGTGTCACAGTGGCGTGTTGGGGCCGTGACAGATGTTAATGCTTATGGAACATCAGAGTGCAGTAATGAGGGGGGGGGGGGGGGGCTGGGGCTTGCGGATGCCTCGTTTCGGAGGGAATATTTTAATATTCAGCACACATCCTCCCCGGCCTGCCCACCATCCGCATTCCAGCAGCTACACGGACTGTCCTTTAACAAACCCACGGTGTTCCACTGTTGCCATGACAACACCAGCACCACGACCTCTTCTCCAGAGGTCGAGCTCAACGTCAGAATGTTGCTTTGCAGCTTTCTCTCCTCTCTGGTGGTCTTTTGTACTTGGAAACGTTCTCCCCGACTGACGGATGAGGGCGACGCTCCAACTCGGGCCTGATTAGCTGGACGAGAAGAAAACCCTGAGATGATGGATGGAGCGTCAACACCCTTCTCTAATTAACTGACATTTCATTCCTAAAATCAAGTTCCATTTTTAGGCAGGTCACTTCACTCATATAATACCATTTCTCAGTTGAACCTACAATAGGCCTATAGCCTACGTATACAAGTCATTGATCATCAAGTTATAGTTCCTGTCATTACAATATAGTCAGTATTACTGTATGTAAGCTTTGTTGCATTTGTGATGTGTAAAAACCAAAAGCAACAGGTGCACGGATTCCAAAGCAACAGTATGCGGCCATGAATGAAACCGAGAGGCCGATTAGTGAAGTCCCCACATTGTCCGTGGCCAGCAGGCCATGCCATATCAGAGACCTGGACAATACAACGCTGCGGCGTACGGCATACTGCTGCAGAGGAGAGTAACCTGATCTCATCAGTCTCATGAGTTCATAATTACCAAGATCATAAGTGCCGACAAAGCAAAGATGTCTGCAGCGCGAGAGTCAGCTGAAAAGCCGCCGCCCGACCCCACACCCTCTCCTCCCTCTGTGAGAACGCGCGGAGGCCAGGAGAGGAGAGGAGAGGAGAGCGGGCCTCCCTCCTTGAGCGGCTCAGGGGGTTTGGGACTAATGTGTACAAGATGTTGCCTGTTGGAACAGCGTTCTGGTCTTATTTGTGGATCCAAGATGAAAAGGTGGCGAGCGGCAGGAGCAGACCTCTCTGGTGGGGATTCATTAAATATTACAATCCAAGCTTCCTCCGGGGCTCAGGGGTCAAAGATGGCTCATATTTGCACCTTATTTCATGGCCAGGAAGATAAATGGGCCCACGCAGAGTCCATCTGGATCACATGGAGGCCACGTTTAATAACATTGTCCTCTCCCATATAGCACAGAACGCTGCATTGCCCCGTTAGAAACAGCTGGCCCCTCCCAGCACTAGGATCAATGCACTGCCTGGGATTGTGAGCGTAATATACACCAAAATACAGTTCAGCAAGAGCACCACTTTTGGATGAAATCCATTTCCAGGATAAATACTGAGTTGCATTCTTATGTTTTCATGTTTTTCCCCCCCCTCTCCAATAGCTACATGTGACGTGACGATCATGTGAGTTTCCTTGTCCCGATACATCAGTGAGGTTGTTGTCTTATGCACAGTGTCACTGGGCGTGACCGTGGCAGTGTCACCAATCCCCCCCCCCCCGGCTGTCCACCCCCCCCACCCCCCCCCCCCGGTCTGCTTCGTGTCCTCCACGGCCTGTAATCAGATAGGGGGGGGGGGGGGGGGTTAGGGGGAGTGATTGTGGAACAAACGACCCGGGGCAGTCCAGCCACCAAGGAGTATACGGTTTCAACCCCTTAAATGATGATGTCACCGCTCCCGTGTGACAGGGCTCGGTTTGGCTGTCAGATCAATTATTCAGAGCGTTTAATTGGATCAGCTGAATCCATGATCGCTCCAGGGATCCGTTTCCAGTAATGGCAGCCGCAAATAAACCCTGAGCACAACCTTACGGAAGGCTCTAGGTCAGTATCGCAAAAAAAGATGACCCAACTCATTGCCTTCTAAAAGCCATTCCCATGCTTTGGGGCTTCTTTTAGCGATATTAGGAATGCATCTAATATTAAATTTAGTTTTTGGAAGAATATGGGATATTCTGTGCATACTGTAGAGAGCAGGGAGTGGACGTTATGATCTCAGGATGCTGGCGTCGGGCCAAAAGCTGTGATGATGATGATGCTGCATTCATTAATCACACAGACACAGTACAGTGGCGTACGCAGCCCCTTAGTCATCAGATATTCCCCCTGCTGGCCTCTGCTCCGCTCCGGCCCCCCCCCAATTCATTACTAGGCCTCCCAATCAAAGGGGGCCTTTGTGCGAGGGTCAGCGCCCAGGCCAGGACAGTCTAGCTCCCCGCACAGCCTTACTGGGTTTCAGGATGCAGATGAGTGACATGGCTGAGAGAGAGAGAGAGAGAGAGAGAGAGAGAGAGCTTTCCATTCAAAAGCCGGGGGATCAAAACACGAGGCCTACATCTCTGTGGAAAAGAAGAAAAAAAAAACGCCCCATTCATCTCTGGCATCGGGACGGCTGTCACACACATAGTTGATGAAGTCTCTTCTCTGTTTAAAACCCGGTCATCTGTTTTACAAACGAACTCCACAACGCTGCTTCTCCAACATAATGCCCCAGTTTGTCCAAAAGCCTCAAGCTAAAATGTAACCACATCACAACAACGGTTTCTATTGCACGTGTGTTCAATTTAAAATTCTCGAGAAATCGAGAATGCGTGAATGGAAAGCAAATTTGAAATAGTCGAGTAATCCAAGTATCCACAACGCATAACAGGCCAATGAATGTTCTCGTCAAAAGAACATCAATGACTGGAAGCCCGTAGCATGTTGCTTAATGGTAGGATTGACCATTTGCCAGGGATTTATCTAGAACACCCCCGTTTCCCCCATGATCATTAAATTGCCTTTTAAGACGTGAATAACTCTCTTTCATTCAACCATGTATGCAGTCTTGTTACCACCTAAAGAGGCAGAATTCACAAAGTCCCAAGTGTTTCTTGGTGCGTTGTCAGACATAAGGTAAGGTCAAAAAAAAGAAAAAAAGGCTACAAAATGACTCGAGGACCTGTCGTGTCGTCCATTCATGTCCTGCCTAGTGACTGGAGAACACTGCCTTCTTTGACTGTCATAGACACGCCGTCACGCCGTTCCCACCCCCAGCTAGCCCAGCCTCGGGGGGTCCGCTCCCCAGCCCCCAGAGCCCAGCCTCGGGGGTCCGCTCCGCTCAAACCCTTTCTCCCGATGCCTCCTGCATGCCATGGTCATTAACAGGCTCGTTGTGTCGCCCACCTTCAAGCGACAGGAGGGAATGTTTTTAGTGACAACACTGCATGTATATTATTTTTCATAACATCAATCATTTTAGTCTGACTACTGTACATAGCCCGATCCTTTGCCCATTAGTTCTGCAGTGTAAGACAGAAACGTAGAAGTACATGTACGTTGTTCTGAACGCGAGGCAAGCATAATGAAAGATCAATGGGCTTTCTGCACACCTCAGAGAAAGCGACAAAGTCTGCTGGTCAGTGTTTCCCACAGACTAATTCTATTAATCACAGACGCTGAGAGAGAGAGAGAGGATGGCCATGATCAACCAGCCAAACAGCTTCATGGGGGCACCGTGACCTTGTGACTGCAGGTGACCTCTATGTGTTTCTCTTCAACCTGAGGGGAACATGCTCGGCGGCCGTGGAGTCCCGGCTAATCGGCTTTGTTCTCCACTCAACTGCAGCTCTAATAAGCCTATTGATCTGAAGACAACATTGATCCTGCAGTCAGTCAGTCGGGAGGCAGTCTTGGTTAGCAGGTTGAGAATGGTGTGAGGAGGAGGAGGAGGAGGAGGAGGAGGCCCCAGGGGGCCAGAACCTCACCATTAACGAGACGCCATTTTCTTTGTGGGTTTTTTGACCCCTCCTATATACAGCCCCACACGTCTCAAGATTTGCCATTGGCAATGAACGGAGAAATTAGGTCAAGATTCTGCTAAATATGACATTTTCAAATTCCAGTACTTTTACTTCTACTCCACTACATCTCAGAGGCAAATATTTTACTTAATTACTCCACTACATTTATTTGAAACATTTAGTTCACTAGTTACTTTGTAGAGATTTGGATTATAATTTAAAAACATACTTTAACTAACTTCAGCCCTATACACATTTCGGCCATTTGAAAATAGCCGATCTACAAGCTCACAATGCTAAAATCCCACAACTTCCGCCCAAACAAATGATAGTCTTTACAGCTCGTGATGAATATCAATTTATTTCTGCGGCAAAGGTTGGCTGAGAAGGTGCAAACCTCTACAATCCCTCTCAGACGGACTACAAAACAACCAGACGACAATATAAAATGGCACATACTTTTGTGCCGCGAATAATTGACAAATGCGTGAGAATGGGATCTCTGAACAGATCTCTCACACTACAGATCCGTAGTGTGAGATCTGGAGTGAAACATCACTGACCTTTCCAGCACCGTCTATTGTTCAGAAATGAGATTGGAGTCGCAGGGGGGTTATAAAACAGTTGTGTCCTCCAGCCAAACGTTTCACTTTGGAGTATGCTGCCAGCTTTAGCATAGAAAGATCATTTTAGAATATCATTATGCATGGGTGTAGGCACTGTATGCCTGCTGTAACATATGCATATCACTGAGCCCTATGTAAAATTATAAAGGAAATCAATGATCCCCCCTAGACTAGACTACAAGACTTGTAGAATGGCCAGATAAGCATTTTCAATTGCACAGGGAAGCAAATGCAAACCATGCCGTTATTAGACTCTGGATCTAGTTTCTAAGTTTTCTTTTCACATCTAGTTTTCACATCTAGTTGGGTAATAAACATCACAATGCATGTCTTCTTATGCTAAACTGTGTGTGCACGCACATGTATGCATGCGTATGTGTGTCCATGTGTCAACATCTCCATGATTAACATCTCACAGTGTAGAGACTTTGTGTAAATGAAGACGTTGAATATAGAAATGGTGGGGGTGGGACACTTAACATATTCAATATATGAATCTGAAACGAGGGAGTATTGCATTAGGTCAGCAACCACATGCCTCTGAAAAATATTGGCTAGCTGTGCATTAACAAAGCGGCGCGTGTGTGTGTGAAGCCCCGGTGTTTGGAAGAGGGTGCAACTTATGAAATATGAGATCGGATTTTGCGCTCGACTCGTCACAGTATGCGCCTCACGCTTTAGCAATTCATACTTGGCATCAAGATATGGAAAGTGAACATGGTGTTGATTGTGTGTGCTGCTGGCGTTGGTACAACAGCGTGCCTCTCATGTTCTCAGTCTCAATCTCATTGACATGCAAATCCATGACACATGCCCTGGTTCGGGCTGATATGATCATCCAGGAAGTGAGAAATCAAGGCCCCATTGAAAAGTTACAAAAGCTGCACTGATGGCGTGTGAAATTGTGACTGCTGCCTGTTATAGCTTGGGCCAAATGCGCTGCTGCCCCGTCTATTTGGAGTACCGACTTGGGTGAAACTTCCCCCTCTGTGCCCTCGGGCAGCCCCTGACAAGTCCATTACATGTCCGGGCAGAGGGAACTTTGTGACAAGGCCACTGTTACTGCCACTCACACACGTCCTGAGAGAACCCCGCGACAGCAGGATGACTGAGAGGCGAGCTAGGCCGCTTGCTCCAGACGACAAAGAGAGATAGATGGAGGATCCCTCTTACATGTTTTACTCCTTTCATGGAGTTACTACTACTGCAGCGTTCAGGGGAACGCGTCTTATGTAACACAGTCGTCATCATCATCATCATCATCACAGCTTAAAGGGTGCAATATTAAATTAAAACAAACATTTGAGTAAAAAGAAGAAAAAAAGAAAGGTCGCAGTTAACTATCGAATTGCGCATTTCCCGACAGTCAGTGTGTCGGGCACGTGTCATCACGTGACATCATCAGGGATGGAGCATGTGACATCAGGGATGGAGCATGTGACATCATCAGGGATGGAGATCCTTGATGTCATCAATATCAAGCCCATATATGGAGATCCCTGATGTGATCAATATTGGCCAGCAACTCTACATCTGACCTCAAACCCTTAGATCTCCATATATGGAGCTGGCCTGTTCTGACATTCCATATGTTGATCCTTCCCCATCCATCCTTCCTCTTCGATGTCTCCCTTTTGACTGATATACCTGTCCATTCAAACTCTAGACGGGCCTGCCCCAAAGTTATTAGTGCCCGGCACCGAAAATTAAGATCTTACCCCCCATGCCAAAGCACCAGCAGATTGCTGTCACCTAGGCGGATATGTTGATCTGACCCCCCATTCCAAAGCACCAGCGCTCGCCCAGCAGTCTGCTGTCACCCAGGCGGATGCGTGCACACCCTGAGGGCGAGGGCGCTTCTCGCCGTCTGGCGTCTTACTGGTAAATAGGGCTTACATGGTTAACAAACATGACCCGACAAGAACGGAGGTTATGATATAGAGCTGGAGTAGCCGAAGCTGACAGTGGGTTAAACACGAGTCATGCTATTTGAATTAGGGCGAAAAAAAAAGAGCTCAAATTGAACAGACAAGCCTTGGTTCCTCTCTAGGGCGATTATGAAACTCACCATTTAGAGTGAGATGATCCGCTTTCATCATGAAGCGTTTCTATTTCTGGACGTGGCTGCCCACACCACACCCGAGGCCAGAGAGAAGTCCACAGAACAGAACACACTCAGCACATTGGACGTTGCCCCAAGGTTTATTGTGGAATGCAGATGTGATTCATGCTAGCGTGCATACGTGTGTATGCTAGTGTGAGGCCCTTATATACACACACACACACACACGTGGTACAGTAATGTTCTTTTCCAACTAAAGCCGAATAATTTATTTATATTTACACAATGTCAACACCGCCGTGCGATCCAGTCTAAATGAGGCTCAAGTAATCGGCACGGAAAAAACAACAGCGTTGCATAACATGTCATTGTTTATAGATTAATGTGGAAATGCCGAACCAAAAAAAAAAAAGAAGCCATACAACTTCTATATGCGTGCTCTCCCCTCCCCCTCCTCCTCCCATCAGGACTCCAAACAAGTTCCACCGTCTCGTGAACCCTGTCTCTCACGCTTATGTCCCACACACATTCTTGGCCCCCGTGGCAACAGATACTTCATGTTCGTGTTCTCTGACAGAGTGAGTGAGAGCACCATGGAGTGTGAGTGTGTGTGTGTGTGTGTGTGTGTGTGTGTGTGTGTGTGTGTGTGTGTGTGTGTGTGTGTGTATGGAAAACAAATCTTCCCAGCTCACCCCAGCCAAGTCTGCCCTGCCCCCCCGTCAGACAGCAAAATGCTTGCATGTGTAATTTCTGGCTAGAGCGTTGATGATGAGGAAATGTTTTGCCTGAATTATACTTGGTTGCACAACGTGTGTCGGGCAAAGAAGATCAGTGGTGGAAAAAGTACTCAAATGTTTTACTTAAGTAAAAGTATCAATACGGCAATGTAGTACTACTACTTTTAAAAGTAAAAGTGTTAAAAGTACACAGTCCGGAATTTAACATTTACTCTCGTAAAAGTACCAAAGTATTGGTATCAAAATGTACTTAAAGTACCAAAAGTAGAAATTATTCATTATGCAGAATGTCCCATTTCAAGTTTTCAAACTTTTAGTAGTAAAGTACAAATACCTCAAAAGTATTACTTACTAATGTACTTTCCACTATTTTGCAGACAATAACAGATCTACATGCTCACAGACAGCAAAATGCAAAACAGACGGCAAAATGCTAGCACGCGTCATTGCTGCAGGCTAGAGCGTTGAGGAAATGTACACTTGGTCGCACACCGTGTCGTGCACAGAAAACATCTGATCTACAAGTTTGCGACATGTTACATCGCGGCACGTTGCGAATTTGACGATCCGCATTTCTTTGGCACATAACACTGGCGCGCAACAGGCCTCACAGCTGTATGTGTACAGATGTGCAGTTTGTGTGTGTGTGTGTGTGTGTGGGCATGTTACATACCGGTACATGTTCAGTGCACACAACAAGCATGCCTAAGTTGCGTGCACCCACCCATGCGCGCTCACACACACACGCACAGTCGCACACACACACACACCAATACGTGTACCAACTTGTTTTGCTATTACCATTAATGAGTGTGGACCCATTATGGCTCTGTATGGTTAACTAAAATCTCAGAGTCTGCCAGCCGACCAGTCAGCAGAGGTCAGAGTTCAAAGCTGCATATTGTCCCAATATGGAGAGCTGCTCTCCCAGATCTGTGACTGGCCACACTGGGCCCTTTGTAAACACTGCCCCGTCAGGATTTTCCATGGGAACCACTACAAGGTCTGCAGACCTCAAAACCAATTATTAATCCCTAAAGCCTGAGGAGTTATACTTTCTCGTGTGCAAGGTGTCGCGCCCTGAGATAGTGTTTTTTTTGCAAAACTAATGCTTGGAATGGATTCAGCATCATGAAAACCCCCTAGTTTGACACATCACATGCTACATAAAGCATGATGATATTTTGAATATTTTGCCTTTGGTTGTAATTGGTATGGTCACATATTATGCCAATTATGAAAATTGCCCAATATATGCAAGTTAGCATCCGGCAGTTTCTACATGCTGGGGACCCATACTAAACATTTATAACATAAAACATTGGTGTACTCAACATGTCCGGGTTCACTTTTTGGCTACTAGGCCATAAAGTAAAACTCAGACTTAAGCATTCTAAGTCTTGTTCTTCACCTTGTGAAGTAAAAACAACTCAACCATCCCTGCTTTCTCTTCCAAGTAGGGCTGGGTGCAATAACCGCAATACCACCATTACCGTGTTTGTGTAAGTCATACCGTGTTTGTGTAAGTCATACCGTGTTTGTGTAAGTCATACCGTGGTTCCCATTATTTTATTTAGGCCTACATTTTTATCCCACGATTGTAACCCATTTTTCACCCGGTGCCAATTGCTTAAACTGCAATCCTATGGGCGCTACACTCCCTCTGCCAATCTGGGGAGAGTGAGCAGGCTGTTTACTGTCCCAAAATGACCCTTATATTATTATTATTATAATAACTTATTATTTTTTTAATTCAAAAAAATGTTTTTTGAGGTATCGCTCAATACCTCAATACCTTCGGTAAACAGTGATTTACTACCGAAATCCATACCGCCACAGCCCTACTACTACCAAGTCTGTTTCTTTCTCCTTCCCTCCAACTGAAATCCTTTCAAATAGCATCATGTGAACCATCTGGCTCCGCTCCAGCTGCTATGACAGAGGAAGAGATTGAGAGAACGAGAGATGGACTAACGCAGTATGGTGAGATAAAAAGGCATAGAAATGGTGGTAGAGGAGAGAGTCGCAGAAGAGGAGGGGTATAGCCTATGGGCCGTAGAATCCTGTTACGCAACCGCTTTCTGTGGCTGGCATATTGCATCTGTTTAAAAAAAAAAAAAAAGGAAAAAAGAAATCTGAAAAGAAAAACAGCTTTGCAATTAGCGGGCCCGATATCCTGAGGGCCCCGGTCTCCCCCAATCACAGCGCTCCATTCCGCTCTCCCCAGCGTGCCTGTTACTAAGCAGATGATGTGACTCAGGAACACTGTGCTATTCTTGTATAGCTTCAGCTCCGAGCGGCACAGCAGACACACTGATACCAATCCTCTCCATTCCGCCTGCATGGCGACGAGAAGTGGAGCAAGCATTGTTTTCTCACTCTCTGTCTCTCTGTCTCTCTCTTTCTCTCCACTTGGCGTTGCACACAGTACATCATTGCTATTCGATGCACATAGGTCTGTGTGTGGGAGAGAGGTGGAGGATTTGATGAGGGCTTAAGTCAGTACTAATGGTTCCTTTCTTCTGGAGCAGGTATACGAAGTTTACAGCAGCCTTTGGGTGTGGTCTGCCCCACTGTGGTACTTCCTGTGTGGTGGTGGGTGGTTGTGTTTATGGGTCTGGCCTCGTTTCCTGACTCCTAGATAAGGACCACCCACCACCACTAAGGCCTCATCACTCCTAATCCGTCATCAGCTTAATGAACCCGGGGAAAGGCGCCGCTAGCCATTATAGCAACGAGCCGATGATGTAATGACTCAGCGTTTTACCGGAATTTCAAACTCGAAACACTTTAGTAAATGTGACGGCTCAGTTAAATTATTCCATAATAATACGGTACGACATTTTTAAATGGATGGAGACGTCGATGTGTTCCCTTTTGGGCACTGCACAGCGACGCTTTCCGTAAACATGTCATTTAATTGCTGCATCGCGACGGTTTCCATAAACATGCCATGTTTTCCCCCGCAGGGTCATTGTCGTTAAGATGGGTGGAATATGTCAGTTTCCAGCTATACCCGGTTTTACGGAGCACCCTTCTTCATCTCCATTGTTCCACTAATTGTAATGGAGTTCTTTTGCCGGGGTTAATCCGAGCTGAAACTAGGCTGGGTGTGTAATCTGAGCCTGAAAAGATTTTGAT
This sequence comes from Protomyctophum parallelum, assembly GCF_964188405.1. Taxonomy (NCBI): domain Eukaryota; kingdom Metazoa; phylum Chordata; class Actinopteri; order Myctophiformes; family Myctophidae; genus Protomyctophum; species Protomyctophum parallelum. The sequence goes on from NC_139704.1 coordinate 29,928,272, forward strand.
GTTGAGGTTGTTCAATTAGGTCATGCTGCCTCACAGAAGCACTTAAGAGGAAGGACTTGCTATATCCCAGTATAAAAAGAGGGGGGAGAGAGAGAGAGAGCGAGCGAGAGAGAGAGAGCGCGGGCCTGCATTTCATTGTTCCACGTTGGCACGGCTAATGGTCTCCATTCCTATTGTGAATGGAAGGTATTTGTGCAGAGAGTGCAATGCATTATTTAAGAGTAAACACGGTGGAGAGACAGAGAGGCCCAATGGTGGTGCGGTGGTATTGATTGTGACGGGCCGGAGGAGACATGCACACCTCTAGAAAGTGTCTGGCCCCCTCCACATGCACGCACGCACGCACGCACGCACACACACACACACACACACACACACACACACACACACACACACACACACACACACACACACACACACACACACACACACACACACACACACACACACACACACACACACACACACACACACACACACACACACACACACACACACACACACACACACACACACACACACACACACACACACACACACACACACACACACACCGAGTTTTATTGCGCTGGCTTTGTGGAGTCTCCACAGTCAGCAGCCTATCAAGCAAAGCAGCTTAGCACAGATAGCCCGCGGCCGCCCCAGAGTGGGGCCTTAACGCTATCAATCGATCATTCATCACCGGTCCCTAAGAAACAAAAACAAGCCGCCGAAATAGACAGCCAGCAGCAGGGCTGAGGGAGGGAGCTGGCGGTATGGTGGGGTAGGGGTGGGGGTGGTGGGGGATTTGGGAGGCTGCTGATGCTGAACTGGACTGTGTCACACCGCTCTCGTCTGGGTGGAAAAACCCTGTCAGCTTTTATTTGGGAACAGTCCACAGCCTGTTCTGTGCAGCCGGCCAAAGCTTGAAACACTCGAGCGAGGAGGAGGAAGAGGACGGTGAAAGGGGGGCGGGGGGAGGGAGGGGGGGGGTGTTGTAAAACCAGATTTATACTCTGTCGCATGGCGGTGTCGTGCACCACAAATAGCCGACCTATAAAACCCACGACGCGTCACGCTGCGACGTGTTGTGAGCTTGTAAGTTTGGCTATTCTCGGTGTGCGACACCCATGTGCGACTAAGCATAACTCATGCAGGCTTAAAAAAAAGTAATGAGAGAAAGTTTTCTGAAAGGGGTCGAACGAAACGCACACCACCACCACCACCCCCCCACCATGGCCTCCGTAACCCTCCTCCACCCCCCCAGCACATTCCTCTCCCCTCAGCAGATCTGGCCTGCCCCACAGGAGGCGGCGGCAGCAGCACAGTAATCTTTTCAAAAGGGCGGATTTGAGCGCCCGCCAGGGCAGCGGGCCAACTATTTCTCATTTGGAGCTGGCCTGGAGATGACCCTCTCCCGCTGGAGCATGAGCGCTCTCAGGAAAAACAAAAAGCCAGCAACCGAGTAAAGGAGCGCCGGCCTAGCCTTGGCAACGAACGCCGCAGAGCTATAGCCGGGGAACTGGGCTATAGCGCCGGGAAAACAGGGGAAACCGCAAGGCCCGCTCTCGGGAACATCTGCACCGCCTTCCTGTGCATAAGAACAAAAAAAACACAAAAAAAGAACGAAAGAAAGAAAGAAGGGGAAAAAAATGTGAAAACTTAATACTGTCTGCATGAAGCCCCTGGGTTTAAACAAAAACACGGGAGGGCTGATGTGGGTTCTTTTTTTCTCTTTCTTTTTGGCTTAGAACTCTGTCTGTCTTTTCTTTTTTTTTTCTTTTTCTTTGTCCGTTTCCTCCTCTCTGTCTAACAATTTCCCGAGCCCAGCACCCCCTCCCCCCCCCCGTCTTTCCTTCCTTTTCTGCACCTCTCCCCCCCCCCCCCCCCGCCCCCGGCCTCTTGCACTCTTCAGAGTGGAAGCCCACCCTTGGCTGGGGAGGAGCTGCAGTGGGTTTGTGTTACGCTCTGCTCGGTGATGGATGGACAGGAAGACCGGAGCGTAACTTATACTCCGCCACACGACAGCGGTGTTTTGCTGGCGGGGAATGACCACGTTTTCCCAACGTGATGATGCCTCCCTCCATCGCGGCATGAGACCGGGAATCGCCGTGATGCGACCGACGGCGGTATGAATTACACTTCAGTCTTTCTAAAGCCCCCTCAGCATTCCTGCTTTTACAGTGGGTTGAGAGGGAGAGGGGGAGAGAGGGGGGCAGCTGAATTCCTGAGCGTCTTAGTAATCACAGCGCCTCTGACAGCAACTCCACTGACCTTCATCTTTAAGTCCCAGTCAACCCCCCTCCTTCCCCCAGGGCTACAGCAACCCCTTCCCCCAATAATTATCTGGGTGTTTCCTGCTAAAGTACTGGGAGAGAGAAGGAAAAAAAATTGAGTGAATTGCCAGAAAAAGCAAAACAGAGAGAGAGAGAGAGAGAAATGGCAGGATGGGACATGTGGAAATGTTTGGAGGCTTAAAGGCTTTGTGAGTCAGACCCAAAGACATCAAATTCCACATGCGGGGTTCAGATATCGTGTCTGTGCGCGATGTTTACTGCCACACTCACTCCCTACTTGGCCACTGGACCAATAAGACACCCCTGTGGCCAGCTTTGGCGGAGCGAGCAGGGGACAACAACAAAGAGAGCCCTTATGTTTTCGCTCTAAAAAACCCCGACCCCACCACTATACCTCCCTCCGTTTCCCCCCCGAAAAAAAAAAAACCCTCTGCTCCAGTAAAAACTCATCACACGTCTGCCAGATCCCAGCCGAGGTCTGCCTCCAATTATCCGCCCACCACGCTGGAATCCCAGGAAGGCTCTGTCCGGCCGAGCGTTTGATGTTGCCACGCAACATTTGACAGAGAACAGAGAACAGGGCGGCTTTGAAAAATCAGAGTGTGAACTTGCCTGCCAAAAGTTTTTGACGTGGAGAAAGAAGGGGTTGTGTGGGGCGGGGCGGGGTGAGGAGAGGAGAGGAGAGGAGGGGAGGGGCCGGTGGGGAGACTGGGGGGGGGGGGGATGCCACAGGATGGAAAGCAGCTGCCTCGCGGGTCGGGGAAAACATTACTTTAAATGGGCCCAAATGTGCCAGGGCCTGATACTAAACATCCGCCGAGTAGTCAGCGTTTACTCCGTAATGGGGGTCCTTTGCCGATGTGCGCCGAGCGCTAACGAGTGGAAACTGTACCACGTAATTGTGAAAGCATTTTTTCGTAGCCATTTTGACATGAGGCATATTTTATGGCTATTTGAAATTGTAGGCCAATGGATGAGTCACACGCCATGAAGTAAGTTTTAGTTTTTCATCTTCAGTTGCAAAGGGAAATGACATGCTTTTGGAAAAGCTATACTGTATATGAGCATGAACAGTGAATGGTTTGCTCAGAATAGTTGTGAGTAAGTATATGAGTAACTATGAGCAACTAAATGAATAAGTGAGATAAGGGCATGAAACAGCTTTTGACATGTTGCTCATAGTTCTTATTCTTAGCACAGTCTGGATGTGATTTCGCCTGGCCTAGGAAATTGCCGAGTACTTGTGTGGGAAACTGTTGACATACAAAAAAAAAGAAAAAAGAAAACAATAATATCAGACTCCCAACTGACTCACTTAAGATTTATGGCTCAAACGACTGCACAGTATATAATTACTGTAGCATTTATGTTATGCGAAGCTTGTTATTTGATAATTTCTTAACAGCTGGTTTGAGAGAAGTTTTTAGAAATAAGGTTTTAATTATCAGTGTAAAATGACGACGTGGACGGGGGCTCCCTGGGTGTGTGAATCATCGGTTCTTGCCGAGGCCTTTGTTTTCGAATAGCTACTTGATTGAAGTAACGTGAAACCGCGGCTGCTAGCTGCTGCTTGTGTGTGCCGTACGTACACGTACACCTCCTGGAGGCACGATGAGGTCACAGCAGTGTTTGTTTAGAGAGTCTTTCCCCGTTTACAGTATCAACACGATCATCTGGAAAGGTGACGCCTGACACCTCGGAGGCATGTGCCTGTCATGAGAACCAGTGTCACGGCTTCGTTCTACAACAATAAGGCCTGCAGTCAGTCAGTCAGTCAGTGCTCATGGTGCACGCCCCCCCCCCCCCCCCCCCCCAGATAGAACAGGAGACAACGACAACAGGGTACAGTAGCAGAGCGGCCACATTCTTTCCCACAGTTAATGGGTAAGAGGAAGGTAAACCGAGACAGGTCAGTTGCATTACTATACAAACAAACGCAACCCACTATAGCCGCCCACCTGGAGTCTTTCACATACAGACAATGCTTGTGTTAATTTGACTATACTCCTGTCAGGTAAAAAAGTAACATCTTCAAAAGAGGAATTTAATGGAATTTAGAATATGAATGTGCCATATTTTTTTAATTGACAACTAATGTATACTTTGATTCAGATTTTGTCTTATAGGGCTCCAAATGACTATATGTTCCAGGGCACACGTAAAGCCTGTTATAGTAATAGCGTTAAAAGAATGTTACCAAATTAGCTACCCCACAACCAGGCTCATAAATACTGAACACATGTTCCAAATAATGATTGATGACGTTGAAAGTATAATATTGCTCAGGCGTGCTTTAGGATTACACAAGTCAACTCCTCCCTACCTGACACACAGAAACAAGCTCAGCAAGATTTCCCTTTTCGTCAGAGTTGAAGCCCGTGTAATCATCTTTTAGCGATGACGAGGTGGGAATTGGTTATTCTAGGAGGTATATAATTCTGGTTGTGTTTGACTGTTTCTGAGGGGAAACACTACATAGTAATAATAATACGCTCACGTTTGGGCCATATTCATTCACTGATATGTCTCAGTGGAGGTCAGATCACAAGGTCTTAGACTATCATTTATGACTTTGCACAAAACAGCAATTGGAAACAGAGCGACGCCACACACCCACTGTTGTCTCCACACAGAATGGACGCGGCGGTGATACGTGACGATGCCCTGGCCTCTTTGTCTACGCTTCCATTTAGAACGGGCAGATAGTGTTACGCAGTCCCTTCCGGACCAAAAAAAAAAAAAAAAAGAGATCGCATTGTTTCCTTTGACAAGCTGGCCCTCCATTATCCCTTTAAGCAGGTCCCAATTCAGGAACGGCTCTGCACACAGACAGACACAGGCCTGTTCCAGAGAGAGAGAGACAGTGTGCAAAGCTGGAGAGAAACACGGGCAAACATGTGACTCACGTGAGCAGCCCAGGGACGTGCAGAGAGGGGCAGAGGGGCAGAAATCCTGTAAAAGGGCACTTTTGGACAAAATTAATACAAAATCGTGAAAATGGCAGATCTACAAGCTCACTTGGGAGCTTGTAGATCAGCTATTTTCAGGGCGCAACCCAGTACTCTTTAACTAGTGGAGAAGCGGTGTAACTAAATACATTTGTTCAACGAAAAATTCAGCGTTCAAGTTCAGGAGACTTCGGGGGGAAAAAAGCAATTCTCCCGAATGCTGCATAATTATGCCTTCCGCTATACATACATTATATGGCATGGAAAGGAAAGGAGTGGCATTTGCATTTCTTTCACCATTAGTAAATGCTGCAATCACATACTGGAGAGGGCAGTTAGTTGTTTTACAGACGGGTAAAGGGGCAGGGGCTGAAGCCCCCTTCGATGTCTATGTGTGCACGTCCCTGCTCACGTGAGTGATACGCCGCTCGCATTCACCGTCTGTGTAACGCGAGACCCTTTTAGCTCGAAGGGAAAAGGAAGCCTCTTTATCAGGACGCAAAAACGAGTCATGGTTTAACCCCTTATGACCAGAGGCCCATTCTACAAAATGTATAATCTGATATTTTTGTCTAGCCAACACTAAATTACAAAATGACATAAGATGCTTTCTCCGGTTTTAAAATGGTTATTAGGTGTCCTTTATTCCACTAATGCTAATAAGTCTCAATGACATTATCTGTATATAATACTATGTACATTTTGTGCAATATATATATCCTTTTCTTGGATTGTGGAGTTAGTTCGAATCTTTTAGCCTTCCATTTAGGTGATGGATACAAAATGGCACACTAGGCAACTCCTGTCTCCTGCTCTGTGAGTGTAGCTCTCTGTCTCGGGTTGAAAGCGGACAAAAAATAAATAAATAAAGACGTAAATAAATGATGTTTGAAAGGATTTGCCCAAAGGGAATCAGCTGACTGTCTGCATAGACGCTTTTGGCCCACTGTCGAGTGGTTTCCACGGCAACAAGCGCGCCAAATCTGGCCACTCACTGCCTCGCTTCCATCATAACAACAAATCCCATTGATGCATCTCTGGAATGCACCAGCGCTGTTTCTAGGGGGAACCTTGGGCCATTTGAGCAGCTGCATGGTGGTGGTGTGGTGGTGGTGGTGGTGGGCAGAGTGAATGTACATACATACAGTTTCTGTGTTGTTGACTTCACACAGACGGCACGCAATGAAACCGGAGTGAAAGTCAGCCACATTACATGGAAAATGAGGGCATTTGTTTTGAAGACACTGAAATATTAATTCATTCATCGTACACCATTTGGCTCTGTTACAGTTACAGTACATATAATGTAGCGAGGCTTTAAATATGACTCGGTGTCATTTATATGACACATATCTCACATGAACAGACTTCAACCAGTCACTACGATGATTTACACACGTGATATGACGGAAGATGAAAATGTATGTTCAATCCACACAGTATGTTGTCGGTATTGGTTTTTCTAAGGGCTTAAGTGGCATTTAGTGCCAATCCGGCTGCATCTCAATCATTTGACACTAAGCTTTTCACTCATTAAGATGTAATTGCTGTTGTCAAGCAACTGGCACATCATTAGTCAAAAAAATTAATTACTTCTCTGTGTAAAGCAGCCCTCCACTCAATAATAAGTCAATGCGTAAATAAAGACTAAAAAGGGGCCTTGAAGTTAAACTAGTCGGGGAGAGGAGCATCGCAAGGGATCTTAACAAAGGATAAGTGACAAATTAAGGGGAGTCTAATCAAAGTAAACTTCCACGCAACTCAACTCTCAGAAAATGATGCATGTGCAGAACTGAAACCTGCAGTATCAATTCTCCAGAGATTGCGTGTTACAAAACTCCCCAGGACTCTCTCGGTATATAAACTAATGGTGGCAGCTTCAATGGTGAATATACAAATACAAATACATGTCACATGAGTATACTCGTGTGTGTGTGTGTGTGGGGGGGGGGGGGGCTGTTCCTCTGGGGAGCTGTGAGGGGAATTTCACTGTTCGGTATTCTACTCGAGGTATGTGACAGTGATATGCGTTTGTGTGTGAGAGAGAGCAAGGCTGAGCGAGAGACAGCTAGAGAACTGAGGCGGAAAGAGAGAGACAGACAGACAGACAGACAGACAGACAGACAGACAGACTGACAGAGGCATACAGCTGGATATATCGCCTCTCTCTCTCTCTCTCTAAAAGCATCTCTGGAAACTCAAGCAGTAATATTGAGTTACTCTAATCAACTACTTTATGGCCATTGATCTTTTTTTTCCCACTGGCTGGTGAACCAGTGAATGGATACGCAGCAAACAGTATGGTCTTTGTGCTACACCACCATCCCCCCCCCCCCACAACCCCCCCGCCCCCCCCCCTCGGCCTCCCTCGGTCTGCTGCGGTTAGTAACCTAAGCTTCAGTCACGAGCTCACTGTGCCCCACTCCCCCCCCCCCCCCCCCCCCCCCCCAAAAAAAAGAAAGAAAAAGAAAACAGGTAACCGGCACCATGCAGCCATCGCCATGGTTACAGGACCACAGCCATGCCCAATCACAAGACAGGGGAGTCTCCTCTGAGGGGGTGAGAGAGAGAAGGGCTCAATTCCAATCACAAGGACGATTCAATCACATCCTCTTCTCGTCTCGTCGGCCGAGAAACCTCCCATGTCCACATTTCAGCTTTTTATGGGTTTTCTTTTTTTTAACCCATTTTTGGGGGGGGGGGGGACCCCTTTTGGTGTTGGCTATTGAAAAATAGCAGATCTACAAGCTCATAGCGCGCCACTGAGTGGCGCGCTACGATCTTGTAGGTCTGCTATTTATTTTTAATCGAAGAACGACTGACATAGAAACACAGCTTTTTCAGAAAAACTGTCAGGATGTATATAGAAGACATTTTTAGAATCTGATCTCCGGTCAAAATGGGTTAAGTGAAAGTGATTGAGTGTGTCTGTGGGATTTATATAGAATGTGTATCAGTGAAAAGTATTAACAAAATAATGTGATGAAATAACTACATTGGATCCATTAATGGAACACAGGGTTTCTTTTTTTCCCCCGTTTTGGACATACTAGGTTTCCAAACAAACAAAAGCATTCTATTCCATTTCACACGCTCCGTCTCTTACACTCTCTCTCTCTCTCTCTCTCTCTCTCTCTGCACACTTTTAAAATACACAAGATTTAATCATCACACCAGCCATCTGGTAAACACAGAATAGCACAATGTCACCACCAGACAAATCATCCTGGGCGCTGCTCAAGAATAGCAACGATTAACAACAATTGCTAGTGCAGGCCAAAGCTTTAGCTGCCAGTCTCCATGAGTCAGCCCCATCTGCACCATCTCGTGCGGTACGGCCAACAAGATATCGTTAGTTTCTTCCTTAATGCCTGTTAGCATTTTACTACGATATTAAGTCTTACAGTTTGACAGTCTGTTGACAGAAATAACAGCCAGATCAAGTCAAACATGGTGGCAAACATGATGACAGCTTGGCGTATAAGCGCTCGTTGTTATGTTGTTGGCTGTCGGGCTAAAGATGCAATTGCATGGTTTAGCCAGTAAGGAGGGAGTTACAATAGTCGAGTTTTGACAAGACTGTTGTCTGGATTAGGAATCAGCCCAGCTCCTAATCCAGACAACAGTCTTGTCAAAACTCGACTATTTTAACTCCCTCCTTACTGGCCTACCAGCATGTGCACTTAAGCCTCTCCAGCTGATCCAAAATGCCGCAGCTCGCTTGGTCTTCAACCAGTCAAAATTCTCACATGTCTCCCCCCTGCTCCGCTCCCTCCACTGGCTCCCGGTCGCTGCCCGCACAGAATACAAAACTCTGGTGCTGGCATTCAAGGCAACCAAAGGTATGGCTCCCCCATATCTTGCAAGTATGATTGAACCCTACAAACCCTCCCGCGCACTCAGATCAGCCAACGCAGGGAAGCTGGAAGTACCCTCACTAAAAACGCCGGGACAACGCTCCACACGTCCCAAACTCTTCTCCCTTCTGGCTCCAAAACTGTGGAATGCACTTCCCATTGCAGTCAGAACTGCAGCATCACTCCCAATCTTCCGCCGTAGTCTGAAAACCCACCTTTTTAGACTCCATCATGGCCCATAGCACTTACCCCACCCCCTTAGATAGCATTTCTGTAGACTTAGATAGCATCTGATACAGACTTATAGCATGTTATGTAGACGGCACTATAATTGCATTGTATATAGTCATAGCACGCCATAGTACATATGTATAGCATAGTAGTATATATATATAGTTTATATGTATAGTCTCATAATATAGATATTCCACTGTTACTTTCTTAGCTTACGCATGTTTTATGATAAATGCTTTTGTGATGTATTGATTGTATTCCCATGCTTTTGTTCTTGATTATTGTAAGTCGCTCTGGATTAAGAGCGTCTGCTAAATGCCTAAATTGTAAATTGTAAATTGTAGCCGCTAAACCATGCCGCTTTAGCGCACCGTTTCCCAAACAGAGGGTCGGGACCCATTTGTGGGTCGCGGGCACATCGTTATGGGTCCCCTTAGATTTGGTTTCCTACATTTGGTTTTTAATTATTATTATTTCAAAACATTAAAAAAGAAAAACATACGCAAAACCTTTTTCAGTAATGTCATGAAGAAATGAAAGAAAAAAATGAAAGAAATCTAAGAAATTCCAGAAAATTAGAACAAATATTCAAGAAGTAGTGAAAATAGCCGATCTACGAGCTCACAACGTGGCACGAAGCATCACGTCGTGAACTTGTAGATCTGCTATTGTCACTAGTTTGGGGCCCAGGGGCGAATATCTAATTTCTGTTTTGGGTCACGTAGGGGCTGAAAGGTTTGGGAACCGCTGGCTTAGAGGAGAATCTAACAGTGCGTACTGTATGTACAGTATGATGTGAGCCTTGTGGAGTTGCATGGGTGGGGCGTGTGAACCTGTTCCACATGTTTTGTTTTGCTTTCTCTTTTTTTTGTATGCTCGGCCGTGCCTCTCGATGTGAATCCACAAGAGACCGTGAAATATCTACTCGTGTGTACCTCAGTCAGTGCACTGTACGGTACTGTACCCCAACCATAATGTTTTAACCCATTTTGGGCGGGAACCCCTTTTGGTGTTTTAAAAGCATCGTTATACTTTAGCTATTGAAAAATAGCATATCTACAAGCTCGTAGCGCGGCACTCGGTGCCGCGCTACGAGCTTGTACGTCTGCTATTTTTTGAAAAATCGTGAAAATGTGTCTAAAATCTTTGAATATATATTATTATTACAGAGTGAACATTTTAACTCAAATCTTTGCTTCTGGGGAGGTCCCTGGAACAACATTTTCAGCGGCATGCTGTTACATATACATTTTGGGGTCGTTGACATGAAATATTGAGAACCACTGATACAGAAACACGAGGTTTTTCAGAAAATCGTCATCACTAAGAAAACATTTTTTAAATGTCGACGTCAGGCCTAAACGTTTTAACGTCTACGATATGGGCGAGTACCCTCTGCTTTGTTCTGTCAAGGTCTCCGCATCCGCCCATCCAACCCTGGACTCTTTCAGACTGTTGCCTAGGCAACGTGGAGAGTGAGATATAGCTTTGAAGTGATAGCCCTTTTCTAAATGCAAGCATAGCGACGGATGCTAATTCTGTGGATTCCTTGATGCTGCCAACGCAGTAGTACTCGAGCGCTACTGGATTGTACAAACAAACATACGTAAGCTGATGAAATGTCAATGAATGTGATGTCAAAATTCCCTTCGGCTGATGTTCCAATATAAGTCACATGATGTGAGCAGGATCCAGAACGCCTCAAGGTTTTACGTACCGGTAATATCTTAAATTGAATTGTTATGGAAACTACACATGAATAAAGTATAATTGAAATAAGCCGTCCCTCTAATCCATTTTAATTGATTCAGCTAAACAATGGACTTGCATTAGCTCATTAGCATAGGTGCCATACCTCCGTCAATTACCAGTACCAACAATATACTGTGTGTATATGCACTTTGAAATGCAAAATCAGTAGCAATGCTTTGTCTTCGACGAGGAACAGTGTTGCATAGTGAAAAAACGAATAACTCCTGCATAATGCTTCTCTCATCAGTATTATCATTTGTATTCTAAAAACAGGAGCTTCAGCAGTCTCCTGTTGAGATGCATAAGGGGATGAATCATTTTTCCTTCTGAACCGAGGCTTCCTCATGCATAAATTCTCATTTGTTCCTCTGCATTAGGGTCACTCTGCGGTAATTGTTTGTTTTACTTCTAATGATTGAATAACAACCTTGCGGCTCTGCCATGCTGTGTTTACCACATGTTGCTATGGTTCACGGGCTCCTTTAATTGGATTTTGTTGTTTCCCAGGAAACAAGGTAACCTACTGTATTGCTCAGCAACCTGGCTAATTTGCCCCGGTGCGCGCTATGATGTGAGCTGATGGGCTTTGTATTCATTATTTAAGTAGCTGATACCGCTATCTCATACTTTGTTGTATGATGGTGACAATATAGATGAATCTACAAGCTGAGCTTGTAGATTGTTTATTTTCACAATTTCTTTAAATGTTTATTTCTTTCAACATATTTTGTAACTTTATTATTTTCTTTTTTTTTACAGATTTTATTTAGATTTTTCAAACCTGACTAACATCTACCCATTAAATGTAGACAGTTCGCCACCTAGTCGTGATCAGAGCCATAGAGTATAAGACAGAGTTCTGACAACTCCGTTCACTTCATGGGGCTTCAGTCCATGACCTCTTTGTCCCTTTTTCAGGCTGCATAAACAGCGCACGGTTTCTGCCCCCTCAATATCGCAACTCTTCTACTAGATGGCTCTGGTCGTGATTGGCTGCTTCTAGCCAATGGGACGGCAAAAGCCATAACAAAAATGAGGGGGGGGGGAACACCTGACATTGTATCATTTTCTTGTTTTTCTTTTCTTGTTTGGAACTTGGCTTGTGTATTCTATCCTTCATGACGAATTTGTTCCAGCTTAGCAATAGAAAGCATCTCATTGAGCCATCTTGTTGGAGGTTGGAGACTTCCAGTTTATCAGTATACATTTTCTTTTTGCAGCAACCATACCTGCCTTAAGGATCTGTCTTTGGTGGCACCTTGCATATTTTGTAACTTTCTGAAATATTTCTATAATGGCAACCAACACTTGAAATAGGTTAATGTGGCTCAGGCGAAGCACTGGAAGAAGGAATTCAGATGCTCAATGTTGGAGAAAAGAAATTTGAGTCGGTACAAGGCACTCTCTGTGCATTTCTATTTAGTGGGTGAGTGTTTGTGTGCAGGCAGGGTGAGGAGGAGAGAGGAGTGCCAGTCCCATGTGAACCGACGATGGCTAAAGCATCGTAAAGATAATAACATGCACGCCATTTGCCCATTTCCTGCTGCTGCTAAGTTGGGGGAAAGAGACGGAGAGAACCAGAACGAGGGGCTTGTAATCACCATGGCTGACCGCCTCAGCTCGGCCCCCGAGAGGCGGGAGCCAGCCACTCTCATACTGTGTACATATCCTCTGCATAAACAACAACCAGAACACCAACATGTCCTTGGGTTTGTCACTCGGGCAGCAAACGCTGCTCTATCGGAGGCTTCCAGACTCTTAGTCAGTCCACTCGATGCCTGAGTGACTAATCGCTTTAGTGGAGAAGGGAGTTAGAGACCATGGCTCAGGGGTGAAGGCAAAACTAAAACTATTGCTTCACTGCAGTTCTCCAATTTGGGTGAAAAATAAAACCCCAAACAGAAGTATACTCTGAGGCATAAGGATGATGGAGGCACTGGGAAAGAGTAAATTGGCAGGTAGGAAGAAGGGATTCATAATCGGTAAGATATGAAAAAAAAAAAAAAAGATTGTTGGGCATTTACTCAAGTACTGTACTTGACACAATCCCGCCAAAATACGTAGGCTACGTTAATTGTCGGGAAGCGACGCCGCCAAAATACGTAGGCTACGTTTATTCAGTTGTATAAACGTGTTTGTGTTGTGTTTACACACGTGCACACGCATGCACGCTTTCAGTCGCTTTAGACTCCAAATCCCCCTCCCAGGTGGCATTTCTGGTCAAAACAACGCTTATTGCACGGAGCCTGGGGGTCACAGTAATGGTGCCGGCCTGTAGTTCTCATGCTCCAGGCAGAGAACAGTCAACACACTTCTGCATAATGAGTACTTTTTCTACCAATACTTTAGTACTTTTACTCAAGACCATTTTGATTACCGTACTTTTACTTGTAACGGGGTAGTTCTACATTGCAGTGCTGATACTTTTACGTAATGTGAGTACCTTTTTCCATCAGTGCCAGCAGTATATCCACTCCCCTCTGACAGGAGAAGATGAAATCTGTCGATCCCAGATGCACACATCCTCCTGCCCCTCGCCCACCTTCGCCATTTGCCAGATCCGGCGTGTGCGTTGGCTCATTGGCTGTTACTTGGCAAAATGGAGGGCAGGAGGAGAGTAGCTGCTGGCGATCCGAGTGAGAGAGTCTGTGTGAATTGTCAATTGTGCAGGATGAATGCCAATGTGAAAAATCTATGCTGGACTGCCCCCAAATATACGAAGTTTTCCCGTTAATCCATATATGGCATCTTCCAGTTGCAATGCTTCATTTTATAAACATGCACACATTTGTGACGCGTGCGGTTTGACACGTTTGTGATGCGTGCGGAAGTGAGCGTATATCTCGTGGCCCTGCACAGCTGGCGTTTCAGCAGGAGATGAAGGGGAGTCTGTCTTTCTCTCCTTCGTTTGATGCAGGAGTTGACTAGAATATTAAGGAGCTCCGCAGGACACAGGCAGGCAGGCACAATGCCAGGCCAAAGTGGGTTGTAAAGGATATAACACCCCTATATCCTTTACACCGATTATCGATATATGAAATTTCTTTAAAATATTTTAAAAACACGCTTCTTGATTATTTGTTTAATCAAAAAAGTAATTGATGGAATGATCGCTATAAGAACATTGATAGCTGCAGCCCTATAACCATTGGAAACGGAATAATTATACATCATACGATGGTGTCCCACACCGTAAATAGCACATCTATACAAGCTCACAACACGTGGTTGTGCAGCTTATAACCCAACTATCTTTATCACCCAACACCACAGTGCGATGGAGCTCAAATTGGGCATTAAGGGTTTGGCCATGGGCACAACAATAAAAAGTTGCTTACAGTAGTGACTAAAGTCACTACAACCTTGGAAAAATGATGGTGGCACGGTATTAAAGCAGGGGATTTCTCAGTGCGAAGCGCTGTGTGCACAAAACACCCCTTTATCGTCTTTGCCCTCTGAGGTAACGCGAGAGACAAAAGGTAAATAATGAATCCTTGAGGTGGGAACAGGAATAGTTTCCCTTCAAAGGGCTGTTTCATCGCCTAATCGTTTATCGTCTGACACCTCTGTCATCTTGCGGCGGTGGGTGCACGCTGTAGCACACGGCGCCGGGGCGGCCGGCCCAACGGTATCAATCATCCGCCCCCACCCTGACACAAACGCGCACGCACGCACGCACGCACGCACGCACACACACACACATCTCCCTTTGCCTCTCTGAACTATCCCTGCACTAAGAGAGAGAGAGAGAGAGAGAGAGAGAGAGAGCTGTACAGGTACAGGGAGCTTCTGTCATGTGCGGGGAGATTAAATAAAGGAGGATGAAAGAGAGAAACCTTCAGAGAAGAGACAGCGTCGTGAGACAGGTCGAATGAACGCCATGAGTGACACGGAAGACTGGCTAAAGTACAACCAGAACGATCTCTCTCTCTCTCTCTCTCTAACCTTCAGTCAACCATAGAGGTATTATGCAGGCAGTGATGGAACATATACACTATAGCATTCAAACAACGTGTATGTTTCTGCTCGTTTAGTTTGAACCACTCCCACACAAGCTCAAAATACACACCCCAGCAATCCCCCCCACACACACACACACACACACACACACACACACACACACACACACACACACACACACACACACACACACACACACACACACACACACACACACATACACACACACACACACACACACACACACACACACACACACACACACACACACCCCCCTATGGTACAGTACATCCATGCAAAATGACATGTGGGTGTATGTTCAAGGGGCCCCTGCGGCCTGCTTCCTTGTTCTCTCTCACAAGAGGCATCATCGTGTTTCGTCACGTACTTGTCTTGTATTCAGTGTCGTTCCTCATAAGGAACTTAATGAAGGCAATTATGTCACAAGTCATCACTCGAGAACGTTTGCCTCTCGTTGTGTGAGCCTCTTTCACACGGAAACGAGTCTCCTGACGCCTAATTTATGCCTCGTCGTACGACGCTGCTGTGCGTCGAAAATAGCAGACCTACAAGTTCACAACATGTCGCTTCGGAAGCGCGAACGTGAAAGGCTATTTTCACGCAATGAAGTTGTGCATCTGGCCTAAGCCAGGACCACTGTATAACCGGCAGCAAGAATAGCATGGTGACATGAGCACATGGACCAGGGAAAAAGAATAGCATGGTGACATGAGCACATGGACCAGGGAAAAAGAATAGCATGGTGACATGAGCACATGGACCAGGGAAAAAGAATAGCATGGTGACAGGAGCACATGGACCAGGGAAAAAGCAGTAAGCGTAAAACAAGTCAATTCAGCATTGCAGTAATCTCAGCCCCTCATCGTAATGAAACGACACAATAAACTCACAAAAATGCTGGACGAGGAAAAAACTTCACACTGTAAAATTAGTTATCATCTGGGGGGTATTTTTAGCAATGAGAGATAGCGGCACGCTTCCGGAACATTACCAGCTGTGAAACGATACCGCGTAGCTCCATTTACCATAAGACAGTATTAGGTTCTAGACACCATCGAGAGTCGTGTGTGGACTGAACTAGTGAGCCCGGGGGCTTCAGGGATACTATACTGGCCACTGCAGTAGTCTTCTCTTCGCTGCTGGAGCAGAGCCAATGTCATTTCACAGCACTAAGCCTTGTAAGATAAGATGGGGGACATCAGACCCTGACCAGCTCAAATGAATGGGATGTCACTTCTGCTTAAAACCCAGAAACCTTGTCCTCTAAAACATGTGTGTGTCCGTGTGTATGTGTGTGTCCGTGTGTATGTATGTGTGTGTGTGCGTGCGTGTGCGCGCGTGTGGACTCTAAACAGACAGGACATATCCTATCCACCAGGAAAAGGGTTCTATACTGTCCACACACCACCTGGAGAGATGTAATAAGATTTCCCTCCCCTGTGCTGGGAGAAAGGGCAAGGACATCTGTTAAATGATAGCTGATTTCTAATCTGCTGGGTGTAATTGCCCTGAAACAGCGGTCCTGTCCGAGTCCTGCAGAATCAGTGCAGTTGCATTACATCCCCCCGAGGCGATGGCAGCAGGAACCGCTCGGTTATTGCTTCAGACTATAGCGATATTGCACCTCCCTCAGGGAGCCGTCTGTATATAGAAAAGCACTAAAACACTGCGGCTTGTGCTTTGCAAATGTATGCAGACGATATAACTATTTTCTTTTGCACCTGCCATGCAGTGCCCTCCCCCAATAACCCACAGACGCTAAAAAGAGACAGTGTTTGAAGCAGGGGACGTGTCTGTAATGTCACCGCCACTATAGTATATACCCGCCCCGGTGGCGGCTCATCTAGAACGTCGCTCCCCCACAGAACAGGTTGAAAGACTGTTTATTTCAGACGAACGGGCACTATGGGTGTTGCCATGACAACCCTTTTCATGGGTCTGGCACTGGCGTGCATGCAGGGTGGGCGGAGTTTTGGCTCCTGGCAGGGAGGCAGCAGGCACACAGGTGCCCCAGTCTGAGCAGCTGCCTCCCTCCACCGCCCCCCGCCCGCCATCCCCCCCCCCCCTCAGATAAAGGGCTGTTTGTTGTTTTCTCCCTCTTCCCCTCCACCATGCACGTCAATCTCTTTCGCCCTTTTCAATTCTGTCTCCTCTCTCTCTCTCTCTTTTTTTTCTCTCCTTCTCCTTGGCCTTTGATCAGGGATTGGATTTGCTGGTAGAATGACAGAGTCAGGAAGTGCTCGGAGGCACACACACACACACACACACACAGGAGGGGCTGGGGAGTAGTGTGTGTGTGTGTGTGTGTGTGTGTGTGTGGGGGGGGGGGGGGTCTCTGTTTCTCCGGGGCCCTGCCTGCCTGCGTCATCGCCTGGCCTGGCCTGGCCTGGCCCTCCAGTCACAGAGGCTGGCTTTCAGCCTTGAATCTCATCAAGGACTATCTGTCAGAGCGTCCGTCCGTCCCAGTCACAACAGCCCAGGCCCCACTGGTGGTGATCACAGATGGGGGGGGAGGAGGAGGACGGAGGAGGCCCGGAAGATTAAAGCCCTGCCCGGATACAGCCTTGGGCAGCAGTGATGGCATCATGTATAATACGGACCAATCACAAAGAGGTGACCATATCCATCCCCCCCCCCCCAGACGGGGTCACGACCTCTTCTGTTCATATACCAGTTGTGAATTATCATGTGTTCAGCATTGCGGTTATGAATTAATCTGCAACAAGTGTATGGCTGCACGGTCCTTTTTCATGGAAAAACATAGAGGGAGGAAGCTTTGAGAGAGGCATTTTCTGATGAGTCAGACTCCTGAGTAAAGGAGCTTCATCTTGTTTTAACCCATTTTTGGCGGGAACCCCTTTTTGGTGTTAGCATTATGTTATGCTTTAGCTATTGAAAAATAGCAGATCTACAAGCTCATAGCGCGCCACCGAGTGGCGCGCTACGAGCTTGTAGGTCCGCTATTTTTTTTTAAATCGAAGAACGACTGACATAGAAACATAGCTTTTTCCGAAAACTGTCAGGATGTGTAGAAGACATTTTTAGAATCTGATCTCAGGTCAAAATGTTTTAAAATGAAGCACCAACTTTTGAAAACGAGCTGGTTCAGCCTTTTTCTTTTTTACAATTATTATTTTTGTGGCTTAATGTTGCTCAGCCCGATGCGTTAACTCACTCCGAGGAGAACACATGCTCTCCCTCCCCGCTACTCGTTGCTTTCAAATTATATACTGTAGCAACCAATTAGTCCTATGGCCCGACCCCGGAGCAAGAATATAATTGCTTTAGTGAATCATTAGTAGACTCTCGTTTCTAAAAGAGTTCTCATTTACTAGGCTATAATGTAAAAAGGAGACCTCTATTGAATGCATTGGTCGATAATCAACTCGGAAACAAAGGCTCTCTCACTTCATTTAGTCCTCCGCCGCAGTGCATTTCAGTTAACAGGTTGCTTGTAGTACACAGTTCAATGAAGGTTCCAGGAAATGTGTGTGCGTGACTGTGTGTGTGTGTCTACAGTAGATGTGCAGCCCAATATACCAAAAGCAAATATAGATTGGCTGTGTTCAGAAAAGAAAAAAAACCCTATAGTATCAGCTGTCTCAAAGCACATGTGTCAAAGTGTGTATATATGCACACTGTACTGCGGCCATGACGACATGGGAGACGCAGCATGTGTGGAACTCATGGCCGGGGAAGGCCAACTCCTCTGACACCCCCCCCCCCCCCCCCTGCAGTTCATCCTGTTTATTTGATTAAATTACAATACACACACACACGCGCACACACACACACACACACACACACACACTATGCTGGGACTGACCCGTGTAACTTTGGCCCTCTGCCAGAGAAAATAGTTCTGTTCCCAACGATTCCGAGAAAATCACGAGTCGAGCAGGCACACCGTGGAGGCTGTGACGACCATGGACTGCAGGGTAGTCCATGGTCACAGTAGACCATGGACTGCAGGGTAGTCCATGGTCACAGTAGACCATGGACTGCAGGGTAGTCCATGGTCACAGTAGACCATGGACTGCAGGGTAGTCCATGGTCACAGTAGACCATGGACTGGGGTAGTCCATGGTCACAGTAGACCATGGACTGGGGTAGTCCATGGTCACAGTAGACCATGGACTGGGGTAGTCCATGGTCACAGTAGACCATGGACTGGGGTAGTCCATGGTCACAGTAGACCATGGACTGGGGTAGTCCATGGTCACAGTAGACCATGGACTGGGGTAGTCACAACGCAGCACAAACTGAAAATCCTTGCCAGAGAGTACTGTACCTCTGATACACTGGAGACTTGCTTTATACTAGAACTACTGGAACGTAATTAAGATAAAGCACTTTCAAAGAAACGTTCGATACGGGAGCAAATGTCAAGTACCTAACACGATACATTGAAACACCCTGAAAGAGGTTCATGTTGAATAGATCTCGTTTCAAAAACAGTCCAAAATGTATTTTGGATTAAATCCATAATAAGCGGAGAAGCTGCTCCGACACTAAAAAAATCTTCCACAGCTGTTTTGCGTTTCTGGGGCTTATCTTCCTGTGTAAAGATATCACAGGGCTTCCAGAGAATGCAAAAGACAGCTGTAGCCAAGTCGGAGAAAAAAAAGAGGAAAAAAAAGTGTTATAAAAACACTAAAACTATTAATTTCCAATCCAAAAACTACTTCCATCAGAGCGAAGAGACAGGGATTTGTTTATATGCTAAGTAATACTCCAGTATAGCAAAAACAATTCAGTAATATCTTTGGCAACGGCTTAATGTTTCTGGCACGTTTCTTTGAAAGACATCTAAGTTTCTGAGTGATTACAAAGAGGTATGCAGGTTTGGGCAGCTGAAAGTTTTTTCCACAGCAGTATAAAACGGCGTTGCAGTTAATTCTGTATTTTGGCAGAGCTCTCGCTGCTGGATAACATCTTCCTGTTGCCAGAAGCTGTTTATTATTGCAGAGAGCTTTTACCCAAAATGGCTATTCAGCTACCGTGGCGTCCATGTTGTCCAGACCCGGTGGCATGGTAACCAAGCGAGGAGGACGGGGGGGTTAGGGCGAGAGAGAAAAAACAAACAAAACATACAGTACATGCTGATAAACAGACGCACACGCACAGCATGTACATCTGCGTGTACAACATACAGCAGCATGTACACAGAATTGTGTACGCAGGTACACAAATACGTTGTTTTCTTTTGTAATAGCAGTTTTTTTAGCTGTGAGTGTCCATGCAGCTATATTTTCTAAGCCTGTCTCTCTCTCGGTCTGTCCAAGAATCGAGATCCGGTTGTGTGAGTGACTCATCATGGATTACGTGCTTGTTTTTATAGGAGTTTATATAAGGAAACGGATGAGAGTTTTGTCAATACTGTAATAACTCCAGGTTGGCAGAGGAAGTGTATAGCGGCCAGGATTACATTAGATAATTGACACTGGGTGAAGAAATGGGTCACAAAATCATGGGATAAAAATTCTAAATAGTGACATAATGTTAAGCCATGAGGCCATATAGTGAAGAATGCCCTGTAGCATGAAGTGCGATATTCACATATTCACACAGCGGCCATTTTGCTTTTATGTCATAACGCCCCCCCCCCCAACCCAACCCAGAGTATTATGCAAGGGCAAAATGGCTACCATGTGAATGTGGTCAATGACTGAGTGGCCGTTGTCACGATGCTGTGGCGACATGGAGCATGGATTCTCTTTTCTTCCCCACTCCAACATAATGTGGAGTATACCGAGGTCGTTTACTGAGGGAATAGATTCCATGGTGTGCACAAGGAATCCATCAAAATTCCATTCTGGAAAAAACAAAAAAAAGCCAACGTCTTATCCGGTAGAGATGTTATCAAAGCGGAGCACACAAGGATGCAGAAAAATAACAGGTGGGGGATTTAGAAGAAAGAAAAAAAAGAAGCAAGGAACGCACGAGGCGGCAGAGCAGTCTTTGTCAGTGGGTGTCGGTGTCCCAGGAATGGGTTAACACTGGAGCTCAGAGCTTTCATTTCCTCTTCTGTTCCATCTGAACAAACAAGGCGGGTGACCTGACCGAGCACACAGGGGCGGGGCGGTGGAGGGGAGGAGGGAGGGATGGAGGGGAGGGGTGGGGAGGAGGGAGCGAGGGACGGAGGGGAGGGGAGGGGAGGGGGTGGGGGCGGGTTGCCGTGACTGGAATATAACCAAACAGAGTTAGGAGGAGGAAGGGGGGTGGAGGCCGGGAGAGAGAGAGAGAGAGAGAGAGAGAGAGAGAGAGAGAGAGAGAGAGAGAGAGAGAGAGAGGGGAGGACAGCCAGACCACGTGACGGTGAAAAGCCTGCAGGCTGCATGGCTGCTGTGCTGGGAAAGGCAGACAGACGTCCCCCCCACCTCCCCCCCCCCCCCCCATATTGACGCTGCTGCTTTGCCACAACAACAGTTCTGGGAAATGGCCGCCGTCTGCTGTACTGTAGCTACTATTTACATGTGACTGGCTTCTAGCCTGCATCATGGCCTCGTCGCTTTCATCACCGCTCTGACCCTTAATAATGTTCCGCTCCTCTCCTTTACCCCTTCTCTCCCTCTTTTCTTTTTTTTTAACGTCCATTTTTGTTATTCTTTAAATCCCCCCCGCCTGTCTGTCCCCCCCCCCCCCTGCCTTTTAAATCACTACAGGGATGACGTTGGAAGCTGGAGCGAGAGCGTAACTGGGGAAAGGAAAAATGCTCCTGAGTGGTACTTTAAAAGGCAGAATGTAAGCGAAGGGAGACAAAGGGGTAAATAAAGAGAGAGGTTGAGAGAAGGCTGGACAGGGCGCTGGGGCAACAAAAGGCAAGTGGTGCTCTGGGAGGGGGGGCAGCGACGTACGTACGGAGCAGAGTCTGAACCACCAGAAGCACTCGAGACATGAGTCATGGCGAGCAATCTCCCAGGAGGCTCGTTCAACGCGGTCTATAAATGGAAATAGCAAGAAAAAAAACACACTGGCTTCCCTCGCCCACCCAGGACTAGGTTATGCCTTATTAGAATTTGATGGCGTATGACAGCAGCTGCCTTGTTTAGCCCTGGTTTGAACTTCTGCATATATCTCTCTCTCTCTCTCTCTCTCTCTCTCCAGGCCAATTAAATATTATGCAAAGCCGAATCCAAAATAAATGTCCGCCCCGAAACGCCCCCCACCCCCCGGTTTTATTTTAATATTATGTATAAATAAACAAATAATAATAAAGGGGCTTGTAGGAAGAGAAACGTCTTTCCCTGAAAAATTTGAGAATTTACGACAACCAAACATTCCCTCAGGGGCCCTTTCCCTTTCAGCAACCTCTTTATATAATATCAGTATTATACCCTGACAGTTTGAAGTTCACACTTTCGTGTTTTTACTCCTCTTTTTGCTATAAATAACACCACATACCTGGTGAAACAACTTGATAAGTGACATGAACTAGTTACGCTTGGCTCTTTGCTTTCCCCAATAGCCTACATGCACCCTGCTGTGGAGCTGGCCTAGATATCGACCACTACCAGATAACTGGGACAACGTTCAGTGTTTAAAAAAATAAAATAATAAAAGGAGAAGGAAAAAAATAATATCTATACAAAATGTGTCAGAGAGAAAATCATTAATTAAATAAAAATATCTAAAGAAACATTGAGGTAATGTTTGATGAAGCCCTTGAGGAGGTTCTCCTACACTGGCCTCCATGCACATTGTTTTCTAATCGAGGAGAAAAAGGAGCAGCATCCATCCATCCACAATGTGTTATATATAGAGCACGTGTGGAGTGAACGGCTTTGTCTTCGGGGCTGCGGAACAGGTGACTTATTACTAAACCTGTGCTGGTTTTCAGCAGCAGCTCGCCCCCCCCCTCCCCCAGGGCTCCGACGCACGCATGTGGGGGGTGACTCAGGGCAACCACACCACCTGCTAACCCCACCCACACACACACACACACTTACAACTCCAAACACAATCTGCCCACCTGCTTCCTTCCACGGTGAACGGACACACCCAAGCCCAATGTTCCTCCCCGTAGCCTGAAGCTAAACTTAAAGCTAGTCTTCTAACACTGACGCGCACACGCGGACGCACGCACACGCACATGCACGCACAAACACACACAGAAGGAGCTCCAGCATGCCTGGCCACCATACCAGAAGAAGAGGGAGGGATCTAGACTTCGATGTGGGGCCTTTTGTTTAGCTGCTACCCGACAAAGCTCCCCACAAGGTTCTGCTTGCTCTTCTTTTAAATTTTTTTGGGCCTTGCATGACTTTCATCTTCCACGTTCATTCTGGAGTCGTCCTTCAACACGGTGAAGGCATCGTAAGCGAGGCGTGTAAGCGTGACAAAAAAAAGTAGGGGGTTTCGACTCGAGTGACGTGCCTAAAACGCACCGAGGCCTTCTAAGGAGTCGTGTTGAAGGTAAAGTGAGGATTAAAATGAACTGACTGCAGGTGTGGGGCCCACGTACGTCTATCCACTGAAGATTAAGCCTTATTTGCTCCTTGTTACTGTGGTTGTCATTATAGTCATTGTAGTGCTGTGTTTATCTAAGAGCTCATGCTATTTTTCCATCTCCTTAATTTTTTTCATCCGTGTTGAATGTACAATTCTGGGAAAAAAACATAAATAAATGGAAATGACTGTTCACAAACTGCGCGTTTACTGCCATAACTTTGTCATGAAAAGGTATTCAAGGCATTGTCATCTAATCCAATGTTGCATAACATGGACATATTCATCACCAAACATCCTATTTAAATGTACAGGAGAACTTTAAAATGAGGACCTTTATACTATGGGGTGACTGTGTGTGTAGTTAATCACAATGTCCTATAGGTTTAATTCCTGCAAACTAATTAACCTTAACATAATGTATATGCAGTACATACAGTAGGAGAGGAGCCTCACACAACCAGAAGAATGTTTCCTACAAGAGGCCAAAGAGGCAACCAAAAGGAAAATATGAAATGTTTGTGCCAAAGGGCTTTTCATTTTTCCAAAACATCAGCACCTTGTATTCACTGAAGTATGGCCCTTTGCAGCATATAGGTATGCATATTCCAAAACATACATACACATCTTATCTTGTATAAGCCGTTAAAAGACTTATTATTTCTTTTAACAGTCTAGTGTAGCTAACTGACCAACGTGGATTTCAGAGGTTCAAATGAATGACGTTATAATGTGTGCCGATTGTATAATGATACACAAAACAAACATGTCTTTGTTTGATATGGGTCAGAGAGGCAAACGGCAAACACTAATAATCATATTCCATAGACTGCAGCTTTGTCTACTGGTCCGCAAGCAGGATGAAAGCAATGCTGGTTCAGCACAGAATAAACAGCCCACAGGGCCTTGTTCTTAAACATAGTCCTCCTCCATAAATATGATCCATACCTCAGGGCTCTCCTTAGCAGCCCAATGGCCCGCATGACAACAGGAGGCCTGTTTTTTCCATGCAGAATAGCAACATGTTAGTTACCCTGCTGAGCTAACTCCGATGCTCAACAGTCAAAACAAATTACCGACGCAGGTGACAGAAAGATCCACAGTCCCCTAAGCAATGCAAATACTCCAGGGCGGTGATGCAGTCAACATAACATTCAAATCAAACCAAGGAGGTAGAATGATGTCACCGCACATGGTGCACATTTGAATACACAAAATGAGTATTTACTTTGTTGAGTAGACACTTTCCAAAGAGGAACTGTAAACAAAGGCTAAGTAGGTTTAAGTATATGAGCTCAGGGTAATGGGGAGGCCGGGTTGATCATTCTGAGCTTGTTGTAGAGTAGACCATTTAAGACAAAAAAGGAAGGGGGGAAAGAACTGTAATATTTTTGAATAAATGTGACAATACTATTAGATACCAGGTTGAAAGTGGCACAATTATTGTATCCATTGAATCAATCTATCCATTTATCTATAGATTTATTGAGTACAATGGAAACCATGGAAACAAGCCCTATTTTAGCATAACCTTTGACTATACTACCTGTACTGTTAATAATGTATTATATATATATATATATATACATGCATACACACATAAATATACACAGTCACACACACAGTCACACAGTCACACACAGTCACACACACAGTCACACACACACACACACACACACACACACACACACACACACACACACACACACACACACACACACACACACACACACACACACACACACAGTATAAACATCTGTGTCATCTCTCACGGCCATGGACACAAGTCTGGGCTTCAGCTAGGCTTCACCTCTGTCTGATACATCTTGAGTGTTCACATCTAAGCAAGGTCAAAGACGCAGGGAAGCAAAACCACACAGCCCCTTCACCTGACCACATCCAACCAATCCAGCTCCAAGGAGAT
The DNA here is from genome assembly GCF_964188405.1 of Protomyctophum parallelum. Lineage (NCBI taxonomy): Eukaryota > Metazoa > Chordata > Actinopteri > Myctophiformes > Myctophidae > Protomyctophum > Protomyctophum parallelum. Next base: position 29,953,692 of record NC_139704.1, read on the forward strand.
GGCATTTATACTTCCTCAACATGGCCATGGGGGTTTACTTTGAGTCATTGAGGGAAGACTTCGCCACTGTGGCGCCACTGCACCAAACAATGATTCACACAAACAGATGGAAGGGAAAACCGAACGGGAAAACCGAAAGGGAAAACCGGTAGGTAATTCACCACCATGTCCTTCGGTTTGTTTGTCTGTCCTCAAAGACAATGTGCCTGTGTTTATATGCCCTCATGCAAGTCAATTACTTTACGACTTAGCAGTGTCATTCCTCAAGGTGTTTGGAAATTAGGTTTCAAAGTCAGCTGAGACATTCCTGGCAAAAAAATAACAGCGCTTTCACCTTCAGGCTATTCAACTCCCAGTCAGCATGCAGTGCCGACTGAAACTGAAACCCTCCTAACCAAATTACATTCAAATCCAGGCTTACACAAAGCGACATGCTCCACTTACACCAACAAATGAACTCCTTTTCCATGCAATTGTTCTGTTGTCAGCAAGTATGTCGAGTGTTTATGCTGAAAGAAGGAGAAAGGAGAACCAAAAAACTCTCCGTGCCTCTTTTTGTTTGCGAAGCACATGGAGGCTTGGATTCCTGCAAAGCTTTTGAGAGAGCAAAGATGGCGTCACCCTCGCCATGAGTCAGAGACAGAGAGTGTGCCCTGGCTGAACTTCCTGTTTCAGTCCGCCACAGATATAGGGTTTCTCTCAGCCTCGCCACGCAGGAAGTGAGTCACGCGTTATTCACCAGCCGTCTGCCGACTCTGCCTGCCCCGGAGTGACAGGTTGCGGAGGAGGCCAAATTAGCTCCTGAAACTTTAATCTCCTACAACTCAATTATTTAATATCTCAGGCAGCCACCCACATCAAAGGAATACCTCAGCTGCCCCGGCCTGCCCTATCCCTCTCTCTCTCTCTCTCTCTCTCTCCCCGGCTGCTTTGATAGAGGCTTTGAATCTCTCCTTCTGAAAGGGACAGACTGCACCATTTTACAGTTCTCTTCCCTGTGGCGTGCCGTGCACGGTGCTCTGCAGAAATCACACCGCGCCTCCTGAAATCCGAGACCTAATAAGCCAGAGTGCATTTATACACATGATGGCAAAAAAGTGAAATAGAAGCTTGCATTTGATTCGTTCAGATTCAATCGTATTTTTAAACTGCTATGAAAGTGATAGTATGGCAGGCCAGGGTGATGACTCCATTACACTATAGAATATTGTGACCATATTTTCAAATACCCAAACTGATTGTTCACGTTCATGTACATGCAGATTCACGCCGGGACACACGTGTATACGGACAGTCACACATGGAATGTCACCTACAGTGACTGAACCTTTCAACATTATAACGGAACATGATAAACGTCTGGGTAAGCGCTGAAAACAAGCATTGTTTTGGTAGGTATCAACCCCAGACAAACTGAGACGTTTGGTCCACAGTACAGACGATACCAACAGTTGCTATGTGCAAAACAACGTGTTGATATACACAATACAGTATATAGCAATCTATAAATGTAATAATTTGGTCTCATTAATGGATCTCATAAACCGATTACATGTCGCCACCTGGTGGCCAAACTCAGAGCAGTTGCCAGAAAAACCATACCATACGCTCTTTGAGCCTAGTTGAACCGGAAGTGATTGTGGGGTGACACGTAGTTTCAGTCCAGAGGGTCATCTCTCGATGAAGGTCGTGAGGTCGGATTAAAGTTTTATTATTAAGCTATAAACAGTCCTTTATCTCAATCTGAGCCCCTAAAGATCGCGTGCCACACGCACGTACTAGGAGATTTTGGATATTGGTCGGATTAAAGTCTTATTAAGCTATAAACAAAACAGTCCTTTATTTCAATCTGAGCCCCTAAAGATCGCGTGCCGCACACGTGTACGAGAGGAGATTTTGGATATTCGATGACGTCACACCATGGGTGCCACCGGAGGCTAGCCACGGATGCCAAAAACAGCTAATGAGCGGTTGAGCTAACCGTCAGGGCCTTCATGTTTTGTTTTATCATAAATGAATGATATTAATTGTTGTATATATGAAGAAATATTTTTGCAGTAGTTGCGCAAAAGTAGCTAAGATAACCGGCCTAAAGCTGACAACGCATCACTAGGTCATGGTATTGTGAACTAAATCTTTGAAGATTTTAACCTCTAATCACACGCCGAAAATAAGGATCCCAGGTTGAAAGTGGTTAAGTCTGCCTCTGGTTTTTACAAATATTTACCCAATGAAAAGTCTGTGTTGGGAGTGCGGTCACACCCACATAAAATTCTGCCTATGTGGTCAGATTCTGGGTGTGACCACACCCTATGTGGGCAGATTCTGGGTGTGACCACACCCTTGAAGGGTTTGTAAACTAAATAATAACGATGTGGAACACAGGTCCTTTTTTTAAAAGCTTTCCCTAAAAAGTAACGGTTTTGGACAGCGCCCAATTAACAGCGCCATTATGCAATACATGAGGGGAGATTATGTCTGAAGCTAATAACGGCTCTGCATTGGAAAAGTCCAGACAGTTAACTACCGCTATACGTGAAGGGAAGCCATTCTTTTCTGTGAAATAGCAATAGTAATATTCCTTCGAAAATTGGCCCGTTATAACTGTGACCTTCTGAAAGGATACGAGGGCACTTAAATGAATAGGCACCCAGAAGCACAGAGCAGAAATAACCTTGATACAGAAGGTCATACATTTAGTTTGGAATTGGCCTTGATTTTTTTCTCTCACACACGCGACATCATAACACATTTCCAGTCCACGCATAGCTATTGGCTCTGTGGAAAAGTGGATCACAGGAGAGGAAAGTTAATCCCCAAGACCCTCTCAGCCAAAAGAAAGGGGGAGTGGGGGGGTGCTACTGGGCCACTGGCATCTGCAACGAGGCAGGGGGGCTCCCTGTCTTCCTGGAGTCAGTCACACACACACACCCACCCACCATGGGGGCGGCGGTGGCTAGAGTGACTGGATGGCAACCGCAAGGTTGCCAGTTCGAACCCGGGCTCCCCCAGAGTTAGTGTCAAAGTGATATATAAATGCACCATTTAGTCAGACACTCTCTCACACACACACACACACACACACACACACACACACACACACACACACACACACACACACACACACACACACACACACACACACACACACACACACACACACACACACACACACACACACACACACACACGACTTAACGGAGTAACATTAAATTGATGTTTTGCATGTGGTGGTGTTATGAGTGAAAACAATGGCTATATAATAGCCTCCACCGTCGCAGAATCGTTAATGTCACTTACACCATACAGTAGGTGATGTTTTTTTATAGAGAGGGCTTAAAATGAAAGTCTACTCTCAGAGAATTTAAATCTTACACCCAAAGCACAGCGTTCCCTATAAAAGCCATCGTTTAAAATGGTAAACAGGAGGAGGAAAAAAATAAAGTCTGCCAGCATCACATCATATCTGGCTGCAGTAGCGTGGAACAGATGGTTTTCCAGGCAGGCTATATTAAATGAACCTAATGAGCCAGTGCGTGCGTGCATGATCTCATGCTAGCCGTCTTCAATTCTTCTATATTCTTTTTGTATTACTTTGCATGGAATGGATGCGTTGTCTGTTGGCATACTGTATACAGTAGAGTACATATTATAATAATGCAGGCATGCCTATATGCACGGATTAGGCTGCAGGATATGCTCTGCCTCTTAAAAGACCTCTCTCTCGAGTTGAATGACTCTATCTAGGGAACAATGTGTATTCTGAGCCCTCGCCGTGTGACAAAAGGTTCACATTGACATGGTTTCCTAAATTAGTCCGCTCGTGCACGGGAGGGAAGTACTGGTCCTGCACCCATTCTTCTCCTCCGTTCTGGGGTCATTGTGCAGACAGGGAAGGCTACAGAGACATATGACTTGACATAGTCTCTAAAGTAGGTTAAGGGCGCTCCACTCCACTAACGCAAAGAAGAAAACGTTTAACCCCCGACATGCTATGTTCACAGGATGACATACTTTAATTAACGTGAGCTAAAAGCTTGCTCCAGAATGCTTTCAAACTACAAAAAATAATTCACCCTTTCCCGAATAGTTGTTGGACTACACAAAAGTACGTATGTACTGTAGCGACGTTAAACAGAGAAATAATAAGATATGAAGTCAAATTCGTCTGCACGAGAAGAGCTACATGTAATCTCTGAAGGCGCGTAGAGGACAAGTTTACCTCATCTCCTTCACTTCTAACCTCCAAAACAGGAAGTGACGCTTTGCTCGTGAAAAAACCCCACGACTTTGGCTGATGTCATCACATTCACAATCTTAACCCTACATTTATGGCAAGCCCTCCGTCTTTAACTCCAGCCTAGGTTTCAGCTCAGTGTTCTCATATAAACACATGCTTCATGAAGCCAAGGCTGTCTGACTTAGCACTGTGGCTAAGTGTGTACGCGCCGTGTGCAGACACGAATAGAGACGGCTTTGAAGGAGCCCCTGCCATTCCACCCACCCCCATCCCTCTCACAACACCCCCCCCCCCCTCCCTCTCACAACAACCCGCACATGCACCCAACCCCCACACCGCACCACACAAGTCCACTTCCAGGAAACCAGCTGTTGGATCTTGGGAGGAGGAGGAGGAGGAGGAGGAGGAGGAGGGAGGCGATGGTATTCTATAACAGGACTGTGAATCACAGTTCCATGCTCTGTACTTTTCCTATGGCGGTTTGGCCGAGCGGTGCTGGCAAGGCGAAGGGGGGGAGGAATGTGTTTATGTACAGCTAGCGAGGGCCTCCGCAGCAGAGAGAGAGGCTGACTAGGAGACAGGGACAGCTTGGGGGTCGCTGCCAGGTTATTACGCGGCCCCGGGGGTGCTTATTTAAACCTAGGCCTGTCTGGGCTGCGTTGCACTCAAACACTGTTATTGTGCTGCAGCTGCAAGAGACACACTATATAGCAGGGAGAGAGAGAGAGAGTGAGAGATGGGCTGGGAAGAGGGAGGGAGGGAAGGAGGGAGGGAGGGAGGGAGGGAGGGAGGGAGGGAGGGAGGGAGGGAGGGAGGGAGGGAGGGAGGGAGGGAGAGAGGGAGGGAGGGAGAGAGAGGGAGGGAGGGAGAGAGGGAGAGAGAGAGGGAGGGAGGGAAGGAGGGAGAGAGAGAGAGGGAGGGAAGGAGGGAGAGAGGGAGGGAGGGAGGCCTGGACAGTGTTATCCGTCCTTCTCAGGAAACGGCACAAACAATAAGTAATAATAATGAGAGAGCCTCGTGGGGCCCAGGGGCAGGAGAGAGAGAGAGAGAGAGAGAGAGAGAGAGAGAGAGAGAGAGAGAGAGAGAGAGAGCAGCAGTGGAACAGGCCATAATTAGGCATTGTCCTGCTGGGTGGATGAGGATGAAGACAGGGAGGAGGAAGCATGCACCCACGCCTGTATTGTGTTGCAGGCACAGGGCAGGTTAACCCCTTTAACCCCGGCTGGCCTGTCATTCTGATCCAGGGCAGGCGAACGTTTGTACAAGTTCATGCAGTTCATGCATTGTGAGCTTTGCAGAATGGATTTTCTTTTCTCCATTTAAACATTCTGAAACATATCCCTATAACCCTAAATAATATTCCTACAAATGTTGAACACTGCTACCCTCCCAGCCTGTTGTGTACTTGCAGTGCAAAGTGAATGTAGATTGCAAGATAAAGATACCTAGTTAAGAAAAACGATGCATGAACTCTAGCAGTATTTTTCGTTTCGGATGCATGCCATATGGCGTGTATGCACAACACAATGCGGCCCCGATAGCCACGACGATTAGCATTCCACGCGCAGCAACACCATCGCTCAACAGTGCATGGGAGAGAAGGGACGACGCCTTTGCGCAATTAGCGTTAACAGGGACGAGATGGATATGTTTTGCAGGCAACGAGACACATGCCACAGAAAGGGCAGGGCAGCCATCAAGAGTCGAGGTTCGTGCGAAGCGAGAGGGGGAAAAAAACTCGGAGAAGTCTGGCCCGCATGGTGGAATGCCGGAAATCCTGGTCTGATTGTGCAGTGTTTGCTTGTGCTCAGACAGCTCCGAGGAAAGGAATGCGTGGCCTACATTCCCCCACTCTTCCTGCTCCTTCTGTAAAGCCCCCCCCCCCCTCACCCCCCCCCCCCCCCCTCCGGCAGCCGAGCTGTCAGCGGAGTGAAGCTATAAGAGGCTGCAGACCAAAAACAACACGGCAGTGGAAACGCTCAAAAGAGCTACCGCTGCCATTTATTGACATTTTCAGTAGGTTGACAGCAATGTCTTCTTTCTGCGGCATGTTGCCGCCCGCCGTGAGACGTCGTCGAGTCTATAATATCATGCCGATCGCGTGGGGGGGGGGGGGGGGGTGGGGGGGGGTGCGGCTGAGACGACGACGTGCTGCACGTTGTTGCACATGATGCGGGAGGTAGGAAAGGGTTAAGTGCACACTGCAGGAGAAGAGAGGAGAGGCGAGGAGAGGCGAAGCGAGAGAGCGAGAGGGGGGTGGGGGTATGGGGAGACAAGGAGACGGGGGGGGGGGGGGGGGTTTGGCGTGGTGCTGGGGGGGGAGGGAGGTGTAGCGTGGGGTGGGGGGGTGGGGATTCAGCATTGCGTTCAGATGAAATTAAATGGAGTCTAAAGTGCTGACTCATTGCGTTCGGGGGCCTTTATTACCCGCTCCGTCACTCAGACTTTATGGGGTGGGCTGCCAGAAAGAGGCTGCAGGGGGGATGCAGAGGCAGGCAAGGCAGGCAGGCAGGCAGCCCTCATTTACTGGAACACTTCTGGAGGCAATAACACACCGCAGTCAGTCCTCCAGACCCACATACTGTATATACGTCTCACCTGCACACTCCAAAAGTCCCCCCTTTACAACCCTGTATGTACTTGTCACAATAGGAGGAAGCCGGAACCTGCAAACTAATGAGATATATCACGGGCGCCTGGGAATATATGGGCTTTCTTTGTACAGCTGTTGCTATTGTGGGCTGGTCTGTTATGTGTGTGTGCGTGCGTGTGCGTGCGTGCGTGCGTGCGTGCGTGCGTGCGTGCGTGCGCATGGACGATTAGTCAAAATTGTGAAATATCGGGATATATGCGATTTCATCATCGGTGGGTGGGGACACTGGAGAGATGGTAAAGATTTTTTTTCCGAAAAGTCTTTGCAATATGCGAGGAAATCCCTGAGTCAGTTCAGAGACATATTTTCATTTTATTCACATGATTTGTTACCTCATTTTCTAGCATGTGAACGTCAGCTGCAGCTGAACTCTCGTGTGACCTTGCATGCTAGCAGCATGACTACATCTCCTACAGCATGACTACATCTCCAGCAGATCTCTAGCAGCGTGACTACATCTCTCGCTGATTTGCTCTGCAGGCAGCAAGAAATCACCCATGATGGTCATTAGTAGCATGAATACACTAGGGTAGTGAAAATGAAAGTATTTGGAGTTGTAAGGGACAGGGATAGTGAGACACTTTTTGGAGCAATGTAGATAACAGTCAATGGCACGAGAAACTGTTCAATGTATTCAGATCTACTATTTCCTGGGAACAAGATGTCCCAATGTGACAAAAGCAACAATGTTGAAATAAAACCCTGGCAACACGTTTGCCTGAAGGGCCATAGATATTGTCGTTCAGCTCCAGTTTCACATTTACATTTTACATTGTGTGACAAGACGTTCTCATTTTTGAGCCAAGTTATCCACAGAGAGAGAGAGAGAGAGAGAGAGAGAGAGAGAGAGAGAGAGAGAGAGAGAGAGAGACTGACACACGAGAGGCTAATGTGATTTACAAGATGGCTGCGGTTGGCCTGCGAGCGCTCAACTGGCAGTGGAAAGAGCAGTGCTATTGCTGCTGATCAGACTGAAATGAAACTCCAGCACTGTCAGGCTCCAGTTTGTCTCAAATGGTCTGAGCAATCAGAGCCTACAGCCAATAAATGGATGCATTCTCTCTCCCTTCCCTCGGCCCGGCCCCTCCATCTCCCTCATTACTCTCATTACTCTGCAGCTTGTGGGTTATCTAATGCTCTCCCCATGGCTTACGGTTTTGGCTGGGGGATTAGACTCATTTTTCCAAGGGCATTTTTATAAACAACCCCGTGTGCCTTTCCCCGTTCCCGTAGGCTCTGAGCCGACGCAGACGAGGCAGAATTTACGACCTCGGAGGGCCCCGCGGCCCCCACTCCCATCGCCATGCATTATTCAAATTCATTCCCTCTCAGCTCGCTCAGAACGGAGGGCAATTATTTGAATATCCGCGGGAGTGCGGGCGGCGGGAGAGCCGCGTACGTCTCGTCTTCGTTCGCCAGCAACGGCGGCGGACGGGGAAATTGCCTCACTCTGCTCGGATCAAGGTTGTAGCCAATGAAACACTGTAATTTATGGTGCAGTGTGATATTTCAGTGAAGTCATTGATTCACTCATGTCAGACCTTGGCAAGGACAGCTGCGGAATTCACAGAATGTAATTTCACTTGGATAAGATGGATAAGAAAAAATAATATATATATATATATATACATGTATATTTTTTTACAACACTAATTGGAGACTTGGCAGCGTTACGCATGTTGTAAAATGGATTTTACCCTGAATCAACACAAACAAGCCCTCTGAAAGTCCCCTGGTCTTTCCATACAGAATCTAGCAAACCGGAAACAGAATGAGGGAACGATCCAAGTACCAAATTAGTATGACGTGGTATTGGTATTTCTAAAAGTAAACGGTGTGTGAAGTTGTCGGAGGTGTCCCTCGACTCCCTCTCACAGAATGCACCGTCCTCATTCCTCGCATACTGTAGCTATATGTCCTTGGCTGTGGCACGCCCACATGGTGATGTAAGGGTCGTTAATGACAGCACAGTAACTTACCATTCAACAGATGCCATTACAGTAACTCATGGGGTTTAAGGGACTACAAGTCCCAGCTGTGCACAACATCGTATGCATTAAGATTAATTAATAACTGTATACACACTGTAACAAGAGAGGAGCTGGCTATGATGTATGGTCAAGTCAAGTCAAGTCAAGTCAATTAAATTTATTATACAAAGTAAAGTTTTGTAGCCTGGCTAATAAGCCAGACTAATTATCACAACACTGTCGCCGGCAGGCAATTCTTTTTTTTTGCCAACGGCTGATTCGGTCTGGCTTATTAGCCAGGCTAAAGTCTATGCGCTCCACATTAAAAAGACATCAACACTTTTTCTGGACAAAGTACAGCAACGGGGGGGGGGGGGGGGGGGGGGGGGGGGGGGACCCACCACGACCCACACGTTGCTTATCCTGTTTGATAACATTCTTGTCAATAATATTTCACTTTCAGAGTCAGTGATTTTGACAACAAAAAATATGTAATGTGGGGGCAGTTTTCTATGATTCTAGTACTGTGACAAAGATGCGATTTTACAGCCAAGATGTGGAATAGAAATACTTCAGTCACTCCCAACACAGTGGTTAACAGTGGTCTCTTTATCCCACCATATTCTTCATTCTACACCTGTCAGAAGTGACCAATAGAGACAGTGTCAAGGGTCAAGTTCACCACAGGAAGTGATATACTGTGTTGTTCAACAGCCAAGACATTGGCGTGCGTGTGTGCGTGTGTGCGCGTGTGTGTGTGTGTGCGTGCGTGTGTGTGTGTGTGTGTGTCTGTCTGTTGAATGTAGGGATAACGTTTCCCGCGAGCACATCTGCCTTACAAAATCTCATGTGGCTATATCCAGTTCCAAGACACTGATACCATGAAAGCTACCGTGGAGATAACAAAACCTCATTCAAGCACTGAAAGCAGGGCAAGGACAGGTAAAAGCTTGTTCAACATCTTTCCCACAACAGCAGGCGTTTTTTTCCCCCTTCTTTTATTTTTCTTTGGGGCCTTTGGGTGTGCCTTTGGTGCTAACTGATGAGAGAGGCTATGATGCAACGTACTCTTTATTCATGACAGTACACAGTGGGAGGGTTTTAAGCCATTTTGGACTGAGTTTGATTAAAGAAAAGGTTTCTATGTCAGTTGTGCTCAACCTTTTTAATGTCAAGGACCCCCTAGAATTATCTCTATTGGGCCACGGGACCCCCCATCTCAAAATATGTAGTTCCAGGGACCCCCCCCAGAAGCAAATATTTTAGTTAAAAATGTTCGCTCTGAAATATATATTCAAAGATTTGTGGCCCCATTTTCACAACTTTTAAAAAATAGCAGACCTACAAGCTCGTAGCGCGCCACTCGGTGGCGCGCTATGAGCTTGTAGGTCTGCTATTTTTCAATAGCTAAAGTATAACGTGACGCTTATAAACACCAAAAGTGGTTCCCGCCTAAAATGGGTTAAGCTGAGAATGCCTACGGCTTCGTAAATAAATCATCTCAACAGAAAAGCTCCAACAACAAAAGACGTTTCTCTTCCCCGTGGGTGAATCACTTCTCAAAAGCAGAAGAGGCCCATATTCTCTTGCATTCTCTTTGAGGCATCAATTTCACTGTGTGTGAAAAGCCACTCCACAATGGAGCTAATTGATGACGATTACGCCTCGCGAGTCGTGACGTATATCTCAACGGGGTCATCCGTGTTGAGTGAGTGCCCGATATTTTCCACATCCAAGAGAGGCCAAATGGTTTCCTTTCCTGGCAAAAAGCCCCAGCCCAAACGATCGTGTTACACCAACTGAATACGCCGTTGCCAGGAGAGCGGTATAGCGCTGCTAAAGTGGCCAACAATCAACATCCCACTCCTGCTGGGGGACAGGGATGTTCTCAAACTCCCACAGAGTTTGCAATACATCAAAAAAAGAAAGAGCCTCCAGTCATACGGAAACATCAAAAGAGATCCTTTGAAACGATAAGTCCTCATATCACAGACGTTATGACTACAAGTCATCCTACGTGGGCTGTCTGATGAGGGCTATCCACGACTACCCACTAATCCAGGCACAAAAGAGGAGGCAAGAAAGGCTTTTGTGAAGGTCACAGTTTTGTAATCTTATCAGATCACTGAATAGGATGAAGTCTAGAACCCTTGATGACACGTCAGCGAAGAGGGCAGCAATGAGTGGCAACATCCTAGCAAAGACATTTAATGAAGCTTGGGTTTACCAGCGCCTCCGTGCTCAAGATGTTGTGCCAAAGTGAGCGCCGTTTTTGTGTTCTTAAATGTTTTTAATAATAATTTTCAAAAATCTTATTTTGTCTTAACGTTCCTTCCATTTTGGAAACAAAACAGTTGGAAAAGTGGAACGAAAACAGACAATCTTATTTTTTAATTTTAACACTTTTTTGGGGAAAAGATATTTGTAATACAAACATTGTTCGATACAATCTACAAAAGCAATTACATTTTCCATTTTTCTTCAATAACATCATAAAAAATAAAAAATAAACTTATACATCAATGGATAAGGTAGAGAAAAAGCCACTCGGTGCATAACAAGAGATACCAAGAGAGACAAAAAACTATTGGCTAATAGATAAACCTCTCTCTCTCTCTCTCTCTCTCTAGAGAGATCAGTGCTTCTCCTCCTCACTGGGCTTATGAACAAACCCAGTAACCTCAATGTGTCAGTGTCTGTGGTCGGGATGTTTGGCTGACGTATCTCGGTTTCAGAAGCTTCGCCTCAGCCTCGTGTTTTGGAGCCAAGCGTTGTTCAGATCCAAGTGAACACGCCCCAGCTCTCTCTCTGAGTGAGATGTAGTGACACAGCTGGCCTCTGACATCGTCCCAAAACACACAGGGGGAATTACAGTGTTCAAGGGTTATTTCTGCTTTAGTCGAGAAGCTAAAGTGACCTTTTACTTCAAAGTCACCGTACAGGAAGAACAACATGAAACACTGAGGGTGACTGAGTGTCACGTGTTTGTGCATGCGTGTACACACACACACAAACACAAACACATGCACAGTTTGCACACTAATAAGGGAGAGTGATGAAATGAAACGAGAAGCAAGTTATTCTGGTGTCGTCGTCGTCCCCGCCACACACACACACACACACCTCACCCCACCCCCCCCCCCCCCCCCCCCCCAGCTGGTTCTCTTCTGAGTCATGGGGGATTACGTGCCTGATCTCTTTGATCTGCTCACTGGTGCCAAAGCTATTTTCTCCAGCCGGCGAGCAGCGTGCAGCCTGCATTAGCCCACAGGCAGTAGAGTAGACAAACAGTCAGGTTAGAGTTTCATCTCCCTGCTAACACCCAGGCTCACCTACATAACAAGCACCAGAGTCTAATGACAGCGTGGCCTCCTTGTCTAACCTTTGTCTATTAAGTTACCGGGTGTGTGTGTGTGTGTGTGTGTGTGGGCTCGTGAAAGGAATCGTTAGCTTCAGGACCGTTTTGTGGTGTGTGTGTGTGTGTGTGTGTGTGTGTGTGTGTGTGTGTGTGTGTGTGTGCATGCGTGCATGTGCGTGCGTGACTGTGTGTCAGACGTGTTTTCTCTGCCGCAGCGTGCTAACTGCTAAGTGGAGCTCCCGTCATGAGCCAGGGATGCAACGAGTACTTAACTTAAGTGCCATTACGTGGTGTGGTGTGTGTGTACGTGTCTGTCCATACTCTGCAACAGCAAGTTACCGCTGCGGCAATGTCAAGATTCTATTTCATGACGTTATGCACATTATAGAGTTGTGTGACTGACTGGTCTACTTTTGACAAAGTACAGTACAGACAAAACAGGCCCACTAGATGTCTCTTTCTTCGACAGTGAAAGCGCATGCTTGCGTCACACTCGAGTTCTCACTGAAATCCATGAAAAACAAACCACACGGGAGCTATACGGAACTCTACTTGCAGAAAGTGCCGTGGACGACTCAAGGGCAAATTTCTGTTACAGTAGCCCCAAAAAAGCTGGTTATTAAAGGACGTTGCACAACAGCGAGGAGAAACAGCCAGCTATAACCACAAACTGCTCCCTCCTGATGCAACAGGATCTGTCAAACATGATAGGTGCTCCGATATGAGAAAGACCTTCCGTTTCAGGTCACAGATTAGCAGTCACACGCTCAGAGGAACGTTAGAAATGGAGACTAGGGCTTATATTGCTATAGTAGCAAGGAACTGTAGGGCATGTGGACTGTTGGGGAGGGAGGGGGCGGGTGCTAAACAAGTAAACTGTCACTCTTATAGTAAAGGTACCATTATGTTTTAGAAAGCATACAACACTGCCTGACAACATTGCCTCCGGTATGGTCTGGGGAGCGTCCGAAAAAACACAATAGGCTCTGTGGTGTCTTTGCCGAAACACGAGACTTTTGTGTTTCCGCTAGTGATGCTGCACAATTAATTCTTATATACATTCCATCATTGGGATAAATTCTAGGCGGTGAAATAAAAATGGAAATTATTTCCTCACCCCCTGCTGCAGGGGACACTTGTCTCCTCAAGGACATCTGGAGGTCCCGGTACCCCAGACCTCACGTTGACAACCCACTGGTCTACACCACCACCACCATCATCATCATCATCATCATCATCATCATCATCATCATCATCAACCCAGGACCAACGGTGGAGGATGGCAGAAAGCGGGGGGGCTGTCGCACGCATCACCAGCCACACTACATTTGGGGGTGGAAAAAAATGAAGAAATGGGAAAAAAATAAAGAAAAAAGGGGATGGCAGCAGATGGTGCAGCAGGAACCTCACTTGACAAATACCTCTTAACCTCACAGCCGAGGCAGCCAGTTTTATGAAGCTCATTTCCTCTGCTACATGAATCAACACCATGTGTCTGAATCACAACCGGCCCGATATGCACTGCTGTAAAAGGAACTGAGTATAAGTAAAGTAACTTAAGTACAATTTTGAGGTATTTGTATTTTACTTGAGTATTTCCAATTTGCAATACTTCTTCCACTTCTGCGTCCATTACATCTCAGAGGCCAGTATTGTACTTTTGTACTCCACTACAATTATTTGAAATTGTTAGTTACCAGTAGTTACTTTGTAGATTTTGAATATTATAACATACATTGAACACTTCAGGCCTATATTAATTTCGGCCATTTGAAAATAGCAGATCTACAAGCTCACAATGTGCCGCGAGGCGACACATTGTGAGCTTGTAGATCTGCTATTTTCTAAAAAACAATTACACATTTGACAACTTTAAATGGGACATTCTGCACAATGAGTACATTGATGCCAACACTTTTGTACTTTTTAGTCAAGTGCATTTTTTTGTATTCTGGTAGCCTACTTTTACTTGTAACGGAGTAGTTCTACATTGCAGAATTGATACTTTTACTTAAGTAAAACAACTGAGCACTTTGTCCAACATGGTCTGAATCATTCACAGCGGTCCGATATATGACGGCGAGGGGCTCTCTGACTGACGGGCCTCATTTAGAGCACAGTGTTCTGGTCCGGTTCTGCAGCAGGTAGGATCGTTCCAGCTGGCTGTGCGGCAGCGGTTTGGGACTGGATGCACTTTATTGCCACGCTTGTGTTGCGCACCAAAAATAGCTGCAGCACACAGTATACTGTATGGAGCCATGGCTGAGTGGAACACACAGTATACTGTATGGAGCCATGGCTGAGTGGAACACACAGTATACTGTATGGAGCCATGGCTGAGTGGAACACACAGTATACTGTATGGAGCCATGGCTGAGTGGAACACACAGTATACTGTATGGAGCCATGGCTGAGTAGAACACACACAGTATACTGTATGGAGCCATGGCTGAGTTCAACACACAGTATACTGTATGGAGCCATGGCTGAGTGGAACACACAGTATACTGTATGGAGCCATGGCTGAGTGTAACACACAGTATACTGTATGGAGCCATGGCTGAGTGGAACACACAGTATACTGTATGGAGCCATGGCTGAGTGGAACACACAGTATACTGTATGGAGCCATGGCTGAGTGGAACACACAGTATACTGTATGGAGCCATGGCTGAGTAGAACACACAGTATACTGTATGGAGCCATGGCTGAGTAGAACACACAGTATACTGTATGGAGCCATGGCTGAGTGGAACACACACAGTATACTGTATGGAGCCATGGCTGAGTTCAACACACAGTATACTGTATGGAGCCATGGCTGAGTAGAACACACAGTATACTGTATGGAGCCATGGCTGAGTAGAACACACAGTATACTGTATGGAGCCATGGCTGAGTTCAACACACAGTATACTGTATGGAGCCATGGCTGAGTTCAACACACAGTATACTGTATGGAGCCATGGCTGAGTGGAACACACAGTATACTGTATGGAGCCATGGCTGAGTAGAACACACAGTATACTGTATGGAGCCATGGCTGAGTTCAACACACAGTATACTGTATGGAGCCATGGCTGAGTGGAACACACAGTATACTGTATGGAGCCATGGCTGAGTAGAACACACAGTATACTGTATGGAGCCATGGCTGAGTGGAACACACAGTATAGTGTATGGAGCCATGGCTGAGTAGAACACACAGTATAGTGTATGGAGCCATGGCTGAGTAGAACACACAGTATACTGTATGGAGCCATGGCTGAGTTCAACACACAGTATACTGTATGGAGCCATGGCTGAGTGGAACACACAGTATACTGTATGGAGCCATGGCTGAGTTCAACACACAGTATACTGTATGGAGCCATGGCTGAGTGGAACACACAGTATACTGTATGGAGCCATGGCTGAGTTCAACACACAGTATACTGTATGGAGCCATGGCTGAGTAGAACACACAGTATACTGTATGGAGCCATGGCTGAGTAGAACACACAGTATACTGTATGGAGCCATGGCTGAGTAGAACACACAGTATACTGTATGGAGCCATGGCTGAGTAGAACACACAGTATACTGTATGGAGCCATGGCTGAGTGGAACACACAGTATACTGTATGGAGCCATGGCTGAGTGGAACACACAGTATACTGTATGGAGCCATGGCTGAGTTCAACACACAGTATACTGTATGGAGCCATGGCTGAGTAGAACACACAGTATACTGTATGGAGCCATGGCTGAGTAGAACACACAGTATACTGTATGGAGCCATGGCTGAGTGGAACACACAGTATACTGTATGGAGCCATGGCTGAGTAGAACACACAGTATACTGTATGGAGCCATGGCTGAGTTCAACACACAGTATACTGTATGGAGCCATGGCTGAGTAGAACACACAGTATACTGTATGGAGCCATGGCTGAGTAGAACACACAGTATACTGTATGGAGCCATGGCTGAGTGGAACACACAGTATACTGTATGGAGCCATGGCTGAGTGGAACACACAGTATACTGTATGGAGCCATGGCTGAGTGGAACAAACACAGTATACTGTATGGAGCCATGGCTGAGTAGAACACACAGTATACTGTATGGAGCCATGGTTGAGTGGAACACACAGTATACTGTATGGAGCCATGGCTGAGTAGAACACACAGTATACTGTATGGAGCCATGGCTGAGTGGAACAAACACAGTACACTGTATGGAGCCATGGCTGAGTAGAACAAACACAGTATACTGTATGGAGCCATGGCTGAGTAGAACACACAGTATACTGTATGGAGCCATGGCTGAGTTCAACACACAGTATACTGTATGGAGCCATGGCTGAGTTCAACACACAGTATACTGTATGGAGCCATGGCTGAGTAGAACACACAGTATACTGTATGGAGCCATGGCTGAGTGGAACACACACAGTATACTGTATGGAGCCATGGCTGAGTTCAACACACAGTATACTGTATGGAGCCATGGCTGAGTAGAACACACAGTATACTGTATGGAGCCATGGCTGAGTAGAACACACAGTATACTGTATGGAGCCATGGCTGAGTTCAACACACAGTATACTGTATGGAGCCATGGCTGAGTTCAACACACAGTATACTGTATGGAGCCATGGCTGAGTGGAACACACAGTATACTGTATGGAGCCATGGCTGAGTAGAACACACAGTATACTGTATGGAGCCATGGCTGAGTTCAACACACAGTATACTGTATGGAGCCATGGCTGAGTAGAACACACAGTATACTGTATGGAGCCATGGCTGAGTGGAACACACAGTATAGTGTATGGAGCCATGGCTGAGTAGAACACACAGTATAGTGTATGGAGCCATGGCTGAGTAGAACACACAGTATACTGTATGGAGCCATGGCTGAGTTCAACACACAGTATACTGTATGGAGCCATGGCTGAGTGGAACACACAGTATACTGTATGGAGCCATGGCTGAGTTCAACACACAGTATACTGTATGGAGCCATGGCTGAGTGGAACACACAGTATACTGTATGGAGCCATGGCTGAGTTCAACACACAGTATACTGTATGGAGCCATGGCTGAGTAGAACACACAGTATACTGTATGGAGCCATGGCTGAGTGGAACACACAGTATACTGTATGGAGCCATGGCTGAGTGGAACACACAGTATACTGTATGGAGCCATGGCTGAGTTC
Organism: Protomyctophum parallelum; assembly: GCF_964188405.1. Lineage (NCBI taxonomy): Eukaryota > Metazoa > Chordata > Actinopteri > Myctophiformes > Myctophidae > Protomyctophum > Protomyctophum parallelum. The sequence goes on from NC_139704.1 coordinate 29,971,118, forward strand.
AACACACAGTATACTGTATGGAGCCATGGCTGAGTAGAACACACAGTATACTGTATGGAGCCATGGCTGAGTAGAACACACAGTATACTGTATGGAGCCATGGCTGAGTGGAACACACAGTATACTGTATGGAGCCATGGCTGAGTAGAACACACAGTATACTGTATGGAGCCATGGCTGAGTTCAACACACAGTATACTGTATGGAGCCATGGCTGAGTAGAACACACAGTATACTGTATGGAGCCATGGCTGAGTAGAACACACAGTATACTGTATGGAGCCATGGCTGAGTGGAACACACAGTATACTGTATGGAGCCATGGCTGAGTAGAACACACAGTATACTGTATGGAGCCATGGTTGAGTGGAACACACAGTATACTGTATGGAGCCATGGCTGAGTAGAACACACAGTATACTGTATGGAGCCATGGCTGAGTGGAACAAACACAGTACACTGTATGGAGCCATGGCTGAGTAGAACAAACACAGTATACTGTATGGAGCCATGGCTGAGTAGAACACACAGTATACTGTATGGAGCCATGGCTGAGTGGAACACACAGTATACTGTATGGAGCCATGGCTGAGTAGAACACACAGTATACTGTATGGAGCCATGGCTGAGTAGAACACACAGTATACTGTATGGAGCCATGGCTGAGTAGAACAAACACAGTATACTGTATGGAGCCATGGCTGAGTAGAACACACAGTATACTGTATGGAGCCATGGCTGAGTAGAACACACAGTATACTGTATGGAGCCATGGCTGAGTGGAACACACAGTATACTGTATGGAGCCATGGCTGAGTGGAACAAACACAGTACACTGTATGGAGCCATGGCTGAGTAGAACAAACACAGTATACTGTATGGAGCCATGGCTGAGTAGAACACACAGTATACTGTATGGAGCCATGGCTGAGTAGAACAAACACAGTATACTGTATGGAGCCATGGCTGAGTGGAACACACAGTATACTGTATGGAGCCATGGCTGAGTAGAACAAACACAGTATACTGTATGGAGCCATGGCTGAGTGGAACAAACACAGTATACTGTATGGAGCCATGGCTGAGTAGAACAAACACAGTATACTGTATGGAGCCATGGCTGAGTAGAACACACAGTATACTGTATGGAGCCATGGCTGAGTAGAACAAACACAGTATACTGTATGGAGCCATGGCTGAGTGGAACAAACACAGTATACTGTATGGAGCCATGGCTGAGTAGAACACACAGTATACTGTATGGAGCCATGGCTGAGTGGAACAAACTGCCAGATATCAGCACAAAGGGAAAAAACTGAAAATCAAGTTTCAAGAGACAAACTGAAGAGGCATCTTGAAGCCCAAAGACTGTATGGGTGCTCTCGCTCGCACGCACACACACGCACGCACACACACACGCACGCACGCACGCACGCACGCACGCACGCAGTGGATGAGGAAATTGTTGTCAAATATTATTTTATTTATATATCATTGTCCTGTAATGTCACTCATGTCGAATGTCATGTGTTTATGTTCTGTGTGGACCCCAGGAAGATTAGCCGCTGCTATGCACCAGCTACTGGGGATCCTAATAAAACTCTAGAGCTGATCTTCAAACTCAACAATGTTTGAAGATCAGCCATTTTCGGTGAGCAACACTGAGTGGCGTTACAACCATGAAGTATAAATCCTTCTTCACGTGACGTATCCGTTCCGGGAATAATTGCTGCTCGCTTTATTTCTCTCTTTCTGTGTCTTCATCTTTCTCTGCGCACGCGCACGCGCGCACACACACACACACACACACACACACACACACACACACACACACACACACACACACACACACACACACACACACACACACACACACACACACACACACACACACACACACACACACACACACACACACACACACACACACACACACCTCCCTTAGACTCCAAGGAGCCAGGCGTTATCAGTGGGTGTCATTTCATGAGAGCCATCATCAAACGCAGCTGTGTGCCGATTCCCCGGTCCGTCCCCCCCCCCCCCCCCCCCCGGTTCCCATGGAAACAGCACACTTCATGGAGGAAGGAGAGGATGGATGGGAGCGGGCACCGGGCATGTGCTCCGATGCCGCGCCGCAGGTTGCCATGGAGACTGGAGACGATGGCTTACATAAGCATTCACCATGCGTGCGTGTCTGTCTGTCGCGGCGGGCGCATTCCTCCACATAATTAACCCATTCTGACCTGAGATCAGATTCTAAAAATGTCTAGTACATCCTGACAGTTTACCATTCTGACCTGAGATCAGATTCTAAAAATGTCTTCCACGTCCTGACAGTTTTCATTCTGACCTGAGATCAGATTCTAAAAATGTCTAATACATCCTGACAGTTTTCCATTCTGACCTGAGATCAGATTAAAAAAATGTCTTCTATGTCAGTCGCTCTTCGATTTTTCAAAAATAGCAGTCCTACAAGCTCGTAGCGCGCCACTCGGTGGCGCGCTATGAGCTTGTAGATCTGCTATTTTTAAATAGCTAAAGCATTACATAATGCTAACACCAAAAGGGGTTCCCGCCCAAAATGGATTAATACTCAGAAGAGTTTGCCGGAGCTGCCGCCGCCGTCGAGAATTATAACAATGTCATTTCAAGTGGCAGGCAGCGACACTCGTCGGCCGCCTCGCCACACTCAAGGTCAGCCTAATTTCCCCGCCAATTAAGCCCAGCCTGGTGCACGGAACAGCTGTCAACTGCCATCTCCAAGGTGACACATCAAATTATTCTCTTCTTCTTTTTTTTTTTAAAGCCACAGCAGCCACTCAGGACACTTTAGCCATATAGTGTCTCTCAGATAGGGTTCCGTGCCAAGGTGAGGTAAGGCAGGACTTATACTTTGTCGTATGGCGGTGTCGCGCACTGAAAATAGCATTGCGTGGCGTGGCGGCTGTGGCTCAGGAGCAGGTCGTCCAATGTTCCCTGGGTCGGTGGTTCGAATCCCGGCTCCTCCTCCGGTCCACATGTCGAAGTGTCCTTGGGCAAGACACTGAACCCTACATTACCTCCAATGAGTCGGTCGGTGTAAGCTCGCCACCGTCGGTGTGTGAATGTTGGAAGTGAGGACGCTGGCGTCGACTGTTCGCCGCTTCACCTCCCAATGTATGAATGAATGAACCGTTGTAAAGCGCTTTGAGCACTTGGAAAAGCGCTATAAAAATGCAATTAATTACGGCATCGCTCGCGGAAAATAGCAAATATACAAGCTTGTATAGAGGTGAGCTTGTAAATAAATGTGACATTTTCAGCTTTACAGGGTGCTTATGAGAGAAGACAATCTATTCCTGTAGAATCAACTACAGCTACTCAAGAGTGTGCCAGAATGTTAACAGGTATGCACGGTTCATGAAAGGATCACAGTTGCATGTAAGAGAGGAAAGTCAATGTGTTTTATTGGTCCAAAGTGATTCTGCCAATAACTAATGGATTCTCTCTAAAGAGAAACACTCCAGAAATTGTCTTGAGTGCCTGCAGGACTCCGGTCCAAATGGAAGCAGCCAAACGGCGTCCATCTTACTCCGCGCTGAGCGTAATGCATTTTCCTTCTAGCTCTGCTTTATGCATTCACTCCATCAATGCTTTCAGCCAAACCTCCACCAGCCTCAGCACCTCACCTGAGTGTTCATTTAAAGCTATATTTCATGTAATGTGCTACCCCAGGATACAATATGAACCCAGATCTGAGAGACCAAATTTCTACCACTCTATTAATAGCCGTCTGTAAAGTTGGCCGAGTGGCCAATAAGGCTCCAAAAAGTGGCAGAATCCAGCAATACCTTTTTTAGGGTGTTTTATTTCTCCCCGAAGCAGGTTATCCACAGTGGAAAGGCCTCGAACAAAACAAAACACTAAAGACGAACTTACAAAAAGACAACATAGAAAAACAAATTAGGGAAACAAACCCAGAACTTGAAAAACTGTGTTAGGCTATAAACCCTGCAATGACGGGCCCCCTAGCAGCTCTCCCTGGGTGTTACCTTCTGGTTGCCTCAAGACAAACTGAACTGACTCACTGCCCCTGCCTATACTATACCAAGGAACAGCTCTGTAATTGGTAACCCACTTAACTCAACCTCTGGCTAACCACTGCCCATGAGTCAACTTACACAATTACCTAGTTAACTGAACCAATTCCAAAACATTTCAGAATACATGACATGCGCCCCGACCTGAGCCCCGTCCTGCTCTATAGCACTTGGTACCTTCCTCCCCTCAGTCAAGAGGATCACCAGTACTGCAGGAGAGCCAGGTGTCAAACAATCATAATTAAACACCATTGACATATAAACACATATGCTGTGAAACTGCAAAGTACTCGTGTTCTCTTTTACAATTCACTGAGTTACAAATGATACAAATATAAATATGCACTCCCATGTCTATTTCCAGTCTTCCAAGCCTGCCGGCAAAGTTAGTTAATTGGATGCAACTGTGTAGTTTAGGTGTGTGCATTGTTCTCCATCAATGTATGTGAATAGGGCACGGGTTGCCCTGTTATACCATCGTATGATCTAGACAATCTAGAGCGCAAAGCAGTTATACAATAAGTAGGGCATTGAGAGTCTGAAAAGTTGACTAGTAAGGTGTTTGGGGTAATTAAGGGCCAAGGGGTAAAGAGTTTTCACCCTCTGTGAGAATGAGCCATTCCATCGGCTGGAAGCAGTACAGAGGCGCTTGCAAAGTGCAACCAAAAAGGGCTTTTATTCACAGACACCAATAATACAAAATACTATAGGCTACTGACCTGACGAAGATCTACTAAGATTGAAACGTCATTTTGTTCAATAAAGTGATTATTTACCAAAAGAATGGTGTGCAGGCCCTATGCAGGCTCCATTTTCGTCACCGCTAAAGCCCTTATCCCTAAACTTCTTTGCCTTTTTTTACTATTTTGCAAAACATTTTTGAATAGTTAAAATGGCCAGTCTACCAGCTTGTGTCAATTTAGATTGGCCTACCACCAACTGAATATGTGGAGAATACTGGGCACACAGACATCAAAGGGGGCTTCAGAAAATGAAATATGGTTATTGATTATACATTTTCACAGCTCCTCAACAATTGTATAATGCTACTGGTACTAAACGATCACCTTTCACCCAGGTATTTTGACTCATGTATTCAACTGCTGCGTTAACAGATGAATCACAAAGACCATATGTACTGTTACTGTAGCGAGAATCCTCTATTACGCATGTGAAAATAATAGTCACACACGCGTGGCGGTACAAAGATGAGCACGACACATTCCAGCTAGATCAGGGGTGGGCAACTAGCGGCGTGGGGGCCAAATGCGGCCCCCACCTTCACTTAATGTGGCCCTCAGGTTAATGTCAGAATACTGATATGTTGGTTTCATCCGTTTACAATTCCACAACATGCAAACATGACTCGCTTTAATTACTTCAGTCTACATGTGTAGCTCATTGCTTCAACACAAGTATAATTAAAGGCATTTGAAATTACATAAAAATGTTAATTAAAAAAATTCAAGATTTCAATTCTAATATAGCAAAAATAGCCGATCTACAAGCTCAAAACGCGTCGCAGCTTTGAGCTTGTAGATCGGCTATTTTTGCTAGGACAGTATGGCCCTAGGGAGTGAGTGTGGAAATATAGTGGCCCTCTCCATTGTCAAAGTTGCCCACACCTGAGCTAGATCATGTAAAAAGGGAGGTTTTTTGTGTGTTTTATGTGTTAACACGTGTTCAGTGTACGTGGGATTTGGCCTCGACGATTCCAAACATTGATTCTCCTCAAACTAGGATCTGGTCAAAGTGGTCATAACTGAAAGCACATGTGCGAAGGTAGCCTGGCTAATAAGCCAGACTCAAATCACACTGTCGTGTAATCCGCCGGCAGGCAATTATTTTTTGCCAACGGCTGATTCGGTCTGGCTTATTAGCCAGGCTAGTGCGAAGGTGCACACACAGCATACTGTACCATGTGTTGCTGTGACTACAATGTTTTCAGAAACTGTTGGGGGGGGGGGGGGGGGGGGCAGAAACACATAGGCCTACTTACTATATAGGTTAGGTAACTCTAGCAACTATACACACTACACTGACACAGGCCAATGACAGCCAGGGAAGAGGTGGTTATGAGAAGGGTGCTGTGTGGCTCATGTGTAGAGCCTCATACTTCAAAGACATGTATCCTCTTTAAGCCTCTATAGATTAACAGTGGACCATGATGGGTAACCTGGGTTCACCATTTGGAGTGGCAACACTTATTCTGGTAATGTTCATGTTTGTTCAGCTTATACCCTCTACCTTGCTTACAACCCAAACAATAGATGGTATGCACATGACATCATCATCATACCCGGAAGTTATGCGGGAATGCCTACTGAGTGGCAAAAAACTACTTTCTGGCCTTGACAGCCCATACATCCAAACAGAAAAGTCCTATTTGATTGCATTAAATTACTTTAAACAACATTAAATTCACTTTGTCACTCACTTTGCCACTCAATTTGCCATTCACTTTATGCATACCCTCTATACTTTTACTGAATGCAACCAAATATTGTGCAAATAGGAAGTCCAAACCATTTACGCAACTTAGACAACTTTTGTATTATATGGTAACTGCAGCGTGGCATATTTACGTCTATAAAGTCAGTGTGACTCAGAGAGGAGTTTGAGCCTGGATGACTCTTTGTGTTGACTTGGCGTGTGCAGATGGCGGGAGGGGGAATGCCGTCTGACTGTCGTAACCGGGAGCGTGACACGGACATGTTCTCTACTACAGAGTGAGAGGAATGCATCCTGACACTCCTTCAGGGCACCTTGTGAACAGCATGGCCGTGGCAGGAACGCGTCAACATGCCAGTCTTCACAGCGTGCTCCTTTCTGCGCTGGCTTGCCACGGCGAGTTCAACTGACACAGCCTCCATGTACGGACGCTGCTCAAAGTCAATGGTGGAAAAAGTACTCAATTGTTTTTAACTTAAAGCTTATAAGCAATACTATGTGAACATTGTAATGAGCTTTTTTTGTTTTGGTATTCAGACAGCCAGCAATGGGTAGACGGGTCCCAAAAAGAATTAGTCTGTGAGACACATCTACGAAGATGTTCCTAGAAGCTTTGTCATTGGTCGAAAAAAAAACCTGTCGCAATGACTAACCAATCAGGAAGTAGACAGGCAAATCGACCAATGACAAAACAAAGGTTGACATATTGTCTTATAGCAGTAAAAATGTCAATATTGCAATGTAGAACTACAACGTTACAAGTAAACGTCCGGAATTCAACATGTACTTGAGTACTAAAGTATTGGCATCAAAATGTACTTAAAGTACTTAAAATAAGTAGAAAGTACTGACTAATGCGGAATGTCCCATTTCAAGTTTTTTAATCTATACAAATATTTTGAAAATAGCCGATCTACAAGTTCACAATTACCAAACATTGTGAGCTTGTAGATCGGCTATTTCAAATGGCCGAAATGTATAGGCTGAAGTGTTTGATGTTTTATATTAAATAAAACATCTTGTTTTGTAGTAAAAGTAACTAAAGTTTTCAAATAAACGTAGTAGAGTAAAAAGTACAACATTTGCCTCTGAGATGTAGTGGAGTAGAAGCAAAAGTACACAAAAGTACAAATATCTCAAAATTGTACTTAAGTAGAGTACCTACGTAAATGTACTTAGTTACTTTACACCACTGTCAGTTGGCTCAGGATACAAGTAGCAGGAAGTGGATTTGTTGCATGTGTTATTTGCGGTGGTCTGCAAAAGGTGCGGGTACCAGTTCAGAGCTGGGCCAGCATAGATAAGCCATGAGTCGCCTGAGGATATTGTTTTTGTTGAAGACAGCTCCTGAAAAAGCTTTTGTAACTCAATCAACTCCACTCTGTGGTGGTGTTGAAACGGTTTCGTGAGAAGACTTGATGATCTCCTCGTCTAAAGTGTGTCAAAGCAGTTCGCTGTTGTGTAATATCATATTCCAGGCTTACACAAATTGGACACTGAATAAAGCCCCATATTATTTTCACGTCTTAGGAAAGGAAATATTCTACTTGCCAGCCCATTGTGAACACGGACATTTTGAGTACCCGAACGTTTTATGTTATAAATGTTGAGTATGGGCCCCCAGCATTTAGAAACTGCCAGATGCTAACTTGCATATGTTGGGCTATATTCATAATTAGCATAATAAGCGAATTACCATTAACATCCAATATAAGGCAACATTTTCAAATTTTCATTATACTTTAAGTAGCATGTGACGGGTCAAACTAGGGGGTTTTCATGATTCTGAATCCATTGCAAGCATTAGTTTTGCACGAAAAACACTCCTTCGGCTAAAAACGGCCATAGCCGCCATCACAAATATGATGAGGTCAGCAAATTTGGGCTATGGCCGAATGTAGCCCAAGGAGTGTTTTTCGTGCAAAACTAATGCTTGCAATGGATTCAGAATCATGAAAAACCCCTGTTCTATTTTAAATGTTGCCTTATATACATTGTTAATGATACCCCAGCTTATTATGCTTATTATGAAAATTGCCCAACATATGCAAGTTAGCATCCGGCAGTTTCTAAATGCTGGGGATACTCAACATTTCTAACATAAAACCTTAGGGTGTAATGTCGTGTTCACATTCTAGCAACTAGACTAAGAGAGACTACTAGAGCCAAAAACTGCACCAGCAACACTAAAAACTTGAAAAGAGAATAAAGTTGTTCTTTGAAACAAGCTACAGTATACAAGTGTGAAGATGAATTTATTCCCCTCTCCTTAGGTTTATGTGTGAATATAAATTAAGTAAGATTGTAGTAATAATCAGTCGGACTCGGGACTGACAAAAAAGTGGAGAAAAAGATGGCCGTCAATGTCACAAAAAAATAATGAGGCCAATACGTTTCCTCTCCGCCTTCCGGGGGAGTGGCTTCATGCCTTCATGAATTAAGACTGCAGTCTCCAGATGAATTATTACCGTTCATTTTGGTACCCTGCAGGCAGCTTACACATCACAACCGGCCCATATTTCTAGGCTGTAAACATAATAAGAGTTTGAACCCAGCGTGCCGACGCTGCAACCTCAGTGATGCCATGTAACCACCTCCAGTCATAATCTGAATGTCAGACTGGTGCAGGGGAGAGTGAATAATTAATGCTGTGTCTTTTGGGTTTGCCTCCTTTTTTTCACAAGAGCGAGCAAAGAAAAAAATAAGTTTCTTGTCTCCATAGCCTCCGGCTAAATAGTTAGCTTGCTTGGCACTGCGTTCAACGGGATGATGCATTGTCCCAGTGAGGGCTTGTCTCTGTCAAAAGACTTAAACATGTGAAAAACAAACTTGTACTGGAAGAATAAAACTCGAGCTAAATTAAACATGGCTGGGTCTAACTTCAAAGTTATCCTGCAACATGCAAAAAACCACCGATATAATTGGTTTGTGTGAGTCTTCCCAGAATCCCAGTCAAATCTGGAACGTTACTTTGACGTACACAACCATATGCATGCAATGAGTAAATTATCCGAAAAAGTGTTGCCAAATCACAATGAACTCTTAAAGGACCACTTCACCACTTTTCAACCTATATTCATATGATAGGTCCTCACTAATAATCGTGATAAAATGGCACCATTTTCTTCCTACTCAGTCTGTGTCTCATAGGAGGGCTGTGGGCAGTTCAGAAACTCGTCCACCAGTGACATCATCGATGGGGAATCCAAGCTAATAGAAACTGCAGGCTTTCTAGTCCTGAAAAGTTGCAATGCGAAAATGGAAGCTATCGTTCTCACGATAATATAAATCTAAACATTTTTGGAAAAAAATCTTAAAAACAAAAAAGAATTGTCTAGCGATGACTGGTGGACGGGTTTCTGAACTGCTCACAGCCCTCCACAGACACAGACTGAGTCGGAAAATAATTGTGCCATTTTATCATGATTATTAGAGAGGACCTATTATATGAAGATACTGTAGGTTGAAAAGTGGTCCTTTAATTTGGACATTCATACAGATGTATATGCTTTTATTTGTGGTGAAAAATCTACCTTTTTTTAGAAAATAAATGACGTTGCTATTATTGCTGCGTATTATTCACATTCTGTGTGGATGTACTCCAAGACACAAACACCCGTTTAAATTCATGTCAAACAGACGCTCCTGGTTTGTAAGCTTTAGGGTGGACCCAACATTTTACTGTGTACTGTGACACGTGTTCTGCTCTCTCTGGTGTCCCCACTCCCCAGACTGAGAAGAGCGGGGGTGCACTGAAGTTCCCATGCCGCCACTAACAGTTCTGGCGGATACTGTGCCCTGTCCTTGTCACAGTCGCCTGCAGTTATCTCCTCCCACTGTGGAAAAATCATCACTCACACACACACACACACACATATGCTGTCCCGACTGCGGTGAGATAAAAGCAAGTGACATTATCCATGACCTCAACATGAGCAACGTTCAGCCAGGTCTGTGACCCCCCCCCCCCCCCCCCCCCCCCCCCCCCCCCCACCCACCCACCCATCCCACCCCACCCCCACTTGAGGCGTAATAACATAACTCCACTCAGGCTATAGGTCAATATGTGCAATATCATCATTGATGTTTGAAACCCAACACTTGGCTGGAGCGTTCGCGTTACAACGTGTATTGTTGTATGTGTGGAGGCATGTCTCTATGGGATACAGACAACAGGAGTTCCTGTTGAACCCAGACACCACCTCCCTCCCAGGAGAGGATATAAGGCTGAGGTCACACTTTCCATCCCCGAGGCCGGGCAGCGTTCCACTATCACGGTGACCACCAGTCTCCCCTTTCTCTTCTGCTCGCTGTTAAAAGCCTGATTAACCCATTTTGGTGTTAGCATAGCTATTGAGAAATACCAGATCTACAAGCTCATAGCGCGCCACCGAGTGGCGCGCTACGAGCTTGTAGATCTGCTATTAATTTTTTTATCGAAGAACGACTGACATAGAAACATAGCTTTTTCAGAAAACTGTCAGGATGTAGAAGACATTTTTTTAATCTGATCTCAGGTCAAAATGGGTTAATACTTGGTTCGCTCATCGTGCCTCGCACAGAATATAGCCAATTTACAAGCTCACAACGCAACGTAACCATGGATGGTGCCTTGTGAGCTTGTGTGTCAATACATTTGCGGTACGTGACACGGATGTGAAACCTAGCATAAATCACTCTTTACTGTTAAGGCCTTTCTTTGCACCCAAGCATTCAAATCCTACAGCAGCCGGTGTACTATGTCTCTATCAGTGCAAACGCACAACACCTGACTGTATTTAGCCGGCCATCTATCTCCGCACTCTACATGATCTATAGCACCTGCTGCCTGTCACAGATAGACCCCCAGACTACATAAAGTCCCAGGCGAGCTGTCCTTGTCATCGACCAGGTTGGAGACAAAAGATAAAGCGTAACCTACAACAAAGTTCAGCGTCGTTATGCAACAGGAAGATGTAAATCAATGAGAAGCCTCGGTTTTCATTACCAAAACATATTCAGGGGGAGTTACGTACAGGAAGAGCAATTGCACTTGCAGGAGATTTATTGGGGTCTGTTTTTTTTGTTGGTATGGATTTACACGCTCGTTCTGGAATTACACGTCCGTTCGGTTGTCGAAAACATAAAATGTGTCCGGAAACACAAAGAGAAATGTACCCGTTGTCTCTTTAGTTCTACAACTGTAGTTTGTTTTATAATTGTTTGACAAAAAAGTGCCACCATCTCCTGAGTTTACAAAATGAGTGTGTTGTGTTGTGTTGTGTGCTGCGCGCACACACACTTGGGGTGGGCTCAGCAAATCAATCATTTGCATGCATAATAATATGCCACTTATATCCATTTGTCAACCTGACTCTTAACGGTGTTTATTATCACGGCACCAAGGTGCAAATTCCCTCCCAGCTTGCCTTAAGTCTTTTATTTTTTTAAGAATGACTGGCAATACACTACTTACTACTTACCAGAACCCTAAACCCATTACAAAACCATCACCGGGTCCAGACTGTGCCTCAGTCAAAGAAGAGATTAGTAATAGCTGCTGTGGCCTTGCGTTGACCGGCCAAATCTGGTCGTGTGATCGTCAACAAGCTGCTCTTTCAAATACGGCCCCAGCTAGCCCACTCACACAAAGCACTGCCCTATCACTACTGGACAGTCTGGCCAGATTAGTGGTCATATGACCCAGGCTGGGCTGTAGTGGAAAATAGATGCGACCTTCGACCGGGATGTTGAGTGACCATAACGAGGGTGCTGTGTGGCAGATTTAAAAAGAATGTTTTTGGCATTTGGAGCACGCAGTAGGCTACATTACTTTCATCGTTGGGAAGATATATGGCTTTTAGCTTTTGTACGCTTCATGGTCCTTGAATTAAGCTTCAGAAAGATATTAAAGTGGAACAACTTCACCCCCTTTGGGTGATTAAAAAAAGTTTACTTCAGATGTTGGTTTCTTTTGAGATTGTACATGTGTATTTTGTTTTGTATTAGCATTGCATGTTGTAATCTCTACTGTTGAATGAAGGTTGAATACCGGTAAATCTAATACAGCCTTATAAGATCTTTTTGAGTGGTGCAACCACTCCTATAGACAGCTATGTTTGTCCCTACCTGGGTCCCTGGCTGAGCACGAAATAGTGTTTGGTTGGTTTTCACAACCAAGTGTCACAGTCTAACACACACAGTACACACACACATTAAAAGGTATAAATGATGATTTGGGGTGTACCAAGTGACAGTACAGTACAGTACAGTAGAGGGACCCCCTGGGGACCGCCACTCGGTAACTGTCATTTCTCAATCATTTCGGACGCGGGGCGGCTCGCCGGAACCGGGCCGGCCCCCTGGGAACATTCCTTGTGGTCTGGATGTTCCGGGGACCCCCCCCCCCCCCACACGGTAACTGTCATTTCTTGACCGTTTCGGAAGCGGGGCGGCTCGTCGGAAACCATGCCGGCGTTCCTGTGAGTCTGGAACTTCCGGGGACTTGATTCTGGAGAGTATTGTTAAGGTTGTTGACTGTGGGACTTGGTAGGGCATCTTTGGTTGTAGAGAACAACAACATGTTGGGTATTTAGTTGAGACTTCTCATCTTGATGAATAATTGAAAAGCAGTTAAAAAAAAGCTGTTCCCCCTTCTGTCTCCCAAGTTAAAATGAGTCCCCCTCACTATCCAGACAGCCTCTTTGAACTGGTACTGGCTGCCTCAGAGCATCACTCAGCCCCTCTCCACAGCCCACTTGCGTCTTGCTAGCGCTACAGTATGTTCCTCTGTAGAAGTGAACAGAAAATGAACTACAGTAGGTTATATAAGTATAATTACATCACCAGCATCAGTTCAAGGAGGGACATGTTGCTCGACAAAATTAAGAGGCCAGAGCCAGCGTTTTCTCAGAACTTAATAGTAACAGCAACAATCTTAATGGGGAAAACTTTCACTGCATACAGATTTTGGCTTGTAGGCATGATGGCTAAAAAACATATTTCACAGATTCAGGCCATTCATTTGATATTCAGGGCTCCACTCTTCTGTGTATGTATTATACATCGGCATGTTTTGCTTTATTAGATAGTGGAGAGACACGAAACCAAGGTCAGAGAGAAGGGAAACCTGATTCAAACTTGGGTCCTTGGGAGTTAACTTGGGACTCGCATGGTGTATGTGGTTCCATGCACTAACTGATTGAACCACCAGGGACCCCAGAAGTCCACTGTCTTGACAGTGATTGCTTTGTGTGGCTGTCTGTCCTCCGTCTACAGTACCTGTCATGTAACGATCCCCAGGGCTTTACCGTCGTCGTCTTCTCCTTCTGGCCCCCCCAAGAACCAATAGCCCATCTCAATCTGTCACTGCTGTCTGCCAGCAATGTGCCACCAAAGAATCGAGAAAGTAGGCCACCAGGAACTCAGCTGTCATGCATGCACATACACGTACACGTACATGCCAACACGCATACGTACTAATAATTACATACAGAACCATCCGTGCACATGCACATATATTTTGCACGTACTGCGTTGCTGTCCGGAGGAAAACCTCATAACTCCATTTTCTGAGGTTTGGGATTTTTCTTTCTGCCATAAATCGGTGCTATTGAACACCCTTTATGTCCGTGTGTTGTTTAGAAAATATTGAACCAATGGAAAGTAGTAAAAAAAAACGCATTGGACAAAACCTCTCAACTCCATTGGACGCTCAAACTGTCTTCTAAAACAGCTAACTCCACCACCTCTCTCCTTCTCATGCAAATAATTGACAATATCTAAAGTCACAAAAACACCAACTTTGATGAGGCAGTATTGCATTGTTTAAAAAAATATAAGGTTTTATTCAGTTCAAAAATGAACATTTTGGAGTTATGAGGTTTCCTCAGAGATAGCAGAGATATACACACACGTGCACACACACGCACGTGCACACACGCGCACGTGCGCACGACTTACAAAATACACACTTTACAACAACAGCTCTTAGGAGTCGGTCTGAATCACATCTCCCTTAACTTTGGGCCGCCTGCTCTAAATGGGGCATTCAGTGACTCTTCAAAGCGGCCATTTCTTCAGGGCGACTGAGGCTACTTCCATTGTTACCATTTTAATTAGAACCGCTCCGTGCCCGGCGCCCGCTCCCTGAGATCAAAGAGTTGCTCTTAATAATGATGTTTCACAATGACGACGCCTCAAGGTACCGCCTGGAAATTCTGAACGTCTCCACCACCTCCTCCTCCTCACCTTTCTATCTCCCAGGCAGCCTCCGGAGTCACCTCTGTTCCTCCTCACCTTTCTATCTCCCAGGCATCCTCCTACTGAGTCACCTCTGTTCCTCCTCACCTTTCTATCTACCAGGCAGCCTCCTCCTGAGTCACCCCTGTTCCTCCTCACCTTTCTATCTCCCAGGCAGCCTCTTCTGAGTCACCTCTGTTCCTCCTCACCTTTCTATCTCCCAGGCATCCTCCTCCCTCCTCACCTCTGTTACTCCTCACCTTTCTATCTACCAGGCAGCCTCCTCCTGAGTCACCTCTGTTCCTCCTCACCTTTCTATCTCCCAGGCAGCCTCCTCCCTCCTCACCTCTGTTACTCCTCACCTTTCTATCTTAGGCCAGGCAATCTAGCCCATTTTAGACCCAAAAGTCAGACTAATTAAAAGAGAATTTTTTTCAACAGATATCATTTCTATGAGGTGTCTAGAATAACATACTAAAAGTCCTAAGAAATCCTAGATGCTGAAATATGTTTAATTCTCATCAATTCAAGATGTGTGCTAATACCTTGAGAAAACTAAACACCCTAATAGGCTTTTTTTTTCTTTTGTCCTATCACAATGAAACTTTCCACAATGAATCTTAACATGCAAACTAAACTTTTTTGTATTACAAGTTTCTCTGAAACTTAATTTGAATATGCAAATTAGCTTAATATATATTGAATATGCCCACATTTGCATATCACGAAAATTACTTTTCCCCAAAATGTATAATATTTATATTGTTGTTTGTTAATGATATCAAACACACTGATCAGTATTTCATGAACCATTTCATCTAAATATTGTGACTTCAAAGAATAACATCAAAAACACCATTCATATGTATGACAAATGCATAAATCCGTCAAATCTTCCTCCAACCATCCTACTGCTAATGGTTGATGGCAATGCTGCTTTTGGACTGGCCTCTAACCTGAAACCTGCCGGGCTTGGTTGTACCTACCGGGGGCATAACCCCCACCGGTATAGTCCTCAGGGTCACAGAGGCACACAAGCCTCACCACCACGACAAGGTAGCAACAACAGGGGAGGTTCCCCTGCTAACGTGGCCCAGGAAAGAGAAGTCTGGAACTCTCTGCAACCCGACTTCGGATGTGCGGATGAAGATGAATGGATGGATGAATTTGCAAAACATTAAAGGGATTGTGTCATTGTGACATTAAAAATAAATGAATTAATGTCACATGTGAAACCTTTAAGGAGTAGGAAACACACAACATAATTGTAGCGACAGAGCTGTGTGATGGAGTCTACCTGGAGGTGACAGAGCTGTGTGATGGAGTCTACCTGGAGGAGACAGAGCTGTGTGATGGAGTCTACCTGGAGGAGACAGAGCTGTGTGAGACAGAGCTGTGTGATGGAGTCTACCTGGAGGTGACAGAGCTGTGTGATGGAGTCTACCTGGAGGTGGGAGAGCTGTGTGATGGAGTCTACCTGGAGGTGACAGAGCTGTGTGATGGAGTCTACCTGGAGGAGACAGAGCTGTGTGATGGAGTCTACCTGGAGGTGACAGAGCTGTGTGATGGAGTCTACCTGGAGGAGACAGAGCTGTGTGATGGAGTCTACCTGGAGGTGACAGAGCTGTGTGATGGAGTCTACCTGGAGGTGGGAGAGCTGTGTGATGGAGTCTACCTGGAGGTGGGAGAGCTGTGTGATGGAGTCTACCTGGAGGTGACAGAGCTGTGTGATGGAGTCTACCTGGAGGAGACAGAGCTGTGTGATGGAGTCTACCTGGAGGTGACAGAGCTGTGTGATGGAGTCTACCTGGAGGAGACAGAGCTGTGTGATGGAGTCTACCTGGAGGTGACAGAGCTGTGTGATGGAGTCTACCTGGAGGTGGGAGATGTGTGATGGAGTCTACCTGGAGGAGACAGCTGTGTGATGGAGTCTACCTGGAGGTGGGAGATGTGTGATGGAGTCTACCTGGAGGAGACAGAGCTGTGTGATGGAGTCTACCTGGAGGAGACAGAGCTGTGTGATGGAGTCTACCTGGAGGTGGGAGATGTGTGATGGAGTCTACCTGGAGGAGACAGAGCTGTGTGATGGAGTCTACCTGGAGGAGACAGAGCTGTGTGATGGAGTCTACCTGGAGGTGGGAGATGTGTGATGGAGTCTACCTGGAGGAGACAGAGCTGTGTGATGGAGTCTACCTGGAGGTGGGAGATGTGTGATGGAGTCTACCTGGAGGTGGGAGATGTCCTGCAACAGCTTCAGGCGTGTCTGCAGAGTACAGGAACAAGAAGACTGGGATGGATTGAGACACTGCTGGTGGGGGTTATGCCCCCGGTAGGTACAACCAAGCCCGGCAGGTTTCAGGTTAGAGGCCAGTCCAAAAGCAGCATTGCTATCAACCATTAGCAGTAGGATGGTTGGAGGAAGATTTGACGGATTTATGCATTTGTCATACATATGAATGGTGTTTTTTTTATTCTATGAAGTCACAATATTTCGATGAAATGGTTCATGAAAGTCTGATCAGTGTGTTTGATATCATTAACAAACAACAATGTAAATATTAGTAATTTTCGTGATATGCAAATGTGGGCATATTCAATATATATTAAGCTAATTTGCATATTCAAATTAAGTTTCAGAGAAACTTGTAATACAAAAAAGTTTAGTTTTCATGTTAAGATTCATTGTGGAAAGTTTCATTGTGATAGGACAAAAGAAAAGAAAAATGCCCATTAGGGTGTTTAGTTTTCTCGAGGTATTAGCACACATCTTGAATTGATGAGAATTAAACATATTTCCGCATCTAGGATTTCTTAGGACTTTTAGTATGTTATTCTAGACACCTCAGAGATGATCTATGGTGAAAATAATTCTCTTTTAATTAGTCTGTCTGGAAATGCTATTTTGCCTGGACTATCTACCAGGCAGCCTCCTCCTGAGTCACCTCTGTAACTCCTCACCTTTCTATCTACCAGGCAGCCTCCTCCTGAGTCACCTCTGTTCCTCCTCACCTTTCCATCTCCCAGGCAGCCTCTCCTGAGTCACCTCTGTTCCTCCTCACCTTTCTATCTCCCAGGCTAGCCTCTCCTGAGTCACCTCTGTTCCTCCTCACCTTTCTATCTCCCAGGCAGCCTCTCCTGAGTCACCTCTGTTCCTCCTCACCTTTCTATCTCCCAGGCTAGCCTCTCCTGAGTCACCTCTGTTCCTCCTCACCTTTCTATCTCCCAGGCAGCCTCTCCTGAGTCACCTCTGTTCCTCCTCACCTTTCTATCTCCCAGGCATCCTCCTACTGAGTCACCTCTGTTCCTCCTCACCTTTCTATCTCCCAGGCAGCCTCTTCTGAGTCACCTCTGTTCCTCCTCACACTCACATAACACTGAATTCACCCACTTATGGGGAGCCAAGTTTCAAACTTTAAGCCGATTGTCACCTTGTCCAGTTCACCTGCCTCTGCCCCCTTGTGTCCAGTTCACCTGCCTCGGCCCCCTGGTGTCCAGTTCACCTGCCTCGGCCCCCTGGTGTCCAGTTCACCTGCCTCGGCCCTCCTGGTGTGGTGAAAACGCAGCCTCACCAGAAAACTGTGAGATTAAAGTCCAACATGTTTCAACTGTTTCAACAAGATTTTATCACTGGCCAGCGAAAACAGCCTCGCTAAAAGGTCAACAATGGCCAAATCCGAACCGTAAAGAATGTTAGAGTTGAAAGTGAAGTGTGTTTAAAAATATTTATTTTGAGCCCCGGTAGTGGCAAATATCTAAGCAGGATGAAGCAAAAAGTGGAATGTCCGAACACGATATAATTCTGCTCCCCGTCTTTTTTATTTCAACCTATAAATACAACGTTTCGCCCCTCCGGGCTTTCTCAAGTTCAAATATCTAAGCAGGGCCATGTCAGTCCGTCCATCCGTGAGTCCAGCCAGCATTTACATTGGCCGAATTGATTACTTTCACTTTAATGCTTTATGGTGTCGTCCACAGTTAACATTTTTTCTATTGAGTTGTGCTTGAAATGTACTGTAATTCTGCAAACTGTTAATACTTCAATCAATCAATACCCATTTCTCTGTAGCAGCTGATATAACTAACTTACCAACTAAAATAATGTAATAATTGCATATTAATCCAAACTATGTCATGCAACAGCAAGATACAGTGCATTCCATTAGGAATTAACCAAGTTTGGGCGGGAACCCCTTTTGGTGTTTTAAACATAAACAGTTATAATTTACCTATTGAAAAATATCAGATCTACAAGCTCATAGCGCGCCACAGAGTGGCGCGCTACGAGCTTGTAGGTCTGATATTTTTGAAAAATCGTGAAAATGTGGGCGCAAATCTTTGAATATATATTCTTTCAAAGTGAATGTTTTTAACTCAGGTCTAAATGTGTTAAGATAATCAATTTAATCCTAGAATCCGTCCAAAATGCAGTGCCCTTGGAAGTTGGAAATAAGGAAACTAGCCTCCTGTAACACATGACGACCGCTGCTGCCTGGAGAGAGCCGCTGTGCTCCCTGGCTGTTCCATGGAGGTCTGTCGTATCCATGAAGGATCAAATTAACTTCACACAGTTCACTGCCTCCCATATCTGAGATAAGCACGGGGACCTGCATGACCAGGGACAAAACCACTTACGATGATCCTGTTTATTTTAAGCTATACTCGGGCCATCTGGCCACTCGGATGGTACAGCTAATTCACAATGCTGGTGCCAGTCTGTGGTCTGGACATTTTACACACGTTTAGCCACTTAATCCTTGTGTCATTGTACGACAAATGGCTAAAAAACAGCCCATATAGAAGTTCATTGTACGACAAATAGCTAAACACAATAGCCCATCTACAAGCTCATTGTACGACAAATAGCTTAAAAGAATAGCCCATCTACAAGCTCATTGTACGACAAATAGCTAAAAAAAAATAGCCCATCTACAAGCTCAAAGTGTTAAATTTTCATCTGTAATGACAATAAAATCTGTTTGCTGGACAAATATGTGAAAATGACTTGACATCATTGATATTAACCGACCTATATAAATTAGGCTGTAATATTTACCGGCAATCAAAGAATATGGCATTCATTCTATGAACGTGCAACCAACTTATCCTTTGCCATTTTACCGTATTCTTGTTTTGCTTGTCTGTGTGTTGTCTTCCCGTCAAAGGGATCCAAATACAGTTTCAATCACTGCACTCTCTCTCTTTATTGACTTATTCCTGGCATCACACTTACAGTAGAACTCCACACATACTCCTGTAAACACATCGATTGATAGAACACTTTATTAACAGTTTGCAAAAAGGTACAGAGGTACAGTTATCCAACTAGATAAAGTGCCAATACTGCAAACTTTAAAAGCCAATGTTAGCCAATTAGGATGGAATATGAAATATCGGACAGATCCGCCTTGAACACATGACTATAGAGATAGTATAGTAACGATTTGCGGGATTTTGGGACAGAATATCAAAATGTGTTTTTCTAAATTCGGCCTCTTGGTGGCGCCATAACAGGCCGTTCTGGAAGATGTGGGGCAGAGGTTCATCGTTGGCATCCAGGGAGTGTGCGTGCAAAATGTGGCGCCGACCGGGTTAACGGTGCCGGAGATTAGCTGGTAATTGACGGATGGACGCACAGACAAACACGGACGGAGTGCAAAACATACTCTCTCCCCATGCCTTCGGCCCACTCCACAGAAACTGCCCTGCTGGCAGTCACAGAAGCACTGCATGCTGCCCAAGCTGCTTCCCACTCTGCAGTACTGATTCTCCTAGACCTATCAGCAGCATTTGACACAGTGAACCACCAGCTGCTCCTAGACACCCTAGCGGAGCTAGGCATCGGTGGAACGGCACTAAAGTGGTTCTCCTCCTACCTCACCGACCGGACCTACCAGGTTTCCTGGAAAGGTCTGTTATCATCCCCCCGAACCCTCCAAACTGGGGTCCCACAGGGATCTGTACTTGGTCCCCTCCTTTTCTCACTGTACACTAAATCCCTTGGCACTATCATCTCTGCTCACAATATATCCTATCACTGCTACGCCGATGACACACAACTGTTCCTATCCTTTCCCCCCTCTGCCACTCAGGTGGAAGAGCGCATCACTGCATGCCTGGCTGACATCTCACAGTGGATGTCCTCCAACCACCTCAAGCTGAACCCAGACAAGACTGAGCTTCTCTTCTTCCCAGCTAAGTCCTGCCCTATGCGGGAGCTAACTATTTCCGTAGACAACGCCCTGGTAACGTCTGTCCCAACAGCCAGGAATCTTGGTGTTGTCCTGGATAGTCAGCTCTCGTTCAAAGCTCACATCACAGCTGTCACTCGATCATGTAGGTTCACACTCTATAACATACGACGAATTAGACCGTTCCTCACCCAGGAATCAGCCCAGCTCCTAATCCAGACAACAGTCTTGTCAAAACTCGACTATTGTAACTCCCTCCTTACTGGCCTACCAGCATGTGCACTTAAGCCTCTCCAGCTGATCTAAAATGCAGCAGCTCGCTTGGTCTTCAACCAGCCAAAATTCTCACATGTCTCCCCCCTGCTCCGCTCCCTCCACTGGCTCCCGGTCGCTGCCCGCACAGAATACAAAACTCTGATGCTGGCATTCAAAGCAACCAAAGGTATGGCTCCCCCATATCTTACAAGTATGATTGAACCCTACAAACCCTCCCGCGCACTCAGATCAGCCAACGCAGGGAAACTGGAAGTACCCTCACTAAAAACGCCGGGCCAACGCTCCACACGTCCCAAACTCTTCTCCCTTCTGGCTCCAAAACTGTGGAATGCACTTCCCATTGCAGTCAGAACTGCAGCATCACTCCCAATCTTCCGCCGTAGCCTGAAAACCCACCTTTTCAGACTCCATCATGGCCCATAGCACTTACCCTAACCCCTTAGATAGCATTTCTGTTGGCTTAGATAGCATTTGACACAGACTTATAGCATGTTATGTAGACAGCACTATAATTGTATTGTATATAGTTATAGCACGCCATAGTACATATGTATAGCATAGTAGTAAATATGTATAGTTTATATGTATAGTGTATGTATAGTTTCATTATATAGATATTCCACTGTTACTTTCTTAGCTTACGCATGTTTCATGATATTGATAAATGCTTTTATGTGATGTATTCCCATGCTTTTGTTCTTGCTTAAATGTAAGTCGCTCTGGATTAAGAGCGTCTGCTAAATGCCTAAATTGTAAATTGTAAATTGTGGAGACAACAAAACATACTCTCTCCCCCTTCCTTCGGCCTGGTGGAGACAACAAAACATACTCTCTCCCCATGCCTTCGGCCTGGTGGAGACAACAAAACATACTCTCTCCCCATGCCTTCGGCCTGGTGGAGACAACAAAACATACTCTCTCCCCTGCATGCCTTCGGCCTGGTGGAGACAATAAACATACTCTCTCCCCATGCCTTCGGCCTGGTGGAGACAACAAAACATACTCTCTCCCCATGCCTTCGGCCTGGTGGAGACAATAAACATACTCTCTCCCCATGCCTTCGGCCTGGTGGAGACAACAATACATACTCTCCCCATGCCTTCGACCTGGTGGAGACAACAATACATACTCTCTCCCCATGCCTTCGGCCTGGTGGAGACAATAAACATACTCTCTCCCCATGCCTTCGGCCTGGTGGAGACAACTAAACATACTCTCTCCCCATGCCTTCGGCCTGGTGGAGACAACAATACATACTCTCTCCCAATGCCTTCGGCCTGGTGGAGACAATAAACATACTCTCTCCCCATGCCTTCAGCCTGGTGGAGACAACAAAACATACTCTCTCCCAATGCCTTCGGCCTGGTGGAGACAACTAAACATACTCTCTCCCAATGCCTTCGGCCTGGTGGAGACAACAATACATACTCTCTCCCCATGCCTTCAGCCTGGCTGGTGGAGACAATAATGCTAAAAGGATAACACAAAAAGCCCTGAGGACTTGTTTCCATTGTGGTCCTGTAGATGCATCACAATTATATAAGGCAATAAATATACTTTGTAATGTTATCCATTTGTTATTTTCATAAATGTTAACTTGCTTCATTAGCTAATCTCAATCACTGTTAAGGAGTTCAAACTCATTAGAACGCATTAGAACGCATTAGATGCTTACATAATTCCTCGAATCAGTCAAGTCGCTGGCATTGGGTATTGTATTATAAAACAGGATAAACACACCATCCTCCAGCATTTCATGTAGCTCGTTTTATAAGCCAAAACTTACAAATGGAATCACCATCATTTGGAGGTTATTGAACTAGATATGTGTCTAGCTCGTGTCAAAGTACAGCCGCTCTTCAAAGCGAGTCATGAGGGGCTCTTCAGCCGTCTGGCGCAGAGACACAGGAATGTCCTGCTCTTCCACAGAACTCACTGACCTTCTGGAGTATGTCACTGTCATCCATGGATGACAGGTTTTACTGTTTACCCGTCATCCATGCAACACCTGATCCCAGATCAGGTCGTAGGACGTTTTACAACATGGTGCCACTATTGACTTTCTCTCTTTCTACCAAATACTCTAGAAGAGACAGACAAGTCCACAAAAGCTACTGCCAGGTATAGATCATATGAAACACTAAGAATTTACCCACGTGAATCCTAGAATCCTTATTCTGGGCACGTCACAATAGGTGAAAAACTCCCCCTAACATTCCTAACATTTTGAGTAATTGTGGCACAAAAACAAAGAAAATCAACAAAGACTTTCAGTACTAATGTCAATACAACATCTATGGATGACAGGTTTACTTCTCGCCGTCATCGATGCAACACCTGATCCCAGATCAGGTGGTAGGACGTTTTACAACATGGTGCCACTATTGACTTCTCTTTCTTTGTACCAAATACTCTAGAAGAGACAGACAGTCCACATAAGCTACTGCCAGTGCCAGGTATAGATCATATGAAACACTAAGAATTTAACCACATGAATCCTTATTCTGGGCACGTCACAATAGGTGAAAAAGAAATCAGTAATTGTGTCACAAAAACAAAAGAAATCAACAAAGTCTTTCAGTACAAACGTCAATACTACATTAATTTTCCATTGTTTCCTCTGTTGAAGCAGAACTTGACAAAGTAATTCCACTTTGATCAAAATGTGTCTGAAAAGTCTCCATGCAATGTGCCTTATTAGGAGCGTGGCGGCGCAGACAGTCTGGAGGTACAACAAAGTTAACATTTCGATGTCGTCAGTAAAGTCCCCGTATTGTTTGTTGCCTGTCAACTCATTCCAAGGCCAAGATTAATGTGTGTGTGTGTAGTGTAGTGTAGTGATCCTGCTTGTGTATTGATGGGGGTTACTTTGTCCCGTTTAGCCTGCTAGGACCTCTGGGAGTAGAACATTCAGGGCAGCCTAGGGCCAAAGCCTGATGCATCTATCATGAGAATTACATCATTTAATATCATCTATGTCGGGCTAGGATTTCACACACATGACCTCTTTCCTGTAGCACCTGGCCCTTTAACCACTTAAGCCCTATATGTTTTCATATTTGCAAAAGAGATGACTTCCGCACACCCGGTTCAATTGTATAGCAGGTGCGTATAGGTCCTGGCAGGTGCGTATAAGTCATGGCAGAACAGCAAACGTTTTAAGGAAGGAGGAGAGACCCGCACACCGCCACTTGCTGGTTCAAGAAGTTTACTTTTTTAGTCAGACTTTTTTAGAGTCATAGCAACGTTTCGGCCTTTCGGCCTTCTTCAGGCATCCCTGAAGATCCTACCTTTTTTTAATTAGCTGACAAATTGTGTGTCGGTAGATCGGCTAATTTGCAAACAAAATATGAATAGTTTTAAAGCTGCTATAAGCAATAATGTCAAATTTTTTATTACCTTTTTACTTTTTTGCAAAAACGCTCCCAAAAATTATTTTGTCTGTGTGACATACCTAGGGGCCACAATCTGCATTCAAAGATTTTCCTAGAAGCTTTGTCATTGGTTCGATTTGCCTGTCTACTTCCTGATTGGTTAGTCATTGCGACTGGGTTTTTTTTCGACCAATGACAAAGATTCTATGAACATCTTTGTATGCAGATTGTGGCCCCTAGATAGCCTGGCTCCAGCCCCTAAATCGCTAGCCACATTAAAAAATTATGTTCAGGCGATTTAATAATTTAATAATGGAGTGAAACTAAATGAAAATTCAGGCCGAGTGTCAGGCTAGCCCCTAGATGTGTCAGAGACTAAATTTTTTTGGGGAGCGTTTCACGCATTGCTGGCTGAATACCAAAAAATAAAAAGGTCATAAAAACTTCACATATTATTGCTTATAGCTACTTTAAACCACACTGAAATTTGTATTCTTGACTGTAAAATGTTTTGCCTAGATTCCACTGGCCTCTCATTAGGGGTTAGCGTGAATTCATTTATTTTTCCATTTGCTTCTTTGCTGTTCCAGACAATGACCATCGCAGGACTCAGATTATAGTTTTATGTAGTAAAAAAAAACAGATTGAGAAAATATTGATTCATTAATGGCTTTGATGCACATGTGGGACAAATTCATGTCGGTTTGGGTTTGCGTGTGTATACGCATGCACACAAATAAGCGGCCATGTATCTGTGTGCGTGACGTGTTTGCCTAAGAACCCAAATTGTTTGTTTTACGTGGTGTGACAATCCTGAGCCACAGCTATTTCAGAGTCATCTACGATCAGCCCAGAGGTCACTCACAGAAGGGATGGACCAAGATGATGACATCATAGCCATGAGGGCAGTTACAAAGGCTTCTTGTTTTAGCAACAACAAAGGTTGGTTGTTTGTGGATATCCCCCCCCCCCCCCCTCCCTCTCCCTTTTAAGATGTGTCCTGTGAGCTGAAAATGTGACGACATGGTACACTGACCTTTGTTTCTCTGGTAACAGACTCTCTCTGTGTGGCTTCACAGAAGATGAGGGTGGCATTCTGCTAAGGAGCTGAGAATGCCCCTGGATCACATGAAAAGCTAAAATGAAATAACAAAGCGTTCCTGATTTGGGCTTTTGTCTTCACGCCACGGCCATGTGATTTTAATCACTGGGTGAATTGAAACAATGCTGTTAAGCGGATTTTAATCATTTTGTATTATTATTTCAAGAATAGCTAAATGAGCAGATCGACAATGTCACAGTGTGTTGCGTTGTGAGGCATTGGCATTCTTCAAAATGTATGAAATCTGTGGAATTTGTAAAGAAGGGGAAAGGAGGATGAAATCTGTGGAATTTGTAAAGAAGGGGAAAGGAGGGGGCCAAGTTCAAACCTATAGGGAACCACGGTGGATTTAAGTGGTTATGGGTCTTGCAACAGAGATTGCCAGCCAACATTAGCTTAGGAATATTAGTATTGACACTGCGTACGCATACATTCAGCACTGTGAAATACAACATGTAGTACAGCTATTTCACCACACGAACAAAAAGATCATAAAGAATCACATAAAAGGGTTTAAAGAAAGTACATTTACTCAAATTTGAGGTATTCTTTTTTACTTTAGTGGAGTATTTCCAATGTTCAATACTTTTACTACTCCACTACATATTTGAGGAAAATATTGTACTTTCTCTCCACTACAATTATTTGAAAACTTTAGTTACTAGTTAATTCTTGGATTGTTATTACTAAACATACATACATAATACACATTAACCATATATATATATTATTTTTTTTGGCTATTTGAAAAATACGACACGATACGAAAATAAGACTTATATATTTGAAAGACTTCAAATGGGACATTCTGCATACTTTTACTTTTACTTAAGTATATTTTGATGTCAATACGTTTTGTAATTTTACTAAAGTAAATTCTGAATACCATACTTTTACTTGAAACCGAGTATTCCTACGTTGTGGTATTGATGCTTTTACTCGAGTAAGAAATGTGAGTACTTCTTCCACCACCGCTGCCCAACAGTAGGCCTCCAGTGCTACTGTTCTAAGTGGACAGAAAGGCCATCTGGGAATGCGTTCCCCCCACAGTCCGTCCAAATGCCCCTGAGCAAGGCATTTCACCCCCGACCGCAACATTAACCCATTTTGACATGAGATTCTAAAAATGTCTGTTTGAAAATGACAGTTTTCTGAAAAAGCTACGTTTCTATGTCAGTCGTTCTTTGATTTTTCAAAAATAGCAGACCTACAAGCTCGTAGCACGCCACTCGGTGCCGCGCTATGAGCTTGTAGATCTGCCATTTTTCAATAGCTAAAGACATAACATAATGCTAACACCAAAAGGGGTTCCCACCCAAAATGGGTTAATAATAGCGCCTATACAGCTCCTAATAATGAGGATATGTACCGGTAAATGCAGAGGAAAAATGTAACCTATGATGAGTGACAATGTATAACCCAACAACTAAAAAAGGATACTTAATTAAATGCACTTGTCTTTTCCTCCCAGCTTTTCTAGGAACCTATCCAAAACAAAAAAGATCTTTCTTTGAAAAGCCATTAACAAATCTCCCCTTCAACAGTCTAAAATGAAGCATCATTAGAGGCAGAAATGTGCTTTATACTTCATTGTGTTCAGGTTAATTATCTCTGTCAGGCTAGATTATACCAAACGTACTGTAAGAGAGATAGCAACGTCGGAGACGTCACACAGTTATTTGTCTTTGAAAAGGTTAGTGTCAAACCATTCCCGGAGAAGAACACACAACAACGCGGATTCCTTCAGAAGTTATTTTCCGTCACTCACTGAGGTGTACATTATTATGATGGGAACAAGATGCAAATTGCAACGATAGACCAAGCATGAACATGAAGTGAAAATGATTTATGGAGCAATCTATGAGTATCTCCTAAGTTGTCTCGTAATTAATGTAGTGTCACAGTTTACATGGACCATGCCTTCTTCTAGGTGTACAATGAGTATTAATCCTGGACCATCTTCATTGAATGGGTAATAAAATACCATTGTTTTCAATGCGGTAACAGTGGGACACATAAATTAATCAAATGACGTAGCATATTTATATCACACACACACCAAGAAAGGTCCACTGTATAATGTTAAGGGCTGAAGCAATATATCAATAGCAATTCTGACCCATACTTTTTTCACTTGGACCAAGTTATTAGATACAGTATGTATAGTGTATATACAGTATATGTAACAGTATACACACACACACACACACACACACACACACACACACACACACGGCCCGGTATCCTGTGAAACGGCCATTACACTGCCGACTACAACCCAAAATGCTCTTTTGCAACAATATTCATGTGGAATCAATAACAGAGAAGCACCAGGTACAGAAATAAGAGACTTGCTAAATAGGTTAGATCAGTTGGCAGTATGGGAGTCAGTGTGGTCGGTGAGAAGGACCTTATGTGTATACTGTACATACTGTATATTAGGGAGATGTGCTCCAAGTACAGACTGGTGCAAATAATGTCACCCATTTTGACCTGAGATCAGATTCTAAAAATGTCTTCTACATCCTGACAGTTTTCTGAAAAATCTACGTTTCTATGTCAATCGTTCTTCGATTTTTCAAAAATAGCAGAACTACAAGCTCGTAGCTTGTAGATCTGCTATTTTTCAATAGCTAAATTATAACATAATGCCAACACCAAAAGAGGTTCCCGCCCCAAAATGGGTTAATATTTGATCACCAGCCCCGCTAGTGTAGAGCCCAGGATCTAAGTCACAGAAATGTAGGTTGGACTATCTCGGTCACATGCAGTGTAAGGACCAGCATGGCCTCTAGGGGCCACTAGCAGGACTTTTAGCCCATTCTGACCTGAGATCAGATCCATACGAGGTTTCCGCCGGACACACACTGGTCCTGATGAACCCATTCTGACCTGAGATCAGATTCTAAAAATGTCAGTCGCTCTTCGATTTTTCAAAAATAGCAGACCTACAAGCTCGTATCGCGCCACTCGGTGGCGCGATATGAGCTTGTAGATCTGCTATTTTTCAATAGCTAAAGCATAACATGATGCTGACACCAAAATGGGTGCCCGGTCAGAATGGGTTAGACTTTGAAGGTGGTAAACTATGATAGGGATGCACCGAATATTCGTCCGCAGAAAATATTCGGCAGAAAATGGCTAAAAATGCATTTTC
This sequence comes from Protomyctophum parallelum, assembly GCF_964188405.1. NCBI lineage: Eukaryota > Metazoa > Chordata > Actinopteri > Myctophiformes > Myctophidae > Protomyctophum > Protomyctophum parallelum. Next base: position 29,999,965 of record NC_139704.1, read on the forward strand.
GGCCTATTCGGTTTCGGCCCGAATTTGCAGAAAATATATCACCGAATAGTGTATGCAATTAATGCATTCAAAAGAGCTGAATAAATGTTTGTGGACCCATAATAGTGATTATTATTTAAGTTAAGTTTTGCCATAGCCATTTATTTTGCCATAAATCAGGTAGCTTTAAGATACAGCCATGACAGCAATGGTAGGAAAAAATATATATAATATTCAGATATGCGGTATTCGGTTTCGGCCAGGAATTGCCCTTTCGGTGCATCCCTAAACTATGATGTTGTTAATTGGTACCATAATTGATTGTGGTGCTTTGAGACGAGAGTTTGACACCATAATTGATTGTGGTGCTTTGAGACGAGAGTTTGACACCATAATTGATTGTGGTGCTTTGAGACGAGAGCTTGACACAAAGCAGAGGCATTGGTACAGCTGGCACTAAAGGACTAAAAAAAGGTGAGCCTAATGAAAATGGATCACCAAACAGGGAGCCGGATTGTCATGAAACTTTAAAATTATGAACATGCTGCCCTGAAAAATGATTACGTTTTGGGTCAAAAAACGTAAAAGGTCAAGGTCGCAATCAAGGGCAAAATCAGTCCTGAAGAGATGAAAACATATTGATTAAAAAGATCAAAGGACAAGGTAAAGTGGAAATTGCATAGTGTTGGCCAAAGTATGCATTCTACTTGCATTTTATCTCAACAAACTCGGCCTGTATACCTTATGCAGTAGGTACAGTAGGTATTTTGTGTTTAGCATTATGTATGCTTTAGCTATTGAAAGATAGCAGATCTACAAGCTATTGTAGATCTGATCATAGCGCGCCACTCAAGCTTGTAGGTATGCTACATTTTTAGAATCTGATCTCAGGTCAAAATGGGTTAAGTGGTTTTCCAAATAAAGGGGTTTGGACATTGATGCATTAGTAAAACGTGCACATTGTGAAAGGAGTACTGCTGACTCACCCACATCAGGAAATCCACACCCACAGTGACAGTTGAGGCTTACAGTTTTAAACATGGTTTCTGCACTCATAAACCATATTTATATTGTGCATCGTATCTCACATTGACAATAGCAGATCAACACATCACACGGTCACACATTGTGAGCTCGTTTTAAATGACATGAACCCTAGGGTCCCTCCCTATTCTGAGCACGTTAGAGAAAGTGAACATTCTGTGAAAATATGCAAACATTCAGCTAGGTTAGGTGAACATTCTGCAAATATAGCAGAGCTACATGCCACAGTGACACATTGTGAGCTAAGTAGATTGGCCATTTTCACTATTGACGTACAACAAAGTATATTAACCCATTTTGACCTGAGATCAGATTCAAAAAATGTCTTCTACATCCTGACAGTTTTCTGAAAAGCTATGTTTCTATGTCAGTCGTTCTTCGATTTTTCAAAAATAGCAGACCTACAAGCTCGTAGCGCGCCACTCGGTGTGTGTTCGCACAAGCGTGAATATGGACACACACACACACACACACACACACACACACACACACACACAAGAAAAAAAGAGCACAGATCAATACAGAGTATGTGATATAGGGGAGGGTGTCCATCTCTTGGAAGCTTCAAAAGACAGAAATACAGTAGCGTCAGTCATTTGACACCAGATAGCGAGTTCAACCTGCAGCAGCACGGGGCTCATGTCTGTGCCCATCTCCCTCTCTGGCTGGCACTGTCAGCGATTCCACTCACACACCCTCAGGATTCCCACAGCACTATGTGGCAATAAGGGTCACATTGCATTCTGGGAGAATTCTAAGTTCCCCCTCTGGGCACAATCGCATCACCCACCCCCCAATCTTACCCGCTCTCCTCCAAAACATTCCTTGCTCACCCCCCCCCCCCCCCCCCCCCCGAGGGCACCACGCTCCACACAAACCCAAAATAACAGGACACATCAGCACTTTCATCTGCATCCCCCGAGCAAGCTCAGACACACTGCATGCAGCAGCTGTTACTCCACTCAAAGGCACAGGCATGGATAGAGTTATGGAAAGTACTAAAGGTGCTATAGTTGGCACACACACCCCTTTTCCTCCTCCAGGGGATACGAGCACAAACTGCGCCAGATAAGAGTGCCAAGCTAGGTGTGGCTAGCTAGGAGGGCCGTCCTTTAGCTGCCCTTCAGCCATACAGAAATGTCTCGCTCGGAAAGCTATCCCGGGGAGCCTAATGTGTCGGTTTCCTTCCCATAACAACCACGTGTCTGAACGCTATATCCCTCTTCTGGGGGCTAATATACGTTCTGTAAGAATAGGCGATGTACGAGCTCACAGCATGTTGGGGGGGAGGGGGGGTCTAGTATAGAGCCCTTGGGAATACAGTCAACTAAGTAAAGGGTTTAAGTGGTTAAAATGCCTTTGAGTGCCTGTTCGCTCATTTAATTAACTCTGGATAACAGCATCAGCCATGTGCCTGATTTAGATATTAGATCATTACTCAACCATACCTTCAACTAGAGATTAATGTTCTCGTAGCGACTAATTATCTTGAAGCCGCTTATGTCAATATTGGCTGCGATTGTGAACGAGAAGAAGTGGCTGTGAAATAATACATTTTTATTTTATGCGCTCGACTGATATAATCATATCAAAGCAAGAGAGAGAGAACCAGTGGAAATATAACATGTGACCCGACCAGACCACATTCATAAATTGTGTCTATTCATATTCATACTGTATGTCTTTACTGAATGTGATCTCGTAATATGGCCCTATAGGCCAGCATTGAGAAAAGCTACATGAAGTCACCATAACAGGACATGATGATAAAAGGCTAGAACATGATGTGCACTATAGTGACAGATTGTGCCCTTGACGAGAGTGAGCATGAGCACATTTCTATTGTATCATTACCCGACCTAAATAACCTAGAATACAATGTCAGCAAGTCATTTCTGCGATCAAGGTCATGGCTTGACTCTTTTTATTTGAAATGTGCTTTTGAGTTTCAGCCATGACTGACTGACTGTTGCGTTCATTGTTCCAGCACGCTGCTTGATGTGAGCTATCGGAGAGGCCATTTCACATAATCTGATTAGTTGGACAATGCCTAACAGAGGGAACACACTCGGCAGCGAAAATCCAGCCAACGTTGTTTGATGCAGACAGAAAGCGCCAACAGATTGAGTTTCAGGAGCTGACACAGAGATCCATAACCTCCAGAGAACATTAAAGGGCATTAATAATATGATCTACAGAAAGAAACCGTCAGTGCACAAGTAAATAAAATATATAAAAAATATATATTTCAACGAAATGTTAGAAACCATCAGTGCACAAGTAAATAAAATATATAAAAAATATATATTTCAAATAAATGTTAGAATGCTCCTTTTGATTTAACACAGTCTATACGAGACCATTTCCAAACCCATGTATCCTATACAGTACTGCAAAAATTGAACCAAATTGATCCGTAATGAAAAAATTACAGGCCTATTTCAGTCCACTTTTACGCTCAAGAGTATAATTAACACTTCGCATTTTACAAAGCAGCAACAGTAGATCAGTTAAATATAGCCCGTAATCCCCATGAATATAATTTTGGATTTATATGTAGATGCTGCAGAAACCATTTTCAGAATGTGCCAGAGTGCTAATGTGCACAAGGTCTTCCACAGACAATGTTGTTTTGAGTGCTCTCCCTGTTTCCACGGCAACCATATTGACATGCTGCAGTGCTGCTACTGGGAGCTGGCAGAGAGCCAGGAAGCAACCGACCACACAATGTTTCACTGCCTCTATTCTTTATCGCAACGCATCAGTAACACAACATTTAAGTATTTTTAGAGCATGCACTTTGGAATACTAGATAAATACTTAAAAAAGCAAGCACTCCAGTACTTTAGTGCAACTTTCACTTAGTAGTCGAGTAATATATATGGCCAGGAGGACTCAAAGTACTGGGCTGAGTACTTTGTCCACCAATGAGTATCACACTAGATCGCCATCTTGTTACTTGCGCGAGCAGAGCGTGCAGCAAGTACTGTTTTCGGCTGCGTATGTCGGCGACACCCTCGGCCAATCAGGGCGCTGCGTGCGTACTTCGGTGAGTCGCTCGGCCAATCAGAGCGCGAGTTGGCAGCTTGCTGTACATGTCGGTGGTCACCTTTCACCCTTTGGATCCGCCTCCTTGTGTTGGTGGCGTTGCTTGGCCAAATCAGGGATTGGCTGATGACGTAACTATGTGTGTTTATGTAAAAACATGTTTAAAAGACGAGACAATTTAGGTTTATAGTATATATTAACTATATATATGTCAGATGTTTCAAAAACTTGATTGGGGTCTGCTTATAGCGCAGTAGTTGGCGGTGGAGAGCCGGGGCGCCAAACAGTAATGTAAGTTGACAAGAGTCATAGATAAGTTGCGCACTCTGCTTGCGCACAAGTAGGCCATTCAAGGCCAAAGAGTGCATTTCTAGTTAGGCTACTGTGACCAGCTGAAAGACCTTTCCGAAGACTAATGACCAGAGAGGGGGGGGGGGGGGGGGGGGGGGGGGGAGGGGGGAGGAGGGGGTTTCTGTGCCATGCAGTGCTTGCATGCTAAGATGAATAGACAGAATGATGAGCACTAGTGTTATGTTACGAGAACATAGTAGTGGACAGGGGGAGGGGAGGAGGAGGGGGTTAGTTCAGTATGCGGCCTCTACATCAACAGACGGATAAACCCCGGAGAAGAATGCGTGCCAGGCGACAAATGTATCAGCGGCTTGCTGGGGCATGAAAATGTCAGGTGTCAGCGGCGAGCCGCGCGGTCGTTGCTATTTATACACGCCACCATGTGTTGGATGTACTCATAAGGCCTTGTGAGTGAGGGTGGCAGCATGAGGGTTAAGAGTCCTTCCAGGCAGAGGAGGAGGAGGAGGAGGAGGGAGAGAGATGAGTGGGTGACGCACCTCTTTATCAGTCATGGCTATAGAGCCCCAACCCACCCCCCACCCCCCCCCCCCCCCGCCGGCGGGCCTACGTGTTGAGACAGGTTGGGCAGGGAAATGTCAACGCCAGGGAGGGGTGTGCATGGCTAACAACCACATGGAGGCATAGGGAGGCTAGCATTATCTCATCTCGCGTCGAGCAACACTCACTCACTGCAGCTGAGGCCGCCGCGCAAATATAGACCGCGACAAACATAACAAATGTTCAACAGCAACACATGCCACAGTTCATGCTTTTCCAGGGACTGGTGTCGTTGTTTCGGTAACCGTCTTTCTCTTTTACATTCTCGCTCTCTCTCTCTCTCTCTCCCCCCTCTCCTCTCACATTCTTTGCACAAATATGCAAATTACATGGGAATGAAAATCTATAAAAAGTTCTATGCCTGCAAAAGCCAATCTAGCTCATTTACACTTTGTTCCACAGCCGAGTTCCTCGCCGAGTTTCTTCGGCAAGCCGTCTTACGACGAACTATATAAACGTGCCATTTTTTACCATCCAATTAGTGACTGGATGGTGGATGAGTAACCCCATCAAAACACATCAGTCGGCATTTTGTTACATGGCCTTTTCCAAAGCCCTCAGGGACCGCGGGGGCTACTGCGTCCTCGTCCAGACAAAGCCTTCTAAACCAGGGGTTTTATTTCCACATTGTCCCCCTTGTCCCCCCCTCTCATTGTTGATTTTTCCACTATGTGCAAGGCCAGGGCATTTGTACCAGTCTGTTAGGCCCGCGTCAAAAGAAAAAGCATCCGCTGTCGACGGCTCGGCCATTCTTGTTATTCATGTCATGCCTAGTGGTTTAGTAGGGCAGGGTGCAGAATTTTCCAGAAGCAGCTGTGAGCTAGTGAAGCTGACAGTGCGCCAGCCCAAAAGGGCTTCTCTCTCTCTCTCCCCTCTCTCTCTCTCTCTCTCTCTCCACCCCACCCCCTTCCCTCTCTCTCGGCATGCTTGGCTTAGTGCCCAGACTTACTCAAACTCACACTCAACCAGAAATATCCGACCTCCTCCACCCCCCCTCCCTCCCTTCCTGAACATATCCCACTGGCTCAACAGAGAAGCTTCCATCACTGTGGATGACATTGGATCATTTTCCCCCCCTTCTACACATTCCAGCCAAAGAGGCAGACAAGGGAGGGGAGCACTAGGCGGGCGGGCGGGCGTACGGCAAGAAGGACTGCAGTTTCAGCTCTATGATTATATCATTACAGAGCAGCAGACGTGTATACTGTTTACCAAGCACGGCCTGTTATTAACATACTTTATGAGATGACGGTCGAATACAAGTGCGCTTTTGTTGGGATCCGCCCACTGGATATAGCCCCACATTTGCCAGTCCGTCACACTGAAATTCTAAATATTCTCGGTCCGGGTTTGCCTGGTGGTTCAGCCCAGTTACTCAGTTACTGCCTGGACTAGAACGCTCCTTCTGAGTGGATCCTGGTTCAAATCTGACCTCCATCTTGTCTTGTACTGTTCCAGTCTCTCTAGTAACTACTCGCCTACCTGAAATAAACATGAGCATAACATGCCAAAAATAAATCATGTTCAAAGTAATCCTGCCATCACCAGATCAACTACTACTGAGCTATATAAGAAAAACCTCTCTCATAACTGCTATTGTTACTCCCCACACCTGTTGTGGAGCTGCTCTGTAATGCACGTATTATCACGTATTCCGTAGCCTAAGCTAGGCCTCTAAATAAACCAGTCCATGCTTATGCTATGCAGTTGTGTAATACTGTATATGTCTCTTTGTTTCCAGTTTCTCTACTACTCGCCTATACCTGAAATAAACATAATCATAACATGCCAAAAATAAATCTGTTCAAAGTAACCCTGCCATCACCAGATCAACTACTACTGAGCTATATAAAAAAAAAACTCTCTCATAACTGCTATTATTACTCCCCACACCTGTTGTGGAGCTTGCTCCGTTATGCAGTTACCACGTATTCCGTAGACTAAGCTAGCCCTCTAAATAAACCAGTCCATGCTTATGCTACGCAGTTGTGTAATACACTTGAAGTCACCCCGGTGCCAATAATAGTAGACACCTGTCAAACACAGGCCATGCATGTACTCAGTTTGACCTGACCTCATGTCTCGCTCTCCCTCTCTCTCTCAGGTTCAAATTCCCCAGCCTTGACAGATTCAGTGTATAAATGCTTGTGCAAGAAAATGTATTTTCTAACGAATAAAACAGAGCAAAAACAAGGAGAGGGGCGAAGCAAAATATTGTGATGTGTTGATGGGCGAGGGAGAGCGAACAAAGGCAATAAAAGCTTTACTCAGCCTCTGCAGACGTTGTGCAGTGGCAGCCGCTATAAAGCCTTGACTGACAACAACATTAGCGCTCAGAGGAGAAATGACTCCCACTCAAGTTATGTAACAACCGAGAGACTAAAGAGTGTGTGTGTGTGTGTGTGTGTGTGTGTGTGTGTGTGTGTCGCATTCCCCTAACAAAAACAAAAAACGACAGGATATCCAAGAGCGCTCCTCCTATCCATCGCGTTTCATCTCCTTTTGACTTTGCACAATTGTCGGTTGAGCAGTCCTGTATTCATGCAGCAAAAACATAAAAGTTCCCTGGCTCTTAGAAATGTTTGTGGCGTCTTGTTGTTCGGCATGTGATGGTGAAAAGTTAAGATGTGTGCTTGTGGCAAAGGCAGCTGATTTGCTGCAGACAGACAGTGTGACCAGGGAGGAAATTGTGTCCCAGCTTGAACTAACAGTAATTGCCTGTGGCTCTGAGGAGGAACAAGGGAAGGGAGAGAAAAGACAGAAGAGAAAACAAAGAGGAACAGAAGTTAGAAAGACAATGAAACAGAGAGGGATAGAGAGAAACAACCGAGGAGGGAGGGGGAGAGAGAGAGCAGAGAGGGAACAGAGGAGTACGGGAGGAAATGAGCTGTTGCGAGCATCCCATAATGCATCACCACAGATCTGCTGACACACCGCGACACCGATCCATTCATCAGCCCTCCGATCTGTCCTCTCCATGCCTCCCACCATTTGACTGCAGACCAGCTATAATCCAACCATAGTTTGGATTCAGATACATTAGCATATCCTATATACACCGCAACTGCACGGTACCACCCACCACTGCACGTTACGATATTGCGGATCGTCTTATTTTAACTACGTGAAAAACCAGTCTTTAACAGACCCTGCCTCTAGTTCTAGATGCTACAGCAAGGCCCTGCAGTCTTGTCTTCATACACAACAAATGCTCTATTCATACCCTTACATGGGCGACAAGTCACTGAAGACTGGGCACAGATGGCCACTCACGTGCCATCACCTCCATTTGAACGCCAGCTCTCGCCTAGCCAGACCAGTGTGCCTCAGTAGCCTGGTTAATAAACCAGACTAATATCGCACGGACCGCGGGATATTAATCTGGGGAGGCTCAGCTTGGATTTAATTTCCAGGGGAGCGGGTTGAAACATTTTCTCTTTGACGCAATTGGTCAGAGCTACTGTCAGTCAAAGGTCTCAAGCATTGAAAGTCACTGTACCAAAGCCCGCCAATATTGCATACCGTGTCCCAATTGGCCGCCCCATTTCTCTGGTGTAGGAAATGGGCGTACAATTGAGCCTCTCCAGACCGTAATCCGCCGGCAGGCAATTTATTTTTGCCAACGGCTGATTCGGTCTGGTTTATTAACCAGGCTAGTGCCTCAGGGGTGCAGAGAGCCAGCCAGTCCACCTGCAATCAAACCGCAAGCCCACATACCATCCCATCCCAGCCCTAGTCTCCTCTACCTGACAGCTCGGCCTGTAACCCATTAAACAGCCACAAGCATGGCAGACAAGTGTGGGGTGGGCCAATCACTGAGGCCTGATTTATACTTAGCTGCATGCCAGTATCACACACCAAAAATAGGTGTTCTACAACAAGCTCACGTCTGCGTTCTAGTGCGACATGTTGTGAGCTTGAACACATTCAGCTCTCCAGTGGGTGGCTGACAGAGGATGGATATGAGGCGAAGTTGTGTTATCATCACTCACATGTTTACTTTTAGCACTGCTCGAGTTGTCAGTTAAATCTAACTTTAGCTTTGGCATGTGAGGGGTGGCAACAAGAGAATTACTACTGTGACCAACAACACGCCTCCTCCTGCAGTCTAAAATATACGGTCGCTCTGGAGAAAGAACAAGCTCATGTGTTTTAGTTAACAAAATGGGGTCGCTGCAGCTACTAAGACACGGCAAAGTCCTGAGTGATCATTTAACTCAGAGTGTAAAGATGGATACTTGTGTTTTGCCGTCTATTTTTACAGCACGAACCCCCAAATACTATGGTTCTACTGTAAATCCAATCAAGACTCCAGAGAATAACTCTCCACTCTCTTTTCCTATTCTCACATTTGGCATGGGGAGCAGTATGTCATCTTATCAGCTGATCCTGAGCCAGAAGCCAGGAGGAGTAGTTGCTCAGCAGAAAAAGGAAGGATTGTGCTGGGCTAGGCTAGAAATATGCCTGCTTTTGGACCGGCCGTATACTTTGTCCTCATCTCTCTCACTCTGTATTGGTTCTTTATCCCCTCCCCTTCCATTCCTCATGCTGTCCCCCTCCTCCTCCTCCTCCGCATTCGCCTCACTCTCTCTCTTTCTTTCTCTCTTCCTCCATCTCGCTCCCACTCTCTGCTCTACTTTTAAGATTTGGCAGCACTCCAAGATCTGAGAAAAACATTGGAGGCATAGCCTCTTTTTGATGTCTGGTAGAGAGAGTGAGAGTAAGAGTGAGAGAGAGAGAAAGAGGTAGAGATAGAGTCCTCATTTCCATTTCACAGACCTGATTCACAACACCAGTGCAGAGTGGAGAAATACAGTAGTATGAGGGGATGGCGTGAACAGCATACATGGATCCCAGATAGCAAATATAACAACATTTTCAAAAAGAAAGTATAGAAAAACCATGTATGAATTCCATAAATAATTCTCTGTAAATATTCAAAATATGCATTTCATTTGTAAACTAGTTCATGTAACTGTGTTCCTGAGCCATACTACAAATGGAAAATAGCAAAAAAAGGTTGAGTGAAAGATATTTAAAATTATACAGCCTATGCAATTCAGGAGCTGGAAGTCCCAGCAGTCTCACAAGAGACGAAATTAAACAAATTTCCATCCTCTAGTCTGTAATCATCTTTATGCTGCAGCTTTGCATTGGTTAGCAGGCCGTACCCGCCATATGCATGCCATTTCCACCATGCACCAAGCCCTGAAAAATCAGTGGGGAAATTTTTACATATCCTGCGGATTCAGCTGTGCACCTCCTAATTGCATGGTTGGAGCTCTAGCCTCTCCCCGAGCGCCGAGAAGAGAGACCGTCATTACTAGTCTCACAGGAGACCGAGCCCAACTCCAAAGGGAAAGTTTTGATTGATGAAAAAAAAAAAAGGAGGCAGATCCAAGCGCGTCCTCGATACATTTGCGGTGACCTTGTTTTCCCTGACAGGTCTAAAATTAACCGGCAGATCAGTTATACTGGGAAGCCGAGAAATGTGGACCAGATTCTCTTTTTGGCACGTCCCTGTCTCTATTCACTTTCAGGGGGATTACAGCCACACGAGCATGGCTTATGATTTATTGAACTAAAGCGTAGATTCATTAGTGGAACTACTGGCACTATTCACTACATCCTGCATAGCCCTTCCCCATCCTGCTCCAGTGAGTTGACACCCGCTTACAATATTCAGCTCTTTACACTGTTCAAAAGAATGCGAGTGCAGGGTGAGACTCTACATAGTATGCTCCGACACAGTCATTGACATTTTTAATGACAGAATGTCACATTAATGGCAAGGAGAATCTTGATCGTGTCAGTGATAGTGATATGTCTACAATGGATGGAAAATCTGTTCAAGATGTAAAATTCCTGCCTTGTATTGGTCTTTAAAGAACCGTTCTCAAAGTGGCAGCTCTAACTGCAGTCTAATTCATGCCAAAGTGAAAAAGTGTTGCTTGGCAAACGTTAAAGAGTTTTACTGAAAAAAAGAACATATCATTTTGGTACATCTGGTGGCTCAACCAGTTAGTGCACTTACCACATGCTCCTTGTGAATTGCGAGGACCTGGGTTCGAATCAGTCTCCACTCCAGGCATCTTGTCTCGTTTGACTGCTGTTGGCTTTCTGTATCTCTCTACACTCTCCTATCTAATAAAGCAATAAAAATGGCACAAAAACCATTTAAGTTTGTCTTTTTTGCAGAGCGTTTTTTCACATAAGCCTAAAACACATTTTCACATAAGCCTAAATTAGCGTTACACATCGTCAACAAAAAAGTATTTTCATTCAAAGAGACAAAAGGCTGACAAACCACACAGTATTGTTTGCACTGTATCACAAAAACAATAGCCACGGGTCAGCGTTCAAACTCTGTTGTGACATCAACATCGTTTGCTATAACTAAATATGGGTCTACAACTGGGTTAACCATTAGAAGCAGGGTGAACTGCTAGTAAGGGAAAACACTGTTTGCATCACATGTGCTATCTGTTGCTGGCTTTCACTTAACTTGATTAACAGGACTCTGTCAAATAAATCAATCACACAGCCAATGAGGTATTTTATGACTATTGATCAGGCTATATTTTTCAGCAGCTTGATTAACCCATTTTGGGCGGGAACCCCTCTTGGTGTTTCAAGCATTATGTTATACTTTAGCTATTGAAAAATAGCAGATCTACAAGCTCATAGCGCACCACTTGTCTGCCATTTTTGAAAAAGAAATCTTTGAATATATTTTTAACTATACGTTTTTAACTCAAATAAAATATTTGCTTCTGGGGGGTCCCTGAAACAACATATTTTCAGATGGGGGTCGGCGGCCAATTACATATAATTCTGGGGGTCCTTGACATGAAATTGTTTGAGAACCACTGACATAGAAACATAGGGTTTTCAGAAAACTGTCATAATTTAGAAGACATTTGTAGAATCGTTCTCGGTCGAAATGGGTTAAAAGGAACGTTTTGCTTGGAGTGATAGTAAGCTGTAAGCGGTGAGCCGTAACACCAAGCATACTTGATCTTCATCTTACAGTCTAATATGATGATATATGTATCGTTGCAGAAAACCTCATGCTGCATCATTAGGCAGACAATGGCGGGATATAAATTACCCTTTGGAGAGTCGTCACATTCACCTGAACTCAGCAAACATGTTCCACTACATACATTCTCCTTAAGACTATCCTATTAAAAGGTTTGCATTAATAATAACACATTATGATTAGTATTATTATGACAATAATAAAGGAATTCAATCTATGCTTTCAAAAACAGAAAGAGCAATCGAGCTTTGTGCAAGAACTATTCAAGTAGTACTGTGATGATGAAAATAAAAGTAGAGCATTTGTACAATGTACATACGGTACTGACCTGATTGATTATGTGCAGAGGTCATATTGTGTCTTCATGATAACGATGATCTGTATGTAATTCAGCTTTGGGTGGAGGGGGACAAAAACAGCCAAATGCATCCATGTCATTTTAGATTTGAGCTATTATATACAGTATAGCAAATTAGCAATAACATAATTTTTTCAGAAAACTCTTCTTTAGAATCGGTGTTCCCAATCACCGATTGTTTTTCTCATGATCGTCCGATACCGATAAAAGGGGCAAATTTGAATATTTTCAAAATGATCATATGTCAAAACCCACGTCAAAAGCCTGTCACAAAGATGCAAAATGATATTATACTATATCTGACTTTTATACCACTTAAATGGTGGTGTATATAATGGTATTGGAGTGAATATCAGCCGATCACCGATCATCTCGGTGGCCGATTGATCGGAGCATCTCCACTTTACAACAGTGGTTGACGACAGTGGTACTCAAACAATAGCAGATATACAAGCTCACAGCACGTCACTTCATGCGAGCTTGTACATCAACACTGAGGTTGTACATCTGCTATTTTTGAAAAATCTTGAGTGTTTGAATTAAGTGGGGAATTATCTGCGGCCAAAAACAGGGGTCCTCCTTGGCACGAAATCTGAAGAGAACTAGCGATTTAGAAGGCATTTGTAGAATGGGCCTCAGTATAGGTCTTAATGGGTTAAATGTTCTGCGGGTGAATTGACAATGTGTACTCAGGCCCCAGGGACCAACTGTTGACCAATTTTGTCATAGCCATGCTACTCCAGAGCCCTGTGTTATGTCAGGAGACCATGCACCCTCGGACTGTAGTATACAGATCCAGTGTAGGCCATTTCAGTCAGTGGTGTCAAAACTGGGATTGGATTGGGAAGTGTGATAAACTCACCAAAAGGAAATGTTATTTCATTGTCATTACATCATGTGCTGGGTTATGAAAATAATGTACCCATCACTGTTATCTCCATATCTTCAATATTGCGAACATCCTGTGTACACAGCATAACTTGGAATGTGATATCTAGGCTGAACTTTGCTCTCCATTCCATAGAATGAAATGAAGGGCAAGTCAGTACTATGTACGTGGTGTGAGTGCTAAATATCACATGGGAGTGTATGCTACAGGTTCAGCTGATAATATCATCATTCATATTATGACGAGGTGGTCGAGTTGTCATGCCCCACATCTAAACACGAGGGTCAATGCGACATGTGATCATGTCTGAGCCAATACAGTGAGTGAGAGTGACACTTTATCAAACTGTATCTTGTATTAAAGTCCAACTGATAAGTATAACCGATACATTTCCAACAAATGGGAAGCAGCCATAAACAAACAGCTGTCTGTGAAATGAGTCATGCTTCAAATTGGTCAAAAAGACACGCGTATTAACTACTAACAAATGCTGCTCTTATGCAACATTCTGGGAAAAGAGACATGTTTACTAGTCAATTCAAGGTTTCCCTTAAATCTTGTTAACGTTTCTCCCTTTTTTTTTTTACTTATCTGCCAAAAAGATGGGTGCAAAATCTGCTAATGTAATTTTGCTTTAACATTGTGAATTAATGAAGTAACATTGCAATATATAAATGCAGACCATTCACAATACAACTTTTGTGTTGGCAGGTATGCCACACTAACCGTAGAGAAGGCCTGCCTAGTAACCACATTCGAGAGGCATTAAAAATGAAACGCATGAAAAATAGCTTTCCTTTGTCCTACCTACAGCTACACCATGATTATGCATTCCACAACTGCCATATTCCTCACCTTGATTTAAATAGATAAATATTCCATGATGAAGCATTGGCATTCTGTTAGAAACAAAACATATAGGCTAAGGTGCGTGGCTCTCTGCAAAGCCGCATTGTTGCTAAAAATGTGCGTTGACGTTCTAATTAAGTGATTCATGACATGCTTGTAAGTGCACCCCCCCCCCCCCCCCCATTATTATGTAACTGAGTGTCAGTGACATCAAATCCATGTGCATTATAAGTTACCTTCCAACACAGTAGAGCTCTCCCTCCCTTTGCGTCTTCAAGTCAAGTCAAGGGCGCTACATGATTTAAGGTAGGCCTCTTTTCCAAAACAGGAAGTATAACCAGCCTGTTAACGACCTCATAAGCCAGAGAGATGAGGCTATAGCTACAACATAATGGCTGTTTTAATAGCAGTGCTGCAATGCCTCTGCAACGATTAAACGTGCTATGGAAGGTGTTTTAACTGAACCGAGGTCTGTATGTAGGGTAATAGCCTGCGTTATGGTTTTCCCCCTGGAGGGATGCACATGCACCGTGGCGGAATTCCACAACCATGTGACCCGATGAAAGAAGAATGTGGTTCCACACTTTGGATACACTGCAGTGCACTACACACTACAAAAAAGGCTAACGTTTTAAAACTGGCATCAGAGACCAAATCTGTTCAAATTCGATTTGAGAATGCAGTTATTAATGCTTGTGATTTTGTTCATATTTGGCAATGCACTGGTTTTTTTCTTCTTCTTTAAAGGCAATTCATTGAACTGGAAACAACTGCTGCAGACCAAATTCCATGTTAGCTACACCAGCCAATGGTTTCCAATCAGACATGAATGATTAACTGTCAGTTTAAAAAAATACAAATAATTCATTGTAAAAGCATAAAGATGACTTAATTAATGGTCAATATATACTTTATAATTTGTGGTTACAGTACTGTCTGGTATTGTCTTGCAGGCATGTGCACTTTCTCCCTTTACTGACTCAACAGATTCCATCTGGCTGAACATGATTTGCCACCTCATTCTTTCTGTGTGCTGCAGCCAGTTACAGTATGGTGTGTCTGCACAAAGTAGGACATAATTTGGAAAAACGTGTAATTTCACAACATGTTTTTTTCCCATCATGAAAAGTGCGTGTGCAACAATAAAGCCACTACCCTGCACCTTGCTTTGCATTAGTTATGCAGAGCCTGGAGGCAGTGATCTGTTTATGTTATGCAGTGTGAATCAAGCCTCCCTATGCCGTCACAACACGCTTGTGTAACGGAGCATAGTATGACCTATCTATCTCACACTACTGTATTACTGTTCTGTTCACAACAGACTTATCACCACTGAAATGAAGCAAGCTCAGACAATAAGTTTCATACAAGATCAGAAATTGTATTTGGCAATTTTTAAACAAGTGCATACAAGTACAGCTAAAAGCATTTCAGTTTTGCCAAGTGCTCGTAGAGTAGCATTAGTCACATTCTACGTTAAACAGGAACTGCCACCAGATCTAGAAGTACATCAAGAATTTTTGTTAAACATCAACAAAGAGGAACGTAGTCCATTATAATGAGTACATACCTTTATCTTCAAAAATATAGAAACACAATGTATTCAAAAATCAAAAATTATACAACCATGTTTACGAAGTATACTCTTCCCTTGGGTCCAATATGTACAAGTCCGTTAGTTTGTTTGAATGGTATGTATGTGTGACATTTATATATTTATACTCATATTTTTGCTTCCCCCACCCCAAAAAAAATGTTCAAACAAAATCAAGGGTCCCTCTCCTTTTTTACTTTCACATCCCCTGCAAGGATGGTGGCGATTTCTCCCTGCATGAAAGCCCACGGTACATTTGAACCAACGAGGGGACATTTCTCTCCACTGGGACAGTATACTTCACCCGTGGCACCTTGCTGCTTTATGCTTTCCCTCGAGCACGGGAAGCAGAATTTGTGCGAGGGCACGGATGGGCACTGAACAAAGTGTGTGTCCTCCAAACGCTCGTGACACAGAGTGCAGCACAAGGGTATGCTGCCAGGTACAGAGGAGTCCGGAATGCTTTGGGGGTGCACTTGGTCCATGCCTGGCACGTGGGGGGTGCCTGCGCCCGATGCCTCCCTCTGGGTCAGCCTCCTCTGGTTCATGGAGGATGGTGAGAGGGGGCTGCTGCTGTTTCTGCGGGTGGTGGAGTGGACCTGGTTGGCGTCCTTGGGTGAGCTGTTCCCACCGGCGTTGTCTGCCGCGAGGATGAGCGCCGCCATGGGGGACTGGCCGTTCTGTGCAGCCTCGGGTGGGGTGGTGCGGGAGTGGGGTGATATCGTGGAGGGCTGAGAGGCGAAGCTTGGGGGGGGAACTGGTGGCATTTTCAGTCCGTCAGTAGGTTGTGGCAACCACTGCTGCCCTTCTCCATTTAGCTTGGCAGCCGTCCCCTCGCCTTCTGGTTCCGGTGAAGCTTTTCTCTTCATGCTCCGAGGGTGTTTTCCTCTGTCTGGTGGTAGGAAGGGGTTAAACAACAGTTGAGGCACAACTCAGACAAGGATGAATAATTCACTTGGAAATGGATCATGCATTTTTGCTGTCCTCTGCTGAAGCACAGGGCACATAAAATATTATACAATAAAACACAAGTTGCATTATTGGAAATATTACACATTTTACACTGACTGCATGATAGTTATTTGTCCACATCTCCTAGACAATAATCATTAAGTCAATGCCCAATTTTGATTGTGCTAAAGTAGGTTTAATAAGGAGAATGACATTTAGAGTGTTAAGTTGTACTGTATAGAGTCCTACCTGGTTTGGAAGCCGTGGCACTCGCTTGTTCATAGCCCATAACCCTTTGTTGCATGGCCGCATGGTCCTTCTTGAACCTACTGTCGAACGTGTGGAGAGCCATCAAATCCCTCACCGTTTTGCCCTTGCCCATCCAGTCCTGCTCAGCTCTGTTTTTGTGGCTCTCGGATATTTCTGGCGTAAGACTGTCGGGTCTGTGTTTATCCTTGCCCTCTCTGTCTCTCTCATGCTCGGTGCTAGAGACTGATGCGGGTCTCTTGCCCATATCGTTCGGGCTACCAGCCGCCAGTGCGGACGGAAGCCCCATTTGTCCCGGTCTGCCATTGACAGCGTGCACGGGGGGCATGTTCCCCCCGTTAACCAAAGGCACTAAATTCGGGGGGACCGCGCTATTCCTGCGAGGATTGGGACTTTGGCGGTTCAGTTCTGGTGGGTCGTCTGGCTTAGGAAATCCATTCGGAACAGGAATGCCGTTTGCTTGCCTCCCAGACTGATATTCTGGACCGAGTCTGGGCGGACGGTCGGACGAGAGAGGGTAGCGGTCCAGGGGCTGGGGCGGCCGCGACCCGGGGTCTCCTCCACCTCCCGTCGAATGGTTGATAGCCTGAATGTCTTTCCCAGAGAGCTGAGATTTTCCCGGCCCCGGAGATCTCCCCTCCTGAAAGCCGTGAGCCCTCTTAAGCTGCCGGGCCGTCTCGATCACAAACTCGATCCGATCGGCTCCCTCGTAGTTGACACATCCCCTGCAGACGGGCTCGGTAAAATCCCAGATCATTGCCCACGGCATGCGCGGCAGGTCACATAAATAACATGACTGCCTCCTGGAAGCAGCGACCGCCGCGGACGACATTGCCTGGCTGCCTTGCCTTGCCTCTCTCACGGACAAAACCCGACCAAAAAATATCTTCCTTCTCCCCCTGGTTTTGCGCTATAGTCAGTCGGGTCCAAAAAAAAGCAAGTTCCTTATTAAAAAAAAAAAGAAAAACCGAGACGGGGGGGCAAGATCCGTTTAGAAAAAAAAGACACCCCGTCCCCTCCTGACTAGAGCAACACAACAATGAAGTTACAGAGAGAAGTTCATGACAGTGTGTGTACTTTACTACGGCGCGCCTCTATCTATCTCCCTCACTCTCTCTACAACCGTAGAGCTCAATGTGGAGCAGTGACGTCATCGGCCAACACTAAACTCACATTCTATTTTACTTGATTCTTCGACAGCCCCCTTTTAGCGCAAAGCTCCGTCAGTCACTGCCCCCTTTTTTATTTCATTACCTGAACTGTCGCCAAAAAGAGCATATTATATTATATATATTTATATATATTACACACACACACACACACACACACACACACACCCGCGGTCCGCCTTCCGCCACGAACGAACCGAAGCAAGGACTATTAAAACCTAACCTTGTTTATGCTCAGTACAGTACAGTACGACAAGGCGGTGTCGCTTGCCGGGGGAAAAAAAAAAAAAAAACGAATCTACAAGCTCAGTCAGGCAGGCTGACCTGACAGCGAGGCGTTGTCAGATTGTAGATCTGCTCTTTATTCTAGCAAGCAACACCGTCGTACTACGGAGTATATATATATACAATCATTCTCAGCGTGCAGGCAGCGTATACAGTATGCTCTGATACTATATTTTCGCAATGGGAGGAGGCGGCGTGTGGTGTGGGTGGGTCGCTTTAAGACAAGCCTCTTCGAAGCTACAGTACATATTATGATGTACGAGACTTTTATTTTGTGGCTGGCTAGGGAATAATATCTATTGTAGTATAATAGGCCCACTATTGTTTTGGCGGCGCAACCGTTGTGTAAACGGGGGAGGCGATGGATTTGTAAAGCGAACGTACTGTAGTGTACACGCGAAAATATTTTCGTCGTCGCGCGTTTGTTTTGTGGCCATAATAAAACAAGAAAGAGAAAAGAGACGCGCCTCAGCCTTATTGCCCAACCAGGAAGCTTTCTTCTGCTCGTGAGGTGGGGATTTCCAGCATGATGTATAGGCTTGAATGGAGCATGCTCTGCATGGCTCTGCCTCAGTGGCGTGCACAGACATTTAGAGGGGCAGGTGCTCAAGTGAAAAAAAGGGCACCTTGTGCAGCGCATTTTGGGGCGGGAACCCATTTTGGTGCTTTAGCTATTGAAAAATAGCAGATCTACAAGCTCATAGCGCGCCACCGAGTGGCGCGCTACGAGCTTGTAGGTCTGCTATTTTTCTTTAATCGAAGAACCACTGACATAGAAACATAGCTTTAGATTGTGGGGGGCCTAAATAATATAGTAGAAGCGTTTTTTTATCAAGATTTGATCAATGTCACCATGGTCCACACACTACAAATTAAGAAAAAACATAAAACGTTTTTTTGTTTTTTTTTGTTTTTTTTTTAAGAGCAAAATTGCCAAAAGGGCAGGGGGTGCTCTAGCACCCCTAGTGTCTATCTGTGCACGCCACTGATGATGTATAGGCTTGAATGGAGCATGCTCTGCATGGCTCTGCCTGCCCACGTTGTATTTGTATTTTTTTTGTCCTAGTATTTAATTAACGACATACATAACGACGCATATGAATAATAATAGCACTTCTAAAACAAAATATGTATTGTTTTGGTGCGACTTATCACTAGTAGTGGTTGGTTAAAGCCAGATAGATTAATCATAATAAAACACGATAAAAAAAAACGTATTAAGAGGAAGCCTTGAAAAATGATATCTTGATTTATAATGCGTTATTACACATCACGTTTTCATACAATACTATAACGGCCTGTAAGTAACATTAAGTGTGTACAAAACGTGATGTTGTGCAATGCACCTAACATACAATTAAAAGTCCCTCCAGGTATGTTGTGTTTGTACATTGAAGGAGTGTCCCAGTAGGGCCTGTCTTTAAACATTCCACACTCTCTCTCAGTCATATCTGGGCCCATTCCAAGTGGTTGCAGCTCTCTCTCTCTCTCTCTCTCTCTCTCTCTCTCTCTCTCTCTCTCTCTCTCTCTCTCTCTCTCTCTCTCTCTCTCTCTCTCGCCTCGGGGAGGTTTGGGTGGTTGGGTGAGGCAATGCGTCTGAAACCTGCAGACACAAAAGCATGGATGGAGGATGTGTTTGTGCAGGTCCGGACCGTGTGACGTTGGAAAAGAGGAAGCGAGATGTTTTAGTGATTTAGTCACGTATCCTTCTCCTCCTCCACCCGCCCGCCCGCCTCGATGGAAAGTCCAGTCCAGCCATTTGGCTGCCTGCCGTCGGACATGCCTGGCTGCAGCTGATCTCTATACTATCTCCGTGTCGCGCACACACACAGTAAACGACTTCTGAAAAATGCTCATGAATGACATGGTCCGGTCGTACCGAGGGTCAGTGACGTGTCGCGTGGCGAATGTATAGCAGACCTACAAGCGCACAACAACAACAACGCACGCGTGACGCGTCAAGGACACAAGGAAGGCATGGTGACTGTATGAGCTTGTATAGATCTGCTACTATTTCGCCGCGCTGCACCGTCGTACGAGGAAGCATATCCCAAATAATAATAACACAAACGCTGATCTTTAAATGATTTGATGCATGTACAAAAAACGTTTTTTTTGTATTTTTTAGATTATGTCCATTATTGCATTCAACAGGCTTGCACATATCTGTTGCACATTTGTACAGGATTCTGTAACATTACTGTAGCCTAGTTTATATAATGTTGCCAAACCATGCATACTGTAGGTTACTATGCAGTGGCGTGCACAGACATTTAGAGGGGCAGGTGCTCAAGTGAAAAAAAGGGCACCTTGTGCTGCGCATTTTGGGGCGGGAACCCATTTTGGTGCTTTAGCTATTGAAAAATAGCAGATCTACAAGCTCATAGAGTGGTGCGCTACGAGCTTGTAGGTCTGCTATTTATTTTTTTATCGAAGAACCACTGACATAGAAACATAGCTTTAGATTGTGGGGGCCTAAATAATATAGTAGAAGCATTTTTTATCAAGATTTGATCAATGTCACCGCATGGTCCACACACTAAAAAGTAAGAAAAAAAGAAAACGCTTTTTTCTTTTTTTTTAGCACATTGCCAAAAGGGCAGGGGGTGCTCTAGCACCCCCTAGTGTCTATCTGTGCACGCCACTGTTACTATGTATACTACAGTATCTCTCCCTGCCTATAGTCCGCACATGGATTGCACAAGAGACATACACATGCTGCATGCATCATTTCAGGTTATACTTTGTGCACAGCAGAAGAAAATCTGCAACTGAAAGATTTTACATGTGTCCCCAATCATTCCTGGCAACACAAATTACAACCAGCAGCAGCGTCTAGCCAGTGTATCCCACCCTCTGTTTCCCATCACGTGTTCAACTTCTCTCTGCCTGCAGTGCACTCACCATCTTTCTAGCAGGACAACATCAGGAAGTGTCAGTTAAAGCTTTATGAGCCCGTTGGGAATTGGCTTGTTCTAAGGACTAAAGTAAACAAATTCTCTTCGTAAGATTGGTGGGAAACAGTTGACTTATCCATTGGGAGTCCACTTTACTTATTGGGGGATGTTTGTGTGAGGCCATATAGCAGCAACACACTTGTTATGCAAGATGGGGGGAGGCATGCTGAAATTCTATTAAAACCCAAATGACAGCTGCTTCTGCAATGGGGATATCCTCCGTAAAATAAAATAAAAACATTTTGCCGCAGATTCTCCACAAAGAGAAGTGCGTTTAAAATAGTATGTGCATTTCAGTTGCAATGATTGTTGTGAATAGCGGAAATGTGCAAAAGACACCTACATAGATTTTATGATTAATATAAGCATGCATATTTTAGTATAATGTTAGTATGACTGACTGTGTTGACTACTACCTAAATCCATCCATCCATCTTCAACCGCTTATCCGTAGTCGGGTCGCGGGGACAACAGCTCCACCAGAGTGCTCCAGACTTCCCTCTCCAGAGCAACATTAGTGACTTCCTCCTGGGGGATTCCGAGACGTTCCAAGGCCATTGAGTCGATGTTTTTCCTCCAACCGTGCCTTGGTCTGCCCCGGGGTCTCCTCCCAGTGGGACGTTGTGAATAGTGGAAATGTGCAAAAGACACCTACATAAATGTTATGATTAATTTAAGCATTGCATATTTTAGTATAATGTTAGTATGACTTGATTGTGTTGACTGTATACATAAACAGATAATAGATGAGTAATAGGCTATAGTGTTTGTTTTCCCCTCTCCCTCTCTGACCAATTTCTAAAACTGGAAGCAGCAGCTATAAAGAGGGAAAGGTAGACAGTAGGTTCAAACTAGGGGAATACCCAAACGTGACAGCGTAACTGTGACCCATAAGCTGACATTACTTTGGTTCGTCTGCATTCTGAGCCTGCTACACTTTAGTTTGGCCATCTTTTATTCATGGCAGGGAATCATTACACACACTCCCTCTGACGTTTTCCGCCTAAGCGAAGCATAGCTCAAGAAGATGCTTTATTTTTATTGTGTTTTTCTCCCTCCCTCTCCCACAGTTTTGCTGTTATATAACCTCTGTTATAGCACTGAGGTGAGCAGCACACGCACAACTGTAACACATACCCCCAGAGATGAAAGCAGGGTATAATGGGAGAACATCACTTATGCGTGATCAACATATTATATGGAGTTCATTCTGAAAATTGTCGTGACCTACTTGCACATGAACGGCAAGGCATAGAGTTAAATGTGGAACGGCAGAGCATTCACGGATTGCTGTCTGCATGGTTCTCTCCAGATTTCCTGTATTTCTGACAGGAAAGAGTAACCATGGAGACTACCACCAGGATACCCCCAGCAACCATATACATCCTGTTTACGGTGTTGCTATTTTTAGACACAGATTTGCACAGCTGGGGTTAGAACACAGATAAAAACTTGGAGAGGTTTGAAAGATAACATAAAAATACCAGCCCTGCCTATATTTTAGCCTTCCTCTAGCAGTAAACAACGTAATTATGTAGGGTATATATAATGTGCAAGACTAAGAAATGCATAGTTTCTACATATTTGAAATAAGTTAAATTGAATAACTTTGCATTTGTACTAGGCAATGCACGACGATTATAACGAATAAGCAGTGCAAGCAACTCTACTGCGATAAATAGGTATAAAATGGAGGAATTCAAATAAAATGGAGGTTCCAGGGCAAATGGGGGAAAAAAATGTGCTGGGCGGCTGGAATCTGGGGGCTGGAGGCTGCAGAGGTGATGTCATTGGCCAGAGCAAGAGGCGAGTGAAAAACAAGTCTCCCTCTTTATTCTGATCCTCTTTGCAGGCCCAGCAGGGAGGGGGGGGGTGCAGGGGGGTGCAGGGCTTGGCAGCCAGCCAAGGCAAGGGCTGCTGGGAAATGGCAAAGGATGCCAAGCAGGCCCCGCCGCCAACATTAGAAGCTCACATCTTTGTTCTCAGAAACCTGGTGTGCTGCCAAAGGCCTCATTTCGGCTCCATGGCATGATTACACTGGATGTAGGCCAACTACTGAGAGCCTGCTCGCCTCCTCTCTCTCTCTCCCTCCCTCGCCTTTCCCTTTATACTCCCCTCCCAAGGCTCTCTCTCTCTCTCCTTCTTTTTCCACTGCCTTCAAAACCTTTCTGCCAAACATGCAGCAGTTGCCATGGTTGCAGAGAATGGAACATAAAAAAAAAAGTGAGTAATGAGTCAGGCTTGGCCCCAGATGTGCCACATGTGCAGCTATTTAAAAAAAAAAGAAGAGAAAAAAAAAAAAAAGATGGTAACATTTCTCATAAAGCCCAATTTATTATATGTCGCGTGACGCTCACCGAAAATAACATTTTCGGAAAATAAAGACACCCATCATGCAACAAAGAGTAAATTGGGAATCTTCCTTGTGTGTCAAGAGATACAGGAGTTATAGTAATTAGTAAATATCATTGGTCTGGAGTTTTCCCTGCTGAAAAGTTTGTAAAAGTCATTTGTAGCCTATAGAAAGCGGCTCCATTGGTGTGTGATTGCAGATCTAGGGTTTGACAACCAGGAATAGAAAGCCCTTGCTTCTGTAATGCCGTGCTTCAGTAAGCCTGCTCGCATTGTAAACTGATGACATAGTTTCCTGTCCTGTGGAAAACCCCACATGCTCTCCTTGTCTACCAGACATGGCTGCACACAGCGTCCCGCGGCAGCTCCAAGAAAGGCAACGCAAATTTCTCATGCTGCACCTGTAACGATCTTTAAAGCCATATTTAACACTTAAGCTGTGTCGCACAGTGAAAATATTTTTTTGATATGCACCCCCCGTGTGTGCAATGAAGTATATCAAGCCCCTTAAGTTGCGTTAAAGATGGGAGTCGGTCCAATTCACACAGTCGGATTACTCATTCAGATGACGCTGTAATGAGTAACCATAACTGTGTGTGTGTGACTGTGTGTGTGTGTGTGTGTGTGTGTGTGTGTGTGTGTGGATAAGTACTCCTCTGCTCCGCATTAGTGATTTATTGCATTCATGGGCTAATGCAAAACTTTGATTAATCATCAGCTGTTGTGGTTAATGCCTTCATCTGTACTGTACTGTACTGTACTGTACTGTACTGTACTGTACTGTACTGTACTGTACTGTACTGTACTGTACTGTACTGTACTGTACTGTACTGTACTGTACTGTACTGTACACCCGTTCCAGTGTTAGTACTGAGCTGGAGCCTGAGTGCGTGACTCAGTGAAGATAGTCTTGTCATTCTGCTGCAGTCCCTCTCCCTGGCTTTCTGTATTTCACAAACACAAACACACACACACACACACGCACACAAGTTAATCCTTGACAGAAAAATGTCGTCAGAAACCACTCCTATCATTGCATCAGTTTCTGCATGACTGGTCTGTTCTGGTATTGTTCCCTGGCAAAATCCTGAGAGAGCAAATCCATCAAAATTATGCTATGATTAACAGAAGGTTAAGTAATGCGTTGGATGCGTGTGTGCAAGGCCAGGGCATGTTGCAACACAAGGAAATGATTGTCACTATCCACCATGTTTATGAATGTAACCTTTTGTAGCAAGTCTACCATTTTGTAATGTAAGGTTAACCCCCGTCACCATGAGGCAGGAATAAAAGTGGACCTTTTTATCCTTATTTTATTGTCAGCCGTTTATTTTTTAGAGCTGTGCTGCTGTATTATAGGTCCTGACATTGCTCAGCGAACAATAAGATAAGAGACAGACACCGCCTCACAGCTAGAAGGTCCTGGGTTCGATTCCCGCTGGGGACGCTGTGGGCGCTGGGGGCGTGTTCCCTCCTCCGCGTCATCAGTGCCCATACCCGAGGCGAGGTTGGCGAAAGGGCCTTCCTGTGTGGAGTTTGAATGTTCTCTCAGTGTCCCCTAGGGTAGGTACCCTCACAAAAAACATGCAGTAATCCTGGTCTCTAAACTGCCTCCCCCTGGCCAGCCGGGGCGCCTGAGGGAAGGGAAAGGAACTGGTCGGAATAACGTGTTCCTTCCACGTGCTACGTCCGGCCGGGGAAACTCCCCCCTGTCAGGTGAAAAGAAGCAGCGTGGACTCCTCATGCATAGAAGGAGGCATGAGGTCAGTCCGTTGCCCCCCCCAGGTTGGTAGAGGAAGTGTAGCGCCCAGGATTACATTAGATAATTGGCACTGGGTGATAAAACTGGGTTGCAAAATTGTGGCACATTCTCCTTTTCTTTTCTTTCATGTAGAACAACAAAGGTAACATATTGTATACATCGTTTGCATGCCTTCACTGTTGAGTCCCAGCAGCTGTACAAAAGAAAATAATACAGGTGGGTTACTAATGCATACAAATATATGTGCCGATCTGCATATTAATAATCTACTCGACATCAAAGCTTTGAAACTGACCTCTTTTCTAGAGCAGCTGCTTTGAAGGGCAGAAGAATACAGACATATATCACGCATGCACGCCACGCACACGCACGCACACACACACACACCAACAAAAAAAAGGATGAAAAAGCAGCTTTTTCTGAATTTTCAATCTATTAATTTGGGGCTCAAATTCCTTGCAAAGAAGCATAATGCTGGTTTAGAGTTAACTAACTACTGTGGGAGAGATGGATGTGTAGGCAGAAGGCGAGTGTAAGTATCGCTTGCAGAGGCTATGGTTTCATTCAGAGTAGAATTGCAAAACCATGAGGTCATCAACTTCAATATATTTTTTTAATTCTTCCTCCGTTTTGCTCATTACAGAATTACAGAGAAGCAGCACTTTTGTTTTTTGGTGGTGGTAGTTGTAACTCAGCTCGAGGTTCAAATCATAAGTTCCACATGCACTGAATGTGCCGTCTCTTTGATAATCTGGTTTATGGAGGATGTTTCATCGTGCACGCCAAGTACAGTATATCTGTGCCAAAGATGTCCTTCCTCCCCTTTCCATAAAAGTGCAAGTTGTCACGACGGACGGTGTGGCATCCATTATCTAGCCTGTGGTTCTACAGGCCCGGCCAACCGAACAGCTGGGGAACATCAGTTGTCACATTCTGCCTCCCACCGCAGTGAAAGATGGGCGGGTGGGAGAAAGTGCTGTCCCCTGTCTGGGTGATAGAGCCTCTAACCGCACTGTCTGGGCAGCTGGACAGACTCCCCAAAAACCTCCCGCATATATCCACTTCAAAGCCTAAGTCTCACAAAATAGTCGTATGTGAAGAGAATAGAATAGACCGAAAGTGGAACTTGATGTCTTGAAGTATGATTATTATGCTCACCAATTCAAAAGGTCATTCATTTATCTTTAATTTGGTCAATTCAGTTTAATTAAAACATCGATCTACCGATGACATATTAATGTATATTAATGTGTTGGTTAAGATATCAATCAACATTTGAATACTGAAGGTAATCCAACTAAATGACTTGGGTGAGAGTGAATCGATACTAATCTAGAGAACCTCCAGACTGACGTAATACAATCCATGTTTGTCAAACTGGTTCCACAGCACTGATAATAATGGCAGATGGATGACATTATTCCTTTCCAAGCCAACAAACAGTCGATGATCACGTTAGTTGTAGCTTGCCAGAGGCAAAGTAACCTTGATTGAACTGGATTAAAACAGGAAGCACACATTAGTATGAATGGGCGAGGCGAGGCTGCAAACTGAAAGAATCCCAACACAGAGAGCAGAGCGCCTTGTGTTGGGATTTTGTTAGTTGCTACGCGAGCCAGAGCTGAGAGCACTGTGGGAAAGTTCAGTGCCCTTGAAGAGGCCTGATAAGCTCGTGGTGATATGACTCGGCATGTTTGTGTTGTGGCGAATTCTAACGACTACAAGCATGTTGCAGATAGAGAAGTATAGTTTCATGTTGTTTGCGCTGCAGTAACCTGCCATGGGTCCAAAGGGGACAGGCGTGGCGAGCGTTATCTTTTGTGATTTGAGCATTTCGGTTTGAGGGCAGGGAGGTGTGTGGTGTTTGTGTGTGTGGGGGGGGGGGGGGGGGGTGTTGTTGCGTGCAGCAGTTATACTGGTTGGGCTGGAGGAGAACGTACGTTGGCAGAGGCTGGTGTTACCTTCCTCCCGCTGCGCTAAGCGATGCGATCCACCTTGTGCACACAGCACGCAGATGTGAAACTTGACCTCGCTCTATGCAAATCATTGAAAGCTCCGTTCAACAAAGGAGGATAAAGTTCACCTCTGCAGCACTGTCCAAACAATGGGAGGGAGGAGTCAGTGCCAGACAGCCTTGAAGGGGAAATGGCTTCACACTGACTGACAAGTCTGGCTACACCCAGCGTTGGGCCTGAAGGACACCTGCTCCGTGCACCTCCCCCTCCCTCCCTCCCTCCCTCCCTCCCGCCTCCCCTCCACAGGACAGAAACAGGCCTTCGGGACACGGGGCACACGGTGGGCAAGCCGGTCCTGGTCTTGCATGTATTTTCCTTCTCTGAAGCCCTAGTTTATACTTCAGCGCACAACGGTGTCACCCACTGTAAATAGGCTTCACGGGGAGAAGTACCAATTCCAGTGACCTCAATACTGTGTCCCTCCTTGGCGTGACTTCTTTCTCTCCAGCCATGCAGTCTCTCTCTCTCTCTCTCTCTCTCTCTCTGCTCACATGATGAAATCCCTCTGAGCAAAAGCACTGTTGCCTAACAACAAGGTGAACAAAGTTCACCTCCCGTCTAACTGCAAAAAAACCCTTTCAGCTCTCACATGATTCCTTCTGTTAACTATTTACAGGGTGGTGGTGGTGGGTCAGGCCGGGTTGTTCCGGGCAAACAGAGCTCTGTGTTTTCTGTTTGAACTGGCATTTGAACGGGACCAATGCAGTCAGTGGCCCGACCCACGTCTCTGCTCGGGACCTCGCCAAACAAGCGTGCGGGAACACGAAACCCGTCATGCAACAGGTCCCACTGCGCCGAGACGTGGCTCCTTCCTACTCGTCACAAACAATGCGTCGGGGGAAATGAGAGCAACGAGCCCATTACGAAATGCTCTCTCATGTCACAATCGGAGCGTCTCGCAGGAATTCTGTTGTGACACATGCGTGGCATTGACACAAGGGTTAAACATTTAACTGCACTCAGCAACACACACACACACACACACACACACACACACACACACACACAGCTGCCAAAAGGGCGGGAGGGTTTGGCTCCTCCAGCACCCAGTCACCAGTTTCTATTTATCATTCCCCTTTTATCTACTTGTATCTTAGCCACCTCCCAACAGTGAACAGTCTCTGGGTTTATCAAAGGACAATCGTTTTGTACTGTGGCCAGGTGCAATACAGTAAACTGATACGCACCAGAGACAATTTGCCACTGCCAACAGTGCAGCATTTGACCATAATCACACACAGCGGCCATTTTGCTCTTGAGTCATGCCCAGCCCAGCCCAGTGTGTGTGTGTGTGTGTGTGTGTGTGTGTGGGGGGGGGGGGGGGGGGGGGGGGTAGCCATTTGCTATGGCTGTTTGGAAGGCTTTCACAGTGCCGCTGAGGTCATTCAGTGCATGTGTGTGTTGAGGGGTGTCATGTGCTTGCTGATCTCTGACATGATTCTGACAGAAAGAGAGGGTTCGGCTGGAGTTCAGCAGAGATCCATTATTCATGCCAGCTCAATGCATTTCAGTTTGTTTGTTTGTATACCAACGCATGGCACAGCCGAGCTTGTTCTCTGTGCTTAAAAGCCTCCCCCCCCCCCCACACACACTATTTATATACTCAATACTCATCATGGAGCAGAGCTTTTTCACTTGGATGCATAATAATATGCATATACGGTTTATTTTCTGGGTTGGCACACATAGTGAAATGCCTTCTTTTTGAAGCACGTACAGCTCTATACAGGAAACAATTCTGTGTCATTATTTACAAAAAGCATAATTTTAGTGTGTTGACTGAAATATCTCTCTCTCTCTCTCAACAATTCCGGTTAAGCCAATCCACCTGGAAATCCCATGACTTCCTGAATATAATTCCAGGCTAGGCTATCAGACTGTCTGACTATAGCAGCTTTTATTAAAGGCCGTAAACACACAGCCTATTAGGTATGTTTGCCAGAAGCCGGTGCTGTGCTGAATCAGGCATTAGAGCCCATGTAATGTCTGCTCTACTCTGAACTCAAATGCCCCAACAAAGCACTGATTATTATTCTTTGTGTCTAACAGATTTATAGTGCAATGTGCACTGTGAGGAAAAGGGTTGGGTTGGTTTTCCTCCCCACTCATGAATGGGCCTGTGCACATTGCACACATTCTATTCATGTTCATGTTTTTTCGAAATCTGGTTTAATCCCCTACACTCAAGTCATGTAATAATTATAGTCATCTTTGCCCAATAACTTAAGGCAAGCATAGCTTCGATAGTACCCTGCAATTGTGATAGCAAGTGCACTGCTCACAAACGCAAACAAGATAAGGAATAATAAAGAGAGAAGGCATGACACCACCAAGGGAGAATCCAGAACAAAAAAATCCCCTCTCATGTCACAGCGTGCTGTGTGTTGGCGGCCAGTGACCTCATCCAAAAGTTTACATGCCCCAGCCCTGTGTTGTTTTGTTATCTTTCAAACCTGCAATACAGCACATTCCACACAGAGAGAGAGAGAGAGAGAGAGAGTGAAAAAAAGAAAGAGAATCTGAGCTTTCACTGTGCGCCTGTGGGAACAAGGATAAACAAAACAAACTTAATACTTGCAAGTTCACGAAGCTTTCACACATTCAAGGCAATAGAAACACAGGAAGAGATCTCACTAACTCACACACGCACGCACGCGGGCACGCAGGGGCTGAGATAGATAGGCCACTGATTCAAGCTGTGCGTCTGTGCTTAGTCAGCAGCATGCACCAGCTTAAGCCAGATTTGTACTTAGTCATACAACGGAGTCGCACGCTGAAAATAGACGATCTACAAGCTTCCCGACATCCGCAACATGCCACGAGCGTGTAGATGGAATACTTGTGGCGCACGGCACCTTCGTACGACAGCATAAATCAGGCTTTAGTTTATAGTTTAGCTTTCTCTCTCTCTCTCTTTCAGTCTTTTTTTAAACAGACCACAGAGTCAGTAAATAGCAATGTGGAGGATCACTGAGTTCACAGCTGATTGGCTTGATGTTTGCCTGACAGAAACAGGAAGCTAGTGGCTGTGCAAAGTCAGGACAAGCAAACACATGGAGGGGGCAAAAGGGATAGGCGGAGTCCTGACGGGAAGACTGAAGAGACAAACGTGTATAAACGCCTGAGGGAAGAAAAGTCTCCGTGTCTTTTGTACAGCAGTGTAATGTGACCCCTTGAGAAGTTCAGCTAGTGATCCAAGCAACAGCAGCTTTACTGCATTGTCAGCAGATCTCACACTATTAACTGTGGACTATAACTGTGGTAACTATATAATGATGTCATTTTTGTTTGTCTATAATATATGATGACGAAAGTATTGAGCTTTTAACAATACACTCGCATCACATCTAGAGTTCAGGCGGCCCTCACCACATTTACACGTTATATATACGTATTAATTGGGGTGTATACGTGTGTGTATATACTGTATACAAACACACACACACACACACAACCCACATTGAAATAATCCTGCCCAACCCCCAAAGAAAAGCTTTTGTAAGAATCCTCCTGCTACTCTGTTCTGTGTTCTGGCGCTTACTTCCACCCCCCACATGCAAACCAACTGTCCCTGAAGGTCAGGTGAGAGTAGGGAGCAGAGCAAACCCTCCAGCTTTAACCCCTCCAACACACACACACGTACGCACACACACACACACACCACCCCTGACTGACTGACTGGTTCAAACAGGCCTGTGGGCGAGAGAGAGAGGGAGGGAGGGAGGGAGTGTGGGGCGTGGCTCAGTGAGCATGCCCAGTGAGGAGGAATGCTGTGTGATGGCAACACACATTGGGCTCTCCCCCTCCGCCTGGTGCAGTGTGTGTGTGTGTGTGTGTGTGCAGTGTGTGTGCGTGCTGTGTTTGCCTTGGGGGCCTTTTCCATCCAGTCTAGTGAACAGCCAGATCAATTTACTGCGGAATGAACACAAAGTTACCGGGCTGACGCACACACACAGGCATGCATGAACATGTGCATATATTCATTCACACACATTGTTCGTGTACCACTATGTACAGTACTCTGCTGCACTGCAGCAGGCACACGCACACACAGGAATGTACTTATGCGTTCATGCAAAACACACACATACACACACATATATATATTATTTTTCATATATATATATATATATATCCCATTTAGGCCTGAGGCCGATTCTAAAAACGCCTCTAAATCCTGACCTACGTTTTCTGAAAAACGTCAAATATTGATAGGCCTATAGCAGCATTTTTACATTTTTTATTTTTACATTTTTGAACCCCAAAATGTGTATATATATAATTATATATACACATTTTGGGTTTATTAAAGGTTTATTCAAAGGTTAAAGGTTTATTCAAAGGGCCAATAATGTATATTATTCAGGGAGATTCCCCTTATATTACCGCTGGATTTTAGTCGGCATTTCATTCCCTGACTAAACTGTCTTAACTCCAATCGCTAGGTGCGAGTATAAGTGTTGCTTTCACCTCTCCACATTCCTATAGTATAGCCGCTGGTGCTGATTCATGTGTCTGAACCACAAGGCTGCGGTGTCTCACTTTATTACCAGAGTGGATGGTGATGACTGTTGCTGGCTCTTTTAAAAGCTTGGCGGTGCTGACTGACACTCTCATTACTGATGAGGAGGAGCGTGCTATTTCTGGTATTACATTGTCACCCCAATTTCATGCACACGCACGCACGCACGCCACGCACGCACGCACACACCTCGATCTTTCTCTGTACATGCTGTCCAAATTCCTTTTCTAGTTTACACTCATCTATTTCTAGGGGCAAATGCAAGTGAAATGCTCTCCCTTAATCCCAATGAGTCCCCCGGCCTGCCACCGATTCCAATTCAAGATACTGAATACTAGGGTGTTCGGCCATGCTAATGCCTGACGACTACTGATGGGATAAAGCAGACGTCGAAATAAAAATAAAACGTTTTCTAAATCATGACAATTTTCGGAAAGATTTGAGCCACATTTTAACGGTTTTTCAAAAATAGCAGATCTACAAGATCATAGCGCCTATTTTTCAATAGCTGAAGTTTAACGTAACGCTTAAAACACCAAAAGGGGTTCCCGCGCAGAATGGGTTAAGCAGTTACCATTACTTATAAGAGTGTGCACCCTAGCTGTGCTCAAGCAAGGTCACAGAGAGACAGAAAGATTTCTATATAGGTGTCTGAAAAAGTAGAGACACGTCAGAATTCTCCAGGACAGACGACCAACGGACTGATATGATCGAACAATCTGATTCGTGATGTAACAGGTCGTATTTGCTTTCATCTACTGTATGTCATTTGCTGTTCATATCCATATCACATGGACCCATTCATTTTGGGATAAGTATCCGGGGCAATCATTAAAATATGCCAGTTCTTATGATTCCATGACTTATGTTTACAGCCTGTTTATTGGACTATCAGATAGCTCTTGAACGATAACGACGCGTCACCACCACTGACAAACCCCACAAAATACAACCCATTATCAAGCACAGACACTACTCGACAAAACACAGTGCACGACAACACCTTGTAGTGTTACTACAATACATCTGCCAGGCTAAATAATGATTATCTTTTTCATTTGTATCCAATCAAAATATTCTATTCATCTGTATGAACATGGGGGCCAGCGAGATCTAGAGATAACGTATTTCTTATTTTCCGTCATCTATGAATTATTTAGAATCACGATCTCCCGTGGGCACCGAGGGAGAGCTGCCAGCCAGCGTGACAAAATGGTGTAGTGTGAGAAGTGACATTTAAGGCCAATTGACATTAAAGCATCAGCAGCACGAGATAATTCCCTCACAGAGTGGAAAGGCGGAGCAGGAACACAGACAGACAGACAGACAGACAGACAGACAAGGCAAATGCACGTATGCACACATACAGTAATCTCACACATCCTACATTAATAAGGCACTCCATAAACCTGCAGATCAAGGCATGTATCTATTCTGCTTGCTGTTAAGTTATTTGAATAATTGAAACATACGTGTGTGTGTGTATGTGACTATGTGTGTGTGTGTGTGTGTGTGTGTGTGTGTGTGTGTGTGTGTGTGACTGTGTGTGTGTGTGTGTGTGTGTGTGTGTGTGTGTGTGTGTGTGTGTGTGTGTGTGCGTGCGCTCGCATGTGCGTGCAGGGGTAATATGTTCTTTTATTTGCAGAATCACGCCCGTGCCTTCTAATATGGAAATTAAGACCTCCCCTTGAGAAATTGAGCTCTGCTTTAGGAATCATTGGCTCAGAGATAACGGTTACGTTGTCTCTATGGAATGATCAAGGAGAACGATGTCCCGTTGAGACACACGTTGGTACTTGATAATGAGCCTCTAGAACGATACTTCAGCCTCGATGCTCACTGACCAGGGCTCTTGATATACTGTATATATCAAAACAAGTCATTTCTGTATTAAACCACCGTATACTTCTTCTATCTTTTAGCACATACATGGACAACTGGTGGCCCGCGGGCCACATGCGGCCCTCACCTTCACTTAATGTGGCCCTCAGGTTAATTTCGGAATACTGATATAGTATTGATTTCAGTTCTGTTACAAATTCCAAACACGCAAACATGACTCGCTGAGTATGGAAATATAATGGCCCTCTCCATCGTCAAAGTTGCCCACCACTGTTTTAGCATGAACAGAGTCATTGTCGAGTGACCTGTGTAACACATCGGTGCGAGCCAGTGTAAGTCGACCTACTTTAGGCCTGTGTATTCAAGTGCACACATACATTCAGACATGCAAACACACAGACACATGCACGTAGTACACACGCATGCTTGCAGACACGCACGCATGCACGCACGCACGCGCACAGATATATAGACACGCACGCCACGCACACGCACAGATGGACAGCTGCACAGTTCAAAGCGTGGCAACAGCTGTGTTCCATTGTCTAAACAGGAGCTTGACAGACATGCCAAGCCGACAATGGATGCCTTTACGCACTTCTATTCTTTCTCTCACTGTCCTTCTCTTTTACTCCCTCTCACCCCCCCCCCCCCCAACCCCCACCCCCCCGACCTTTCCGGAACACTTTCCATTCCTGCAATGTTTTGGGTATTGCTGAGGTCTGCATGGATACCGCAGCGTCTAGGATTCTTGCACTGTAACCAAGGAGCTCAGTGTATGGTCCGCATTTGCCTCCCACAGAAGGCAGACATTCAATCCCAACCTCCTCAATGTCAAAAAAGGAAGAAAAAAAAAGAAAAGAAAAAAAGAGCTGGAGAGAGAGAGAGAGATATACTTGGCTCGCTTGTGTTTTGCGCCCCCCTCCAGTGTGTGTATGTGTGTGTGTGCTGCTTCAAGCCCCTTCATTTCCCAGAAAGGAGCCCAGGATTTATGAGTGCATGAGGAGCCTGGGGCGACAACTCCAGAGTAGGATGAGTGTTTCCTGCAAACAGTTGGGTTGTGGTGAGGGAGCGAGGGAGGGAGCGAGGGAGGGGAGGGAGGGCAGGGGAGGTGCTGCTGTGTGGGAGGATAGATAGATCCCATAGAAACACTCTCCGGTTCCATTTGAGTTGCTGCTGACTGACGTCATAAACAGGCCTTTCTGGGAAGCGACCCGCGAGGCCTAGTGCAGCTCTCTAACTGACAGGTACCGCTGCTGATTACGATCCCCACGAGGCATATAGCTCTCTGTGACAGCTGCCCCCCTTCTTCTGCATGCCGCGCTCTGCAGAAATGCTATATCATCATAGAAAAAAAACAAGCACTTTGCTTCTGTGTTGTACATTGTAAAAATTAATGTGCACTAATGTAAAAATCTGAGGTTTAAAATTTGCACTGGGATATCAATTTAGGCAGATGTGTGTGTTTGTGTGTGTTCTCTTTTAAAGATGTGGAGAGTGAATGTAGATATTTGACCCTGGAGTATTGCTTAATGTGCAAAGCGCCGGTTGGTGAGCGCCGTCTATGATTCAGTGTGTGGACGTGACGAGTTGCTAGTGACCTCACAGAGAGTTGAATAAGAGACGAGGGCGAGGCGTTTGAAAATTGAGCCAATGTGAGACAAACGAAACTGCTGATGCGTGCTGAAAAAGAGAGCCAATGTTCTGGAGGCATGCAAATACAAACCCCAGCAGAAATCAGATGTCACAGAGAGAGAGACAGACACACACACACGCGCACACACACACACACACACACACACACACACACACACACACACGCACGCGCACGCGCATGCACAGACAGACAGACAGACAGACAGACAGACAGACAGACGGAGTGAGAGAGTGAGAGGAGAGAGGATGGGGGTTTGGAGTCATCAGGGCCATGCAGGGGAGGGAGGGAGGTGTGTGGAAAAGGGCCAGAGATTGGAGGGGGTGTGCGGTTGGTGTTGTGTAGCATGTGGAGTGGGGGGGGGGGGGGGGGGGGATCTATTCCAGTGGAGAGAGAAAGGTCACAGTGTAAGCTGATAAAGGCAGGAGGCAGAACTTGGGGCCGCTTCCAGGCCAACCAGTCAGCTGATGCCTGCAGCTGTGTTTCCAACATCAATATGAGCCTTGTTCAACCTCGCTCCCCCTCCCTCTCCCTCCCTCCTCGTTCAACCTCACTCCCTCTCCCTCCCTCCCTGTTCAACCTCGCTCCCCCCACCTCTCCCTCCCTGTTCAACCTCGCTCCCCCCGCCTCTCTCTCCCTGTTCAACCTCGCTCCCCCTGCCTCTGCCTCCCTGTTCAACCTCGCTCCCCCCGCCTCTCCCTCCCTGTTCAACCTCGCTCCCCCCGCCTCTCTCTCCCTGTTCAACCTCGCTCCCCCCGCCTCTCTCTCCCTGTTCAACCTCGCTCCCCCCGCCTCTCCCTCCCTGTTCAACCTCGCTCCCCCTGCCTCTCCCTCCCTGTTCAACCTCGCTCCCCCTGCCTCTGCCTCCCTGTTCAACCTCGCTCCCCCTGCCTCTCCCTCCCTCCCTGTTCAACCTCGCTCCCCCTGCCTCTCCCTCCCTCCTTGTTCAACCTCGCTCCCCCTCCCTCTCCCTCCCTGTTCAACCTCACTCCCCCTGCCTCTCCCTCCCTGTTCAACCTCGCTCCCCCTGCCTCTCCCTCCCTCCTTGTTCAACCTCGCTCCCCCTGCCTCTCCCTCCCTGTTCAACCTCACTCCCCCTGCCTCTCCCTCCCTGTTCAACCTCGCTCCCCCTGCCTCTCCCTCCCTGTTCAACCTTGCTCCCCCATTTTCTCCCTCCCTCTCTGTTCAACCTCACTCCCCCTGCCTCCCCATCCCTGTTCAACATCGCTCCCCCCGTTTCTCCCTCTCCCTTCTTGTTCAACGTCACTCCCCCGGCCTCTCCCTCCCTGTTCAACCTCGCTCCCCCTACCTCTCCCTCCTTGTTCAAACTCGCTCCCCCCTCCTTCCCGACCTCTGTCTCTCTCTCTCTCTCTCTCACACACACACTCTCCTTCTTTCTCATGCTGGCTCGGCATCCCCATGCCTCCCCCCAACCCCACTCTCGACCCCTCACGCCGTTTCCTATTTTTTTCCCAGCTCTGATTTATGAAAGTAGGGCATGTGCCCATAACTGCTGCATCAAGGCACATGGCCTTGGCCTCCAGAGGCACTGGGTCTCTGTTTACATCAGACCAGACAACAGCACCGCATTGCACAATCGCCAAAGGCAACCTCTGTTATATAAAGCATGGGGCCAAGCTCACTCTGCTGTTTTTTCCGCTCTCACCCACACTCTTTCCCCACTGTAATTCATGGGCTGCAAAAAGATCTACCGTACTACAAAATAACCCCTCCGAATTTAAGATGTTGAGCAATATGTTGTTTGGCTTGATGGGTTTGATTGCGTTATCCATTCCCTGAAAATCAAATCGCACATTTTCCCGACGTTTATTTAAGTATATTTGCGGTGGTGGAATGTTTGATGGGAACATGTAGTCGACAGACAGCTTTGATGTCTTTGTTTTAATGAGCCTCGAGCTCCATCATTCACTGCACTGGTGGTGAATGCTGGATTGAAACACAGTGTACATAAGACCATATCCAAAAAGACAGACAATACAAACGCTTTGTCTCCGAGCGAGTCTGGTTTGTTTGAAGGTAACAACAGTTACTCTCAAATGACATTTCCAAACACTTTCACGGTCAGTTTCCATGACAACAAATCAGACAGCGTCAGAGTAGACGATGGATGACAGAGAACACACTTCTTTTCTTTTTTTAACACGGGAGATGAACAAAAACAAAAAAAACGGTTTAAAGCCATACGCTCAAAACAAAACAATACTGAAATGGCATAAAAATCCCATAATCATGTTATGTGCATGAGCAGCAAACCGCCATGTTGAGTCACATACATACAAAGCTATAGGACAAGACTTTATGGACATCACGTGGTAAAAGACGGTCTGAGAGGTTGGTTGGGTGGGTCAACAGATGATTCATTCAGTATTTCTGAGTGAATGAGATTGTAAAAGAGATTGTGCAATACTTTGACGCGTACAGATGGGGTTTTTTGAGGGTGGAACCTTCCTGTGAAGGAGTCCAAATGGTGAATCAAAGACATGGGCCAGCTGCTGCTATCACAAGCCATTAACTCATATGACTTATTGGACTTCATAGAGTACAGTCAACACCCCTTGGAACCATGAAAGAGAGGCCCAGAGGCCAGTGAGAGAGGCGGCTGGTTGGGGGACTAAGAGTACAGCCTTAACCTTTACCGTCTGTATGCTAAACTGGTGCTGACTCAACAACAGGGCCCATTCGGCATAGTTCCATGCCTGCATGGCCTGGGCTTCCTGGAGCACAAGGACACACGATCATTTACAGCTGAGGGCTCTGGAACGGGGGCCGTTTCCGATATTCCTCTGCCAGCATGCCAAACCAGAGTAATTATAGGCTCCATGCCCCTCTCTGTATAGTCACGTTAGAGCCAGCTAGGGTCAATAGCGCTAGGTCTCTGCAGAGTTGCAGACAGATCGGAGCACTTATTACTCCAATTTTCTTTCTCATGAGAGGGAATTATCGGGGATGTCCGCTTTTCCACCGTGCTGTTCAGCGTGGAGTGCGTCACTTAACCCATTTAGACCCGAGATCAGATTAAAAAAAATGTCTTCTACATCCTGACAGTTTTCTGAAAAAGCTATGTTTCTATGTCAGTCGTTCTTCGATTTTTCAAAAAATAGCAGACCTACAAGCTCGTAGCGCGCCACTTGGTGGCGCGCTACGAGCTTGTAGGTCTGTTATTTTTCAATAGCCAAATCATAACATAATGCCAACACCAAAAGGGGTTCCCGCCCCCAAAATGGGTTAACGTTGCTGCCTGGCCATGTCGGTTCGCTTCTTCCTTTGTGTGCGTTTTTTCTGGGAAACAAAAAAGGAAGACTAGTAAGGATTGCATTTCGTTGCAACGTGCCCAATGTATCAACACTGAACAGCACAGACAGGCATATAGCAACGTGCCCATGTATCAACACTGAACAGCACAAGAGGAGGCATATACTGTAGCCAGAGAGAGAAGAAGATCAAAGAAGATCTTACTTTTCCATTCGGAGCCGTGACCTAATTAAATGCATTTTCAATCTGCATCCAGTCTTTGTTGCAGAGCACGTTTGATCTCCTCGTAGGACTCCTCGTATCCTGCCTCCACCCTCTCTCCCTCTCTCTCTCTGTGTCTCTCGCCCACGCCGCTCTCTCCTCTATTCTCATAACTCAGCTGTTACTTGGCAACATGGTCCCAGCTGGAACAGCATCAGCCGCGTTGCCAAGGCAACAGAACGCACACATGCAGTAATGGAGAATGCGCCTTTCTCTCTCTCTCTCGTTCACTCTCTCTGTGCGTGTGCATAAAAAATACACGTGTTTTCAGTTTTAAGTACATGCTAATGCATTATCTAACACGGAACACGAATCACAGTTTGGAATGGCTGTCGAGATATAATCACACGCACCTGTGTGGGCACCTTTGCATCATGCACGTACAGTATGTGTTAAGCCATTTTGGGGCGGGAACCCCTTTTGGTGTTTGAAGCATTCCGTTCTACTTTAGCTATTGAAAAATAGCAGATCTACAAGCTCATAGCGTGCCACCGAGTGGCGCGCTACGAGCTTGTAGGTCTGCTATTTTTGAAAAGTCGTGAAAATGTGGCACAAATCGTTGAATATATATTTCAGAGCGAACATTTTTAACTAAAATATTGGCTTCTGAGGGGGGTCCCTGGAACTACATATTTTGAGATGGGGGGTCCGTGGGCCAATAGATAATTCTGGGGGTCCTTGACATGAAAAAGGTTGAGCACCACTGACATAGAAACATGGGTTTTTCAGAAGAATGTTAGGATTTTAGAAGCCTTTTTTTTTATCGACCTCAGTCCAAAATGCGTTAAGCCAGGAGAAGTGGTGTTGGAGTGCAGATTAATTGGGAAATGAATTGCTTTACGTGATGGATTGTTTTATTTAGCAGTATATCCTTCCTGAAGCATATATACATTCACTCACATCAGTCTGCCCCCTATACTCACACACCTCTCTCATTAATCACATCCTCTATCAGCAAATGAATAGACCTAAGTGCCATTTATAGCCAAAAAAGTGCACAGATCCCTGAAATAAACTTTCCCCCCACTCTCCCTGCTATGGGGGTACTTCTGCATCTGTCGCCATGGCAACCCTGTCCGTCATCTGCTGGGGGATCAATTGATTCATTATTGAAAGCGGCTCCGCTCCCCCCCCCCCCCCCCCCCCTTCTTCACTTCCAGTTCACGTCCACTGTCTCACTCTGCCTCTGAGCATCCATTATTGACGTTTTATCCCATTTTGTGCGGGAACCCCTTTTGGTGTTAGCATCATGTTATGCTTTAGCTATTGAAAAATAGCAGATCTACAAGCTCATAGCGCGCCACCGAGTGGCGCGCTACAAGCTTGTAGGTCTTCTATTTTTGAAAAATCGTGAAAATGTGCCTTTTTTTGAGAACCACTGATACAGAAACAAGGTTTTTCAGAAAACTGTCAGGATTTCGAAGATTTTGTTTTTAAATTTCGACATCAGTCCTACATGGGTTAAACCTGCCCACTCACTGGGCTGAAGAATAGAGAGCTGTCAGGTCTCCTTTGTAGAAAATATAATTCACATTTTCACACAAACCCCTCCCCGAAAAGAAAGGGGGAATTCTTCGGGCCTATAAAGTGACTGGCACAGGGCCAAGTCACAAGTCACAACAGACAGACACGCCGACGGAGACACTTCTCGTTCGTACCGTACGTGATGTTCCCTTACTTCACACGTTGGCCATGAAATTAACCGATTCTGACCTGAGATCAGATTCTAAAAATGTCTTCTACATTCTGACAGTTTTCTGAAAAAGCCATGTTTCTATGTCAGTCGTTCTTCGATTTTTCAAAAAATAGCAGACCTACAAGCTCATAGCGCGCCACTCGGTTCAAATAGCTAAAGCATAACATAATGCCGACACCAAAAGGCGGTCCCGCCTAAAATGGATTAACATGATGAGACAACAAAAGGAAAAGGCAATAATGAATCATATTTCAATAAATAAATGAGTAAATCCTCAACCTGGAGCTGACAGTTCGGATCATGCTTCATAAGGAAGCAGCACACTGGAGGGAAAGGTAGCCAGCCAATCCAAACGTGTCCTTCGGGCCAAAACTCCACATGTGGTGGAAGTTGGACGGGAGGTGGAGTGATGGGGTGCGTGTGCATGTTGCCGGGTGGAAGGGGGGGAGGGAGACAGGGATGGGAGAGGGGGGGGGGGGGTGTTCTTTGTAGTACAGACAAGATGAATTAGCATCAGCTGGGGCTTGAAAGATGGAGGGGGGGGGGAATACAACATGACACACATAGCCTGTTCAAAATGCTTTGCTTTTTCTAGAGCAGGGCATCCATAGCTGCGGGGGAAGACAGTCTTTGATGATATCGCTCTTCTCCCCCCCCCCCCCTCTATGCCTGTCTGCTGTCATGTGGCTACAGACCTGAGCAGGGCCCAGGGGCATGCTGGGAAGGGTGTGGAACTAACAGTTTAGACTGAGAGGAAGGGAAGGAAAGCTGAGTGAGTGAACGAACGGGGGGGGAGAGGAAAGACAAATGTATATTATTGGAAAATGTGGTGCTAAATGGATGATGTCAGCTCAGGCACTTTGACATTTTAATGTCATCTCTCAGGGAATTACATCATTAGCCTCTCTCTTTCCTGGCCCGGCTCGATGCTAGGAAACCTCCTAATGGATGTCAACAAGCGTTGGTCCCTCTGGAGGAATGGAGAGGAGGCTGTGGGGGGAAAGGGGCGGGGCGGTTATGTATCTTCTCAGATATAACCAACGTGATATGTCTCTGGGGGTCGGGCCTGAGACTCAGACGTCACTGCTTGGCTTTAAAGCCCTACAGTGTTTTTCTCACTACAAGATTAACTCAATCTAGTTTCTAAGCTGCGAGAGCCTTTGTTTGTGCTACTGCCCTTATCTGCTCACAGGGGGGAGAGCAGTCATCTGTGAGAGCAGCTCTGCTTTCCTCCCATCCGCTGCGGATGCCCACCCAAAATGACCTGACGTGTAATGACCTGGTAATGAAGTTGTTTGTTAATTATTCCATGCATTTATAATTACAGGAGCACATTTTGGCTGGCAGCAAAGCAGCCACGTCGGCTCACAGCGATTGTGCTTCTTCCAATTTGGGAAACTGTCAGTGGAAGCCGCTACAGCCAACCGGTGATCAAACGTTAGACCCAATTGTTCATTAATCATCTATAAGTCCATTAAACACAAAATCTGCCTCAAGAATGCAAATAATCATCATAAGAAAAAATGAATACATGAAAGGAAAAGTAAGATGTCTAATCTTTTAGATGCAAAGCCGTGCCACAACCACAAATTAGAAGAGGATGTGAGAAAATCCTTTTAAATGCAAATGATGTTTTTGCTGCAGCTTTAGAATAAGCATACATCCGTCATGATCCAAGCGATATCGTCACCATCATCATCATCATCACTGCAGCTGTAAATAGATCCCCAACAAACAGGTTCACAGCGCCTCAGTAAAATAGGTCAAAGTGAGAGTTGTCATTGCTTCACCAGCAATGACTATTGATTTTCAATCCATAAGCAGATTGGGGGGGGTGCATACTTACTGTAGTTTAGACTAGTCATTGCTTAGACATGGGTTAAGGTTAGGTTTAGGTGTGCTTCCCCGTGGGAGGTTAGGTTTAGGTTTAGGGTTTGAGATAGGTTGTAGTTGTAGGACTAATGACTGGTCTAACCAATGACTAGTCTAAACCAAAAACTGACTAAACTAAGTACTGCACCCGATTATTGGGGGGGGGGGGGGGGGTTACACCCACGCCTGTGAACTTACGTGACACTGTACCAGATACCGCCTGCAGAGCTGGTTGAAACCACAGAATGTGAACTTGCTTCTTGACAATATCTTGTAACGGCCGAGCTACACCAGGCTTTTTTGTGCACGCGTTTACGTGCACACGCACTTAAAATAGGACTGGACCTAAAAGCAAGTGTGCGCATGTGTGCGTATTCACACACAAAATCGCCCGGTGTAGCCCGGGCCGTTACGGTTAAAATGTCTTCAAATCTACATGGTGAATAGGAGGTTCAGCTCTGAAGAGGATTTGGTTCCTTGTGGATTTGGACAGTGAGAAAGGCAGCGGGGCTTGGCAGCTTAGGTCCACTGAACAATTAGGAGGATGGCCAGGATTTCAAATGGATCAGGACTCAGGAGGAAGAGAAGCACTCGTATCTTGGAGACGGAGTTTATTAGTCTCACCAGGGCTTCGTGCGCCGAACATAGTGGATCTGCAAGCTCACGTGGTTTCATGCTATGATGCGTTGTGCTATTTTCCGTGTCAGTGATGCAAATAGCCTGCATTCCGTAGACTCACAAAATTGAAAAAGGAGACGCAATCATGTCACCCCCTGGGGGTCCTGGGATGTAATACTGTACTCAGTACTGTACTCTAACGTCAGTGGCGTGCACACACATTTAGAGGGGCAGGTGCTCAAGTGAAACAAACGGGCAGCTTGTGCAGCGCATTTTGGTGCTTTAGCTATTGAAAAATAGCAGATCTACAAGCTCATAGCGCGCCACCGAGTGGCGCGCTACGAGCTTGTAGGTCTGCTATTTTATTTATGTATCAAGGAACCACTGACATAGAAACATAGCTTTACATTGTGGGGGCCTAAATAATATAGTAGAAGCGTTTTTTTATCAAGATTTGATCAATGTCACCATGGTCCACACACTACAAAAAATGTTAAGAGCACATTGCCAAAAAGGGCAGGGGGTGCTCTAGCACCCCCTAGTGTCTATCTGTGCACGCCACTGTCTAACGTTGTTGAAGTAGGACTCCGAAAATGTCCCTGGGACGCATCTAAAAGACCCTCCATTACCCATTACATTTACATCACCGTGTGCAACACTGGTGCACAACTAAGTATATAATAAATCAGGCTTATAATAATAATAAAACTTTATTTGTATAGCACCTTTCATGACATGAAAAGTTATTTACAGAGCAATGGAGGAAAAAAAGAAAAGAAAAGAAAAGCAAGGCATAAAACCTTAAAATAGCAGTAATGCAATACAGTGAGGATATGACTAACAAGGAATTTAAAAGATCAAGTGAAAAAGTAGGAAAAGGCTGCCTGTCGAAGGTACAGTGGGAGTTTATTAAACTACAGAGGCTGCCTGTCGACGGTACAGTGGGAGTTTGTTCCACGCCGTTATGAGCTAGTCTGAAGGGCAAGTAAAACCTGTTGGCCACGAGAATGAGAATCACATGTTGTCTAAGATTTATTCTCAGTGTCATTCTTCGCCCTCAAGGCTTTTATTCGAGAGTGAAAGCTTGGCTGCTGTTATTATCTCATTGGCTTTGAGCCCTGTAATCTCCCTCCCTCCCAGTTCATTGAGAAAAGCAGATTTGATGTCACAAAGCCTGGGCCCCAGATGACAAATATGGCAGGAATCTGTTGTGATAAGGACTACTTACTCCATGTTATGTCTTCCTTCCATAACCGGGAAAGCTACACAATTATCAATTATTATACTAGGTAATTCAACACTCCAGATTTTAATGCGTAGAGAATGTCTACTTCACTGTGTCGTCACTACTAGTCTCACACACGCAGGCTTCCTCTCTGTGTGGAGAAGATGAATTATGGGTAAAAGGTTGATAATGTATTCATTGCGTAACACAAGGGGATGTGGTCTCATCTTCACTGAGAAGAAGAGAAAGAAAACAACATAATAAAAACTCTGAGGAGAGCAAAACACGGGAAACAGGCCAAGGGTTGTTTTTTCCCCAAAGGTTTCCACCCCTAATGTGGACATTTAT
This sequence comes from Protomyctophum parallelum, assembly GCF_964188405.1. Lineage (NCBI taxonomy): Eukaryota > Metazoa > Chordata > Actinopteri > Myctophiformes > Myctophidae > Protomyctophum > Protomyctophum parallelum. The sequence goes on from NC_139704.1 coordinate 30,044,746, forward strand.
GGAGCAATATGTGTCAAGGGACCAGCGACTGCACGGTCGGCATGCAATGCAACAAAACGAAACAATGATTTGAACATTCCATCTGCCGGCTAACATTAAAATGAGGTTGTGTGGAGTGCTTTTTGAACTTACAGTATCGCTATCTTAAAGCATGCATACATGCTTCCTTGAACACACACACACACACAGAGAAGCGCGCGCACACACACACACACACACACACACGTGCACGCCGCACACACACCCACACGACGGTTACATAAAAAAACACAAGGAGCAAGTTATGCAGGCATGCACAACTTGTCATATAAATAGCGTGCATGCATGAATGAATAACATTAAACAGCGGGGATAAGACGATTCAAAATTAGCCTTGCGTGGGGAATTGATGAGACACAGAACTCAAAGCCCAAAGCCTTCAAACGCTCCGGTTACACGAGACGCCAAGCATCAGAACTGACTTTGTAGTCATCGGGTTGAACGAGTGGGTTGGTTGCAGCTGCAGAGGTTTGATATGCCAGCGGTGTTTGACGAGAATAGAGAGGATGGGGTGATAAAATAAAAAAAAGTTACGCTTTACAAGGTTTGTGAAGGAGAGCAGAGCTGCAGAGCACATATATATTCTAGATTTTTGTAGCAGTGGGAGGACTTAAGTGGCTCTCTCATCTTTCAACTCTTGATTACCGCACTAAAACACAGAAGGTATGGGTGAAAAGAAACACAGCTGGTGCTCGAAGATAGACAGGGGGACATTGAGAGTTTATTGTATAGTAGTGCAACTTTATTTAATCTTGTGTGTCGTGAACCCTATAGTGTTCCCCGATTCTGGGGGCGAACATGCATGAAAATAGCAAATCTATCAAAGCTCACAAAGCTCACGGCGTAGATGATCTATTTTCGGAGAAGATAATTTGGTGTTGGTCTAGTCAATTAATAGAGACTCCTGGGGGACTTTGGTGTTTGGTCAGTGCCATTCCATTAGTGCAACAGCCCACTGTTCCAAGAGTATTTGGTCTGACAGCATGCACCGTAACTAAGATTAACCTCATAAAAAAAACATAACATTTTTAGGACTATGGGGAATAATGGGCCGTCAAAATAATAGGTATAGCCCCCGCTACCCTCCGGTCAACAAGGTATATTGGGTTTAATCGGTTACGTGACGGGTTTGATCAAAACTCAAACAAGAGCCCGGTTGCGGGGAAGGTGTGTCTCATCAAATAAAATGTCTGCCAGACCGCATATTAATAGTGGACCAGACCAGTGATGTATAATGCAGCGAGCGTTAGCCCGTCTCCCAAATGTCTTGCACTGGACACGGCCTGCAGTATTTGTTCATTCTTTCGGAGGCCCTCCATTCCTCCCGAGAGCGTTCCCCCTAGCAGAGGGCTGTAAGCTAGCGTGTGTAGCCCCTGTTCCTACTGTTCCCCCCCCCCCCCCCCCCCCCCCCCGCTCCCCCTGGCCCCTATAGCTTCCTGTTCAGCCGTCCAATCCTACCCTGCCCTGGGCTCGGTCAACCAGCTCCCTCTCTCACCGCTGCGAATACATTATTTACACTCTCCTCCCCTCCTCTTCCTTCAGCCTCGGCTCAAAAGAATCAGGGCAGAATGAAATAACACCACTGTAAACCGCCACCCCCCTCCACCACCACCACCACCGCCTCCCCATCCACTGTGACACACACATTGCACACATTGACCCCCACACTCTCTCTCTCTCTCTCTCTCTCTCTCTCTCCTCTCACTCTGTGGGATGAAAATACAGTGCAAAAGGGATGGGCCGTGACAATGGGAAACTCTGTGAAGCCCCCCCCCCGGCCCTCCCCATTAATCCCCTCTGACATGCCCTCCTGAGGGCTGGGATTTGCTACAAGTCAATGCAGGAGACCTTACAGTATATGCAAAACAACCAAGCCTGTCTGTCTGACTGTCTCATGATTTCAAAGCCACACTGCAACTCACTGCACTAGCCCGTGAGACAGGAAGGGCAGATCAGAGGGAGGGGGAGGAAGAGAGAGAGAGAGGAAAAAAAGAAAACTGTACACACACACACACAGCTTAGTTAACCATTTCATCACCCGTTCCTTCGGCATAATGTGTCACTTCCCCCTTTGTGTTTCGTTTCCAGCCCAGATTACACGGATAATGTTGATGGCAGATGACAGGATGAGAACTAAAGCTGAGCAACGTTACCCCCCCCCCCCCTCTTCTTCTTCTACTGTTTGGCTCCTGCATTATGCTCTTTGTCTTGCCATGTGACATATTGAGTTCAGTTTCTAAGAAAGCCCTGGCAGCGCACCAGATATATGAAAGCCTCCCAACGTAAACAGGAATCCACAGATCATGTGCGATACGATACGATAGTACGGCTTCTCATGGTATGGGCGATAATATAGAAGTATGTTATGACCGTATATATCCGTCTGATCTAGCCCATTTTGACCCGAGATCAGATTCTAAAAAAAATGTCTTCTACATCCTGACAGTTTTCTGAAAAACCCTAACCCTGAAAAACATTTTTCAATAGCTAAAGCATAACATAATGCTAGTAACACCAAGAGGGGCATCTGCCCAGAATGGGCTAGTGATCTGACGATAGGTGGGGACTATATTATAAGGGCTAGCCCTAACCGAGTAGTTATGGTGACATAGAAGGAGAGAGAAGGAGAGAGAGTGGCTGCCCACGCCCCACACCCTGCAGCCTAGCACTTAGGGGGAATGTAAACAAGCGCCCTGAATAGGCAGGCTGGGACAACACGTTGAGGTGCAGGAGGAGGAGGAGGAGGAGGGGGAGGGGGAGGAAGGGCAGACGACTGCATGGAGGAGAAGGAAGGGTGGCGGAATAAGTTAAATTACCACAGGGAGGGAGAGAGAGGCGAGCACAAGTCGAGCGAGGAAGAAATGGAGAAAACAGACGAACGGGTATGTGGCTTTTTACCCCGCAGAGGAAGAGAGGCGAGAGCGAGAGAGAGAGAGAGAGAGAGAGAGAGAGAGAGAGAGAGAGAGAGAGGTCCGCCAGGATTTGTAGCCTGCTTTAGATTCACGTGATTGGCTCGATGCACTGCCACCCCCCCCCCCCCGTCTCCTCCTTACCCCCACCCTTTTCCACCCATCCTCTCAGACCCTTTGAGAGGGAAAAATGGGTCATCTGTGTGGAAGTTAATACTCTGAGCACGTACAGTACAACACAGCTTTATTTTTAGGACGTGCCTTTTAGAATATACTTCTTTCTTTCGTTCGTTTCCTCCTCCCGTTTGGTGTGAATGACTGAGAGTAATATGAGATATGTCGGGTATAATTAACCCATTCTGGACGGGAATGCTTTTTTGTTGGTGTTAGCATTATGTTTAGCTATTGAAAGATCGCAGATCTACAAGCTCATAGCGTGGCACCGTGTGCCGCGCTACGAGCTTGTATAGGTCTGCTATTGGGAAATAAATAGCACAAATCTTTGAATATATATTCTTTCACCGTAAACGTTGTTTATCTCAAATCTTTGCTTCTGGGGGGCGTCCCTGGATTGGAACATATTTTCAGATGGGGGTCAAATACAGATAATTCTGGGGGTCCTTGGCATGAAAAAGGGTTGAGCACCACTGACATAGAAACATAGTTTTTGTTTTAGGAAAACCGTTTTTTTTAACCCATTTTGGGTGGGAACCCCTATTGGTGTTTTAAACATTATGTTATAATTCAGCCATTCAAAAATAGCAGATCTACAAGCTCGTTTGTAGGTCTGCTATTTTTGAATGGGCCTCAGGTCAAAACAGGTTAATATACTAGTGTTACTGCTGTGCGAGCACGTTTTAAAGTGCCTCCTGCTGCAGAAGACAGAGCAGTCATTACGGTTTGCTCCTCCTGGCACACCGTCAGTCCTGACCACCACGGCTCATATTTCTGCCAGCCTGCCCTCTCCTCTCCATGGCAACGTATAGCCAGGCTACAGAAGTGTGCAGAGTAGAGTGGCACCGTCGGTCTCTCTCCCTCTCTGGCACCACCATAGCACCGTGACATCAGCGAAGCCTCGTTTTATATTCCGTCGCACGTCGTCGCGTTGTTGTTTAGCTTGTAGATCTGTGATCTTTTTGGCGAGCGACGCCGTTTGTTGGTGCGATGGAATATTTTTAGCCCTATAACTAATCTCAATCTCTATCCATTCCGCATCTTAATCCATTTTGACCGGCGATCAGATTCTAAAAATGTCTTCTGCATCCTGACAGTTTTCTGAAAAAGCCGTTTCTGTGTCAGCCGTTTCTGTGTCAGTCGTCACTCGTAGCGCGCCACCGAGTGGCGCGCTACGAGCTTGTAGATCTGCTATTTTTCAATAGCTAAAGCACAACATAACGCAAACACCAAAAGGGGTTCCCGCCCAGAATGGATTAAAGTTCAGGTAACGGAAGGGTAAGGTAATCACGATATGGATATTCCGACGGGGAATTATTAATAATCACACAGATTTGATGCTTGAGGGCTGTGCGGGGTAATTAGACGAGATTTGCAGAAGGTTCTAATGAGTTGAGGAGCTCAAGTGATTATGATATTCCCAATGCAACATTTGACATATAATCAAATAAGATTCCATGTAAACAAGTCATGATACCGGTGTAGTGCTGGGACAGAGTGGGACGTGTGATCTTTACATTGGTATCTTTGGTGTTTCACTAAGAAATGGGACATTTTCCACAAACTGGTATGAAGCCATTGAAGGAATGGATGATCACATGGCTGTATATTATATAAAAGAAGGTATAAACGGATAGGAAACGTCTAAATGCAGCTCTCACCAGCACATGGTTCTCTGGCACACTGCAGACGTAGCCTTTGTTATTGCTGTCAACTCCAACTCCTTGCATTCTAAACTCACTCCTCCATTCACGTCCTTCACCAGAACATCACAGAAACCTGGAGTAGCTCCCTGGAACAACAGTGCCCCCTACTGAAAAGGGAAATATGTCAATTTGGTTTGTATAGCCTGTCTATAGCAACTTGTTCTAATACAAATAGTTAACTCTCATGTACAGTATGCTCAAACAGGAGGTAGTGGAATAATAATAGTAATAACAAAACTATAAATCAAACAATGAGTATGTATATATAGCAGGATGGCTCACAGCCTCAGCCTGATGGCCAGAAAGGTCACATAAAGCCTTTGGCTTAGTGGTTAAGATGTTGGCTTTCCACGCAGTTAGACCCGGGTTTGATTCTTGGGCGTTACAATGGTGCTGTGAGCCGGATCGGGTTCCGGTCAAAACCTCCCACCTCCCTCCCCGATGGCCTCAAAAAAGTCGGATATCTCCCCCCGAGCCATGGGCTAAGGCCTTTGGCTTAGTGGTTTAAGATGTTGGCTTTCCACACGGGAGACCCAGGATCGATTCCCGGGTATTACATACTGTATACACACACAGTGAATTAACCAACATGTGTAATGTAACCAATCCATACCAGAATGCTCACCATTTGACGACGTTGACTTGGTGACAGCATGCTTTGTGGGTATGCAGCTCCGGTTATCCTTCAGTAACCCCACATCTCTCTCCACACCACCAGAGGCAACAGGATGGAGAACGCAGCAAAGCGCCTGCTTGTGAGCGAGGCTGAGGGGGGGCAGCACAATGTTTATTTACAGGGAAAGCAGGCCCAGTGGGTTCACCGTGTGGGGAACTTGGCCCTCAACCCACCCAACGACAGCGAAACACCACAGCTCCGGGCCTGACCTCCCAAACACAGTCTGTTATTTTTCTCTCTCTTCCGTCTCCCCAAAGGACAGATTTTTAACAACGATCTACTTCTTCTGCATACATACACACACACACACACGCCTGCTCACACACACACACACACACACACACACACACACACACATATACAAGCCAGACGTCTCAGGCAAGGCTCCTGACAGGCTTCTGCTTTCAGCCCGGCGGTTGAAATAGCAGGAGTGCTGAGTAAAAAGACTCTGAGAGTGCATGAGTTCATGGAAAAATGAACAGTCTACCATTTAGGTTTTCATTGGACATTTCTGGGCCACCGTTCAATTTTCATTTTTCATTCCTACTGTAGAAAAACTCATTTTCCCTGCTCTTGTTTCCTGGCAACCCGTGAGCACCCAGACTGCTCTGGCCAAAGCCCTTAGAAAAACAGCTGCAGACAGGGATAAAAATAATTAGATCCCCATTTGTCTTCCAACAGACACATTTTCAACCAGAACTACTCCCTCCTACATGTACAGCTCCTTTCTGTCTCTCTCTCGGGCACACGCACACAGACACAATGGAGCCTGCACTAGCTCCTGCAGTCTAAGAGATTTGACAAGCTATGTTGTTGAAGTGCAAGTGACGATTTAAAAATAGTAGCAGCCTACAGTTCCAATGCAATACAGTCACACTAACAGAAGCGTCTTGCTTTGGCACCCACTACCTGTAAACACAAACATAGTGTACAGTAGGTCAGTTTTAGCTTGGCTAATAAGCCAGACCGAATCAGCCGTTGGCTGTTGTGTGATATTAGTCTGGTTTATTAGCCAGGCTAGGTCAGTTTGCCCTGTTGGTTCACATTTCATTTCTAGATCAATTTTGTCATCTTCCAACTATTTCAGATATAAATCTGCTTGTGTGGCCTTTGTTACATTTTGTGACTATCAGAAGAACATCCAAAAAGCATGAAATAAACATCTGGTTTTTACGCATGGCAAGAGCCTAAAATACCCACCAAATAAATGTCCAATGACAAGCAGACTTAGGGGAGAAAAAACAGTGGTCCTCATTGTGCATTTCTAAAACGTTCATTTTTCCTATGCATTGCTACTGCCATCTGCTGGCAAAATGCACACAAAGAATTCAGTGACTTCTCATTTTATTGAGGGTATCTTAGAAAGAAAACTTTTGATATTCAGATTAGAATACAAAAATAACACTTTGACAACTCAAAATACCAAAAAACAAGCGGTGCACCTTCTTGACTCAAAACACACATATATGACCATGTCTAGCATAGTGATGCACAAAAAAACAAATTATAAATTAGAATATTATAAGCTATGCAATGTCATTTTGCATACATAATTACATTGAGATTTTCAATTTTGTACAATATTTCTATGATAGATTTGTCTAAGCACTATCTATGAATTTTCTTTCCCTATTTATCAACATTATAATGCAGCATTAGCATAGTAATAATCACAGTTCCAAGTCCAAATGTGTGTCACAAAGACAGATTGACAGGAAATGACAGGGAGTTAGGGAATGTGGTAAACTATTTCCAGAGGATATAAAAATAGTAACAGCCATAAAGTAAGACAGGAGTAGAGTGGTAGAGACGTTTGCTGTCAAATGATGTCCAAAGCTTGGACTCTCACAGTCACAATCAGCCTCTCCATCTCAAACACACTTTACATTTAAGTATTCAAACGTGGAAAAACATAAGAGTGTAGGTCAATCACACATACACTCTTTCATTCAATGTCATCTTCTCCTGCCAGAGGGACTGCAGGGCATTTGAGATTCTGTGGAAAGCAAGGAATGGAAAACAAAGACACAAAAAATAAACTCAGGGTTCAGGCATTCAAAAACTAAATCTAACCGAGTTGTGTTTCCATCAGTGTTGATGAAAACTAATTGGAAACTAAATAAAAACTAAGCTATGATGACTAAAACTATATACTGACAAAAATATACTGACAATTTCATCAACAAATAAAAACTAGACTAAAAGGAAGGGACAAGAGATCCAGTATAAGTCAGTTGCATGCTGAAAATAGCCGATCTACAAGCTCACAACGTGTTGCAGTGTGACACGTCGTGGGCGTGTAGATAGGCTATTTTCAGCAAGTGAAAAAAAAACATTACGACGGCATCAATGCCCGCCAAATTACATTTTGTTCGACTAAATCAACTGTAGATTTAAGTAGACTAAAATCTTATGATATTTAGTCAACTAAAACTAGACTAACACTAAGACATTCCAGGTGACTAAAATGTGACTAAAACTAAATGAAAACTATTCAAAACTAACTAAAACTAAAACGAAAATCTGCTGACAAAAACACAACATTATGCCTGTCTTAGAGCCTGTCTTAGAGCCAAGAGCCATTTAACAAAAAGCTCAGTATTGGAAGACTCTAAGCTTGATCTGGCATCCTTTCTTGTCCCAGAGACCAAGGTTGGCAACAGGGGGGTTTAAGGATGCTATAAAGATAAGGAGAACATATAGGGTATTTAATATCGAGTACTACGGACATTAACAAGAAGGAGTACGCATTTAGCAACTCACCTAGCTGATACTTTCATTCAATGTCGTCTTCTGCCAGGGACTGGGCATTTGCGATTCTCTGAAAAGCAGGAACGGAAAAGAAACTCAGGGTTCAGGCATTCAATAACTAAACCTATTTTTACATCCATTAGTTCCCGAGTTGTGTTTTTCCATTATGCCTGTTTTAGAGCTGAAATGTCCAAGAGCCATTTAACAAAAAGGCTCTCAGAATTGGAAGACTCTAAGCTTGATCTGGCATCCTTTCTTGTCCCAGAGACCAAGGTTGGCAACAGGGGGGTTTAAGGATGCTAAGGAGGACACCATAGGGAATTTAATATCGGGTACTACTGAAATTAACACATTTAGACCCGAGGACGATTCTACAAATGAAAAACTCATGTTTCTGTGTTGTTAGTCGTTCATTTTTATGTCAAGGACCCCCAAAATTGTATGTAATTGGCTGTCGAACCCCATCTGAAAATATGTTGTTCCAGGAACCTCCCAGAAGCAAAGATTTGAGATAAAAACGTTTGCTGTGAAAGAACATATATTCAAAGATTTGTGCCACAATTTCACGATTTTTCAAAATAGCAGATCTACAAGCTCATAGCGCGGCACCGAGTGCTGCGCTATGAGCTTGTAGATCTGTTATTTTTCAATAGCTAAAGTAGAACACAATGCTTAACTTCTTTACTGCCATCTAGTGTTCAAAAAGTTTGACCGCTTCACTGCCGCTCATTGACTTCAATGCTATGGAGCTTGTTGTCCTTCCAGGTTAAACAGGAAGGTAGGGGCTTCCGGAAGTGGAACTACAACACACAACACAGCCCCCAGCCTTTAGCTAGCAGAACAACCAGCTACATTTTCGATGCGATGTGATACAAAATCACAAATGATTTACGATCGTCGGGTGCGCGCCGGCTCACCATGGACAGCTCTCGATTATTTGGAGATACAGCGCTTTGAAAATCGGGTTATAATGGAGGCTCAACGGAACTGGATTTCTTTTTTTTAAACATCGCTGTTGGTGAAGGAGGAGGGCTATACTATACTTTAGCAATGCTAAAAGGTAAACAGACCGATGGCACGTTCATATATGGATTAAACATATGTCTATGCTTATAAACGTAGCTGGCAAGAACAGGTCCCAGGTCCTGTCTATAAACGTAGATGGCAATAAAATAATTAACCCATTCTGAACGGGAACCCATTTTGGTGTTAGCATCATGTTATGCTTTAGCTATTGAAAGACATTTTTAGAATCTGATCTCAGGTCAGAATGATTTAATCAGACCAGTGTGTGTCCAGTGGAAACCTCGTATGAATCTGATCTCAGGTCAGAATGGGTTAAAAACACCAAGAGGGGTTCCCACCTCAAAATGGGTCAACAAGAAGGACTAAGGAGTGTGGGAGGTGGACCTCACCTGGCTGATACTGGGCAGTTTGGTAAGCAGCATCTGGAACACCGGAGCAGGCAGAGTCTGCTGGAGAACCTGGAGTAGTTGCTGGGGTTGTCCGCACACCGCAATGGCATTGGTCAGGTGATCCACACCCTTCTCATAGTCTCCTGGGGTTGGCACACACAATATATTCATTCAGAATGTGTAGGTTTGAAGGCATGCATGTATGGTTTGATTGATTGATTGATTGGAGAATTACAGTACATTTCAAGCACAACTCAATACAAAACTGTTGTGTGGATGACACCATAAAGCATTACACTTGTTTACAATAGGGTCCACCATGTTCAATGCATCATAACATTTAGAGACGTACAAATATACACTACTACTATATAGCCAAAAACAGGACGTCATCATAGGAGGTAAAACGGGGGGGGGGGGGGGGACATATACAGTGAGGGGAAAAAGGGGTGGGTGGGGCATTCAGATTTTACGGGGCCAGTTTTGCAGCCGTTCATAGGTGCCCTTTGAGAGCGGTTTTGAAGGAGTCAAGGGATTTGCATGTCTTAATGACTGTTGGTAGGGTGTTCCACATTTTGGTGGCATAGGAGCGTCCATTATGCCTGTCTTAGAGCTGAAATGTCCAAGAGCCATTTAACAAAAAGCTCTCAGAATTGGAAGACTCTAATCTTGATCTGGCATCCTTTCTTGTCCCAGAGACCAAGGTTGGCAACAGGGGGGTTTAAGGATGCTAAGGAGGACACCATAGGGAATTTAATATCGAGTACTACTGAAATTAACACATTTAGACCCGAGGACGATTCTACAAATGAAAAACTCATGTTTCTGTGTCAGTCGTTCATTTTCATGTCAAGGACCCCCAAAATTAAATGTAATTGGCTGCCGACCCCCATATGAAAATATGTTGTTCCAGGGACCTCCCAGAAGCAAAGATTTTAGTTAAAAACATTCGCTCTGAAAGAATATATTCAAAGATTTGTGCTACATTCACGATCTACAAGTTCATAGCGCGGCACCGAGTGCTGCACTATGAGCTTGTAGATCTGCTATATTTCAATAGCTAAACTAGAACATAATGCTTAACTTCTATACTGCCATTTAGTGTTCACTGCCGCTCATTGACTTCAATGCTATGGAGCTTGCTGCTTGTTGTCCTTCAGGTTAAACAACTAAATGCATTATCACACCAGTAATGCTGGCCACACTGATGAGCATGGCCTACTTTAGGGGCAGCGGTGGCCGAACGGTTTGCAGGGGTCTTGATATCGGAAGGTCGCTAGTTCGTATCCCCGGACCGGCACGTTAACATTACCACCGCTGAAGTGCCCTTGAGCAAGGCATTGAACCCCTACCATGAAATGTTCTATGAGCAGGGCCTGGCTGTAAACAAGTTCTTGAGCTTAGTCCAGTTACCCTGGGTAAACATGGTAACTTTGCTTTGCCTGCTTTATTACTTTCTCTCTATATTGTGTATAATATGTATTGCGATAGCCAATTTCACTTCATTTGCAGACTGCTTTACAAAATGTCATTACTGTTGTCAAACAGTAGGTGTCCTACTCGACTCAAGAGTGTACCAAATGAGTCATGGACCATAAGGATCCATTTGGTTACTTTGAGGTTTCTATACACTCAAATATATTTTAAACTTTACGATATAATATATATGATATAGTACTTTATTGTCAGTTCACACTGAAATTTGTCTTGTGACACAGCAGCCAAGTATGCAGAACACATATACACACATTTGACATAACAAAGAACAAGACAATTTATATAGATAAAGACGAGATGAAGACAAGAGCAATATCCACCGCTTAGATTACCCTGTGGCTACTAAAACTCCTGATTAAGCCTCAAGGTCGACTGGTGGACCTCTTTAGTTTGACCTTATTGTATGCTGGTACACCATATCTCCTTCCTGAAGGTAGCAACTATACAACACATGCTTAGTATTAGAGGTGATATTCCTTGCTAACCTTAGGATATTATATTATATTGGGCATTAGAAAATAAAGCAATTTTTAGAGGCCCAGTGGCATTTAATAAAAAAAGCAGTGAAGGAAAAGACGTACGTACACTCAAGTTTCAAGAACTGGATGTACTGTAACTGACAACATTAGTGATTCATTTGTGTTTCCACTTTCCAATATGCCTGTCTTAGAGTTAAAATTGCCAGAAGCCATTTGACACAGCCAAACATATCCATGGCTAAACCAACCTTGTGAAAGGAGTTCCTCTCCCAACTGGATCTCATCCAGGAAGAACTTCTGAACGGCCTCCGGGTCTTTCAGGTCAGGCAGCTGTGAATGGAATGGGGAAATCATGATGGAATTCAAACATCAGTGGCGTGCACACACATTTAGAGGGGCAGGTGCTCAAGTGAAAAAAAAGGGCACCTTGTGCAGCGCATTTTGGGGCGGGAACCCATTTTGGTGCTTTAAAAATAGCAGATCTACAAGCTCATAGCGTGCCACCGAGTGGCGCGCTACGAGCTTGTAGGTCTGCTATTTTTCTTTAATCGAAGAACCACTGACAGAAACATAGCTTTAGATTGTGGGGGCCTAAATAATATAGTAGTTTTTGATCAAGATTTGATCAATGTCACCACATGGTCCACAAACTACAAATTAAGGGAAAAAAATAAAACTTGCAAAATTGCCAAAAGGGCAGGGTGTGCTCTAGCCCCTAGTGTCTATCTGTGCACGCCACTGTCAAACATTCATGTCATGTCTACTCATCATAGCAGCATGATGTGGGATTTTTGTCTATAAATAATCATATCCTACCGTTGACAAACCAGCGTTCACGTTGGTCGCATTCGGCTTCCCCCTGCCTGTGTCACACAAAAAAACGTCAACGTTACTACACTTTATTATAGTACTGTAACAGCATGGCATTATATGCACCACGTGACTGCTAGCATTGGCAACTACATTTATTTTAGTCAAAGTAATTTTTGTTCATCAAACTTTTGTTCGAATTTAAGACCATTCAACGCCGACTGAAACGATAAAAACACAATAACACAATGTGTCTGTCTTCACTGTCTGTCTACAGTTTGTCGTGTAATAGTGTATACCTAAGTCCTTAGCATAGCTAGCAAAGCATGCTACATTGTGTATGTGTGTGCTGCAACTCAACAGACGGTCCAATGGTTGCCGTTTATACTTACGCTCTCGCAGCTTCCTCTTAAAGTTCGGGTCACTCCGTCGTTTTCTGTCGAAATAAATGCAGTATGCGATGAAAGCGGCCCCGCACATGCCGGCGACAATGGTGCTCGTTTTATTGCCCATCATCATGTTTAAAAGTTGAGACACTCCTCCAGCAACGAAGCTCAGGCACAGCCTGGCAGGCAGCTAGTGGCTAGTAGCTGTAGCTCTAGTAGCTGCCAGCTACTGCAGTGCTAGCGTTAGCGTTAGCGTGCTAGCTGCTCAAGGATAGCATAGGGTGTCTTTTTTGCCTTTAGAAACAAACATAAAGAGTGAGAGAGACATACAGGGCATAGCTGTGGCAGCCATTTTCTGGTTCCAACGTTCCAGACCCCATTCATTTTTTTTCTTCCCATAATCGATATTTCCAAAAAATATTTATAGCAATTATTTTAAACCTAGAATCAAGCCATCCAGGACGCTGGTGGTGATGGTGAATCTCGACCCTAAATTATTTTATTCTGATTAATATTTGTTTTCATGTTTAATTTTAATATGAATCACTATACTGTAATACCCTTTGTTTTGCAGTTTTCTATGGACCAGAGCTACATGGTGGAATATTAGAGCCTTAATTAGTATCATTGTGGTAACACCCTTGAAGGAAGTAGAGAAGTAGCTCAATTTCTTGTAAAGATGTTTTGCATATAGGGCCTAGTTATTTGAAGGCAAAAAAGTACCTTATCCTAGAATTGCAATACACAAGAAATTAGACACATTTTGATATGATACACATATCAAGAAAACATCACTGTGACTGCAGTTAGGTTTATACTATAGTACTGCAACATTGAGTAGCAATTTGCAAACAAAAACGTTTTAATTGCATAATATTTGTAGTAATTAATGTTAAGTGACTCGACGTGACTGACATTTTACATTTCTGAAATGAAAGAAGTACAGTTGAGACATGACAACAGACACCGTGTACTTCACAAACTATGGCATTTATTTCAAACAGAGGCATCTGTTTTGCTTACATTTGTACAATAAATTACACAATGACCATCATCAGATGAGCCTAATAAATACTAGAGAGCTTTTCCAATAAGCTCCATCACTTTGTGTTACTCTATGATTTTTCTAGACCATTTTCCATACAGGTGCATGGAGCTTTAGCTACAACAGTCCCATGTGCATGATGGAAAATGGTTTAGCCACCTCCAAAACCACAATTATTCTGTTTCAAGCACAAGCTAACAGGGAAAAAAAGACAGAATACAAACTAAAACTGTAACGGGGGGAGAAAAAAAATAGAAATTTATGAAAGCGGCAGAACAATAAAATAAATGAGACCAAAATAAATCTGTCCCAACAAGAGGATGATGACAAAGGGCGGGGTGGGGGGGAGTGGACATGCTTTTTTACCCTCATTATTTACACTGGAACTACAGTTAAAACCATAAAACTGTCTGTACAGAAAAGTACACATTATTAACAGTGCAAGATATTAAATAGCTTGACTCAAAACACTCTTCTCAATATACAAATGTATAACAAAAGCATACAATTACATACAAGTGCCAAACAAAACCTATAACTTCAAGGTTATCATACAGTCAGGAGTCTATACAGAGGAAACACTGGAGATGTCTTCAGAATTGTATACATACATACATCACTTTATGTTATAAATGCACATTTACAAGATCTTTACCGTTATTTCTTGTCCTAGTACATGGATCAGAACCAAACATGTGGGTGGGGGAGTAAGGGCCGATTCATACTCCTATTTTAGAGCCGAATAAAAGTCGGTTCGGCTCTGTAGAGCCTACAATGTGACATCATTTGAGGTTCGGCTCTTCGGTGCTACTTTACATTTCTGACAAGCCGAAATAATTTCGGCACTACAGCACCGAAACAGCGGTAAAATAGGAGTATGAATCGGCCCTAGAAGTCTAGTCGAAATAGATGCTGGGAGCTGGTATGTTTTTATCACCGATCACATGTAAAACAAGAAACATACAGTATGCTCTTTGAACTGCTAAAATTGGAGCCGTTTCAATTCCTTTGTACGGAGGTGAGGTACACAGGGAATGCTTTGAGAACCTCCCATGGCTGCCATGATACGCCATAGGCTACTTGATCCGAGTTATGTGATTAATTAAATGGGTCATTAGGAAATAATGTATTTTCATTTTTTAAACGGAGAAGGTGGTGTGATTCGAAAAGGCTGGAAAACTGAAGAAATGTAACCTTTGCATCTGCCAACCTCCCATCATTGCAACGTGATTATTGTACTGCTAAAATTAACCGTTTGTTCCCAAGCTGGATGTGTAGTCAGTAGTAGATTACGGATGACCAGTTCTGCTAAATATTTTATTTTTATTTTACAATCATTATTTATTTAAATATCGGCATTAACGCTGATAAAAAAACCCATCATTATCTGTCATACACAGCCCTCGACTTGCCTCCTCATTCATACACCATTCTTCAGTCTTTTTGTTTTGTAAAAAGGGACACGGTAATCTCAGTGACCCTCTGATTTGAGAATGGGACCTGGAGGGAAGTGCTGTCCCTTCTCAAGGTGCCCCATAGAAAAGAACAAGGCACTACAGTATCTTACCACATCCATCCACTACGGGGGGGCAGTGGATTTCTTTTTACAATGATCCCGTTACCCTTATCCATCGCCACCTGTTGCACAGTAAAATCCTGAGTGTTAATTTGATTTAACAGAGAGTGTACAAATGCAACCAAATTTACATTTGTACAATCTCAAGAGTTACACTCTTTTAGAATACTCAGAGTTTTAAAGTGTAACCCGAAACGCATACAGAACACTGTTCCAGTACTTGGGCTGAAAAATTGTCAAAACAGCTGAGGTTTATTCACCATGTGAAGGCCCTTAGAATTGACTGTGGACAAAGGAACGCGTGGCAAAAGTTACATTTAGTATGCCCTTAATGCCACCGTGGCATTACGTCTCTGAATTGCCTGTAACAAATGGCAAACACTTAGACCGTACCACACTGGAGGACACAACACGGGGGTGGTCTTCACAGAAAATCTTTTTTGTTTTATAACAATACAAGTTTATCAAATGGAAAGAATTATTGCTTGCAAAAACAATTCTTAGAAATGTTCATCAATTAAGGAGAGCTTAAAAGACAATTTTGTACTTTTTTTTGTGACAAATTCTTCCTCTTACACAATCTTCATAAAAGTGCACTTAAGTGCAATTAGCTTGCCAAGGAAACAGTTGTCAATAGAAAATAGTGCTTGTTTTGTTGTTGTTGTTGTTGTTGTTTTGTTGTCTGTGTTCTGGTGTTTGTGCCCCAGTAGTTATATGTATGTCCACTCGTCTGTCCTGTTGGAAGGGATGGGAGCGGGTGGTACGGGTGTGTGTCTGTCTGTGTGTGTGTGTGTGTGTGTGTGTGTGTGTGTGTGTGTGTGTGTTTTGGGGGGTGGTGGTGGCGCCAGGGTGCTGGTTAAGTGCTTAAGTGCGGCGGCTCCTCTGCTGGTACGTCCTCCTGTCACCTGCACTCCACCGATACCCCGGAGTTCTGAGAGGACGACGAAGAGGACGACACCGGCGGGTCCGCCAAGGTCAGCATGACCGCCGCCGTCAGCGAGCTGGAGGACGGCGAGGAAGAGGACGACGACGACGTGGACGAAGCCGCCACCGTACCTGAGGGAGACAAATCGTTTTCGGGTTAAACATCTGCTACGAAGCCTTAACACATTTTGACCTGAGATCAGATTCTAAAAATGTCTTCTACATCCTGACAGTTTTCTGAAAAAGCTATGTTTCTATGTCTGTCGTTCTTCGATTTAAAACAAATAGCAGACCTACAAGCTCGTAGCGCGCCACCGAGTGGCGCGCTACGAACTGGGTAACAAATTGGCATATTTTTAATTCATCATTTTAACATTAATAGAAAGATCTGATGGTTTGAACAGATCGTTTATTTGCAAATGACATATGTAATGTATTCTCTCGTTTTGCCACCAGATGGCGGGAACGCACCATTATGCTGATTTTGCCAAAAATAGACGAATCTGGTTAAGTCAATTCCGGTTCAATGATCGATAACATCCGGTAGTACTTTAACCCTGTGTCACTCTCTTGGCTGTCCGGGATGCTAAGCTAATGATAACTTTTTCATAACTAAGTCAAATTAAGGTCAAATCAACCCCAAAACATCGCAAAATATCAGATTTTTTACAGCGACGCACATAGAGACGGCGCGCGTGCACGATAGCGCACGATCGCGCGGATTTCGGACGTTTTTTTGGTAAATTACATCCAACATTACCAAAATGAGCGAAAACATGCTAATTTTTGCTTTGTTGAACCCCCGATAACTGACATTGATTGACATTCCGTTAATTCCGTTAACGGTAGGTTTGTATTTTTAGCAATAATCAGTTTTTTTCGTTAATTGTAGCCCAGGGGTTAAGCCCTATTTTATACTTTGTGGTACAGTGAAACACATGAAAATAGCACAAATAGCAAGATCTACAATGCTTTGTGAGCTTGTAGATCTGCCATTTTGTTTTTATTTTCCAAAATAAAACAAAAGCGAATTTTCAAGTATTCAATAATTTCTTGTTTTAATTCAAATCAATTATCCATGATTCTTTATCATCGATTAAATCGATTAGTTTGATTGACTGTTGCACCGCTAGAGGACATCGATTCGGAGTCGACTCACTTTCCCGCTCCTTCTTCTTCATGCGTTTTCGCCGGCGGTCGATGGAGGCCACCTCCGATTTGAGGGACAGGTAGTGGTTCCTGATGTCCTGCAGCTTCTCCTGAAGAAACGAGATCCTCTCCAGACTGCTCATCTTCTCCAGGTCGGCTACATGGAACATAACAATGCATTTAGGGTTTGAAAAGATACGCCAAAGACCCCCCGTGAGAGAAGACTTTTACGGCTCGAGCAGTGATTCTCAAGCCGTTTAATTTAAAGGACCCCCAGTTTGGACATGCATTAGTCTACGGAACCCCCATTTAATGGCATTTCGATCTCTGGGACCCCCAATTTATATTGTAAAATCAATGTTAATTTAACTCTGAGAGTGTACAAATGGACCCTAACAGGTCCATTTGGTTCCTAACTATCATTTAGCTGGGGCACCCCAGGAACTCCCTCAATGACCCCCTGGGGGTCCCTAGGGGGACCCCACTTTGGGAACCACTGTAATCTACAGAAGACTATGGAAGTTTAAAAAAACGTACACATCTGGAAGCTCCACTTATAGATGCGCGGCGTCCTCCCGTGGTGGTCCCGGTGGTCCCGGTGGTGCGGCGTATGATCAGAGTCAGAGTGCTTGTGGTACTTATGGCTCGACGGAGGGCTTCGCCCTGCAGGGCACTTGGGGGGCGAGATGGCAGCCTTCATGTCTGAAGTGTTGGTCTTTGAGGCGGGCGATTTGGCAGTGCCCTCCATGACAGACTGGTCCTCGCTGTCACTGCTGTGTGCTGGTTGAAACAACAGATAGCAAGGTGATGAGGATATAGAGAACAATTCAACGGTAAAGTGTTGTTTGTGTTGTGAGTACATCAGTGTTGTTTTCCGTGACTAACTAAAACTAAGACTAAATATACTGACAATTTTGTAGACAAATAAAAACTACCGTAGACTAAAATGTTAGGAAGGGACTAGTGGACAAGAGATCCAGTATAAGTACTTTTACACTTTGGTTGCATGCTGAAATAGCCGACGCGTTGTGAGCTTGTAGATCGGCTATTTTCAGCAAGTGTAAAAACACTCATTAAGACGGCATCACACGCGGCGGTCGCAGACGGTGTGTGATGGGCTTAACACTAACACATTCCAGGTGACTAAAATATGACAAAAACTAAATGAAGTTTCAGTCCAAAGACTATGACTAAACTAAAATAGAAATTTGCTGCCAAAAACAACACTGGAGTACATCAACGCAGAACTCAAGTGGTCCAAAAACTATGAATGATGGAGGCTTATTGCCGTGCTGATTTGACTCTGCAGAACCCATTTATTCCATGGTCCCTTAGCACTTGTTACCACATGTTTATTCATGTTTAGGGGCAATACACTCTTTAAATAGAAACTTTGTGTTGGCACTAGTCTCGTCAACCTTGGAATAAATGTTACCTTTCTACTACTGCAAGAGGTAGAAGCCATATAGGAACGACCTAGAAACTAGTACTTCAGTAGTCATATCTTTTACACACATACACAAACGGGTATATCAACACCTACGTTATATATTCCCTCAAAAGGAGGGAATCTTTACTGTGTGTATAAAATAATTTAGACATGTGATGAGGTCACATCTATTCTCCGTGTCCATGGCATAATGACAACAATTCTAATATTCTTTCTTTATACAGAGATTTTACTCTTTTTATATTTATTGGAGCGGCCTTAGCTGAATGTGTAGACACTAGAGAGGCCATCTGCGAAACAGAAGGTCCCCGTTTTCGCGTCCCAGGGGACAGATTTCATATTTGAAAGTGTACAGTGACAAACCAATACCCCAAAGGAGCGGGTTCCATATTATTATTATTATCACCGTTATAAATAAATATGATTTTTCTTTTATTTTTTACTTTCGCAAGAAATTAATTATCGGTGGCACGCTATGAGCTTGTAGAGGTGCTATTTTTTGAATAATCGAAGAACGACTGACATAGAAACATAGCTTTTTCAGAAATCTGTCATTTTCAAACAGAGATTTTTTTAATCTGATCTCAGGTCAAAATGGGTTAAAATGTGATAGATGGACAGGAGGATACTGGGAGCATATTTAGACACTTCTGCAACTTACTTGTCTTTCTATTCCTATTCTTCTTGGGAGGCACACCGAGGCTCTTGCGGCTGGGCTTGGCTTTCTTTGTGGGTCCGCCCGTCTGTGATTCCTTCTGCCGCTTCTGACTTGCAGACACTTCAGAGAAATGAGATTATACACAGACTGTCAACTTTATTATAGTTCTGAGTTTCCCCAGAACAAAAACATAAAGTATTGCAAATTATTTTTTTACCACAGCTAATGCACACATACAGTATACTGTAGTGTAAAAGAAACATGAAGCACTTTAGTCTTTGATGTTTTCCGCGATTCATACCTTTGGATTTCTGTTCGCTCTCCTGCTGGCTGCTGCTGCTCAGCTCCACGCTGCAGTTGCTGTTGCAGGAGAGGCTGCCGTCGAAGGCCTTGGAGGGGGATCCGGTGCCGTCGTCCGGGGGCAGGTCGTGCAGCTCCCCGCCCAGACTCTCCACCTCCACCGTGCTGCTGTCCGTCTCACTGCGGCCCCCCGTGCCCTCCTCCTGTACGGGCCCCCCCGGGGGCCCCTGAGGGGCGGAGGAGGAGGAGGTGGACTCCGAAGGCAAGGCCGGGGCCATGGAGGAAGGAGGAGGCGAGGAAGGCTGCGTGTCGCCAGACTCCTCCACGGCGCTGCCGATGCCGCCCATGCTAGGGGACTCGGGCGTGGTCGGTGGCGTGTTGAGGACAGAGTTACTGCCGCTACTGGGAAACTCCTGCAGTTTGTCGTTGTCCATCTGCTCCTCGGACGCCTCGTCCTCCGGCATGGCTTCTTGCTCCGCTCTGGTCTCCTCCGGGCCCGACGACACGGGGCCCGGAGGAGGGGAGTTGGCCGCCTCCGTGTCCGAGTCGGAGAACAGCTCCTTCAGGGTCTTCTTGGGCCACTGGGCCTGGATGCTCGACCACACATCCTTCTGGCCCTTTGTTCGGACCGCAGGCCTTTCATCTACGCTACCTCCCATTTTAACTCTCTTTTCGGGGATCTCCCAGAACGCAGCGGGTCGCCCAGATTTGGTCTTGTCCTTCATCCCGTTGTATTTCTTGGAAGGTGAACCTTTGGTTTTGGGGCGGCTTCGTTCGTTCATTTCCTCCGCCTGGGACTCGGTGACAGTTGGCCCTTCATCATCTGAGCTGCTGCTCGACGAGGCGCCCCTATCCTCCCCGGGGCCTCCTCTCTCCTCCTGCTTCCTCGGGGAGCTTCCAGGCAACCAGTCGGCACTCCTGGTGCTCCTGGTCTTGGCTTTGGACAGACCTTTCGGGGTCCTCTCCCTCTTCCTGGTGCTCCCCTCACCCTCCGACCCCGGTGGAACTCGGCGCTTTATGCCCTCTGGCACCTCCCCGGCGATGGGATCCTGGCTCTTTCCTGCGACAGAGGGAGGTTTCGGCCCTTCGGGAGGCGCCGCGCCCTCCCAGCGCTCCGACGCCTGTGGCGGCTCCGGCGGGCCCTTTCTGAGGCCGATGCGGCAACCCGGACGATCGTCTTCATTGTGCTCCCCTTCCTCGTCCTCGCGTTCGCTCTCGTCTGTGGACATCTCAGAGGCTGAGCCGAAAAACACAAACTCTGTGTTAGGTTCAGTTAGCATACTACCATCACCATACACAATAAAATCAATCACTTCAATGTCAAACATATAGCCCTAATCTGCTTTTATGTGTACATGAGGACTACAGGCTCACGAGGGTTGCTACCTTGCAGGCCATTGAGGATAGAAGTAATTTCAATAGACTTGACGGGAGACTGCTGAGTCCCTTTGTCCTCACCCTCCTCCAACTTGCAAAAGACATCCTGGCCCGGGCAAGACTTGCACAAGCGCGGGACCCGGTTGTGGTTCGGGGGGCCAGGGCCCAGGTCGTCTCTGTCGTTGAGCCTCTCCAGCCTGTCGCGCTCCCTCTCCGCTTTGTTCTGTCGGGAATTGAACAGGCGATGAGTGAGTGAGTGAGTGAGTGGTGGCTCGATGTGTGACACGCACCGAGTCAAAGACAGAACAGCCACAACGAAGCCTCTTTATTCTCAAAAGAACTCATACCTTTATTTTTTTGCGATGCTTGATTTTTGTTACATTCTTATTCGCCGGGCGAACAATCTTGTCTGCCTTGATCCATTCATCATATCTAATGGAAAACACAAAGGAAAAGGAAAACAACGTCACCGTTTGCAGCTTGGGGGAAACAGCTCAGCACACACAACCCCAACCACACGGAGACCTCTAACATCTGCCCCAGACCTCTAACATCTGCCCCCCCACCACACGGAGACCTCTAACATCTGCCCCCGACTGCCTCAACAGCAAAGAAACAGATCCGATGGGGACTGTGAGTGTGAGGGAAGAGACAAACCTTTTTTTTTGCAATGAAAGAAGAGAAACACATCATGAAAACCAAACGACCACAGAAACAAATTCAAAAACAGATCCCAAAAGTACCAAAAAGGTGCTACTATACTACTATAGGGTCACGTGAGGAAATGAACACAAGATTTACAACGTCACACACCACAGAGACACAATGCAGAGAAAAAAATCCCTCCATCTTTTGCTAGAGAGGTACCAACACACGACAACATTGAGAATGACACACATGAACTGGTCTCGCTAGAAAGCTTGTAAAAGTTGACTTCTGTTTCGTGGTTCCCTAACATTCTTCTTAACACTGCATTTACCCTGACCCATTGGGGTGGGGGGGTTGGGGGTTGAGAGGTAGAGGTGAGTGTAGCAGCACTTTGATTGGCTTTTTTTTTCTCTTTTTAGTTACCACAAGAACTACAGGTTGTTATCAGATTATATACAAGGTCCAATATTCTGCGAAAATGGTTGAGGTGGAACCATTTCCAAAAGTCAAAAATTGTCTTAAAAGCACGTCTGTATACTTGTTTGAGACAGACAGCCGGGGGGAGGGGGACAGACAGACAGGGGATCGACTCAGCAGAAAAAACTACACTGAGCGAGAGGGAAGCTGAGGAATCAAATGACCCAATTCCAGTTTCTGCCACTAGGTGGCTCAATGCAATCCATAATCATCACGAGTCCCCGGTCTGCGGAGGGAGGAGGACTCGGATTAGGAGGGAGACAGAATTGCAGAAGCGGGGATGCTATGTTGCCATTGGGGAATACCCGCTTAGTGGCAATCCCCCCGTGGCCACGGTGGAAGATAAGAGCTGTCTCTTTTTAGAGGGTGTTATATATATAATATTAGCAGTGGTGGAAAAGTAACTAAGTACATTTACTTTAGTACGGTACTCAAGTACAATTTCTTTAGGTATTTGTACTTTACTTGAGTATTTCCAATTTCCAATACTTTCTACTCCACTACATCTCAGAGGCAAATATTGTACTTTTATTCCACTAACATTTATTTTAAATGTTTAGTCACTAGTTACTTGGAGATTTAAAATGTATTTAGAAAACATACATTAACCACTTCAGCCATTTGAAAATAGCAACGCGACACATTGTGAGCTTGTCGGCTATTTTCAAGGCATTTTTGTAGACATTTTGAACTTGTGAAAATGGGACATTCTAGCCTGATTATCAGACTCTGAAGCGTCCCGAAGCTTCACTCAGTGGAGTGGGCTGGGTGTCTATGGGCTGGAAAACCAGGCAAGAGACATTCTGGGCATTCTGCTACGCAAGTACTTTTACTTTTAGGACTTTTAGCACTTTAAGTACATTTAAAGATGCCGATCCTTTTGCACTTTTACTTGAGTACACTTTGAATACTCTGACTTCTACTTGTTAACGGGAGTAGTACAGTACATCTACATTGCAGTATTGATATACTTTTGACTTTTATTAAATCCAACATTTTTTTTTGACTAGTACTTTTTTGTTTCCACCACTGAATATTAAGATGATTTGTTTTTTGTCCCCAGTTTCCTGTCACTCTTACCTGACGTTCCAGCCACAGTAGTGCACCAGGTAGAGCACCTCTCCCCCCTCCACGTCTGCCTCTTTCACAGTGGCCTCGTACGTCTTCAGACTGCGGGGGGCTCGCCCATACCTCACCTGCACCTTCATCCCCGGAGGGTAACACTCAAACTCCTCCCCTTCCTCCCCCTCCTGACTGCTGTCATCCCTGCAAGAAAGACAGTTCAGCACTTCCTGACTTCCCCTAGACCTGTTGTAACTAAGCTGTCCCAATAAAGTGACACCCCCCCGGGAGGAAAAAAAACAAAAACAAACCCACCCCTCACCCTTCACTGCCTATTTGTATTTTACTTTTTTTCTTTTGGCCCCGTCCTTCAGATAAGGCCTGACTCACACCTTTACAACAGACTGTTGTATAGCTGATGCATGAGACTTATTTACTGATGCAAGCTCGCAATTCACTTCCAATGGGAGTCACATGATTTGACACAACATTTGTGTTGTATGAGGGGGAGGGGGGCAGTAGAAACACAGCCGAAAGCCGTACAACACAAATGTTGTGTCAAACCATGTGACTTCCATTGGAAATGCATTGGGGAAAGATGTAAACAAACAAGCATCTAGCATGCATGCAATGTTGTATGCTAGATGGAAAGGTGTGAGTCAGGCCTGAATCCTCTCCCACCTCCAACTGCTCTGACTCATCGTGACCGTTACCTCCACCCCCTCCCCCTCCCCCCACCCCAAATAAAAAACATTATACATTTTTGCCTGTCCAAACGTCTAGCTTCTTCTACTAACACAAGGGAGACGTAAATCTGTCACTTGGAACTGCCAATCTCTTTCTCTCTTTAACTAACTAACTAACTAACTAACTACACCACTGCATAAACTTTCAAATAGAACATCCCAACACCTGGTATAATTTACAGTGAGCCTCTCAGTGGACATAATAGAGACACAACAAATGGTAAATGATAATTCAAATTCAATCGAGACTATTAGTATGATAATTCATCACGATAACACCATCTAGGCCGTCTAAACTCAACGTCATCCATGCAACACAGATTGGATTCCTCAGTCGCACGCACACACACACACACACACACACACACACACACACACACACACACACACACACACACACACACACACACACACACACACACACACACACACACACACACACACACACACACACACACACACACACACACACACACACACACACACACACACACACACACACACACCTAAGGCTTAGAGTCTAAGAAGCTATGGTTTCTGTTAAGAGGCAGAACAGCCACGAGGTGGAGCTAAGGGACATGAGTCAGTGAGTCAGGGCTGGAGCGTGAGGGTGGGGGGGTGGGGGGGGGGTGGCACAGCAGACAGGTTGTTTAAGGGGGGGACGGGGGGACGCAGGTTAGCACGTCAAAGCACAAGTTAGCAGGCAGAACGGTAAGTTCAAAAGATGTTTTATACAAGACTTCAGCGCAAGAGAAGGAAAACTGCCTCAACTGACCAACTTTACACTAGCCTATAGCCAGGAGCCACAATGCACTGCTCCATAGTTCCTAGCCTAGCCAGGAGCCTCAATGCACTGCTCCATAGTTCCACAATGCACTGCTCCATAGTTCGACAAATTGAACAATGTGGACAATGTGGACCCTGTTGTAAACAAGTGTAATGCTTAATTGGGTCGTCCACTCACAGTTAACAGTCTTTGTATTGAGTTTGTGCTTGAAATGTACTGTAATTCTACAAACTGTTAATAAATATTTCAATCAATCAATCAATCGACCACAATGCACTGCTCCATAGTTCCTAGCCTAGCCAGGAGCGTCAATGCACTGCTCCATAGTTCCAGGAGCCACAATGCACTGCTCCATAGTTCCTAGCATAGCCAGGAGCCACAATTCACTGCTCCTTAGTTCCTAGCCTAGCCAGGAGCCACAATTCACTGCTCCATAGTTCCTAGCCTAGCCAGGAAGCCACAATGCACTGCTCCATAGTTCCTAGCCTAGCCAGGAGCCACAATTCACTGCTCCATAGTTCCTAGCCTAGCCAGGAGCCACAATTCACTGCTCCATAGTTCCTAGCCTAGCCAGGAAGCCACAATGCACTGCTCCATAGTTCCTAGCCTAGCCAGGAGCCTCAATGCACTGCTCCATAGTTCCTAGCCTAGCCAGGAAGCCACAATGCACTGCTCCATAGTTCCTAGCCTAGCCAGGAGCCTCAATGCACTGCTCCATAGTTCCAGGAGCCACAATGCACTGCTCCATAGTTCCTAGCCTAGCCAGGAAGCCACAATGCACTGCTCCTTAGTTCCAGGAAGCCACAATGCACTGCTCCATAGTTCCAGGAGCCACAATGCACTGCTCCATAGTTCCTAGCCTAGCCAGGAAGCCACAATGCACTGCTCCATAGTTCCTAGCCTAGCCAGGAGCCACAATGCACTGCTCCATAGTTCCTAGCCTAGCCAGGAGCCCCAATGCACTGCTCCATAGTTCCGTCTCAAAGCAACCTCTCGGAGACTACAGACAGTTTTGTCTGACAACAAACAGACATGAGATGTGATTCAGCAGCTCTTCAAACACAACGCTGACTTGGAAAACATGCTACTCTTCTCCCCGTGATGAAATTAAATGCCTCTGTGATCGTGAGGAACAGCACACGTTGTGAGTAGATGAACCATTTCACTGGTGGCACCCTTTCAATCAGACACAACGAAGTGCCCGTGTAGAGGACTGTGGCGAGTCTTTCTGTGGCACTACTTACTAGTCAGAGCTCGTGGTAGTGGCATTGATATGCCAAGCCTGTGATAATAAGCACTCAGTCTGTTGCCTTGAATGTTCGAGTACAAGACACACTTCTTAAACACTCCCCAAGCAGCTTCAACTGAAATGTTCAAGGCTTTGCCTACTTCCCAGCAGAAGTCTGAAGTAACGACATCTAACACTGGACCAGGACACCCAGATCTAGACCGTCAGCAGAGAACAGAATGGAGAAAAATGTGTGATTGATTGAGGCCAAGCAATAAATTAAACCAGAGCAACAATTTATCCAAGCTGCAGCTAGGATAACAGTGGTGGAAAGTACTTTTACTTTTACAATTTTGAGTTATTTGTCCTTTACTTGAGTGTGTAAAATCTCAGTACTTTTACTCCACAACATTTCAGAGGCAAATATTTCACTTTTACTCCACTACAATTATTATTTACTTGACAACTTTAGTTACAAGTTACGTTGTAGATTTGGATTATTATTACAGAACATACACTAACCACTTCAGCCCTGTACACATTTCGGTCATTTGAAAATATCCGATCTTACAAGTGAGCTTGTAGATCTGCTATTTTCAAAAGATTATTATACATTTGAAAACTTGAAATGAGACATTCTGCATTATGAGTACTCTGTACTTTTGGTACTTTAAGTACATTTTGATACCACTACTTTTGTACGTTTACTCAAGTACATTTTGAAGTTCTGGACTTTCTATTTCTATATTGCAGTATTTATACTTTTACTTAAAGATGGAGTGCCATGATTTTTTTGTTATATAAGGAGGAAGATTTTTTTCAAAAAAGTGTACAGTATTTGTTAAAATGTTGTTTTTATGTGTGCACGCCCAACAGTTCATTAAGTATGCCTGGTTTGCCTGGTGATGGGTGGTGATCCACCTGAACTGAAGCCACACCCACAGCTGTTGTTGTATGATAAAGGGGGAGGGGCTGATAGTGTGATGTCACTATATCACAGTTATTTTTGCATCGGCACGTTTGACTGTCAAGGTTTCCGCCTCCAGGAAGAAACCCTACATACAAAGGGAAGACATCATTGTACATAACAACCACACCAAGGGGGTCTAATGAAGTATTGTCACCTCATAAACACATTGGAAAGAATTGGGGGAAAATCAAGGCACGTCATCTTTAAGAAAAAGTGAATCCTTTTTTTTCCACCACTGCAGGATAACGGCACTTTTTGTTCAACTCAACTGGAAGGATGCTGCCTGTAATCTACCATCTTTAGGTTATTAATGCACCAGCGGCGACACCTACTGACATGGAACACTGACACCTACTGACACCTACTGACATGGAACACTGGAATAAAGCTGAACAATCAGGAAGCCACAAAATGACAGAACACAGAAGAGTGAGCCGATGCAGAAAGAGAGAGAGAGAGAGAGAGAGAGAGAGAGAGAGCTTTGGTAAAGATCTGTGCAGCAGGAAATAGAAGAAAAGCGCACTGCCATTTATGTTCTCACAGAGGACTCTGCGGCGTGTGTGTGTGTGTGTGTGTGTCTCTGTGTGTGTGTGTGTGTGTGTGTGTGTGTGTGTGTGTGTGTGTGTGTGTGTGTGTGTGTGGAGGGGGGGGGGGGGTTGGGGGGCTAAGCTGTCTAAGTGAGCCAAGAACTGCTAGCCAGAGTTAGGGAGAGAGAGAGAGAGAGAGAGAGAGAGGGAGAGAGAGCGAGGGAGAGACAAAGAGGGGGAGAGTGACAAGTGCGTGAGTGGAAATAGACAGTAAGTGATCGAGAGGGAATGAAACAGAGAATGAAACGTTGATAAGACTAACATAGACAGAACAATGGGGAGAGCCAGAGAGAGAGAGAGGTTCTAGACAGACAGATATGGGACAGAATGATGGGGAGAGCCAGAGAGAGAGAGAGAGGTTCTAGACAGACAGATATGGGACAGAACAATGGGGAGACAGAGAGAGAGAGAGGTTCTAGACAGACAGATATGGGACAGAATGATGGGGAGAGCCAGAGAGAGAGAGAGGTTCTAGACAGACAGATATGGGACAGAACAATGGGGAGAGCCAGAGAGAGAGAGAGAGGTTCTAGACAGACAGATATGGGACAGAACAATGGGGAGAGCCAGAGAGAGAGAGAGAGGTTCTAGACAGACAGATATGGGACAGAACAATGGGGAGAGCCAGAGAGAGAGAGAGAGGTTCTAGACAGACAGATATGGGACAGAATGATGGGGAGAGCCAGAGAGAGAGAGAGAGGTTCTAGACAGACAGATATGGGACAGAATGATGGGGAGAGCCAGAGAGAGAGAGAGAGGTTCTAGACAGACAGATATGGGACAGAACAATGGGGAGACAGAGAGAGAGAGAGAGGTTCTAGACAGACAGATATGGGACAGAATGATGGGGAGAGCCAGAGAGAGAGAGAGAGGTTCTAGACAGACAGATATGGGACAGAATGATGGGGAGACAGAGAGAGAGAGAGGTTCTAGACAGACAGATATGGGACAGAACAATGGGGAGAGCCAGAGAGAGAGAGAGAGAGGTTCTAGACAGACAGATATGGGACAGAATGATGGGGAGACAGAGAGAGAGAGAGAGAGGTTCTAGACAGACAGATATGGGACAGAACAATGGGGAGACAGAGAGGAGGACTAGACAGACGGACAGATATGGGACAGAATGATGGGGAGACAGAGAGGAGGACTAGACAGACGGACAGATATGGATGGGAAGAGAAGAGAGACAGACATGCAGAGGAGAAAAGCATAGAGACACACTGGACTGGCAGCTTCCAGTTGCCTCCGCAGGCTGGTGCAAACCAAGCCATGGAGAACAATAGTGGCACAGAAGCAGGCAGTAGGCGAGAGAGAGAGAGAGAGAGAGAGAGAGAGAGAGGGAGGGAGAGAAAGTGTGTGTGTGTGTGTGTGTGTGTGTGTGTGTGTGTGTGTGTGTGTGTGTGTGTGTGTGTGTGTGTGAAGGGGGGGGGGGGGGGATCCCTGCTCCTCTGTCTAAAGTGGTTAAGATGCTGGTTAAGAGCACGTAGGAAGAGGAACAGTGTCAAGTCAACCTCTATCATATTTATATCTCTCCAGCTGACAGGGTATCACTTATAGATTTACTATAGTACTGTGGTCGGCTGCGTATGTATGGCATGTATGGTATGTAGGCATGTCCCCCGTGGTCCCTTATTGGTTGTTGATGTTGGCGTAACTAAGATAGGTTTCAAGTTGGGGGGGGGGGGGGGGGGGGGGCATACTTGCACGCTCCGCTTGCGCGCGCGTGTGTGTGTGTGTGTGTTTGTACATATATATGCTTTTGTACAACTGAGGAATACATCCTCATGACACTTCCAATTACCGTACATTGATGCCAGATTGTATGACACTACTGGATTATGATTCAATTACACTGTGAGCTGAGGCGAGACCTGGGACCTAAGTGTGTGTGTGTGTGTGTGTGTGTGTGTGTGTGGTGTGTGTGTGTGTGTGTGTGCACGCATGCACACTCACGTCACTACCCCATCCTAGAGGTGTGTGTGTGTGTGTGTGTGTGTGAGGGGGGGGTTACCACCACTCCGGACCACCTACCCAGAGTTGTCCTTGCCCTCCACCTCGTCCTGGGGCTCCTGCTTGAAGTCTTGGGCTCCGAGGTGGTGCGGCGCGGCGGCCGCCGCCGCCGCCGACGGGCCTTCGTCGGCGTCTCCCTTGCGGGAGGAGCCCTCGTCTTCCTCCTCCGTGTTATTCCCCAAGTCTTTTCCCTCTGGCGCCGATGTCTCGGCCTCCATTTTGCTCCGGCCTGATTCTGTTTTCTCCTCCTGTGGGAGAGAGAGATTCTTTCATGATTCCTTTTTTCATCGTCGGAGCAGAAGAATTATGTCTTATAAATGAGGGATGTGTCGTGTTGTGCATATGACAAAAAGCACAGGGAACTAAATAAAAAAAGCTTTTACGTGAGAAGAGTCGATTTCAGCCTAGCTTGCCTAATTTGGTTAATGTCATTTTTGCTTATTAGTCAACTTAAATGTTCTCAAATAGATACTTTAACTTTGACAAAGTCGGTCAAACCATATCAGTAATCTGTGGTCTAGGTAGGGGTGACACTCTAAAATCGGGATAGGCATCAAACTAACAAAATGTGGCACCGGGTGCAGTACTTAGTTTAGACAGTTTTTGGTTTAGACTAGTCATTGGTTAGATCAGTCATTAGTCCTACAACTACAACATATCTCAAGCCTCCCACGGGGCAGCACACCTAAACCTAACCTTAACCCATGTCTAACCAATGACTAGTCTAAACTAAGTATGCACCCCCACCGGTCAGGTTCTAGTGAGTCGAATCTGTAGCATCTCAGAGACATGCGGTCAGTGGAGGGGGGGCATATGCACCTTGCAGACTGTATTCAGAGACATGTAGTCAGTGAAGGGGAGCATATGCACCTTGCAGACTGTATTCAGAGACATGTAGTCAGTGAAGGGGAGCATATGCACCTTGCAGACTGTATTCAGAGACATGCGGTCAGTGAAGGGGAGCATATGCACCTTGCAGACTGTATTCAGAGACATGTAGTCAGTGAAGGGGAGCATATGCACCTTGCAGACTGTATTCAGAGACATGTAGTCAGTGGAGGGGAGCATATGCACCTTGCAGACTGTATTCAGAGACATGTAGTCAGTGAAGGGGAGCATATGCACCTTGCAGACTGTATTCAGAGACATGTAGTCAGTGAAGGGGAGCATATGCACCTTGCAGACTGTATTCAGAGACATGTAGTCAGTGGAGGGGAGCATATGCACCTTGCAGACTGTATTCAGAGACATGTAGTCAGTGGAGGGGAGCATATGCACCTTGCAGACTGTATTCAGAGACATGTAGTCAGTGGAGGGGAG
Organism: Protomyctophum parallelum; assembly: GCF_964188405.1. Classification (NCBI taxonomy): domain Eukaryota; kingdom Metazoa; phylum Chordata; class Actinopteri; order Myctophiformes; family Myctophidae; genus Protomyctophum; species Protomyctophum parallelum. The sequence goes on from NC_139704.1 coordinate 30,075,902, forward strand.
CATATGCACCTTGCAGACTGTATTCAGAGACATGCGGTCAGTGGAGGGGAGCATATGCACCTTGCAGACTACAGGCTGAACGCTGCTGGGCTTGTCCTCGGGGTGGACCGGCTTCCTCTCTTCTCCGACGCAGGAGGAGGAGAGCGCAGAGGCAGCGGCGGCACACGGCCCGGCCTCCCCGCCGTCAGGCTTCGCCTCCCCTTTGGGTCCTTGTTTCAACGGCAGGTCCATGCGGAAGGTGATGGCTGTGGAGGTGCAGTAGTCCTCGAATCCGTTCAGGTACCTTTTGAGAAAGAACAACAGGCACTCTCAGCACATTGACACAGTCACTGCAACCCAGCACTAATTTGTGTCTAGTAGTCTGAAATGGTTGCTATGGTTGTTTGTCCTATCTGAGCCTCATTCTGATGAAGACTCTGTCCAAACGTTAATCTATAATGAAGCCTTGACTGGGAGTGTTACAAAGTTACAGTGTGCAGACTTCTATTTTTCATATTACCTTTGCACGTTTGCAAAAGAGCACACACCCGTTCCCAGTCAACACGCCAGCATGGGCCTGGTTTTTATTCTTAATAAAATAATAATAATTTGGTTCTGACTCCTTGGGAGTCAGACTCCTTGGGATTTTTGTTGTCACTGTAAATTTGTACTCTGCATTCACCCATCCTATAACTACTAGGAGCAGTGAGCAGCCATTAATGTGGCACTCAGGAAGCAGTTAGGGGTTAATTAAGTGCCTTGCTCAGGGACACTTCGACACATGGCTGGGGCCTGGAATCAAACCTGGGACCTTCGACTTCCCAGACGGGCTCTGTACCCGTTCAGCTATAAGGCCGTCATAATCCATATAGGCAAACCATGCATATTATATTTCCATACATAGATCACGGCAAAACCCTGAGTGTTAGTCGAATTAAGACTCTGGGGTTTGAAGTGTTCCCGGTCTGCGAATAAGAACACTTGAGTTATCTGCTTTGCTGTCCCTGCAGGGCTTTTAAGGTTGAGTCGATTTAAATCATAAAACTGTATATGCAAGGGGAAGTGCAACTACAGTGCAGAAAAACCTTGAAGGGCTTCACACCGTGGGTAGCATGCAGGTTAAGCTGCACTGTGTCTGTCGTTGGTGGTGAAATATTGGCGAGCGGCGAGGAGGAGAGAACAGAAGCTGTGTCTGTCCAACCGTGTTCCACTGCCACAGGGAGACATGCAGGGATAAAGTGTGTGTGTGTATGTGTGTGTGTGTGTGTGTGTGTGTGTGTGTGTACTTACTTGCGGTAAGCACATTTGACATTGTAGCCGGCGGCGGAATTTAGCACCGGGATCCCCAGGTCCTGATAGACCTGCTTCCAAACGGAACCGCTCTCAATCTGCTCGGACAAAAGGAGATGCACACACACACACACACACACACACACACACAACAAAAAGAGTTTCAGAGAGGACGAGCGTTAAAAAGCTGGAAAGTGGCGACCGGAATCTATTAAACTAGGCAGGTTAAGATGCCAGTACTGTACTTACATTGTGGAAGCCTCCCAGTTTGTGCACCAGCCTGTAGAGCTTAAAGAGATTGAGGTTCCTGTAGCCCAGCACAGGTCGCTTGTTGATGGGAGTTCCTGCAGGAGAGAGAGAACAGCACCAAGAAGGTTTCATCATCAATAGAGTTTAGATACCTTCTGTATGTGGCTCAGTCAATCTCATCATTCATCTCAATAGAGTTTAGATACTTTCTGTATGTGGCTCAGTCAATCTCATCATTCATCTCAATAGAGCGTCGCAGTCCCGCCCCCTCGAGAGACCCGGAAAAGAAATCCCCGTTAATTTTCCTCATATAGACTTTTCAGAAAGTATTTATTTAAAGACGTTTACGCCGCGGACAAAGCCAACTCTTGTCGTGACAAATCATGACAACATTACAAACAAAAACTTTCGGGCTGAACAAATAATTAGAAAGAAGAAGAAAACGTCAGTTTTTTTTTGTTGTTTTTCTTCTTCATTTGTTTGGTCCAAAATATTGTGTTTGTTGTCATGAGTTGTCACGACAAGAGTTGGCTTTGTAAGGTCTTATAGGGCTTATAAGGGCTTATAAGGTCTTAAAATAAATACGTTTTGAAATGTCTATGGGAAAAATGCATTGGGAACTATTTCCTGGGCCTGGCGTTGTCATGAAAGGGGGCGGGACTGCGACGCTCTATAGACACGTTTCAAAGTTAATTTTATTTTTTTCTCTCTGTTCTTCATTTTACTTGTATCAAATGGTAAATATGGTGCATTTATATAGCGCCTTTATCCAATGCACATAGATTGTGCATTACATTCACCCATTCACACACACATTCATACACCAATGGAAGGCACCAACCAGCACATCAGGAGCAATTAGGGGTTCAGTGTCTCTTGCCCAAGGACACTTCGACACCAACTCTGGTGGAGCCCAGGTTAGAATTGGCAACCTGGTGGTTACCATCCAGCCACTCTACCCCTGAACCACCGGCCCACCACCGCCCTATTACAACCATTCTTTTCATTTCTGTGGGATACTTAGGGCCAGGCTACACTGAGGAGCTTAGTCGAAATCTACAAGCTCACAAAGCGTCACCTTGCGATCCTGTAGATCAGCTGTCAGACATACAGAGGGCCTAATCATCGCCACTATAGATAGAGTGTCGCAGTCATACCCTGACCTCCTGGGCCCTACCAGGAAATTATTCCCCGTTCATTTTCCTCATAGACATTTCAAAAAGTATTTATTTAAAGACCTTTTAAGCGTCGTACAAAGCCAACTCGAGTTGTGACAAATCATGACAACAAACACAAATTTGTGTTGGGCCGAACAAATAATTAGAAAGAAAAGAAAAAAACGGCATGTTACAACACTTTTTTGTTTTTGTTTTTCTTCTTTGTAATTATTTGTTTGTTGTCATGATTTGTCACAACTCGAGTTGGCTTTGTAAGGTCTTAAAATAATTACTTTTTGAAATGTCTAAGGGGAAAAAAAAATGCATTGGGAATCATATCCTGGGCCTGGCGTCCAGTCCAGTCGTCATGAAAGGGGGGCGGGACTGCGACGCTTTACACAGTTCAGACAGAGACCTGCTGAAAACCGGTTATGTAGTCAAACCTCATTCCGTACATTTCAACTAAAAATGCAATTTGTTGGGTATAATTCAGTTTTTATATACTTAATTATCCCATTCTGACCTGAGATCAGATTCATACGAGGTTTCCACTGGACACACACTGGTCTGATTAACCCATTCTGACCCGAAATCAGATTCTAAAAAAATGTCAGTCGTTCTTCGATTTTTCAAAAAAATAGCAGACCTACAAGCTCGTAGCGCGCCACTCAGTGGCGCGCTATGAGCTTGTAGATCTGCTATTTTTCAATAGCTAAAGCATAACATGATGCTAACACCAAAATGGGTGCCCGTTCAGAATGGGTTATGGCCTTGTCCTCCTGTACAAATAGAAATAATATTACTGACAAGATGCTCCGTTAATGATTCATTTAGCATCAGGCTCACCTCTGTCCTCCATGAACTTGTAGAGCTGCTGTAGGAAGTTCTCCCTTTCCTCTGGAAATGGCTCAATTTCATCCTACAGACGGGAAATAGAGGGTATGCGCATGCTTAAAGTGAATGGCACATCGAGTGGCAAATTGAGTGGCAAAGCAACATGCAAAGTGAGTTTAACATTGTTTAACGTTGTTTAATACAATCAGATAGGACTTTTCTGTGTGGATGTATATGGGCTGTGCAGGCCAGAAAGTAGTTTTTTGCCACTCAGTAGGCATTCCTGCATAACTTCCTGGTTTGATGATGATGTCACGCGCATACCCTCTATAGGAAAGGGAAAAGTTAGGTTCGACTGCCAAAGGGGAAGACTATTTTTTGACTATTTTCACAATGTTTGCCTCTTTCGTACATAATATTTGATGAGAATCTGGGCCAATTTGGTATCGAAAAGGTGTTAAAGTCATTAAATTGTATAACTTTAGAAACGTGCAGTTACCGGTACTCTGTATGTATACACTTATACTGTATGTTGGTTTGTTTACTGTTGAGTGAGAAAACAATGTTGCACATATGAGCTAATCATCTAGGGACCCACCCAAATAATATGGGGACCCCTTGGGGGTCCCAACCCACAGTTTGGGAACCACTGGTGTACACTGTACTGTCAGTGGTTCCCAAACCGTGACCCAAAATGTTATGTCTCCCCGGGACCCAAACTAGTGAAAATAGCAGATCTACAAGCACTCAACGCTGCATTGTGACCGCGACTATTTCCACTACTTCTTAAACATTTGTTTTCTTAGATTTGTTTTTGAGTGGTGCAACCACTCCTACAATCAGGAATGTCCGTATGTATCATGTATCGTGTATGTATCCGTCATGAGCACGAGTCGTGTGCGCATGCCTGAAATTGGAAAGAGAGAAGTATGTGACATGGCTGTCACCTGCTGGACGCAAATCCAACTACTGACTGTCTAGGTTCATTGATATCCATAATAAATCTGACAGAGCAGAGAGAGAGAAAGAGAGAGAGAGAGAGAGAGAGAGGAGGGGGGAGAGAGGGGAGTTGCACCACTCGGTTCACACAGGTGTGATTTTTAATGAAATTACTGGGGGAAAAAATCATTGCATTTTGTTTTTAAATCATGAAAATATTAGCTTTTTTGTTTTTTAAATGTATGAAACAAAACATAAAGGCAACCCAAATGGGTCGCGCCGACCCAGTGTTTTGGTAACCAGTGCTGTGTTGCGTGACCGTCAGTTACCTCCTCCTCTGTACTGCTGGCGTCTTCCTCTGGCCCCTCCTCTTCCTCCTCATCGTCTTCATCACTGCTGGAGCTCTCCTCCTTCACCTCCGTCCTCCAGGATGGAGGCACCGCCGAGTGGCGTTGGAACGCCAGTGCTGCGTCCAGCGCTGGAAAAAACAACACACACACACACACATTTTAGTTCTTTATTTGAATCCACAAATTACAATACATTTTTTACAAGGAAACAAATATAACAGGGTTGACAGACAGTTCATGTTCACTTAAGGATACACATGGCACCTCCTCCTCCACACAGACAAACTGCCTATAGCAGCCGAAACAGAACAGCATTTGGCAAGTTGTTTGGCTTTGCTCTTTGTCATGCCAGCTATTCTTAGGCCACTCATGGTCAGTTTATGCACATGGCCCAGGCTTCATGGCCACACACGCGCACAATCCGCACACGCACACGCACACACACACACACACACACACACACACACACACACACACACACACACACACACACACACACACACACACACACTGAGTGTGACCTGAGTACCCGATTCTACAAATCTCTTCTAAATCCTAAACAGTTTTCTGAAGAAGAAAAAAACAAGCTATGGATCCTGGGAATGTTGTTCCAGGGTTCCAAAAGCATATTAATTTGGTGGTCCTTGACATTACAAAGTAATGACAGCCACTGCTCTGAATACATGCAGATGCATGCCATAACTTATTATTTACAACTGACTGCTGGAATGGTAACCTCTACAGTAACAACGTTTCTTTTGCATCTCACACAGGCCATGGGATCGGAATGAAAAATCTCAGCACCAAATAAGAGGGTATAGTATTAACACAACAGAATTAACTAGAAATGCACTCTGTCGAGGTGCCAACTTGCGCCTTGCACACAAGTAGGCCATACATGTGCTACTTGTGCGCTCTGCTTGCGCAAGTAATGAATGCGTTGATGGAACTTTTCGTAACCCCTCTCACAACAATATTTTAAAAAAAGAAGCTCAGAATATATATATATATATCATGCTAACAATGTGTACTATGATAAATATAGGGAAAAAACCCCAGGTGGTACAAATAAAAAAATAAACTAAATAAAATAGAAGGCTGTGGCACAGTTCTTTTTTTATTTGTGAATGGGTTTACTGCCCGAGGTGAAAGAGAAAGTGGTCATTGATTGACAGTCCAATAGCTTGTGTATACTCGGAGAGAAACAGACAAGCCAGCAGAGTCAATATTACCCTGATAAACAACACACTGCCATAGCTTTGGATGTACAATACGTGTTTCACTTCCTGCGTCTACATCATTTTGTTTATGCCGTATTCAGTTTGTGTGTGTGTGTGTGTGTGTGTGTGTGTGTGTGTGTGTGTGTGTGTGTGTGTGTGTGTGTGTGTGTGTGTGTGTGTGTGTGTGTGTGTGTGTGTGTGTGTGTGTGTGTGTGTGTAAATTAATAAAGACTGCTGGGTGTATGATGGGTGATTATGTACACAACATTCTGTGGACCCAAATGGACCCAAATGTCTGCCCGGAACAAACATAGTAAAATCCCGAGTGAATGTATCCATTTGTAACTCTGAGCTGGATTAACACTCATTTCACACTCATGTCACCGATTGTGCAATGTTCAAAGTCCTCTACTAGGGTCTGTGGGCTCATGATGGAACAATGATGCAAGAGAACAAAGCTGAGCAAAGCAAGCAAACAAACAAACAAACAATTTCTTTGCCGTTTTCAACAGCTAATGACCACAGATCCAGTAGCCTCGAAAAACCCAGACGTTTTTATTTCCAGGGAGTAAAAAAAAAGTCCAATTTGGTTTAGAGTAGAGCAAACGTTGATTACTCTCTGCTGATTTCGTCTGCACCTTTGTTAAATTGACGCGCACGCGCGCACACACACACACACACACACACACACACACACACACACACACACACACACACACACACACACACACACACACACACACACACACACACACACACACACACACACACTCCTCTCTCTCTCTCTGTCGCTCTAATTAATTAGTCTCATGTCGCGCAGCTGCGTCTAGATCCTCCCGGGAGCTGCCTATGCCATAGAAAGCATAGGTGGACCCCAGGCTACAGATCCAGTGATGGGTGAGACACTGACTTGGAAAGTCACCGTGCTAAGTGGATTAGATCATAGTGGCACTGGCTGCCAGCATGCAACCAACAACACTATACACTAGAGACAATGGAAATAACAGCGGAAAGCACTGCTCTGCTCAACACGTTTTTCTTCAAGACATCTTTTGAAATGTGTTTTCTCAGACGGGTGGCTGGCAGTGGCATGGGATGCACACGCAGATCCGACATGCGGAAACAACAGTCGGGCATGCCGGTCGAACATGCGCTGCTCCCGTGCTTGCGGTTAGGGATAGGTTAGGGTTTGAGGTAGGTTGTCGGTCTGATGACAAATAGTATGTCGGAACTAAAGCCTGTACCCGCTGGCATCTCCCTTAGAGATAGGGTGAGAAGTTCAGTCACGCGAGAGAGACTCGGAGTGGAACCGCTGCTTCTTCACTTGGAAAAGGAGCCAGCTTAGGTGGTTCGGGCATCTGGTCTAGAGCCGAGCGTCTCCCTAGGGAGGTCATCGATGCACGTCCCACTGGGAGGAGACCCCCGGGCAGACCAAGGATGAGATGGAGGGAATTATATCTCCAAAATGGCTTTGGATCGCCTAGGGATCCCCCAGAATGAAGTTACTAATGTTGCTCTGGAGAGGGAAGTCTGGATCTCTTTGGTGGAGTTGTTGCCCCTGTGACCCGATTACGGATAAGCGGTTGAAGATGGATAGATGGATGGATCTTTTGAAATGTTAATAATAATAATAATAATATCTCAAACTTATATAGCGCTTTTCTGAGTACCCAAAGACGCTTTACATGGGGGGGCTTTACAGAGGTAACAACAAATTAAAACATGTTCCATGCCCAATATCGGGTTGCCAGGTTTAAAGGGGTTAAAGAAGTGGCCCATATTAGTGGCAGTGCCAGCATACCAACACCGACAACACAGCGCACAAACTAGTCCCCATGGAAACACAACGAGCGCCTCGAGGAAAAACTGGACCATATAAACAGGAAAACCCACAACAAAACGAAAGACATTAAAGTCTTGAGGGAAACCGGAGACCATATAAACCAGAAAACTAAATAAATACAGAGACATTCGGACAAAACAGCTGCGCATCAGCCAGCCTGCATGGAGGGGGAATGCTCGCCAGGTCTGGGAGAAAAGAAAGCGGTGCCATCTTTATGCCCAGGGGCAAAAGCATCTGCATTCAGCCATGCTGAAACAGGTGGGCTTTGTCTAAACAGCATGATGGCAGAGGATTGTGCCTTTCCCCCTCCCCTCTGTATTTATTTTCTTATACACAAAGCGGAAGCTGTCACAAACCGTGACAAGAGTCAACTGCCTGTGAATGCCAGGAGGCTGATTATGTCGAGCTGTTGTTGTCCAACTGTAATTATGAGAAGAGGCTATGGAGCAAACAATGTGTGGGCAGCCTAAAAAGCATCTGGCGTTAAGCTAGGAGCTGCTGGAGGAAATCACACTCCAGAGTGGCAGGAGGAGGACAGCCCGGCGACATTGTGCCAACGCCTTTAGTTCTGCGTGTATTTCCCTGCGATAGTGCTCGGCAGGACATTACACGAGTCACCAAACAGAAAATGTATTATGATGGGGTTTTTTTTAACACTTCCACTAGAGTTCTGCTCACCTGGTTTGAGCCCTGGGTCAGCCTTTGGTGGAGAGTAATCACTGATCTATATATAGTCATAGTTCTGCTCACCTGGTTTGAGCCCTGGGTCAGCCTTTGGTGGAGAGTAATCACTGATCTATATATAGTCATAGTTCTGCTCACCTGGTTTGAGCCCTGGGTCAGCCTTTGGTGGAGCGTCGCTGTTCATCGCCCGCACGTCCTTCCGCAGCACCATGTTACTGAAACACATGAAAGAACCCTGATTAATAAATGATGTACGCACACAGCTAACAGTGTACTGTATACCAGATGACTGTATACCATATTACCACCGGTGGCTCCCACACCTTTTAGCCCGTGACCCAAAAGAGAAATTAAAAGTCCCCGCCGGTGACCGTAATTAGTGAAAATAGCCGAAAACAAACTCACATAGCTTGTAGATCTGCTATTTTCAAAAGATGTTAATAATACATTTGCAAACTTGACATGGGACATTCTGCATAAACGTGTACTTTCTACTTTTTGGCACATTAAGTACATTTTGAATTCTGTAACTTTTACTTGTAACGGAGTAGTTCTATATTGCAGCATTCGTACTTATTATAAGTAAAAAACATTGAGTACTTTTCCTCCACCACTGTGGAGAAAACATTGAGTAATTTTCCTCCACCACTGTGGAGAGCATCTGTATGTAAAGCCAAGACAGCTGATAAGGACGTGACCCCGGCTATGACCTCATTACACAGCTTCCATTTCCCCCCCCTCTCCCTCCCTCGGAATAATCACCCTCCTTTATCTATCTAATCCAATTGATCGGGGACCGTCCCACCACCGCTGCAACTCCACCGTCAGACCAAAACTATTCCTGACAGTATAGTCCTCTATGCTGGTAATGTGGCCTTTTAGCGACGTCTCAGAGGGTAGATTAAGGGACCACATTACTGTCGGGTTACACAAGTTACACAACACGCCGTCTAAGCGAGGAATGCTGCTGGCTACGAGACCCCGAGACACAAGGTCTGGCTGGTTCGTCATCAGTGGAATGTAAACAATCGGAGGGGCAGCGCTGCTGAGCGAGTGAGCGTGAACCCCCCCCGTTTCTGAGACGCAGTGTTGGGCAGTGGTGGAAAGTAACCAAGTAACGGACCCAAGTACTGTACTGTACTTAACCCATTCTGTGTGGGAACCCGGCTTTTGGTGTTTTAAAGCATTATGTTATACTTATAGCTATTGAATAATAGCAGATCTACAAGCTCATACGAGCTTGTAGGTCTGCTATATTAGAAAAATCGTGAAATTGCAGCACAAATCTTTGAATATAGATAGCGAATGTTTTAAACTCAAATCTTTGCTTCTGCGGGGTTCCTGGAACAACATATTTTCAGACTGGGGTCGGTGGCCAATTACATATAATCTTGGGGGTCCTTGACATGAAAATGTTTGAGAACCACTGACATTAGAAACATGAGGTTTATCAGAAAACTGTCAGGATTTAGAAGATTTTTGTAGAATCGTTGCCTGTTTCTATCGACACAAGAGCAAGACTCAGTGTTGGGATTGACTGCAGTTAAACTGACCGCCAGCTGAGAGGAGGTCCACCTAGCCCAGTGAGTCCAAACTACTGAACCTCTCTTTTCCAAACACACATAACACTGTCTGACTGTGTCCTTCCTCGCCGAGGGGAACCTGTGGGGTAAAGCAACTCTATACAGCGTGGATTTACACCAGTAAGCCTGAGCCCGGCTGGCGGTAGAAAATAAATAAATGAACGTGTATATGATGTCAATTCCGTGCCCAAACAAACAGAAGAAAATACGTCTCTCTTGGCTTCTTTTAGGATATTCCATCAAAGCCTCCTGTTGCCCTGAGGGCCGAGCAACTGAATACAGACTAACCAACTCCTCAGTGGGATTGACTCACACACACACACACACACACACACACACACACACACACACACACACACACACAGCAACAAGTCAGTAGAGCTATTGCAAAATACCAGTACTACAGCAACAACATTACGCCTCAACAATAATATGTTGACTTTACATTTAGAGTATAATAAGAAAGGAATGCATACGCCATAAGACCTGGTTTTATATATACTTTCACAAATTAAGCTTTCTAAATCAGTATAATAACCCTTTTTGGTGGTAGCATCATGTTATGCTTTAGCTATTGAAAAGTAGCAGATCTACTAGGTCTGCTATTTTTTGAAAAATCGAAGAACGACTGACATAGAAACATAGCTTTTTCAGAAAACTGTCATTTTCAAACAGACATTTTTTAAATCTGATCTCAGGTCAAAATGGGATAATTATGTTAAGTAGTAAAAAAATAAAAGAAAAAGATCAATGTGAAGCTTTCTAGTATGGCCATGTGCCTGCCTGATGATTGGTCGTCAGTAAACAACCAATAAAGATGGCTCCATGTTGAGCCAATAGCCTCGGCTCGTACACATCCTGTCCTGATTGGATTACCTTGTAGCTAGCGTAGCCTATAACTAGGTTAGTTTATGGGTTCAGAGACGAGGCCTGCAGGACTAAATCTTCCGGCATCATCAGTGAGATCACAGTCAGTCATAACTACTCAAAGGTATAGCTTTCTATAGGCAGCCAACTGACAAGGTTTTGATCATTTCATATGCAAAAACAAAACAAACCCCACCCCAAAAAAACGGGATGGAAGTTCATGATGTAAGTAATGTTTGCGTGTTGTTCAAAACCTTCACTTAAATTTGAATTTAGACTGTAGATAGAATAGAATATCTCATCCATAGGTCATATTAAGTGTCTCTTTGCCCAATATGCAGATCAGACACAGATGAAACAGTTTAAAGCACGGGTCGGGTACCTTTCGCAAGTCCCCTTTTATGGAATCCATTCACAGATTATTACAAGTGTGTGTGAGTGTGTGTGTGTGTGTGTGTGCGTGCGTGCGTGCTTGCGTGCGTGCGTGCATGACACGGATGAATTTTCAAACTATATTTCCACGACTCACAATTTTCCATCCTTGAACGAGCGGACGAATATGTTGTCCTTCTTCATAGTCACGTCGTCATGGCAGTCCGGGGAAATGACCTTGTTTTCACATACAGGGAGAGAGACAGGAGGGGGGAGGGGGGGGGGGGGGGGGGGGGGGAGAGGGGGGGGGAAGAGAGAGAACCAAATGTCAGAGGGCGTAGTAGAGAGAGACAGAGTTATGTTGACTAAAAAGATGCTCCAGCACAAAGTACAATGGGTGATAAAAAGACGCTGTGTCCTTAAAGCAAGGGCAAGGCAGTGTGTGAGTGGAGAGAGGCGAGTAAACAACAGTCTCTCTCCCACCCTTGGCTGCTCGCTCACGGGCGGCGGGCTCGGCTGCCGCCGTTTACCCAACGCCGATGAAATGATGAGCAGCAACAACAACAACAGCTAGAAGCTGCTCCGGCGCCGCATGGCGTGGCGTGGCGTCCAATTGAGAGATTTCAACCCCACCAGGGCTCTCCCTCTCTCTCTGTGCCCGCCATACTTGAGTGACTGCATGTCCCTATAGGCTCTCTCTCTCTCTCTCTCTCTCTCTCTTATGTTCCAACTGTCTTCTTATACATCACAGCTGTTGTTGGGCAGAAACCTTGTATCTCCATATTCCCTCTTTTTTTTTTTTATGTTTTTAGTATTTATTAATTTATTTTTTATACATACATTGTCGTATTGTCAAGTAAAAGCACCAAAGGCTCACGTGTGTCACAATACATACATAACCCATTTTGGGGGCGGGAACCCCTTTTGGTGTTAGCTATTGAAAAATAGCAGATCTACAAGCTCGAGCTTGTAGATCTGCTATTTTTGAAAAATCGAAGAACGACTGACATAGAAACGTAGCTTTTTCAGAAAACTGTCAGGATGTAGAAGACATTTATAGAATCTGATCTCAGGTCAAAATGGGATAATTAATGGCGGCGCGACCCATGTTGCTGCGGCCTGTGCACTCTCAGCACATCGCAATTTTGTTGTACCTGTATACCTGTACTTGTGCATGTGCATGTACTTGTACCTGGAACAATGACAAATAAACCTGATTATGATTCTGAATGTGTGCATTTTGCCGTAACATAATGGGCACTGTCTGCTCAGTCACACACGGCCAATTCCTGTTCTTGCGCATGCTGCATATATATACTAACTGTGCGTGCAAGCAAATCAAAAGTAGCGCACACACACAGACAAGCATAGCAAGCACAGTTCCACTCTGACGTATTGCTTTCGTACAGTCATGTAAGGTGAGTAATTGTGTAAGGTGACCAAGAGTGTTTTCCCTCTCAGCAACGTGTCTTGTTGCTGTACTGTCTGCTAGTAGTGCAAACACAGTGGTTCCAGAACCTTTTAGCTTAAAAGAGAAATTAGATGTTTGTCCGGGACCCACAAACTAGGGCAAATAGCAGATCTACAAGCTCACAATGTGTGGCGAAGCGACACGTTGTGAGCTTGTAGATCTGCTATTTGCACTTATTTTCATTAATTTCTTCAAGACATTATTGAAATAATAAATCATTGGATTTTGTTATTAATTAAAAAAATTGTTTAGCTTTTTGGAAATGTTTTTTTTTACATAATAATCATTAAAAACCAAATGTAGGAAACACAATCTAAGAGGACCCATAACAAATGTGACCAGATTTGACTGAGAGCCTGCCATCGTGCAACCCCCAGAAAAACTGAATTTATTTATATTTTATCCAAAATGAGTTAATAGCACAGGCAGACTCTTTCACATACTAGAGCATTTCAGAAATAAATATCAGAGCTGAAATCGACATGTAAATATGAAATAAATGCTTAAACATGTAGCTACAGTAGGTGTAATGTTAGAGTCCACAGAAGTGAACCTTTCAAGTAAAGCCTGTTTTCTCAACTCGGTGTTTCTCTGCAAGACATTACTCTATAAGCCATATCTCCAAAACCGGTCGGTCAAACTGAACAACCAATATGTCAATTCGAAGCTATGATTCACTGCTTTCATATGACATGAAAAAAAAAAAAAAAACCCAATGGCAGTCAAATCTGGCCACTAATGTTGTAACCCTAAGTTATATACAGGGGGATTGTTCCTTTAACTGTGTTGGCGGGCTGAGGCTGGGACGAGGAGTATTATGGGATATATTGTGTTTACTTTCTGTTCTGCTGTGCAGGGAAGCGGTCGCATTATTGAGAGGAAGAGAGATATTACTTTGTTGTTCACTACGGAGGTTGGATACAGAATTAGAACCCTGGCTGATCACGTTTGTCCTTTTTGAATTATTATTTTGTTTATTAAATCACCAGTTCTGCAACACAGACTCCTTTTCCTTGACAGCATAGCAAGAAAGCATAAGGATTATCCCGGAGACTAGAGACACGGTGGTTATAATGTGTCCCGCGACCCAGCGTTTGGGAAGCGGTGATGTAAGGTGACTAATTGTGTAAGCCAGGTGTGACCATGGGGGCACTTTTCCCTCTCAGCAACCTGTCTGCGAGCTGTCAGACCGTCGCTGCCTACAACACTAATTACTCCACCCCTCCTCCTCCTCCTCCTCCTCCTCCTCCTCCTCCTCCCCCGCCTCAGTGCAGTGGTGTGTAAACAATGCTGGGTTGTAATGTGTGGAGTGGTGGTGTGGTGGTGGACGCATATGCACCTCCCCGGGCCGGCCACGGGGGGGCAGTGTGGAGCACATCGTGCAGCACTGCCAAGAACAACAAACTGTGGAGGCGGAGTCCTGCTGACTACACAGGAAGGGTTTAAAGGTGCAGTACAGCGGCAGTGTTTGTTTGCTCTCTCTCTCTCTCTCTCTCTCTCTCTCTCTCTCTCTCTCTCTCTCTCTCTCTCTCTCTCTCTCTCTCTCTCGCTCTCTCTCTCTCTCTCTCTCGCTCTGTGTGTAGCACTTACATAAACTAACATAGCATGTCACCATTTCATTGTGCGCTGCCTAACAGCAGTGGTGGAAAGTACATTTCACCTTTAAGTACTGTATGTACTACATTTTGGACTGAGGTCGATTAAAAAAAAGGCTTCTAAATCCTAACATATCTCTGAAAAACCCCATGTTTCTATATCAGTAGGTGCTCAACCTTTTTCATGTCAAGGACCCCCAGAATTATCTCTATTGGGCCACGGACCACCATCTCAAAATATGTAGGTCCAGGGACCCCCCCCCCCCCAGAAGCCAATATTTTAGTTAAAAATGTTCGCTCTGAAATATATATCCAATGATTTGCGCCACATTTTAACGATTTTTCAAAAATATCAGATCGTAGCTACGAGCTTGTAGATCTGATATTTTTCAATAGCTAAATTATAACATAATGTTTAAAACACCAAAAGGGGTTCCCGCCAAAAATGGGTTATCTAAAATAAATCTACAAGCTCACAATGCGTCGCGATGCGACGCATTGTGAGCTTGTAGATCTGCTATTTTCAAAAGGATTTATATACATTTGAAAACTTGAAATGAGACATTCTGCACAATGAGTATACTTTTTACTTTTACTGGTACTTTAAGTACATTTTGATACCAATAATACTTTTGTACTTTTACTCAAGTACATTTTTAATTCCAGACTTCTACTTAGGTACTTATATCTATACTATATTGCAGTATTTATACTTGAACGTGAACCGTGAGTCATCACACGGTTTACTTTCATTTCTAGAAACTGCACAATTCAGTCTTTCCTAACAGTCTGAAAGAATATATATTAAATAAACATTTTCACGATTTTCCAAATAAAATAGCAGACCTATGAGTGCCGCGCTACGAGCTTGTAAATCTGCTATTTTTCAACAGCTAAAGCATAACATAATGCTTAAAACAACAAATGGGGTTCCCATTGGCCCAAAATGGGTTAAAATATGATAAGGCAGTGGCGTGCACAGACATTTAGAGGGGCAGGTGCTCAAGTGAAAAAAAAGGGCACCTTGTGCAGCGCATTTTGGGGCGGGAACCCATTTTGGTGCTTTAGCTATTGAAAAATAGCAGATCTACAAGCTCATAGAGCTCATACGAGCTTGTAGGTCTGCTATTTTTTTTAAATCGAAGATTTGATCAATGTCACCATGGTCCACACACTACAAATTAAGAAAATAAATAAAACTTTTTTTTTTTTTTTTTTAAGAGCACATTGCCAAAAGGGCAGGGGGTGCTCTAGCACCCCCTAGTGTCTATCTGTGCATGCCACTGTGATAAGGTAATGGCAAAAAAACGTTTCTCTCACCAGCGCGGGGTACCACGCGGTCTTCCTCTTGTCCCCGGCCGTGACGCCCTCCACACACACCACTTTGCCCAACAGCTCTTCATTCTGCCGCAGGTTGCTCTCCTCGTCTTCGCTGGAGGACGACGACGACTCTTCCTCTTTACTGTCCAGGAAGAGAAAAGAAAACAGTTCGATTCATTCACTATAATGTGGTGGTGGGGAAAAAAGTCACACACATTTCTTACTTAAAGATGGAGTGCCACGATTAGGTTAGGGGTTGATAGTGTGATGTCAATATTACTGTTTATTTCATTGGCCCGTTTGACTCTCAAGGGTTCAGCCTCCAGGAAGAAACCCTAAATACAAAGTTAATACACCATTGTGTCTAATGAAGTACTGTCACCTCATAGACGCATGAAAAACTGGAAAAATACAAAAATTGTGGCACTCCATCTTTAAGTAAAAGTAGCAAATGCTGTAATGTACTGTAGAAATGTACGTCGTTACAAGTAAAAGTCCCTTAATAAAAAAAATAAAAAAAACTTGATTAAAAGGACTAAAGTGTTGGTGTCAAAATGTACTTGAAGTACCAAAAGTAAAAGTACTCATTATGCAAAATGTCCCTGCTCACAATGTGTCGCAGCGCTTTTAGATCTGCTATTTTCAAAAGATTATAGTGGATCTGCTATTTTCAAACTGGAAATAAGAAAAAAAAATACCTCAAAAGTACAGCACTTAAGTAAATGTACTTAGTTACTTTACAGTTTACACCACTGCAAAATACTAACAATTGGTTCATTCATCATTATCCACTATTTAGGCCCTATTCAAAGATGTTGAAATGATGAAATGCTGTGTTCAAAAGGGGTTATTTGTCCTTAATTCTCCGTGCTAATTTTGCCTGTGCCCAAAACAGGGATGCCAGTGTCAACGTGGTTAATGTATACACACTGCTGCCCTCTGTGTGAATACACTCACTCAATACAACAACGTATAATACATATATTCATACGAGTACATTGTGGAATCCAATCCATATCATAGTACCATCTGTGCAAACTTATTTATTATTATTTTTTTAAACTTATTTTATTTTTTTATTTTTTTTCTCTCACCAAATAATGAAAAAAAGAACAAAAATCATAAATAAATATATAACATATAACAAAAACAGAAGAAAAAACGAAAACAAAAAAACAACAAAAACGCACAGACACAAAGGTAAACATAAAAACAGCTTGACATAACTACAACAGTACAGCATTTTTCAAGTTGAGAGCAAGGCTATAGGCAGGAAAAGAGCAGGAGACATGACTCACAATATGCATCAGATACATGACCTTATTAGTCACAGCCAGGCCCCGGCCTGCATCCAGCCCCCGCTCGCACCCCGTGGAGACAGAGGCCCCGGAGACCCCCAGCCCGCCACCACGTGCCTGGCCCGAGGCCCCCGGACCCCCCGCCCCCCAGCTCAAACGTTCAACATCATGTATGCACATATATTGCTACACCAGCCGCCCTACACAGTCTGTAGTGTACATGGAATATTGTATACTGTATTTTTTTCCCCCCTAGCTACTGCTTGCTTTTCTTATTATTTTGAGTAAATAGTTGTAAAACATTTGGCACGGCAGAAGCAATGATTTGAGTTGAAAACAATCACTCGATTTGCGACACATTTTCACGATAAAAAAAGCAGATCTACAAGCTTGCAGATCTGCTATTTTTCGATAGCTAAAAGTATAATATAATGCTTAAAACACCAAAAGGGGTCTCCGCCCAGAATGGGTTAAGTGCAGTTCCACACTGCGCCCACCACAGAATAACTGCATACATTTAAAAATATATAAACCACCATGTTTATAATAACCACAATCAGTGGATATAGATCTGAGAATGAATTCAAATAAATAAAATCATTTAACCACTGAGAGGCGTTACTTCACCACGGTTGGCATCATGCATGATGATACCAAAGCACCCAAATGTTTTACTGAGCCCATTCAGGGCGGGAACCCCCTTTGGGGTATTGTTATACTTTAGATATTGAAAAATAGCAGATCTACAAGCTCATAGCTATTAACTTGTAGGTCTGCTATTTTTGAAAAATCGTGAAAATGTGCCTCAAATCTTTGAATATATATTATTACAGAGTGAACATTTTAACTCAAATCTTTGCTTCTGGGGAGGTCCCTGGAACAACATATTTTCAGATGGGGCGGTGGAGGCATATTACATATAATTTTTGGGGTCCTTACAGTCCTTGACATGAAATATTGAGCACCACTGACATAGACACATAAGTGTCTGTCAGGATTTTGATGACATTTTTTTAAATTTTGACGTCAGGTAAAAGTATCAATACTGCAATGTAGAAATACTCCGTTAGTAAATGTCCCGGAATTCAAAATGTGTGAAAGTACAAAAGTATCAGCCTCAAAATGTACTTGAAGTACCAAAAGTGCAAAGTACTCATTGTGCAGAACGTCCCATTTCAAGTTTTCAAATGTATTCAAAAATCTTTTGAAAATAGAGAATCTACAAGCTCACACAAAGCGTCCCATCGCAACACATTGCATTAAATAGCAGAATGGGGCTGGTTAAGTGGTTTACTGTATGTTTTGTATTAATAATAGAACTTCTAAAGTTCTATTATCTATCAAAGTTAACTAGTAGTAACTAAAGTATTCAAAGAAATGTAGTGGAGTAAAAGTAGAATATTTGGATCCAAGATGTGTAGAACTAACAGCATTGACAATAGGAAATACTCCAGTAAAGTACAAATACCTCAACATTGTACTTAAATAAATGTACTTTGTTTACTTTCCACCACTGACAAAAATGGACGCGTTCCATTTGGTGCACTCTTCCGAGTTAAATGCGCACGGATTTCATTGTGTGCGTTTCACTAGACTGGCCCCAGAACGCTGAAGGCCAACCCCAGCAGGACTAGGAGAGGTAAAACCAACAGAGCTGCAGAAAACATCTAAGGCTTCCAATCACAGTTGCAACAGTCATGCAATACTGAAGTTCCTATAGCCGATAATTCATGCAGGTGGTACTGTAGCTTGCAATAAAACTGTAAAACCGCCACGCTTACTTTGTCTTACGCATCCGTTAACTCAATTCACAGCTCTGAGGCGTCAGCATTTTGAGGTTTAATATGAACCCATTCTGAACGGGCACCCATTTTGGTGTCAGCATCATGTAATGCTTTAGCTATTGAAAAATAGCAGATCTACAAGCTCATAGCGCGCCACCGAGTGGCGCGCTATGAGCTTGTAGGTCTGCTATTTTTGAAAAATCGAAGAACGACTGACATTTTTTTTTAATCTGATCTCAGGTCAGAATGGGTTAATCAGACCAGTGTGTGTCCAGTGGAAACCTCGTATGAATCTGATCTCAGGTCAGAATGGGTTAAAACAAGACGACCCGGACCCAAGAGGTGTGCATAGTTGAGTCGCGTGGCTCATTGAAATATTTGTTCGTTTTGTGTGACTTATGAGCACTCGAGGGGGAGCATTTGGAGATTAAGCGGCTTGATCAGGCCGGGATACTTCGAACCAAAAAACCCCTGCATTGCCACTCATTTGGGGTGTCTGGTGGCGTGGCGTGTTCATTTGTTTGTGGGCAGAGTAACAGTAATAGTTTTGCTTCACTTCGTCGTGGCACAACTAACAATGACTAAACCCAAGTAAAAGACTCATGTCATCAACCCTAGTTCTTCTGAGGTAAAGACCAAAAATAAAAAGGGGGTGGAAGGCTCTAATGTGCTACTGGGACTACTCCAAGTCAATATTATGTCAACGTTGAAGAGTAATATTGACTTTTCCCTGAGTACCATTAGGGAGGTAGTCGGAGAATGAGATTATGGAGCCGAGTGTCCTCTTTATCCCATTTCGACCCGATGCCAGATTCTACAAATGCCTTCTAAATCATGATAGTTTTCAGAAAAAAACGTATGTTTCTATATCAGTTGTTCTCAAACTATTTCACGTCAAGGAGCCCCAGAATTATATGTAATTGGCCGCCGACCCCCATCTGAAAATATGTAGTTCCAGGGACGCCCCCAGAAGCAAAGATTTGAGTTAAAAACGTTCTCTCTGAAGGAAAGAATATTTCACATTTTCACGATAAAAAAAGAAATAGCAGACCTACAAGCTCATAGCGCGGCACTCGGTGCCGCGCTATGAGCTCGTAGATGTGCTATTTTTCAATAGCTAAAGTATAACATAATGCTTTAAACACCAAAAGGGGTTCCCGTTCAGAATGGGTTAAACGAAGAGGAGCCCCAATTATCTCCGTGCTGTACAACCCCCCCCACGCGGCACTCGCGCCGGCCTCCCTGGAGAAGCGACATTAGAACTATTAGAAATATCCATCGGAGCGGATCGGTCGGTCGCCTACGAGAGGGAGAGATGATCACATCCTACGAGAGGGAGAGATGATCACATCCTACGAGAGGGAGAGATGATCACATCCTACGAGAGGGAGAGATGATCACATCCTACGAGAGGGAGAGATGATCACATCCTACGAGAGGGAGAGATGATCACATCCTACGAGAGGGAGAGATGATCACATCCGCCTGAGCTGCAACGGTGCCACGGCTGTCCTCCTGCACATCCGTTTACGCGTTTAGGCCTGACGTCGAATTAAAAAAATCACACCCGTGTGAACTGAGTGGTGCAACTCAGTTCCCCCTCCTCCTCTCCTCTCTCTCTCTCTCATTAGCAGGCAAAAGTGCAGCACTAATACTATCTCTCTCTCTCTCTCTCTCTCTCTCTGTTTCTGGCAAACAGCGCCCCTACTGGTACTCAGTCATACTCGTGCTCATTAATGCATACATAGGTGAACACATAGGTGAACACATAGGTGAACACAGATATTGCTGGTTGTAGGAGTGGTTGCACCACTAAAAAAATGTTCTTCTAAATCCTGACAGTTTTCTGAAATACCCATGTTTCTATATCAGTGTTGCTCAATATTTCATGTCAAGGATTATTATGTAATTGGCCGCCGATCCCCATCTGAAAATATGTTGTTCCAGGGACCCCCCCCCCTTGTAGCTCGTAGAGCTTGTAGATCTGCTATTTCTCAATAGCCAAAGTATAACATAATGCTTAAAACACCAAAACGGCTGCCATAAATAGCTGATCTACAAGCTCTCAATGCGCTCTCAATGCGCTCGCAGCGCGACGAGTTGTTGAGTGCATGTAGATGGGCTATTTTCGGTGCGGGGACACCGAATCTACCATTTGCTGCCAAAAACAACACTGCAGGGGGTCAGTACCACTGTTACTTTCCAACACAGAGAGAGATCACTACATCAATGTGGAAGCCTGCCACCGTCGTCGACCAGCTGGATCTCCAACGTCGAGAACAAGTCATATGTTACACGGTTAAAAGTTCAGCCTGGATTCACGGAGAGAGGGAGGGCAAAATACTCACACTGCAGATCGCCGGCCTCGGTTGCCTTTCTTGCCAATGACGGGGGTGCCAAAGTGCTCTGGGTTGGTGAGGGGGAGCCTGTCGAGGGTCTGCGAGGGAGAGAGACAAGAGGTCAAAAGACAGTGTCATTTGTTTTTTGTTTTTTTATTAGACCTGAATTGCAGAAGGCAGAGGATGCATCCTGTGTGCAGCTTAAACCATTTTTGGGCGGGAACCCCTTTTGGTGTTAGCATTATGTTATGGTTTAGCTATTGAAAAATAGCAGATCTACAAGCTCATAGCGCGCCACCGAGTGGCGCGCTACGAGCTTGTGGGTCTGATATTTTTGAAACGACTGACATAGAAACATAGCTTTTTCAGAAAACTGTCAGGATGTAGAAGACATTTTTTTTAATCTGATCTCAGGTCAAAAATGGGTTAAAGAAATTCTTTGCACAGTCAGGAACGTACATCCACGAGCTGCTGTGGATGTATTATAGCCAGGAGGGATTTTTCTTCTCATCACATTTGCATCAATATCAGTTTAGGTTTCCTGGAAATATATTATTGCCCCTTTGTGCATTTCAGACAGCAGCTGAACATTTGGACGTCCATACGGGCACCATTCGTATAAGAAGGGTTTTTTTATTCAGTGCCAGAATAAAGCACAAAGAGACAAAGAAAAAAGTACTTTGGGACTGTTGGGAGATTTGAGACGAACAGAATAATGCTGGTGTAAAACTGTTGCCGTTTGCAACGACAGGGACTCGCCTCGCTCTCTGCAAAATGACGTGCTCCTTTCAGGCAGAGAGAGGAACGCCTGAGGGTCTTCTCATCGCCGTCATCGAACACTGCGGAGACGAGAGAGAGAGAGCGGAGAGAAAGAAATGCTGTTAGGTTGTTCTGTATGTAGGCCAGCCGTCCACACACGCAGACACACACCCAGAGACCTCCAGGACACTAAATCTCAAACATATACCCCTCCTTCTCACTTACTAAAATGTGCCATGCTTTAGCACAGCCTTCACGGTTTCCGTGTTTTAATGCCAACAGGTTGTTTTCTAGGGTTTTTTCCGAGGCAGACACTGACACCCAAGGCCAGTCAGTATACCGATCGCATGGCATTATTAGTACATCAAGGACCTGTATCTACTCCTGGCTGTTAATAAAAGGACAGCAAAATATGTCCCTTGAAAATCTTTGATTTGATCTCATTCTTGACGGGAACCCCTTTTGGTGTTTTAAGCACATGTGGTACTTTAGATATTGAAAAATAGCAGATCTACAAGCTCAGCGAGCTTGTAGATCTGCTATTTTTTGAAAAATCGTGAAAATGTGGTGTAAATCTTTGAATATAATTTTTTTCAGAGTGAATGTTTTCAACTCAAAGCTTGGCTTCTGGGGGGGGGGGCGTCCCTGGAACAACATATTTTCAGATGGGGGTCGGTGGCCAATTATATATATTTTTGGGGGTCATTGACATGAAAATGTTTGAGAACGACTGACATAGAAACATTTAGATTTAGAAGATATTTGTAGAATCGTCCTCAGGTCTAAATGGGTTACTGCACTGTGGTGCAGAAGTCCGTGAAGAGATTAAAACTCACCCACAGTGTATATGCTAGCATCTGTCAGCTTATTGATGGTAACTCACCCACAGTGTATATGCTAGCGTCTGTCAGCTTATTGATGGTAACTCACCCACAGTGTATATGCTAGCGTCTGTCAGCTTATTGATGGTAACTCACCCACATTGTATATGCTAGCGTCTGTCAGCTTATTGATGGTAACTCACCCACAGTGTATATGCTAGCGTCTGTCAGCTTATTGATGGTAACTCACCCACAGTGTATATGCTAGCATCTGTCAGCTTATTGATGGTAACTCACCCACAGTGTATATGCTAGCATCTGTCAGCTTATTGATGGTAACTCACCCACAGTGTATATGCTAGCGTCTGTCAGCTTATTGATGGTAACTCACCCACAGTGTATATGCTAGCGTCTGTCAGCTTATTGATGGTAACTCACCCACAGTGTATATGCTAGCATCTGTCAGCTTATTGATTGTAACTCACCCACAGTGTATATGCTAGCATCTGTCAGCTTATTGATGGTAACTCACCCACAGTGTATATGCTAGCGTCTGTCAGCTTATTGATGGTAACTCACCCACAGTGTATATGCTAGCGTCTGTCAGCTTATTGATGGTAACTCACCCACAGTGTATATGCTAGCGTCTGTCAGCTTATTGATGGTAACTCACCCACAGTGTATATGCTAGCGTCTGTCAGCTTATTGATGGTAACTCACCCACAGTGTATATGCTAGCGTCTGTCAGCTTATTGATGGTAACTCACCCACAGTGTATATGCTAGCATCTGTCAGCTTATTGATGGTAACTCACCCACAGTGTATATGCTAGCATCTGTCAGCTTATTGATGGTAACTCACCCACAGTGTATATGCTAGCGTCTGTCAGCTTATTGATGGTAACTCACCCACAGTGTATATGCTAGCGTCTGTCAGCTTATTGATGGTAACTCACCCACAGTGTATATGCTAGCGTCTGTCAGCTTATTGATGGTAACTCACCCACAGTGTATATGCTAGCATCTGTCAGCTTATTGATGGTAACTCACCCACAGTGTATATGCTAGCATCTGTCAGCTTATTGATGGTAACTCACCCACAGTGTATATGCTAGCATCTGTCAGCTTATTGATGGTAACTCACCCACAGTGTATATGCTAGCGTCTGTCAGCTTATTGATGGTAACTCACCCACAGTGTATATGCTAGCATCTGTCAGCTTATTGATGGTAACTCACCCACAGTGTATATGCTAGCATCTGTCAGCTTATTGATGGTAACTCACCCACAGTGTATATGCTAGCGTCTGTCAGCTTATTGATGGTAACTCACCCACAGTGTATATGCTAGCGTCTGTCAGCTTATTGATGGTAACTCACCCACAGTGTATATGCTAGCGTCTGTCAGCTTATTGATGGTAACTCACCCACAGTGTATATGCTAGCGTCTGTCAGCTTATTGATGGTAACTCACCCACAGTGTATATGCTAGCGTCTGTCAGCTTATTGATGGTAGCCTCCTGGTAAACTCCATCCTGGTTCCTCACCTCTACAACAGCACCCACCTGAAGTCCAAGGAGGAGAAATTGCTTATATCCAGAGTACTCTATACTTAAAAGATTATCATTAAACCTCATTATAATTAATGAATATAACCCATCATTATTATTATTATTATTTAATATTTATCCCACGATTTTGTAACCCATTTTTCACCCCTGTGTCAATTATCTAATGTGATCCTGGGCTCTACACACCCTCCGCCAACCTAGTCCCCATATATGGGGGACATGGGGAGAGCAACGGACTTGAACTCATACTTCCTTCATGCCTGAGTGTCCAAGTTGCTCCTTTACACCTGACAGGGGGGAGTTTCCCTGGTTGGACGTAGCGTGTGGAAGGAACACGTTATTCCAACCAGTTCCTTTCCCCTCCATCAGGCGCCCCGGCTGGCCAGGGGGAGGCAGTTTAGAGACCAGGATTACTGCATGTAATGATCGGGTAACCATCATTATTGTGATGTGTCCGTCTGACTCTGACTGATAAACCTACTGTATGAAGCTATAAATAAATATAAAAGCTCAAAGCGTCCCTATTCAGGGGGAAACATTCTTGTTGTGAGCTTTGTAGATATGCTATTTTCAGCAAAGAGGTTTGGTGTAGAGGGAGAAAAAGAGCTGACAAAGTACAGAGACCAAGTACTGAAAGGTCAAGTTTAGGGTTTGAGTGGTTAAATATCTGAATACAAATTTATGCCATCTATGAAATCTAATGAAAAAGTGTAATCTGCAACACAATTGTATGCTTCAGCTTAACATGACGAAACAGAAGCAATCAAAAAAAAGCAACTGCACGAATGAACCTGTAAGGTCTGTACGTAAAGTAAGTATTTAAGCTGCTGTTCTGTCACAATGCTGAAAAACAACCTTGTTGTGAAGTTAAAGTGTTTAAGTCGTCTCTCCAGACAGACTGTTGACTATACAGTGTTGTTTTTGTCGACTAAAACTAAGACGAAAAATGTTCATCGACTACCTTTTTTCCACTGACAAAAACTAAATGGAAACTAAATGAAAACTAAGCCATTGTGACTAAAACTATGACTCAATACACTGTCGATTTTGTCAACAAATAAAAACTAGACTAAAATGTTAGGAAGGGACTAGTGGACAAGATATCCAGTAGAAGTCATTTTACACCTGGTTGCATGCTGAAAATAGATCTATAAGTTCACAACGCGTCACAGAGCGACACGTTGTGAGCTTGTAGATTTTCAGCAAGTGTAAAAACAGTCTGCATTAGGACGGCATCAAGGCCCGCCAAAATAGTATGAAAATACATTTCAGCGACTAAATCTACAGTTGATTTAGTCGTTAAAATGTATTTTGGCGGGCCTTGATGCCGTCCTAATGCCGACTGATGGTAGACTAAAATCTTATGATATTTAGTCGACTAAAACTAGACTAACACTAAAACATTCCAGGTGACTAAAATGTGACTGAAACTAAATGAAAACTATTGAAGGAGACTATGACAAACTATAGCGCTGTTTGTCCTTTTATTTATTTGGTGTTTAAAGGTATATTCAGTGATTTCACTTAATTCTAATATCACTTATTTTTTTGTTTTGTTGTGATAATCCTCCCTACTATAGAGTGTGCTGGCCATATAAGGAGTTCCTCCCTGTCCCCAGTTAACCCCTGGGGGTCAAAAAACCTTAGGTTTCGTTTTTGACTCTCTATCCTGATTGGACGAAAGGCTGGGTCCCACAGCCAAAAAACGAAACCTAAGGTTTTTTGAGTGAAATCACTGAATATACCTTTAAGTAACAACGGCGTCACTCAGTGACTACAAGCCACCCTGATGAATTCCTGTTCTCTTTTTTTTTTGGCTATATAGAAGTGTCTATTTGTACGTCTCTAAATGTTTTGATGAATTGAACAAGGTGGACCCTCTTGTAAACAAGTGCTTTATTGGGTCGTCCACTCACAGTTAACAGTTTTTGTATTGAGTTGTGCTTGAAATGTACTGTAATTCTGCAAACTCTCAATCAATCAATCAAACAATCAATCAAAAAGCGGCCTTACCTTTAGAGGTCCTTTGATGGCTTCGTCGTGAACCTCAGCCGTGGTCAGTTCTGGCTTAAAGGTCACCTGCAAGGAAAGGAAAGGAAAGGAAAGGAAAGGAAAGGAAAGGAAAGGAAAGGAAAGGAAAGGAAAGGAAAGGAAAAGGAAAGGGGGAGCAGAATCAGCAATGAGAGTAAACACATAACCCCCCCTTGAACGGGTTGGGCCGAGGCCACAGTTACAGGAATCTCACACACTGGAGAGAGAGACGGCAGAGAGAGAGATAGACACACACTGTACTACATACATACTGCCCCTGGACTCTATATAACTGGCCCACTACGCTGATTAGACTCCTGAACTCCAGCCTCACGCTGGTCTAGTCGAAGCAAAACAGCTTTATTGCTTTTGAAGCAACAGCGTTTATGACCAACCAGACGGGGGAAAAACATGCCCACGGTGCCAAGAAGAGAGCTATTGTTGGTGGTCCTGTCCTAGTATCCACACCTGCTGCCAGGTTGTTGTTTGCACAGTAATGCATTGCTACTACTAGTATACCCTCTATGCCATTGTTGTTACCTTTATTTGTAATTGTGAGAAACTACATACATATAGAAGGATTGTAGTTTATTCATTTATTCATTTATTGTCCACGTGTGGAAATTTGACTTCGGTCTCAACAACAGTAAAAAAACAAACGGCAACAACAACAGTAACAACAATTACACAATTATTTTCATGGCAAAAACAGTGGCAAATACATTAAAAAACCAATCTAGCGAGACATGGTATCATTTAGATTTTTAAAGATGTTACGGTTAGCTTTTGGTACTTTGTATACCGTCTACCAGAGGGAAGTAGTTTGAACTCCTTGCAGAGTGGATGAGAGAGAGGAGGTCATTTGCTATCTTTTTTTTCTCCGAAGTACTGCCTTGTAGATACAACTTAATTGTTTCTGTCTCTTCTGTAGTCCGTTTTTTATGCTGCGACTGTAATGTGCTGCATGTTCCAAGACCATCCCCCTTCACACACCCCCCCCCCTCCCTGGGGTGAGAGTTGTAGCAAATCATAATCTCATCAAGCTGAGGTAATCTTGCATCTGCCTGACAACATCAGCTATATGACATACAGACAGTCATGGCTCATCTACATTCATTACATGTTGCTTAAGTTACAATATTAGCCATCTGTGGATTTGTTTTGAGGTGTCCTCATGTATGGTAAATGGTAAATGGTGCATTTATATAGCGCCTTTATCCAAGGCGCTTTACAGAGATTGTGCATTACATTCACCCATTCACACACACATTCATACACCGATGGCAGCGGAAACCATGCAAGGCACCAACTAGCACATCGGGAGCAATTAGGGGTTCAGTGTCTTGCTCAAGGACACTTCGACAGTAACTCTGGGGGAGCCCGGGTTCGAACTGGCAACTTTCGTTACGGTTCCCATCCAGGCACTCTACCCCTGAGCCACCGCCGCCACCGCCGTATGACACTTTAAATCGGTTAACTCCTCAAGCGAGGAGACATTTGCACTTTTGTCTGCTATCACTTCCATATAACTCTAGATACCCTCTTAGATATACTCAACAACTTTGTTTTACTGTGCCCACGACGTTTAACCCATTCTGACCTGAGATCAGATTCATACGAGGTTTTCCACTGGACACACACTGGTCTGATGAACCCATTCTGACCCGAGATCAGATTCTAAAAATGCCAGTCGTTCTTCGATTTTTCAAAAATGGCAGACCTACAAGCTCGTATCGCGCCACTCGGTGGCGCGATATGAGCTTGTAGGTCTGCTATTTTTCAATAGATAAAGCATAACATGATGCTAACACCAAAATGGGTGCCCGGTCAGAATGGGTTAATGAAACTGGGAGACGCGCTTTTCAGTTTAAAGCTCCATCTGATTGGAACAACTTGTCCGTTTCTTTGAGATCAATTACCTCATTTAATGACATTACAAGGCCTCATTTATACTAAGTTGCACGCCAGTATTGCGCATCGATGATCGACAAACTCACAATGCGCCACAGCGTTGCCCGTTGCGAGCATGTATGTAGACCATTGGCTATCTTCGATGCACGACATGATGTATTCAAGCAAACGAGGCATCCGGGGTGGACTGTGATAGTTGTACTCTAAGTGTGCTCCTCCTTTGGTTTTAGAGTCAGGGGTGTGAATTTGTTTTTAGGCACAAATTAGTTTTTTAGGATCAAAATGTATTGCACTGTAGAAGAAAAACAGATTTAACTTTCGGATTCCACTGCGATTGAGCTTGTAATTCTCCACCGCGCAAACACACAAATGAGAGATGTTAAGCATTGTTCCTAACAAGACAAGGCTGCCGGTATAGACAATGGTCCCATTAAATTCGCAGTGTGATTCTCAGGATCGGGAGAACGAATACGAAACTCAAGCCGAGCCCGATGATAACGAGACACAAGTAGACAGTGAAACATACGAGGCGGCCATGAAAAGCAGGTCATTAAAGAAAGACGAGGGGAAGAGAATTGGTAAAGCTACTTCCTCCTGAGGCAGCCCTTTTTTCTTCCACTATGGAGATAATTGCATTCCTTGGCCTCGTCGCAGAAGAGAGGAATTCCCTTCCCTCATATAGGGATGGGCAGGGAGGGAGGGAGGGGAGGGGAGCCCTCCCTCCCTCTTTCCCCAGAATAGAAGGGAGGAGGAGGGCTGTGGATGAGGAGGACCGTGCCGCGGCTCCCCTCCTCTAAATCCTTCTCTTGTTGTGAATGTCAGAAACACCTGATCCCTCCTGCAGACTCCCGCCGAGGTAGCTTCAGCTCCGATACCATGATTCACCGCCCGCATTAAACTGCATGACAGCTTGAATCTAAACAGCCGGTGAGTGCCAGACTCCCCAATCAATCAAACCGCGTATGATCGACCAAATCAGCACGGCCCAGATTCAGGGCTGGACGACTTCCACCGTAACCAATTTTAGTAAGTTCATACTAGGTAATTTCCCTCCCCTGCAAAACTATATGACTGAGGACAGTTCTCTTGAATTTGTATCATGTAAAACACAGACAATGCTATGAAACATGAAACACGTTCAAATCAACCAGTTTTTTGTGTGGAAACAAAATCATATTTATTGTTCTGCAGTGGCTTTTTTTTCTCCAAACATTACATTAAATTCCAGAAAGTTGATAATTATTGCCAGGACCGTAGTCTAGCTTAACCTCTTAAATGGTGCATTTACTGTATATAGTGGTAAATGGTCGCATTTCTATAGCGCCTCCTATATCCAAGGCACTTTACATAGACCGTGCATTACATTCACCCATGCTCATCAGGAGCAATGAAAAGTGTTCAGTGCCTTGCTCAAGGACACTTTGACAACACTAACTCTGGGGGAGCCCACAGGGATCGAACTGAGAACCTCCTGGTTCCCAACTAAGCAGTGTTGTTTTTGTGGACTAAATGTTCGTCGAATACCTTTTTCCACTGACGAAAACTAAATGGAAACTAAATTAAAACTAAGCTATGATGACTAAAAGTAAGACTAAACATATTGACAATTTTGTCAACAAATAAAAACTAGACTAAAATGTTAGGAAGGGACTATTGGACAAGAGATCCAGTATAAGTCATTTTACAATTAGTTGCATGCTGAGAATAGCCGATCTACAAGCTCACAACGCGTCGCAGCGCGACGCGTTGTGGGATTGTAGATGAGCTATTTTCAGCTATTTTCAGCAGTCGACTAAAATCTAACTAACTAAAACCTTCCAGCCAGGTGACTAAAATGTGACTAAAACTAAATGAAAACTATTCAAGAGACTATGACTAAAACTAAAATCAAAATTTGCTGCCAAAAACAACACTGTTCCCAAGTCACTCTACCTTGTACATATACAGTATGCTAGTTTCACGCAAATGTTTGTCCCAGAATACTGTAGGGATTCTATATAGTGTCGCAGTCCCCCCCCCCTCGAGAGACCCGGAAAATAAATCCCCGTTCATTTTCCTCTTTTCTTTTCAGAAAGTATTTATTTAAAGACGTTTATACGCCGCGGACAAAGCCAACTCTTGTCGTGACAAATCATGACAACAAACACAATTTTTGGGCCAAACAAAGAATTAGAAAGTAGAAAACAACGGCAGGTTTTAACACTTTTTTTTGTTGTTTTTCGTCTTTGTAATTATTTGTTTGGTCCAAAATATTGTGTTTGTTGTCATGTAATGTCTATGGGAAAAATGCATTGGGATTCATTTCCTGGACCTGGCGTCGTCATGAAAGGGGACGGGACTGCGACGCTCTATAGGGATGCTTTATATAATAATGTAAATTTGCGGGTTTCATGTTTCAGATAAATAGTGCAGATTATCATCACAGAAAAAACTAATTGCCTACACTTAATTTAATCCGAACCTAAAAAGCCACATGAAAGAAATCTGTATGCTGCAACCATCTACTGTCTGTGTTCAACAAGCAACCATCTACTGTCTGTGTTCAACAAGCAAACAGTGGACTAATGAACCGAACTGGCTCGTAGAGGCAGTCATTACGGAGGAATATTCAGAATCACAACAACCCCCAGCCAGACTAATTGCTCGCTATGATTCAATGTTTGTGCTCAAAGTAGCGTGCGACGTGCACGCGACGTCTCACACGCCAAGCTTCCTCAGAAGGAATCCTCCTTTCTCAACACCGTATGGTGACACAAGTGGAAGAGCTGTCACGAACAACGTCGACGCCTATACGGCTTATAACCGAGAAGGTATAATTCATCGTACCTGTTTGAGCATGGATCATGAGATAAAAAACGTCTCATCATCTTGACAGTTACAGCTGCTATGCTAGAGCGATGAACATCTCTGCTCTTTTGTCTGTACAGGGGAAACTACAATAAGTTGACACGGTGGTGAATAACAGTCAGCGTCCTGTCTTATAGTGTCTTTGTTCCTCCCACACGCTCGTGTAAAAAGGCAAAAAAGATGAGTGATCTGTCGCTATTGTATTAGCCAGATGCTCCAGACAGTCCCACTGGGGAAGCAGAGAGAGAGATGATGTGCATCGTGCGATGCCTTCATCAGCACAGCACAGCACAGCACAGAGCCACAGGCACATGATGATGCTCAGCAGCCAGGAAGAGACTGTGAGCAACTGGTGACCCCCCTTATAGGCCAGTGGTTCTCAACTGGTGACCCCCCTTATAGGCCAGTGGTTCTCAACTGGTGGCCCCCCTTTATAGGCCAGTGGTTCTCAACTGGTGGCCCCCCCTTATAGGCCAGTGGTTCTCAACTGGTGGCCCCCCCTTATAGGCCAGTGGTTCTCAACTGGTGGCCCCCCCTTATAGGCCAGTGGTTCTCAACTGGTGGCCCCCCCTTATAGGCCAGTGGTTCTCAACTGGTGGCCCCCCCTTATAGGCCAGTGGTTCTCAACTGGTGGCCCCCCTTATAGGCCAGTGGTTCTCAACTGGTGACCCCCCTTATAGGCCAGTGGTTCTCAACTGGTGGCCCCCCCTTATAGGCCAGTGGTTCTCAACTGGTGCCCCCCCCCCCCTTATAGGCCAGTGGTTCTCAACTGGTGGCCCCCCTTATAGGCCAGTGGTTCTCAACTGGTGCCCCCCCCCCTTATAGGCCAGTGGTTCTCAACTGGTGCCCCCCCCTTATAGGCCAGTGGTTCTCAACTGGTGCCCCCCCCCCCCTTATAGGCCAGTGGTTCTCAACTGGTGGCCCCCCCTTATAGGCCAGTGGTTCTCAACTGTTGGCCCCCCCCCTTATAGGCCAGTGGTTCTCAACTGGTGGCCCCCCTTATAGGCCAGTGGTTCTCAACTGTTGGCCCCCCCTTATAGGCCAGTGGTTCTCAACTGGTGACCCCCCTTATAGGCCAGTGGTTCTCAACTGGTGACCCCCCTTATAGGCCAGTGGTTCTCAACTGGTGACCCCCCTTATAGGCCAGTGGTTCTCAACTGGTGACCCCCCTTATAGGCCAGTGGTTCTCAACTGGTGACCCCCCTTATAGGCCAGTGGTTCTCAACTGGTGGCCCCCCCTTATAGGCCAGTGGTTCTCAACTGGTGACCCCCCTTATAGGCCAGTGGTTCTCAACTGGTGACCCCCCTTATAGGCCAGTGGTTCTCAACTGGTGACCCCCCTTATAGGCCAGTGGTTCTCAACTGGTGGCCCCCCCTTATAGGCCAGTGGTTCTCAACTGTTGGCCCCCCCTTATAGGCCAGTGGTTCTCAACTGTTGGCCCCCCCTTATAGGCCAGTGGTTCTCAACTGGTGGCCCCCCCTTATAGGCCAGTGGTTCTCAACTGGTGACCCCCCTTATAGGCCAGTGGTTCTCAACTGGTGACCCCCCTTATAGGCCAGTGGTTCTCAACTGGTGGCCCCCCCTTATAGGCCAGTGGTTCTCAACTGTTGGCCCCCCCTTATAGGCCAGTGGTTCTCAACTGGTGGCCCCCCCTTATAGGCCAGTGGTTCTCAACTGGTGCCCCCCCCTTATAGGCCAGTGGTTCTCAACTGGTGCCCCCCCCTTATAGGCCAGTGGTTCTCAACTGGTGACCCCCCTTATAGGCCAGTGGTTCTCAACTGGTGGCCCCCCTTATAGGCCAGTGGTTCTCAACTGGTGGCCCCCCTTATAGGCCAGTGGTTCTCAACTGGTGGCCCCCCCTTATAGGCCAGTGGTTCTCAACTGGTGACCCCCCTTATAGGCCAGTGGTTCTCAACTGGTGGCCCCCCTTATAGGCCAGTGGTTCTCAACTGGTGACCCCCCCTTATAGGCCAGTGGTTCTCAACTGGTGGCCCCCCCCTTATAGGCCAGTGGTTCTCAACTGGTGGCCCCCCCTTATAGGCCAGTGGTTCTCAACTGGTGGCCCCCCTTATAGGCCAGTGGTTCTCAACTGGTGACCCCCCTTATAGGCCAGTGGTTCTCAACTGGTGGCCCCCCCTTATAGGCCAGTGGTTCTCAACTGGTGACCCCCCTTATAGGCCAGTGGTTCTCAACTGGTGACCCCCCTTATAGGCCAGTGGTTCTCAACTGGTGGCCCCCCCTTATAGGCCAGTGGTTCTCAACTGTTGGCCCCCCCTTATAGGCCAGTGGTTCTCAACTGGTGGCCCCCCCTTATAGGCCAGTGGTTCTCAACTGGTGCCCCCCCCTTATAGGCCAGTGGTTCTCAACTGGTGGCCCCCCCTTATAGGCCAGTGGTTCTCAACTGGTGACCCCCCTTATAGGCCAGTGGTTCTCAACTGGTGGCCCCCCTTATAGGCCAGTGGTTCTCAACTGGTGGCCCCCCTTATAGGCCAGTGGTTCTCAACTGGTGGCCCCCCCTTATAGGCCAGTGGTTCTCAACTGGTGACCCCCCTTATAGGCCAGTGGTTCTCAACTGGTGGCCCCCCTTATAGGCCAGTGGTTCTCAACTGGTGACCCCCCCTTATAGGCCAGTGGTTCTCAACTGGTGGCCCCCCCCTTATAGGCCAGTGGTTCTCAACTGGTGGCCCCCCCTTATAGGCCAGTGGTTCTCAACTGGTGGCCCCCCTTATAGGCCAGTGGTTCTCAACTGGTGGCCCCCCCTTATAGGCCAGTGGTTCTCAACTGGTGGCCCCCCCTTATAGGCCAGTGGTTCTCAACTGGTGGCCCCCCTTATAGGCCAGTGGTTCTCAACTGGTGGCCCCCCTTATAGGCCAGTGGTTCTCAACTGGTGGCCCCCCCTTATAGGCCAGTGGTTCTCAACTGGTGGCCCCCCTTATAGGCCAGTGGTTCTCAACTGGTGGCCCCCCCTTATAGGCCAGTGGTTCTCAACTGGTGGCCCCCCCCTTATAGGCCAGTGGTTCTCAACTGGTGGCCCCCCCTTATAGGCCAGTGGTTCTCAACTGGTGGCCCCCCCTTATAGGCCAGTGGTTCTCAACTGGTGGCCCCCCCTTATAGGCCAGTGGTTCTCAACTGGTGGCCCCCCCTTATAGGCCAGTGGTTCTCAACTGGTGGCCCCCCTTATAGGCCAGTGGTTCTCAACTGGTGGCCCCCCTTATAGGCCAGTGGTTCTCAACTGGTGGCCCCCCTTATAGGCCAGTGGTTCTCAACTGGTGCCCCCCCCCCTTATAGGCCAGTGGTTCTCAACTGGTGGCCCCCCTTATAGGCCAGTGGTTCTCAACTGGTGGCCCCCCCTTATAGGCCAGTGGTTCTCAACTGGTGACCCCCCTTATAGGCCAGTGGTTCTCAACTGGTGACCCCCCTTATAGGCCAGTGGTTCTCAAACCTGTTCATGTCAAGGAGGACCACCCAAAGTGATATTTGCCTCAATCATTGTGAAGAGACAGAAACAATTAGGCTGCATCTACAAGGAGGTACTTCGTAAAAAAAGCTGTCAAGATAGCAAATGACCTCCTCTCTCTCATCCACTCTGCAGGGAGTTCCAACTACTGCCCTCTGGTAGACGGTACAAACAAAGTACCAAAGGCTAACCGTAACATTTTTTAAAATTCGTTCATACCAAATGCCATTAAGGCACTAAATGATACCATGTCTCGCTAGATTTGCTTTTTCCAATGTATTTGCCACTGTTTGTTGTCCTGCACTTTTTTGCCATGAGAAAATACGTGTGTAAGTGTTATTGCTGTTGTTGTAACTGTTTGTTTTTTACTGTTTGAGACCGAAGACAAATTTCCACACGTGGACAATAAATGAAACTAACTAACTATAACTAACATATGTATTTGGCCGTGGCGGACAATATACGGAATAAAGTAGAATATTCTGGGCTCTGATCAATGTATCTTCGGTATTCGGTACTGTATGTGTGGTGCAAACATCTTCATACTGGTTTTATGAAGATGATCTTCCTCTTTATTAATAAAGGTACTGAATAATATTGAGATGACGAGGCACAGCTTACGTGATGTAAGCTATGCCAACCCCCTTACATGATGTGATTATAATATATGATCTTGTAAAACATTTTCATGTTGCCATCTTCACTGATTCTGATGTGTAAGCCTGGCTGCAGAAACCTTCAGGAATCGCCACAGCCAGAGAAACTACAACTCCTCTAGGTGGGATAATTCCAGGATCTTGACAATTTTAAACTATGATCCCAATTTAGGCATTTATCAAATTGCCCAGAGTGACTTAATACCAGTGTTGGGGAGTATTAAGCTACATGTAGCTTAGCTACATTTTGCTGTAGCTTGTGGTATTTTAGCTACATTCATATTTGTGTACCTCGTCAAGTAGCTCAGCTAATTTTTGGGTCATTTTTTGTAGCTTAGCTACTCAAGTTACAAGCTACAATTTTGGGCAATAACATGAAATAAATATATTCATTTTGACCATTGGTTGCTGTGTTAATTCTTGTACTAGAACCCCCTTTGAAAAATCAAGGACTGTTCCTTTTTCTGATTGCTTTGAGGGCATGTCAGCACTTGACAAGCCAACAGCTGCCTCTCAGTGTTGGGGAGTATTAAGCTACATGTAGCTGAGCTACGTAGCTTAGCTACATTTTGCTGTAGCTTGTGGTATTTTAGCTACATTCATATAAAAAATAAAAATAAAAGTAGCTGAGCTACTTTTTCCTATGTAGCTGTAGCTTTACAAGCTACATTTCTCCAGGGGTAGCTATGTAGCTTGATCAAGCTACTGCCATGGTGAGCTACTTGTAGGTTTACAAGCTACGCTTTCAAAGTAACTTCCCCAACACTGCTTAATACAAAGCGCAAGATTGGAGTAAATGGCATGAACTCTAGTGGACCAACAGCAGGGTGAGCGAGTGGTCAAGTACACAGACTGCCAAGAAAACAACAGCACGGTCAATTTAAGTATAAGAGAGACTATATTCAGCCATTTTTCACTAGAGCCCAACCGATGCCAGATCTTTGTGTATCGTTTTGGATTCCTATCTTTTCGTGGTTGTCAGAAAAGTAAAATAATAGCCAACACATCGACGATATTATGGGTCTGGCTCTTAGAGTATATATTAATAGAGACGGCGCCAGATTTCTCCTCCCATCCACTTGCATTAAGTTGCTCTAAAGCGCATGAGGCGATTTCCTCCTTGCGGGTAGGAACAGAGTGCATTCTGGGATTGATTGGCCCAAACACATGAACGCACTGTGCCATTGACTATCATTGCACACGTTGCCGTATGAAACAGCGTTCACGTGTCATCATGAACGTGCACAATGATAGTCAACGGACCAGCACGTTCATGTGTTTGGCCCAGCGCTGCAATATACCAAATTCGGGCCACTATGTCCATTTCGCCTCAGGGTTTCCTCCGGGAGCCGTCTCTATTCATACATACTCTAAGGTCTGGCTCTAATAAGCACACATCACGGCCACCCAGCACACACATATAGTGACTATATGGACATAATGATGGATGATAAACATAGTGACTAGTATATGGACGATGATGGATGATAAACACACAGAGGCCATTCATTGTCTTTACCTTGGCCTTGACCAGCCGCTTGGCCATCTTTATCTTGGCCTCGCAGAAGGCCCCTCGGTACTTGGCGCTGACGTCCGTCCCTACGGTCAGGTAGGGGGGCTCGTCCAGAGTCTGGAGGGAGAGAGAGAAAGAAGGGAGGACAGGTCAGGATCAGGAAGGAAGTCCATTCTACAAACTGCCGTCTAAATCACTATAGCTCTACAAACTTTTTCGTGCCAAGGTCGGACCACCCCCCCCAAATGATATATAACCGGCATTAATGTCTTTGGCAGAGGACCCCGCCCATCTGAAAATGATTTTTGCCACCAGGGACAGGGGGGATATATACAGGAATGAACATAAACAACACTGAACCACTGATGCCATGTAGAGTTGGACTTAGTATAACATTGTAGCTTTTGTCTGTTTTTTTGTCTTTTTTTCCCTCATTGTTTTTGTTTTTCTCGTTGTCTGTTTTCTGTTTTGCTTTTGGTTTGTTTAATTTTCTATTCTTCTATAAATGTAATTTGTTTGTTTTGTTGATTGTTATGCATATCTCCAACAGTATTTTGGAATACGTTGAGATAAGGATAGGCACTAATAAGCTTTAAGCTTCTGCCTATGCCTTTTCCATCACAAAAGAAAAGGTTTTTTGTGTAATGTCTCCCTCTCTGAAAGATCGAAATAAACTATTCATTCATTCATTCATATTCATTCATTTGAACAACACTTTTGACATAATTTTCTTTTCTTTTTTTTTATAAAGAAAATCTTTATAAAGCCTGATGGAGGGGAAAGGAACTGGTTGGAATAACGTGTCCCTTCCACGCG
Organism: Protomyctophum parallelum; assembly: GCF_964188405.1. Lineage (NCBI taxonomy): Eukaryota > Metazoa > Chordata > Actinopteri > Myctophiformes > Myctophidae > Protomyctophum > Protomyctophum parallelum. The sequence continues at coordinate 30,113,457 of NC_139704.1, forward strand.
CTACGTCCAACCAGGGAAACTCCCCCCTGTCAGGTGTAAAGGAGCAACTTGGACACTCAGGCATGAAGGAAGCATGAGTTCAAGTCCGTTGCTCTCCCCTTGTCCCCCATATATGGGGACTAGGTTGGTGGAGGGTGTGTAGAGCCCAGGATCACATTAGATGATTGACACAGGGGTGAAAAATGGGTTACAAAATCGTGAGATAAAAATATATATTAAAAGAAAAAGAAAATCTAATGATCGGGAAGAGCACCCGTCTATGAATGAAAACACAAGGCTGTTCCTCTGGGAACGCTTCCACCCTGACTGTAAGACACGGTTGTGTGTGCAGCACTGTTCACGACCAGCCAACAGGGACGTGCACAACACATAGAAGACATGATCAAAGCCTCTTTTACCCGTCTGTAAAACAACTGCCCTCTCCAGACCACCAATGCAGCATTTAGTTATATGGTGAAAGAAATGCCAATGCCCCTCCTCTCCTTTCCTTTCCATGCCATGCCGGAAGGCAACATTCAAGGAGAATAGCTTTTTTTCCCCCCCAAAGTCTCCTGAACTTGATCACAGTATTTTTTTTGCGTTGAACACATTTGTTTAGAAATCCATGTCGTGTACTGTATGTATATGTACGCCGCATCTCTATAGCTAAAGAGTGCTGGGTTGCGCCCCGAAAATAGCTGATCTACAAGCTCTCAACACGTCGCAGCGCGACGCGTATTTTTGCTAAGAATAATGTCCAAAAGTGCCCTCTTACGGGATTTTAGCCCCTGCCCCTCTAACACTCTCTGCATGTGCTTTTGCAGCACTGTTCACGAGTCCAGCCAAGACTCAGGACAGACCTAGCCTCGGTCCCAGGCTTACTTATCTGCGAAAAGAAAAGCCTGGTCACAACGTAATGCAGAGAAGCTATCGGCGGATGTATCCTCCGGAATATGCGTCAGATGTATTTGCGCCAGACCCACACCATGCTGAACACAGAGACCAGGCCAGGAGTCAGGAGGACAAACCAGACCCACACCATGCTGAACACAGAGACCAGGCCAGGAGTCAGGAGGACAAACCAGACCCACACCATGCTGAACACAGAGACCAGGCCAGGAGTCAGACCAGACCAGACCCACACCATGCTGAACACAGAGACCAGGCCAGGAGTCAGGAGGACAAACCAGACCCACACCATGCTGAACACAGAGACCAGACCAGGAGTCAGGAGGACAAACCAGACCCACACCATGCTGAACACAGAGACCAGGCCAGGAGTCAGGAGGACAAACCAGACCCACACCATGCTGAACACAGAGACCAGGCCAGGAGTCAGACCAGACCAGACCCACACCATGCTGAACACAGAGACCAGGCCAGGAGTCAGGAGGACAAACCAGACCCACACCATGCTGAACACAGAGACCAGACCAGGAGTCAGGAGGACAAACCAGACCCACACCATGCTGAACACAGAGACCAGGCCAGGAGTCAGGAGGACAAACCAGACCCACACCATGCTGAACACAGAGACCAGGCCAGGAGTCAGGACAGACCAGACCCACACCATGCTGAACACAGAGACCAGACCAGGAGTCAGGAGGACAAACCAGACCCACACCATGCTGAACACAGAGACCAGACCAGGAGTCAGGAGGACAAACCAGACCCACACCATGCTGAACACAGAGACCAGGCCAGGAGTCAGGAGGACAAACCAGACCCACACCATGCTGAACACAGAGACCAGGCCAGGAGTCAGGAGGACAAACCAGACCCACACCATGCTGAACACAGAGACCAGACCAGGAGTCAGGAGGACAAACCAGACCCACACCATGCTGAACACAGAGACCAGACCAGGAGTCAGGAGGACAAACCAGACCCACACCATGCTGAACACAGAGACCAGACCAGGAGTCAGGAGGACAAACCAGACCCACACCATGCTGAACACAGAGACCAGACCAGGAGTCAGGAGGACAAACCAGACCCACACCATGCTGAACACAGAGACCAGACCAGGAGTCAGGAGGACAAACCAGACCCACACCATGCTGAACACAGAGACCAGACCAGGAGTCAGACAAGACCAGACCCACACCATGTTTCACACAGAGACCAGGCCACCGACCGACACACATAAACCCACACAGCTGAGTGATTCATCTGGTGAAGAAAAAAGGAAAAAAACGCAGCATACCATACCATCTGCTCTGGCTGTGGGAGAATTCGCCTCAGAGGGGCAAAGAGAGAGAAAAAGCAACTCGGCTATACTATACTACTGGCTATAATGAATACAACCGTCCGTGGAGCTAATGAAAGGCACAAGGCAGAGTCTTGTATCATCATTGGATGTGTATGGAGACTGCTCCGCCTCAAGGACACAAAGGGGCAGAGGTTCGGAGGATACAGACGTGCCGTTTCCAGCGTGGAGGAGGAGGAGGGGGAGATAACCATCTTAACTATACCTGAACCCTGTAGCAGTGTTTTTTTTCGTCGACTGAAACTATGACGAAAGATGTTCGTCGACTACCGGTACCTTTTTCCACTGACGAAAACTAAATGGAAACTAAAATGAAAACTAAAACTATAAGACTAAATATATTGACAATTTCGTCAACAAATAAAAACTAGACTAAAATGTTAGGAAGGGACTAGTGGACAAGAGATCCAGTAAAAGTCATTTTATACTTGGTAGCATGCTGAAAATAGCTGATCTACAAGCTCACAACGCGTCGCGCTGCAACGCATTGTGAGCTTCACGGTCAAGGTAAACTTTATTGTATTAAAATTTGTCTTGAGCTTCTAGATCATATCATATATATTTGTGTAAAATCAGCCATTACGATCAAGGCCTGCCAAAATACATTTTAGTCTAAATCACCTGTAGACTTAGTCGACTAAAGTCTTATGATATTTAGTCGACTGAAACTAAACAAAAAAAAAAACATCCCAGGTGACTAAAATGTGACTAAAACTAAATGAAAACTATTCAATAGACTATGACTAAAACTAAAATAAAAAATGTGCTGCCAAAAACAACACTGCCTGTCCATATTCTGTCGCCAAGATTTGGTGGAGAGTAAAAGCTCATAGTGAGCTTGTAGATCTGCTGTTTTGGCAGAGATATTTTGTGTAGAGGGAAAAAGGATTAATATAGAGTCCAGTGGTTCTCAACCAGTGGTCCTCGAGGGGGGTTCCAGGTGGTCCCCAGCTAAATGATGGAGAGTTGGTAACCAAATGGACCCTTTAACTCTTGAGAGCATAAATTGAAACCGTACGGGTCCATTTGGTTTCATTTTACGCTCTCAAGAGTTACATTATTGTTAAACATCTGCATTACATCTGAATTGTTATTTTGATCGTCTGCCAACAGCATGGAATTGTGGACAAAATCTTATCCAACGATAACAAAAGGTTTTGGGTCTGAGCCATGAGGCTAAATCTCATCAAATGGTGGTCCGTGGCTCAAATGCCGAATTAATAATGGACCTTCATATGAAAAAGGTTGAAAACCACACATATAGACAGACCCCTGTGGGGCTGTGGGACACCGCCCAAAAAGTACCACTTGGTTGAGCCTCAGTGTCCCTATCCTGGGGGCACATATACAAGCTCACAACACGTTGCATCATGGCACGCTGTGAGCTGGTACGGCTACGTTTGTCGAAGACTCCGAGACAGGTGGGGCTGTCAGTTACACACACACACACACACACACACCGTTACACATAGACATCAAAGGGGGCTTCATCCCCTGCCCTTTTACCCGTCTGTAAAACAACTGCCCTCGTCTCCAGACCACGAATGCAGCATTTACTACATGGTGAAAGAAATGCCGAATTGAATTTTGAGGTCAGGCCTTAATGTGTGAGCCTGGATGGAACGGGATTGATCATTAATAAATCAATAATGAGGACTTCCTCCACCAGGGCAGTCAGGATGCTCAGTGCTCACCGCTTCAGAACAGACGTTTAACAGTGGTGGGAAGAAGTACTCAAATCTTTTACTTTACATAAAAGTAGTAGAAATACTCGGTTACAAGTAAAAGTCTGGAATTCGAATTGTACTTAACCCATCTTGGGCGGGAACACCTTTTAGCTATTGAAAAATAGCAGATCTACAAGCTCATAGCGCGCCATCGAGTGGCGTGCTAAGAGCTTGTAGGTCTGCTATTTTTGAAAAATCGAAGAACGACTGACATAGAAACAGATTTTTCAGAAAACTGTCATTTTCAAACAGACATTTTTAGAATCTGATCTCAGGTCAAAATGGGTTAAGTAAATGTACGTTGTTACTTTCCACCACTGGATATTAACACCACAAACACAGGTTTCCGAGCGGCCTTTACCCAGCTGTCATTCAGTGTCATGTTTGCATGCAAACGTTTGTAAACATTGGTGTCACTGTCTGTCAGTAATCTAAAGAAATAATCTATTGTTACTTTAACATTGGTGTCACTGTCTGTCAGTAATATAAATAAATAATCTATTGTTACTTTAACATTGGTGTCTGTCATTGTCTGTCAGTAATCTCATCATGAGAAATTGAGTATCAAATAAATAATCTCTGATCAAGAAAACTAGCACTGTCCATTTGGTTTCATCTCAAGAGTTACATTATTGTTAAAGCATCTGCATTATACTTAATTTACAAGAAGTACTTAACTCTACAATTAGAGAATATAGAAGAATGTAGGAGAATGTAGAAGAATTGAAACCAGGTGTCACTGTCAGTAATCTCATCATGAGAAATTGAGTATCAAATAAATAATTTATTTGATACTCAATTTCTCATGATGAGATTACTGACAGTGACACCTGGTTTCAATTATTTATTTAATAAATAATCTCTGATCAAGAAAACTGACTGATCAAGCGCTGTGACGTGAGCAAGCTTTGCAAAAGAAAGACAACAAAGGCACCCAGATTGTTTGTTTTGGCCAAATTACTTCAATAATGTGAAGTCAATATAGCCTTGTTCGCTTATTTGATTTAAATTAAATGAACAACGCCAAGTTCAATATTGTATACTATGACTTGAATTTAGCCTCGTTTGCTTATTTAATTTACATGGGAATGTTAATATGTATTACATTTGGGCTAGTCTATTTATTCCCAGGTCAAATAAACAACTGTCATCACTGAATGGTATCAGTGGCTTTTTAATAGAGTGAGTGTTTTTCTGTTCTTTTTAAGGATAGGCAGAATACTGTTCTGAATAGAAGACTTACTTTCTGTACCGACGCCAATGAGTATTATACGAATCATGTTCTGTTGTAAGTAGGATTTATAAGCTTTAAGCTTCTGCCTATTCCTTTTGATCATCTTAGTAAATCAAAGGACAAGATTATTGGGAAGAATCTCCTCCTTTATTAACAAAAGGGCCCTCAGGACCTTAGCTGGAGCCCTCATACTGCCCATTTTTGACTATTCTTGTACGTCCTGGTTCCCTAACACCTCAATGGCACATAAAACCAAACTTCAAACTTCCCAAAACAAACTAATCTGACTTCTTCTTCGCCTAGGGCCCATGACCCACCTACTGTATATGCGGAGCATTTTGACAGCATAGGCTGGCTCAGGGTGGAAGACAGAGTCAAGCAATTGAAGATGGGCCTGACTTTCAAAATAATATAAATGCAACTTTACCCTCCATGCCCTCAGTACCCACTTACTTGACAAATTACTTAAAAAAAAACACCCACAGCCATAAAACTAGAGGGAGCGTGAACAACGATCTGGTGCCACCCATTTATAAAACAAATATGGGCAAGTTCACCTTCCAAAGCACTGCTACCCAGGTGTGGAATGCCCTCCCCCCATCGCTCAAAACAAACAAATCACTGGCTTCCTTCAAGACAGGCCTAAAGATTCACCTGTCAGCAGGTCAAAGGGAGAGGAGGTGATCGCATCAGCCTCTTTATGCGAATAATCCCCTTCCGATTAAACTTTGGCCCCAACCTGTGCATACTGTATATTTCATGTTTAGAGCAAATGTATATGTTGTTTTACATTATTACTGTTATATCAATTGTTGTTACTGTGTTACATTATTATTCATGTCATGTGTGAGTGGATGGGACCCGAATGGAAAAAAGGTCTTTCTTCGGTGAAATCCTTGTTTTGGACAGAAATGCCTGACTGTACATTGTGCTGTTTGCATTTATATGTTGCCTAAATAAAATATTCAATCAATCAAAATCTTCATGTTTTGTTTTTTTCTAACAGCTTCCATTCATTGTCTGTAAATATTGTATTTGAAACTGAAGGACGATCAAATAAACTAAACTAGACTAAAAGTACTGATCAGTTGGAAATTGAAAGTCAAGTTAGTGCAGAACAAGTGGAGTTTGTTGCACTGACCTATGGTCAGCTTCAGGTACTGACCTATGGTCAGCTTCAGGTACTGACCTATGGTCAGCTTCAGGTACTCTGACCTATGGTCAGCTTCAGGTACTGAACTATGGTCAGCTTCAGGTACTCTGACCTATATGGTCAGCCTCAGGTACTGACCTATGGTCAGCTTCAGGTACTCTGACCTATGGTCAGCTTCAGGTACTGACCTATGGTCAGCTTCAGGTACTCTGACCTATGGTCAGCTTCAGGTACTGACCTATGGTCAGCTTCAGGTACTCTGACCTATGGTCAGCTTCAGGTACAGACCTATGGTCAGCTTCAGGTACTGACCTATGGTCAGCTTCAGGTACTGACCTATGGTCAGCTTCAGGTACTCTGACCTATGGTCAGCTTCAGGTACTCTGACCTATGGTCAGCTTCAGGTACTCTGACCTATGGTCAGCTTCAGGTACTCTGACCTATGGTCAGCTTCAGGTACTGACCTATGGTCAGCTTCAGGTACTGACCTATGGTCAGCTTCAGGTACTCTGACCTATGGTCAGCTTCAGGTACTCTGACCTATGGTCAGCTTCAGGTACTGACCTATGGTCAGCTTCAGGTACTGACCTATGGTCAGCTTCAGGTACTCTGACCTATGGTCAGCTTCAGGTACTGACCTATGGTCAGCTTCAGGTACTGACCTATGGTCAGCTTCAGGTACTGACCTATGGTCAGCTTCAGGTACTCTGACCTATGGTCAGCTTCAGGTACTGACCTATGGTCAGCTTCAGGTACTGACCTATGGTCAGCTTCAGGTACTGACCTATGGTCAGCTTCAGGTACTGACCTATGGTCAGCTTCAGGTACTCTGACCTATGGTCAGCTTCAGGTACTGACCTATGGTCAGCTTCAGGTACTCTGACCTATGGTCAGCTTCAGGTACTGACCTATGGTCAGCTTCAGGTACTGACCTATGGTCAGCTTCAGGTACACTGAATTGATAGTCGATTTACCAAGTGAAAAATGTAAAATGGTTGAATCAGCTATTACCAAAGTATAGGGGTGCAACAGTTATTTAAACTAAATTGATTGTATTGATTATAAAACATAATTGATTTTACAAAAATAATCAACATGATTTTCCTTTGCAAAAGTACCGACAATAATAGATCTACACCTCACTTGTAACAAATGCGTTGGTAGCTTGTAGCTGCTATTTTCTGTATTTCTGTGCGGCTCTATTGCGCAACAAACGGCTTAGGAGATTCATTAGACTAATTGATTAGCAATAATCAATTAGTCTTTCACCTCGACTCGTTTACCGGTTGTGTATTAAAGACATTTAATTTAATTTAAAATAGCAATCGATAAAACAATTAGTAAGAACATAAGTAGTAGTTGTGGCCCTGTGACCAACAAAGCAGTGTATTTACTGGCAAAAGCTGGTGTAATTAATTAAAAAGGTGTATTTATTTATTATTATTAATTATTTTCCATGTATACATTTTTACCCTAAATGGACCCTTGCTGGTCACATTTTGCTACATGTACACTCTCAGACTTAACCCATTTTGGGCAGGAACCCCTTTTGGTGTTTTAACTAAGCATTATGTTCTACTTTAGCTATTGAAAAATAGCAGATCTACAAGCTCATAGGTCTGCTATTTTTGAAAAACCGTGAAAATGTGGCACAAATCTTTGAATATAATATATTCTTTCAGAAGACTTTTTATTTATTTCGATGTCAGGCCTAAATGTGTTTAAACACTGAGCCTTTTACTGTAGAGTAGTCTAAATAATATGAGCGCTCTCTCACAGTAGGGTTGCCTCCTGTGCTCAGCTCAGTAGCCTGCCCTGCATGCCATATTACGTCAACCTTGGCTGGCTGGCAGTCATGATGATAATATCTGTCGAAAGGGAGGGAACACCCTTCTTCCTGTACAGTATAGGAGGACTGACTGACGCAGCATAAACAAGCCTGTCGAAAAATAAGTGCAACTCTTGCCAATACTTAGTTTCATTGGGCGTACTGTACATTATGCCTCATGACGGAAACAATGCGTTTGATGTCATCTTTTCACAACATCAACATTTCCTGGAGGAACACACAGAAGACTTGCAGTGGGGGGGGGGGGGGGGTTTCTGGGTTTTTTTAGGCCACACTTGTTCTCCTCACATCAGAACAATGGATTCAGGATTTATTTTCTCCTTAAAGGCCTTATTCATACTCTGCGGCGGTAAGCGCTTCACTGCTTACGTTACATTTTTTACTAACCACCGTGGGGTCACCTTATCACCTAAAACTGGAGTATGAATAGGCCTCAAGTCTCTCCTGCTGTCTCAGAACCGATCTGGGTTTTACAGCCGTAGCCTAAAGTTTTCTTTCGGGACATTCATTGTGTGTGCGTCACCATTAAAGGTTCTGTGTGAATGTGTGGGGTCGCCTTTTACTCTAAGGCGACAAGTTTGATCACAAAAAGTCAGTGGCCACTGTGTCCCTGACTGTCCAAGCATCGTTGAGAAACACTGGACACGTTTTTCGGAAAACTGACGGAAAAAAGACGTAGCAGTGTGCACTCAGGGACCTTTACTGTCTCCTGGAGCTCCACATATAGTGTTGTGCTGCCTGATGCCTGATGCCTCTGGTACAAGAAGACACTTCCCAGAGAGTTACCGTACGCAGAATTAAGTCCTAGTTACAGCACACACTGGCACTTTTTGATCCAGAGTCTTCAGCCAACAGCGTTGTATTATCCTCATGATCAGCTCCCAGGCTGCTTCTGCTGGGAGTTAGCCCAACAGCACATCAGGCAGAAAAATGCACAAATGCTGCCGAGTGACATCATCCCCCCCCCCCCCCCCCCCCACCCCCATCACCAGCTCCAGTTGATTCGAAGACAAGAATTCTTGTTAAAAGAAAGAATCTGAGGAGCCATGCACTTTGCGTATTTAAACAGCAGCTGAAGGCTGGTCACAGTCAGGGCAGGGCAGGACAGAACCGGGGCAAGAAGCCTGCCCCTGTTCCCATGCCGAGGCAGAGAGAGGGGTTCTGACAGATGGGGATCCAGGGGCAGAGAGAGGGGTTCTGACAGATGGGGATCCAGGGGCAGAGAGAGGGGTTCTGACAGATGGGGATCCAGGGGCAGAGTGCTATAGTACTCCAGTCCCTCCGCCTCATTAGTCTTTTGGCGCAGTCTGGCCCGGCCGGCCAAACACAGCATTTACATGACACAGCAAAGCCAGTTCCACCGGCTGACCGTTTCTCTGGTAGTATACTGTACTATAGGCAGCAGCAGCACGAGGCTTGACTGCTTGCAGCATACTGTACGTGCTACTGTAGTGCACACACACAGGCCCCATCAGTGTTTTTGTCTTATTTTCCATTTGCACCAATAAGCCTCTTTGACTTTCCCTGCAGTTAAGCCTGTTCTTTTCTTCCTCTGAAAAGGGACCCCAGCTTCAGAGCCATGGAGAGAGAGAGAGAGAGAGAGAGAGAGAGAGAGAGAGAGAGAGAGAGGGCATGTGGGTTATCTTGACAGCTGTGGCGGCCAGACCTCCCCAACTCAACGAGGGAGGGCTGATAAAACCTCCCTACCGAGGCCAGATTTACATTCGTCATGCTCAAGCCAACACAAATAGTAGGTTTGTTATTTCCACTGATAATGGCCCTCCATTTCCTCCTGCACTCATTAGTAGGGCACGGATAAAGGGAATTCCATTCCATTGTTTGATCATTCCTTTCAGCCTATATTATGCCGGTGTCTGGAAGACACTGTCCCTGCAGTTTAATTTCCCCACGCTCGTGACTCTCTCTCGGCGACACACAGCAGGGTTTTTTCTCTCCCACTCAGATTTCAACCAATCAAGTTGACAAAAGCCTGCGGAGGTGGAAGTCCTGTGGCTCTGGGTGGGAGGTGTTGCGCATTGTGCCAACTCGTAATGAGCTGCAGACCTCCAGCACCTTAACAAGAGCTGCACACCTCCTAGGGATGCCACAAAGTGACCATTTGCCCAATCGAATAATCTACAGCTCTGGCGATTAATAATCGATTAATCGACCCCCCCCCCCGGCAAAAAATAAATAAAATCAATATCAGATAAAACTTTTAACAAGAGCGTGCACATAACAAGAGTGCACCTAACAAGAGCTGCACACCTCCAGCACCGAACAAGAGCTGCAGACCTCCAGCACCTAAACAAGAGCTGCAGACCTCCAGCACCTAAACAAGAGCTGCACACCTCCAGCACCTAAACAAGAGCTGCACACCTCCAGCACCTAAACAAGAGCTGCACACCTCCAGCACCTAAACAAGAGCTGCACACCTCCAGCACCTAACAAGAGCTGCACACCTCCAGCACCTAACAAGAGCTGCACACCTCCAGCACCTAAACAAGAGCTGCACACCTCCAGCACCTAAACAAGAGCTGCACACCTCCAGCACCCAACAAGAGCTGCACACCTCCTAACAAGAGCTGCACACCTCCTAACAAGAGCTGCACACCTCCAGCACCTAAACAAGAGCTGCACACCTCCAGCACCTAACAAGAGCTGCACACCTCCAGCACCTAACAAGAGCTGCACACCTCCAGCACCTAACAAGAGCTGCAGACCTCCAGCACCTAAACAAGAGCTGCAGACCTCCAGCACCTAAACAAGAGCTGCAGACCTCCAGCACCTAAACAAGAGCTGCACACCTCCAGCACCTAAACAAGAGCTGCACACCTCCAGCACCTAAACAAGAGCTGCACACCTCCAGCACCTAAACAAGAGCTGCACACCTCCAGCACCTAACAAGAGCTGCACACCTCCAGCACCTAACAAGAGCTGCACACCTCCAGCACCTAAACAAGAGCTGCACACCTCCAGCACCTAAACAAGAGCTGCACACCTCCAGCACCAACAAGAGCTGCACACCTCCTAACAAGAGCTGCACACCTCCTAACAAGAGCTGCACACCTCCAGCACCTAAACAAGAGCTGCACACCTCCAGCACCTAAACAAGAGCTGCACACCTCCAGCACCTAAACAAGAGCTGCACACCTCCAGCACCTAACAAGAGCTGCACACCTCCAGCACCTAACAAGAGCTGCACACCTCCAGCACCTAACAAGAGCTGCACACCTCCAGCACCCAACAAGAGCTGCAGACCTCCAGCACCACAAGAGCTGCAGACCTCCAGCACCTAACAAGAGCTGCACACCTCCAGCACCCAACAAGAGCTGCACACCTCCAGCACCTAAACAAGAGCTGCACACCTCCAGCACCTAAACAAGAGCTGCACACCTCCAGCACCTAAACAAGAGCTGCAGACCTCCAGCACCACAAGAGCTGCAGACCTCCAGCACCCAACAAGAGCTGCACACCTCCAGCACCTAAACAAGAGCTGCAGACCTCCAGCACCACAAGAGCTGCAGACCTCCAGCACCCAACAAGAGCTGCACACCTCCAGCACCTAAGCAAGAGCTGCACACCTCCAGCACCTAAACAAGAGCTGCACACCTCCAGCACCTAAACAAGAGCTGCACACCTCCAGCACCTAAACAAGAGCTGCACACCTCCAGCACCTAAACAAGAGCTGCACACCTCCAGCACCTAAACAAGAGCTGCACACCTCCAGCACCTAAACAAGAGCTGCACACCTCCAGCACCTAAACAAGAGCTGCACACCTCCAGCACCTAAACAAGAGCTGCACACCTCCAGCACCTAACAAGAGCTGCACACCTCCAGCACCTAAGCAAGAGCTGCACACCTCCAGCACCTAAACAAGAGCTGCACACCTCCTAACAAGAGCTGCACACCTCCTAACAAGAGCTGCACACCTCCAGCACCTAAACAAGAGCTGCACACCTCCAGCACCTAAACAAGAGCTGCACACCTCCAGCACCTAAACAAGAGCTGCACACCTCCAGCACCTAACAAGAGCTGCACACCTCCAGCACCGAACAAGAGCTGCACACCTCCAGCACCTAAACAAGAGCTGCACACCTCCAGCACCTAACAAGAGCTGCACACCTCCAGCACCTAACAAGAGCTGCACACCTCCAGCACCTAACAAGAGCTGCAGACCTCCAGCACCTAACAAGAGCTGCACACCTCCAGCACCTAACAAGAGCTGCAGACCTCCAGCACCTAACAAGAGCTGCACACCTCCAGCACCTAACAAGAGCTGCACACCTCCAGCACCGAACAAGAGCTGCAGACCTCCAGCACCTAAACAAGAGCTGCACACCTCCAGCACCGAACAAGAGCTGCACACCTCCAGCACCGAACAAGAGCTGCACACCTCCAGCACCTAACAAGAGCTGCACACCTCCAGCACCTAAACAAGAGCTGCACACCTCCAGCACCTAACAAGAGCTGCACACCTCCAGCACCTAAACAAGAGCTGCACACCTCCAGCACCTAACAAGAGCTGCACACCTCCAGCACCTAAACAAGAGCTGCACACCTCCAGCACCTAAACAAGAGCTGCACACCTCCAGCACCTAAACAAGAGCTGCACACCTCCAGCACCGAACAAGAGCTGCACACCTCCAGCACCTAAACAAGAGCTGCACACCTCCAGCACCTAACAAGAGCTGCACACCTCCAGCACCGAACAAGAGCTGCACACCTCCAGCACCTAACAAGAGCTGCACACCTCCAGCACCTAACAAGAGCTGCACACCTCCAGCACCTAAACAAGAGCTGCACACCTCCAGCACCTAACAAGAGCTGCACACCTCCAGCACCTAAACAAGAGCTGCACACCTCCAGCACCTAAACAAGAGCTGCACACCTCCAGCACCTAAACAAGAGCTGCACACCTCCAGCACCTAACAAGAGCTGCACACCTCCTAACAAGAGCTGCACACCTCCAGCACCTAAACAAGAGCTGCACACCTCCAGCACCTAAACAAGAGCTGCACACCTCCAGCACCTAAACAAGAGCTGCACACCTCCAGCACCTAAGCAAGAGCTGCACACCTCCAGCACCTAAACAAGAGCTGCACACCTCCAGCACCTAACAAGAGCTGCACACCTCCTAACAAGAGCTGCACACCTCCTAACAAGAGCTGCACACCTCCAGCACCTAAACAAGAGCTGCACACCTCCAGCACCCAACAAGAGCTGCACACCTCCAGCACCCAACAAGAGCTGCACACCTCCAGCACCTAAACAAGAGCTGCACACCTCCAGCACCTAAACAAGAGCAGCACACCTCCAGCACCTAAACAAGAGCAGCTCTCACCTACAATATTGGCATGCAGAGAACAGGGCACCGCAGTATCTAAGACCGCCTATTGGGCTATTCACCTAGTGCTGCTGCTGATGTGTAAAAATGAACTTGCTATACGGCATAAGCAATTATGACTTTTCAAACATTTACCAAATACAGTTCCATGCTGTTCCAGATTGATTGAGTTTAAGCCTGAATTTGAGCATGCTAAGACGTGATCTCGCAGTCCGACGCAGCTGGGTGTGGGATGCCATGTTGTGTGTCGTTTTTTTTGTCGATTTATGTGTTCGTCTTGTTTGTTTTAGCTCTGAAACTTGATTTAGGATAAGCGGTTTGTAACGGTCAAACCGCCACTTCCCTGCCAGTGTAGGATTATACAATTTCTTAGTTTTGATACTAGCACACTAATCTGCATATTGTTTTGTGTACCTATACTATTCTCTTATATTATAGAGTGTCGCAGTCCCTCCCCCTTTCAGAACAACGAGTGGCCCAGGAAATGAATCGCAATGCATTTGTGCCATATAGGCATTTCGTGCTTTATTTATTTAAAGACCTTTTAAGCGTCGTACGAAGCCAACACACATAATATTTTGGACCAAACAAATAATTACAAAGAAGAAAAACAACAAAAAAAGCCGGGGTTTTTTCTACTTTCTAATTATTTGTTTGGCCCGAAATATTGTGTGTGTTGTCATGATTTGTCACGACAAGAGTTGGCTTCGTACGACGCTTAAAAGGTCTTTAAATAAATAAAGCACGAAATGCCTATGGCACAAATGCATTGCGATTCATTTCCTGGGCCACTCGTTGTTCTGAAAGGGGGAGGGACTGCGACGCTTTATAGTGATTATATGGCATCTATATGTAGAAGACATATTACACATATGTTGTAAGTACATCACTATTTGATACAATGTATACCCTGACATGTTGAATAAACAAGACTGTGGTAAAAAACCCAAAATGCAGCTCCCACTGACATGGAAAGATTATTATGAGACATACCTATCTAAACTGTCAAAACGACTTGGAGGTTAAAAGAGTGCAACTGAGAAAAACTGAGAAATGATAATCCCAGGGCTTTAAATGATGATCTCGAACAGGAGGCTTTTCTCCAACAGAGGATGAAACCAGAGGCAGAGGTCATGGCGCGCTGATCATCTCGGCGCTGAAGTACTCGAGCCAATTTAGTCTCAGCACAGGTCATACATACCAAGTACATAAGAGTACATCACTAACGCTTTGTCTGTGTGTGATACATACCAAGTACGCAAGAGTACATCACTATCGCTTTGTCTGTGTGTGAAGCGAAACCAACACAGTCAAACTCGGAAGAGTGGAACCAAATGGAACCAAATGGAACTGTAAGTGACAAAGTGTGGTGGATTGGGTTCCATGTGTGTACACTATTCAGGGTTACATTAACACTAAGGATTTTACTGTTAATATTTTAAGTGCTTGTGCTTTCTCAGCAAACGCGATGCGTTTGTGGACAGAGAAAACAAAAATGTCCCGAGTCAGTAAAAGATCTCGTGGCTGAAAACATTCTGTCCTCACTGAAGAAAATATATGACACTGGCAACGGCAGCAACACAGCACAAGTTCTGCTCAATACAACGGCAGCAACACAGCACAAGTTCTGCTCAATACAACGGCAGCAACACAGCACAAGTTCTGCTCAATACAATGGCAGCAACACAGCACAAGTTCTGCTCAATACAAACACTGAGGTCATTAACATTTCAGCAGTCGATTCAACACAACACACACCACGGTCGAAACCAGCCACTACTGTTCAAAAGGAACTTCCCAGAGGGCTCAAAATGAAGTATATAGTATTACTGAAATACATCCCCGCTATCAAAAGGGAAGTGTGCCACACATGTTTGTCTGAAGGTTTTATGACCCGGCATTACGTCTAGGGTCAGGTAAGCCCTAAACCGTTAGTCCAGCAGTGAGAAAAGGAAGGACTCCAGTCTGTTGGCCCAGAGCCAAAAGATGTACTTTCTGTCTTAAGGCCGCCGACTAATCACTTTACTATCTTCACTCTTGAATAGGAAAGGCACAACAAGCTTTAACCCATTAAGACTTGGGGCCGCTTCAACAAAAATGCCCAATTCTTAATCAGTATAGTTCTTTCAAGAGTTTTCAAAACAGTTGAAAAGACTAAAATAGCAGATGTACAAGCTTGCAGTGCGGCACACGTTGTGAGCTTGAATACCGGCTCTTTATGAATAGCCAACACTAAAAATGACACAGATCCTTTCCCGGTTTCAATGGGTTAAAATAAATAATGCTGTAATGATTGCCGTCATTTCAAGCATTGCTTTATTTATTGAAGTTGTTGTAGTTTGTTTATATTCCTTTATAGCCTTTCAAATAAAAGTCTGTATCCGGTGATCAGAGCTGGCACAATGCCTATTCAGGGATATTTATATTCATATTCATGTTTTCAAACTTCATCTCACCTTATAGTCTACCGTTGAGTATTGAAATGCAAAGATGTGGCTATAAGCATATTACAATACAAAAAGAAATGTAACAGCCGTGTGTGATGGATGTAATAGGAATGTGGGTGTCATTACACTGTCGCTACATCAGTATGAGCTACACGGACTTCCATCTCACAAACTAACTATAGATATTAAGCCTGAAGAACTACTTAGGCAAGAATAACAAAAGTAATTGTATAATAAAACCACATTGTGGCATAATTAATGTACTTGTACGTTTCATGGAAGACAGAGGCATGCAGAAAATAATTACTACACTCCCCCCAGCCTAGCTCACACGCTGCACAATAATCCCACTGTGAATTAGCTCTTTGTCAGAGTAGAGTCACCTCAATATCAGTGACTCGTGCTTTGGCAGAGGGTTGCCTTGACAATACAGCATGGCCGGCTTTAAACAAGAGAGGAAATGCAGGCCTGGGCCATGGCTCAGTGGTCCAGGCACCTTGGCTGGTAATCCAGTCTGGCAGTGTGCCGCGGGTTCGACTCCCGATCCCGACGGCCTTTACTGCATGTCTTCCCCCCCCCCCCCCCCATCTCTCTCCCCATTTCCTGTCAGCCTACTATCTGTCCCTCCATAAAAAACACGCATGCACGGCGCACGCACACACACACACACACACAACACACACACACTATGGGCCTGATTCTTCAAAAACGAAATGCGCCAGAGTGTAACGGTGACGGAAACAGATATCGTATTTATCCGTCCGATCAAGCTACGTTGAGATGACGTGTTATTCAGAGAGTGGTGTGTACCACAGGTGCGCTGGCGTATCGCAGGTGTATGTCATACTGAAAGCAGCGGGTGCAAAGTGATCGGAAAAGCAACCGACAACCTCATCTGCATTGATCCACGCCCCATATCGACCATAAAAGGCTTCAAGCATGACTCAGCAGACAGCAGTTTGTCTGAGATCACAGCCGCGGTCACTGCTATATCCAAGCTTACAATGGTGCGTGCTCCGCTGAAGCAATATAATTATAATTTATTTAATTAAGTTCGGGACCAAGGCGGGTGTTCACTCACACCTTTGCAGAGGTAAAACATATCCGATATTATGTCAATGCAAAAGTCGTCTTTTCAGAGAGAGCGAGAGAGAGAGAGAGACGAGAGAGGGAGGGGGGCTGCATGGGCCCTCGACACTGTTGCGCGATAAAGAACAGTAGCCCATAGCCCCATACATTCATAAGTAAATATATTATAGGCCTACCTCGTAGGCCTGGGATCCTCTTGTCTGAAGAAATTATAATCCAGTGAGTTTATCCAGTGAGTTAAACTATTCTGTGTGTGGCATCCATGTGATCAATATCAATATAGGCCTACATTATTATAAATTCTGTCTGTCTGTCCGTCATGTTCACGAGTGGAGGTGAGCTGGTTTAAAACTGATATGACTGGCCGACTTTCAAACACGCTGCATTCATTAGGCTATAAATGTGGTCTTCTATTTTTTTATATAGGGCTAATTAGCCCTATTCATTTTCCAATGTGAATCGGATCGGCAGCACGCTGCTGTCTGCCCCCCCCCCCCCCCCCCCCCCCGTTAGATTCGTACAGTGCAAAATGCAGATAAGTGTAGGCCTATGTTCTTATTATAATTGTGAGTTTGTTTTTTAACATGCAGTCCGCGAGAGCCGATCTACAAGCTCACAACGCGTTGCACTGCGAGTAGCCTAGAGAAGGCTGTCCAGTGAGCAGCGCAATCGCGCATGGCATGCTATAGAAATATCCTAATAAATAAATAAAAGGTGTCGGGGCTTGCAGGGGCAGTTTCCTTATGGGACTCTATAGGCTAACTTGCCTCTAGAATGCATGCAATGCAAGTGCACTCGGCTTTTATATATATATATATATATATATATATATATATATATATCGTTTTTTTATGTGCTGATCGACCAATATGTTGGGGGCACATGCCTACATATTTTATCTGAGATTTGGGGACTATTTATTGATTCAGCATGAAGACTAAAGCCTTCTGAATAAATCTATATGCAAGTGTATGCTTCCGCAAATTTCTCCGCCACCTAAAGAGGTGGCGGAGGAAATAGCGGAGTTTCCGAAGAAACAAAGTCAGCGTCAAGTTCACGGCCATTTCCATGAATTCCAAATTAATGTGGGAAATCCACGTAAATGCCTTTCCGCCAGCGTCACGGCAATATATCAGCGGAAACACGTTGAAGAATCAGGCCCTATGTGTGTACTACATGTGTATATATTTTCTCATTTTTTAACAAACTACTAATCTAATGTAATCCTGGGCCCTACACTCCCTCCGCCAACCTGGGGAGAGCAACGGACTGACCTTGTGTTTCCTTCAATGCATCAGGAGTCCAAGCCGCTTCTTTTCACCTGACAGGGGGGGAGTTTCCCCGGTTGGACGTAACGCGTGGAAGGAACACGTTATTCCAACCAGTTCCTTTCCCCTCCATCAGGCGCCCCGGCTGGCTAGGGGGAGGCAGTATAGAGACCAGGCCTAGGCTACTGCATGTTTTTTGTGAGAAAAACAAAAAACAAAAAACAGGGAGAACATGCAAACTCCAGACAGAAAGGCCCTTTCGCCAACCCCGCCTCGTGTACCGTATGGGCACTGATGACGCGGAGGAGACGACACGCCCCCAGCGTCCCCAGCAGGAATCAAACCCAGGACCTTCTAGCTGTGAGGACGACAGCGCTACCGACTGTGCCACGTCACCGTGCCCGTTCTTTTTTAATTTTTTCAACTTTGAGATTTGTTTTTCAAATGTAAGGTGCAATATAAATAAAATGTAGGCTATACAAACAAATTCTCCCCCTGAATTACTTGGATCATGACACAACTCCACATATTGGACCCGCCCATTTCTGCCTGACTTTTTTTACATTTTACATTTTCTTCAAAACATACTTTACATACGTTACTACTCTTGCGAATTTTGTCCAAAACCTTGACAAAACGGATTTGTCGAGGTGTCATCACTGTCATGTCCCTGAGCATTTCACAAAACTTAAAATGACAACTTTAGTTTCTTTCAACCAAGGTTCAGATTTTAGGTTGTTATTAGTGAAAGTAAAAGATGAGTGTTTTTTTCATTTGCTGATTTCTTTCGTTTTAGCGATTTTAGCTATTTCTGACAGGCATTTGAACATGGGGCTAAATATGTATTTTTTTACAAAATATTATGGCGATAAATTTTTGTATTATTTATTTATAATCCTACTAGACCACAGGAAATTACATCTGGCCACAAAAGATCACAGGATCTACTGAATGTGAAGGGGGTGACAAACTGACATGTTGAGCCATACACTGACACCACGGCGCGTATTCAGAGCGTCAAGCTGTGACTCCGCCCCACAGCCCTGGGTATCCAACGCATCCTGGTGGAGATCTGCCAGGGGCCCCACAGCCCTGGGTATCCAACGCATCCTGGTGGAGATCTGCCAAGGGCCCCACAGCCCTGGGTATCCAACCCATCCTGGCGGAGATCTGCGCTCCGACATGGGCACTTTTGAAGTTATATATTAATCAAACAACTTAAATGTAGTACTTTTGCATAACATTTTACCTACAAAATGTCCTCACAAAAATTCTATCCTAACCCGATACCACGCAGAAGGAATCATTCTCTGCAGGCTAAAGTATTATTATACATTATAGATAATGTCACTCCAAAATATGATAATTCTCTGCGTCGGTCAAATCAGTCAGAAGCCATTTCTGACTGATTTCCTTGACATGTTTGCCTAGTATCGTGGCTCTGGATTCTGGAATGGCTTCTAATAGCCATTTTTAAATACAAACGGATATTGACTCAGAGGTTTCAAATTCCTGTGCCAAATTCCCCTCCCGTTTAATACACATCCATCTGCCATCTGCACAACCTAAGCCTTTACAGAATCCAAGAATAACCTAACAATTGTCATTGCTTATCATCTTCCACAATTGGCATCCTAAAATTAAAACACTTGGCTTTAAATCCGTCCTAAAAGCCTCCTACCAGACATATATAGTATAAAGAGATAAAATGTACTGATGTGGAAGTATTCCGGGGACAATGCAGTCAAAGCACTCTGGGCACCGGCCCGGGCACACTTTATGCCTGCCTGGCATTATGATTAACTTGGGAAACCTGGCAGGCTGGCACAGCTGACTATATTGACTTATCCTCTCGTCTGTGGGAATAAGCCTGAAAGAACCTCTTCAAAATAGATTTGAAACGTTTGAAAAACAAACTCAATACAAATCCCCATTAAAAGGTCGTCTAGTTCACATCGCTCAAGGCACACACACATTTTCTAATCGACCATATTAAACAGAATCACAATCGTATCTCTTGACCTGGCAACTCTATCCATTACTATGTTATGTAGCAGACAGTCACCATAACTGGATACATGTCCTGAAAGGGACATTTCACCACTGGAAGAAACTGCAGTCACTCAATGTTAACAGTATTTGTAGTAGATAACAGTAGAACAATTTGAAATTTGCACCCTATAGCCAGAAAGATTATGTAGTCTGTGTGTTTGACTAGGGTTTGACATGATTACGGAATTCCTACAATGACCATAATGCTTTGGTGCACTGCTCCTCCTTGTGGAGAGGGGGGAGGCTGTCTTACTGAGACAATATAGGGAGGAAAGTGAGACCAGTGCCTGTGACATCACAGGCACTTTGAAATACTAAAATATCTAAAAAGTAACACATATCACGCACACAAAAAAGTGTTTCTTGTGTCCTAAACATCATTCAAATAAGATCTGGTTGCAAAAGGGGTGGAATGGCCCTTTAACATCAAACGTCATAGGTCTTGTCTACTGAAGGCTTAACATATTTCATCTGAGCTTGAACAGCGAGCTAGAAACAATTTACTAATAAAGTTGTGGATGATTTGGAATAATTAAATGTAGGAGTTTGTAGAATTCTAAGGATTTCCGATTTACAGACTGAAGCATGAACTTGGCCTAAATTGATTAATTATCCAACTCATTAGTGTGTGTTTAGACCAGTGCACTGACTGACTGACTGCATTACCATAATATAAGTAAACTCAGTTACGGAGGAAAGGACAAGAGCAGGAGCAAGATGACTGGATAAACTGACGGAAGAACAACATCATTCCAACAACACCCAAATGCTATCAGACTGAGGCATTATGGCAAGACATTCCAATCCATTGCTTGACCACAAAAGGCTCATACTAAGCAGCCCCGACAGTTCAAAACAATTTGTGTTGGCAAATTTGACCACTTAAGCAATTCAACTATGCACACCTCTAGGTTGCCTTGTAAGCTACTTGGAAAAACAAAATACGGTCATGATCTTGTGACAACATATTTATGCACCCAGCCAATAATCATCTTGTAGCTAAACTACAGGAGAATAATGTGTACAGTAGTACTTAGAATGGCTCTAAAATAGAGAAATCACAGCCTTCAATTAAGTATGAAATCTCATTTTGAGATTAGAATTAATGTTAAAGCCAGGTGTTAGGATGAGTAAACCAATTTGCGATCAAACTCAAAAACATACAGCTATAACAAAATAAAATGAAACAATATGGCAAATGGTGCTGCGCTGGTTAATTGTTTTCCACACTGATCTGGCAGATGATTATTCAATTACAGTATTATGTTTCATATCAGTGTTTCTGTATGGTCTACGCTAATTAATTGGCTTTCTACTATTCTGTCAGATTCATTATTTTGATAAATAATGATGGGACACTTTGCTACATTGTCTGTTAGCTACTCATTTGATTTGCTCCAAGTGTGGCATCATATGGCACCACTCACTGTCCAAAGCGCTTTACATTCACCCATTCACACTAACAGCAGAGGTAACCAATGAAAGGCACCAACCTGAACCTACTCATCGGGAGCAGTCCGAGGTTTGGTGTCTTGCTCAAGGACACTTAGGGCTCCATTTTCGTCACCACTAAACCCCTTATACCTAAACTTCTTTGCCTTTTTTATCATTTTGCGAAAATGGAGCCCTTAGAGTATAAGCCAGGGGGAGCCAGCGACCAAGCCGGGAACCTTCAGATTCCCAAGCGGTTGCTCTACAGCTCCTGATGCACTGCCACCCACCGGAGGCATAATTAACACAAAAATGAATCATTGCAGATCAATCCACGATATATTGTTATATCCCCATATGTCGCTGTGGTCTGATTGATCATGGAATGTATTGTACAGTGCATCAATCAATACAAGGAACAATATAACAACATACTGTACCCTATTATATTGAAAACACATTTTCATTCTCATCTCAGACCCTCCTCTGCTACATATTGGATAGTGTGACAGATAGATTTTTTATTAAAGTGTCCTACATCATAAGATGCCCAGCCCGCACGGGCTTACAAGACACTCACAAAATTGTACATATATAATAATACATATACACAAATAGACAGTTACTCATGGATACATCGTTCTCCAACGTAACTGCCATGCCTTCTCTATGAATTTTCCAAAAACAAAAACTTCATTACTGAACAACCAATTTAACATAAAACACTGTGACTGAAGATCTTATGTCAAAAAGTAAATAAAACCAGAAATACAACAAGCTTTTCACTCATCATGTCATACCAATTAATACAAATTGGATTTTAAATGATTCTGCAGGGTATCACTCTGTATACTGTATGGCTGCCATGGCAACAGCAGCACAGGCAGCCAAGTTCAAAGCCGACAAGCAAAATGAGTAGTACAATTGTGTTTCATTAATGATGAAACAATCTAATAACTTGCATTGCAACTTATTTCCCAAACAAATACCAGCCATTGGTGTTGCAATCAAAATAGTAAAGACTTTTATGTAAATAAAACATCCTTCTATTTTCTAATCTAATGGTGCACTGCACAGTGAAGGCAGACTTGAGGTTTGCAAACAGCAGTAATTTTTTGCAAAACATCATGCAGCACAGTAAATGTTTTATTGACAGTGGCCTGCACCTTGTGTTACAGTATGGAGAGATTTGTATTTAATATCTGAACGTACCTTCATCTTTCAATGAGTCCTCTTGGTGCCCAGCGTAACAAATCTGAAAATAGAGATCAGCCAAACGTTAGAAGAGAAAAGATGCTTTAGTTCTCACAGTGGAGTCCAGGGACCCTTGCAGGGTTCCTTGAAGGGGTTCTAAATGGACCCTCGCGGGTCTGCAACACTATAAGAGTATACAAATGGAACCAAAATGGACCCTCTTAGGTCGATTTTATGCCATTTGCATACTCTCAGAGTTATGTTGGTCATTGAAATTAAAAAGTTGGAAAACCACATGTGATAGAGCAATCATTTGGCGTTTCTGCACACAGTCAGAGGAGCTACTGTTATGATGACATCACTTCTACAACAGTGCTCAGTGCATGCCATGGAAAACACCGTGAGCAGTGAGTAGAGCAGTTGACCTGCAGCTGCCTGCTGGGCTGGCTGCTACACATTGTTAACAACTCATCAGTCCAAATAAACCAACACATTATACCGCTGGCATAACTTTCCATTTGATGCATTTAAGCACACAATGGGGTGCAATATACATTGGTTAACCCATTCCAGGCAACTATAAGCATTATGTTATGCTTTAGCTATTGAAAAATAGCAGATCTACATGCTCATAGCGCGCCACCGAGTGGCACGCTACGAGCTTGTAGGTCTGCTATTTTTGAAAAATCGAACTACTGACACTTTTTCAGAAAACTGTCAGGATGTAGAAGACATTTTTAGAATCTGATCTCAGGTCAAAATGGGTTAACTTGAACAGGTTTATATCTATATATATATAGATATATATATATAGATAGATATAGATATAGATATATATATATACACACACACACACACACACACACACACACCTCATACATCATACATGTGGACCTGTATACACATGTAATACACTCATACAAATATCCATGTTGCAGTAAAGCATGAACCTGTCCATTGGTTTAAAGTTTAAACTAAAGCTGTTTATGTAATGCCCTGTGTGTGTGTACTAGTCAGGGGGGGGGGGGGGGGGGTCAGCCTGGGGCGAGTAAAGAGAAAAGTAACTCATCAATAATATCCAACTAACCAGTAACCAACTAACTAACCACCCATTTGTAATAAATAAATGCACTGACATTGTCACAGAAAGGGCTGCCTGACCTGAATCCCATTCGAGTTAAGGTGACAGATGATAAAAGTATAGCTCACAGATCGTGCACTGCCACTGGGCTAGAATCTTTAGTGATCGTTTAACAAACGGTTTGACTAGCCTACAACATATACCGTAGTGTGGCAAAATAAATAAATAGCAGTTGAACATGTAACAAATAGCATGTAACTTTGAGTCTATACAAATGCAACCAAATGTAGACTCGACTCGGAGTTAAATGTTGAACACTGGGGGCTTTTTTTTACTGTGTCCAGCACTGTGTCTGCACTGCACTGAATGTACGCTATACAGCGGAGGATGACGCCATTTCTGGGGCTGGCTGCTGACAGTCTGCCCATACAACAAGAAGCACTACTTCAAAATAGATCACAACACAACGCAACATTGTTGTGGCAAACGAAAGCCGAGCTGCCATCAAACAATCGCACACATTCACCTGCCCTCGTTCTGCTTGTCATTTTGTCTGATTATGTTATTAGTACTATTATTATTTTAGGAAAACTGGTCGAGGAGGGGAGCGCTGACTTCCCCCTCATCGCACTGTTCTGTTCTCCGCAGAGCAGAGTAGAGAGAGAGACTCCCAACAGCAAAAACACAAGCCCAGAACATTGATCTAAAAACACAACGCGACCAATGATGTGAACGCAAGTTGAAAAAAGTATAACCGTGCACTTTCGAATGGAAGTCGCCTTTCTTTCTCTTGCATGAGACGACGACTGTTTGTTCATATCTGACGACGGACGGGGCTCGGTCAGTGTTGTTGTTTTTTGCTGACTATATATCCATTGAGAAACATCAGGGTTTCCCTGACAAAGAGAACAAATCGACGGAGCGGTTCGCAACAAGGTCACCATGATGCCAGTGGCGAGAGAGAGAGCGAGAGAGAGAGACCTGTAACGCGACGATATTAATGTACCCGCAAATTATACACACGAAACCCCACTGGGGGGATTGGAATGGTGACAAACGGGAATTCGCGGTCAATGTTATCTTGTATGTCTATAAAGGTTGACGAATAGGGTCGCGGGGGCTACAATGTCACCCGCCCTACTAGTACAGAGACCACCACCACCAACCCAAAGCTGGCTCAACAATGAACACATAATAATAGTCCGTGTTCTCACTATCGCCCCGTGTATGTTAAAACTGGAAACGATCCGCTATTACAACGTTATTACTGCCCGGCTGCAACTATAAAATGCCAGCCATTTGTTCGATCGTTTTACTAAAAATTATGTTGGATTAGATATATATATATAGGGATCCATCCATCCGTCACGCAAGAAGACTGACTATATACCGTGAATCTCTGAGAATGTCAAATATAATCATGTGTTTGGTGTATAGCAGCGCGACAGAGGACAAATATACCACTTCATCATCATCATCATCAGCAAAGCAACACAACAGTTTTTGGAGCAGACGGTTGAGTTCACTGGTACAATGTAAGTTACACACAGTAGAGTAGACTAGAGTGGACAGCAGCAGGCGTTAAAGCGACGGGACAAAAAAAAAAGCCTGTGGGAATAATAATGAATTCACTTTCTCAAACTATAGGCTACCACCACCACTGCCGTGCACTATTTTAGATCAAATATATCTGATCCGGTGGATCATGCGATGTGTATAGGTTCATCAACACAGCTCCAAGAAGAAGGTGTCGAGTAATATTGTGACTTTTGAATGCCTATTATGGAGCACTATACGCTACGACAGACAGACAGACAGACAGACAGCCTTCTATTCTATTCTATTCGACGACACCTCGCAGAGAATTCCTCCGCTCAACAACACACACAACACAACACTACGCTGACCCGGACAGACGATCAGGAGCCATTCCATGATTCCACCCCTCAACGACGATCTATTCGTCTGTCTGTAACTTTAGTTACCATCTTTTCATTATATTACTGGGTGGGTTTTTTTTCAACCCCCCCCCCCCCCCCCGTGTTCTTGGACGCTGGATTGTAAAGGCGTTTAATAGTGACCTATAGGTTACTATAGTACCTACCGAATTCATTCATTCATTCATCTATTCTAAAAAATGCATTGTGTGATTCGTTCCCTGGATGTAGTTAACGATAACTTAGCCTGTAACCTAAACCTGGAGGTTTGGTGTATCGGTGGGTAACAGCCATCACCAAAGCTGCTGGAATATCCGAAATAACATTTTTTTTTTGTGTCCGCCTCCGAAATATATTGAAAGCTGTTTCTCTTACCGATGCTGTCAAGTGGAGAAACACGTCCGTTCTTCGATGAAAGTGTATTAGTAATCCATAGGATCATTTAGGTGTTATAATCTGACCAGGGGTTTACAAAAAAATAAATAAAACGTCGTCCGTTCCGTTGATGTTGTGTAGTGTGTGTGTGTGTATGCCTGTGTGTAGATCTATCGGGTAAAGCGGTTGTTGCAGATCGTCGAGTCCGCTGCTGTGCTGCTGCTAGTTCTTTCTCTGATCTCTCCTCCTCCCCTCCCCTCTCTGGACATTAATGACTGACGCCTCGGTTTCGTATGTCGTCCGCACGCCGGTGTCGAGCGCCCGAAAATGGCCGATCTGCAAGCCCACCTCCTGGAGATTCGGCTCGCGGCTGCGAGCTTGTAGATCGGGAGTGTGCTGGGTCGCGCGGCTCACCGTTGTACGACGGGGCGTAAATTAGGCATAACCACCAGATACACAACAAAGCCCCGCCTCGGCACTCAACGCGGCCCTCCCATTGGACACTGCGACGGGGTGAACACGTTAGCTGGAATGTGATTGGTTGATCCGAGAGAAAAATACGAAAAGACAAACGGCAGGGCGAAATCCTATTGGGCGGTAAACACCACAGAGTCAATACGACTACAATTCCTCAACCAATGTTGCCATGTCCGATTATTATAAGCGACTTTGGGGTAATCTTTCTGTAAAATCGCTTGTAAATGTTGGTAGTTTTTAATTGTATTTGTCTGTTTTTCTTCTTCTTCTCCTTCCGCCAAAAATAGCAGTTCTGGCTTAACCGTGCAGTCGGTTTTAGCAAAACTTGGCAATAGAGGTTGGGGGACAGGTCCACCAAGATTTTAAACTGGCCAAAGTAACCCCCTTGTACAAAAAAGGGAGTAAATTAGAACCCGGCAACTACCACCCTATTTCTATTCTAAGCTCCATCTCGAAAGTGATGGAAAAAATAGTCTATGAACAGGTTGAAAAGTATCTTGCCTCTAATAAATTGCTGTACGAGTTCCAATCTGGTTTCAGAACATCCCACTCCACTGACACATGCCTCCTCTATTTGAGCGATCACATCAAACACGAGGTGGATGCTGGAAAATACTGCGGCATGGTCATGCTGGACCTCCAAAAGGCTTTTGACACCGTGAACCACTCCATACTGGTTAACAAGCTTAAAGCTATTGGTTTTGATAGCACATCAGTGAGCTGGATGCAATCCTACCTGGAGGGGAGAGAACAGATGGTGGAGGTGAACGGAACACTGTCCCCTCCCCTCCCAGTGAGCTGTGGCGTCCCACAAGGAAGCATACTAGGGCCTTTACTGTTCCTAATTTATGTTAACGACATGACTTCAGCTTGTGACTGCAACTTGTTCCTGTTCGCAGATGACTCAGCACTGCTGGTCTCGGACAGGAACAAACTGCAGGTTGAAAAGACCCTCAGCTCTGAACTCGGTAGAATCTGCACCTGGCTCGCTGATAACAAACTATCCTTACACCTGGGAAAAACTGAATCCATCCTCTTCGGATCAAATAGTAAACTCAGCAAGGCAGATGGCTTCTTGGTTAGAGTGGGTGACAATATTATCACACGAAAAGATGAAATTACCTACCTAGGTTCCATCCTGGAGGCCAATCTTTCCGGTGATAAAATGGCCACCAACGTAATCAAAAAAGTCAATCAAAGAACAAGATTCCTTTACAGGATCTCCTCACTGGTCAGCAAAAACACCTTGAAGACCTTAACAGGAGCCCTCGTACAAGGTTTCTTTGACTATGCATCCACCTCTTGGTACCACAGCACCTCAAAGGCCCTTAAAACAAGGCTCCAGACCTCCCAAAACAAACTGGTCAGGCTCCTACTTGGCCTCACCCCCCGAACCCACCTCACTTGACTGACTTCACTTGAAAATATAAAAGGCAGAAAAGCCAAATAACAAATTTTACATATTTACCTGTGCTTACGTTAGGTGACATGTCTCCAAATGTGACGTTTGACCTCTGACCTTTAGATCACCCACTATTTTGAATGATATGAAAACTAGTTTAAAAAAATCTATTTCCACCCGGGATATTTGATCAAAATATACGATTTTTGTACATGAAAAAATGAATGTTTTATGAGCCAATGAAAATTGCAGTTTTCTGAAAATTCTTCTTCTGCCCCTAATATACATGCAGTCACGTTCGAGGGTCTTGCCAAATAGATCTGAAACTGATGGCTGTATTTTGCGTGTCTTAAGTACCAGGTCTTATTCCCTAACTTGAGTAAACTAAAGACCTGGAGGCGTGATCAATGCCATTTGGCTATTCTGAGTGGCCAAAGAGCATTGATCACGCCTCCAGGTTTTTAGTTTACTCAAGTTAGGGAATAAGACCTGGTACTTAAGACACGCAAAATACAGCCCTGAGTCTTAAGCCCAACACACACCGTCTGTGAATCGGGTGCGCAGCGACGCGGCACAGTATTGCCGCGCGTCATAGCCGCACAGCAACACCCGGACGCGGTGCTATAGACCATTATCTTTTTGTACGTGAACATTTGAAAAATAAATATAGCTGCAAGCAGTGATGACGAGCACTTTGAACAGGCATAACTCATGACTCGTTTGGTCAAAAGCGATGGAACTTCACAATAAGCAGGTCTGGTCTGGTCTATTTGGGGTATGAACAGCAGCAATACCGCTGGGTGACGTAAGGTGGCATTGTTGAGCAGCCTAAAAGGGCCATTCACACTGAGCACTGTAACTATAACTGCAGCCAGCCAGCTGTTGTTTAGCATCCTGCACCGCTCAGTTCACACAGGTGTGATTTTTCTTATTGCTTGGCCCCGTCTTGGCGCTGCTTGCAGCTATATTTTGGTCTAGTTTCTCTCTCAAACATTTGTGTCATAGATAGATCCACAAATGCAGATTGCAAATCCTCATCTGAAAATATTTCAAATATTTCACACAAGATCTGTGTTAAAATGTTAAAAAAATATTCCACCAAGCTGAGAAGCTCACAAAGCGATGCGAGGTTGGAGTTCGGCTATTTTCAAATACGGTAGCCAATGTCAGTGGTGGAAAAAGTACTCAAATGTTTTAGTTTAATAAGTAAAAGTATCAATACTGCAATCAGTGCAATGTAGAACTACGTTGGACTTTTACTTGTAACTCTTTTTTACTTTTGTACGTTTATTCAAGTAGCCTATAGCCTACTTATGAGTAAAAGTACAAAAGTATTGGCATCAAATTGTACTTAAAGTAGGCTACCCTCATTGTGCAGAATGTCTCATTTGAAGTTTTCAAATGTATACAAATCTTTTGAAAATAGCAGATCTATAGCCTACAAGCTCACAATGCATCGCAGTGAGCTTGTAGATATTGGCTATTTTTAAATGGTTGAAATGTATATAGAGCTGAAGTGGTTAATGTATGTTTTGTAATAATAATCAAAATCTACAAAGTAACTAGTAACTAATAACTATAAAAGTTTTCAAAAGGTGGCCTATAGTGGTCCAGGCACATGCCACATATAGGCTCTGGCCTGACTGACAGCGCGTCGCGTGTTCGAGTCCCGTTCATGACGACCTTATTGCTGCATCTCTCTCCCCTTATTCTCTCTCCTTCTTTCTTGTCAATCTTCACTTGAAAATATAAAAGGCAGAAAAGCCAAATAACAAATTTTACATATTTACCTGTGCTTACGTTAGGTGACATGTCTCCAAATCTGGCAACACTGCGGGAACACTGCTTCCCAACTTCCCCGGCCTCACACAACGCGCGTTCGAAGCGAATTCACGGGGTCACCCGTCAGAGCGGAGTCTGGGTTCGATCCACTGCGCTGTGGAAGTGCGGAAGCACCTCGGCGGGCGACTCCGAACGACAAAACAAACCGGACCGTTCTCAGTCAAGCCCCGTGGTGCGGCGCGTGCTCCGTGGATGAGCTGGAGCCTATATAGAACGCTCATGAAACGCTAGCTTCAACACACACACACACACAACACAGTGCAAACAGCGCGGCTAACAGAACACACCCAACGTCGCAGCTGGGCGAACTGGCTTATTATTTTGTCGGTGCGTGTGTGACCCGAAAATGGAATGAAAGAAGCGAGTGTGACGGTCGGTCATATCGTGTACCTTCCTAGACAACTACATCACATGTATATTTCTTTCAATTTGGTACACAAAAAGGAAGCCTGCGCCGACGATCTCTTTTTTTTCCTTTTTTTAATGTTAGCCTCGTAGCTAACTAGCACATTGGCTAACATAAATACAGAAGTGATCATCGGCAGAAGTGACGTGACTGGGAGAGCCGCCGGGTGTCTCAGGTGGGTGGAGTTTAACTTTAAACATGCTGTGGAGCTGTCACACTGTGTCACTGTTGTTGCTGAGGAGGATAAACACGTGTGTGTGCGTGAAATAAGTCACTTTGTTGTTTTACACAGATTTGTTGTTAGACTATATAGTAGATTGTTGTAGACATACAGTGGCGTGCACAGATAGACACTAGGGGGTGCTAGAGCACCCCCTGCCCTTTTGGCAATGTGCTCTTAAAAAAAAAAAAAGGTTTTATTTTTTTTCTTAATTTGTAGTGTGTGGACCATGGTGACATTGATCAAATCTTCGATTAAAAAAAAATAGCAGACCTAAAAGCTCGTAGCGCGCCACTCGGTGGCGCGCTATGAGCTTGTAGATCTGCTATTTTTCAATAGCTAAAGCACCAAAATGGGTTCCCGCCCCAAAATGCGCTGCACAAGGTTTTTTCACTTGAGCACCTGCCCCTCTAAATGTCTGTGCACGCCACTGTAGACCTATATACTTTTACAACTGTAAAAGACCGGGTAGACGACTAGACGACAACAGTGGAGAGAGAGTGAAACCTTATTAGCCCTGCATGTGTGACCTCACATGGTGATGATGGCAGGTGAGTGAGGTGCACTGAGGTCACACATGGGGCTTGCCAAACATGGTCTGAAATGTGTCACTCGATCTCTTATTTTTGGTTGACTTCTTGCTGGTGAAAGTAAACCCAACAAGCATGTCAGAGGACCTTGACGAATCAGTGACGTCTCGAATTGGGGCCAGATCAAGTCAAACCAAGACTAGTCAGATCTGGCCCAGAATATCACCTGATTTCAACCAACATAACTTTTACCCACTGAAGACGGACGTCCCTGGATGAATCAGAGAGAGTCTGATCGAGGCCAGATCAACTTAAGTCATATATCATAACTAGTCAGATCTGGCCCAGAATAAGCTATATTATTTAATCTGGTGAAGACGTTGTATGTTATGCGTCAGACACAGACCATCTGGCCTTTAACATCTGACATCACTCAGATGAGCCATCTCATGTGACTTCTTCCTGTTTTTAAAGAAAAAGTTAATTGAATAAAGAAATGTATTATTTCATAAGTATAAGAAATGCTCACAAAAGTAACATTAATTTACTTTTTGTTTCTTTGTTTTTATTTCAAACAAATATGAATCCCAGAAAACAAAAAAACATAAAAACACACAGACACAAAGGAAAACTGAAAAACACCTTGACATAACTACAACAGTACAGCATTTTTCAAGTTGAGAGCAAGGCAAGGCAGGAAAAGAGCAGGAGACATGACTCACAATATACATCAGATATATTACCTTATTTGTCACACCTCTGTCGTGGAGACAGAGGCCTCGGAGACCCCAAAGCGCTTTACATAACACTAGAAAACAAAACAAGAAACCAAAGCAAAACGTTATATAATATCACTGCTAGGTTAAAAACAAAAAAGGCTAAAGCAAGGGATGGTGGGGACATCTTAACCAGATGATTTTAGTTTGTATGAAAGCTTTTCTGGAGGGCTGCATAAATGCATAATAAAGTACGGTAGTAGTGTACTCGCCCACCACAGTGAGTTCTCTGTGGGGCTTCTGGCTTGGCTGGAAGCTCAAACAAACCTAATTGGCTGTGCTTTGCTTGCCATCCATGCCTTCTTTATCGTGACAGATTTTGTCTGGAATTCGCACAAATTGGTACACATTATCTCTTGTGATCAAGATTTATAAGTCAGATTTTTCAGATCCCATTCCAGTTGGCTATGATGACTTAGCCTGGCTAATAAGCCAGACATACCGAATGTGTGATTTGAGTCTGGCTTATTAGCCAGGCTAATGATGACTGGCTGGGTAGGCAACCCTGCCTGGTGGAGACCTTCAGATTAAAATTGTGTACAAATGTGTACTAGTCTCGAGATATTGCCTTAAACTGTTTTGACTAGACGGTGTAGAATCAGAAAATTAGGGCAGAGGAGGGGGGGAAAGACATGCAGCACAGGTCTCTGGAAATGAACCAGTCCAGGGATGTCACAGTTATGTGGTTGAGCCTTAGAGTATATATGAAATATGAATAGAGACGGCACCGGATTTCTCCTCCCATCCACTTGCATTAAGTTGCTCAAAAGTGCATGACTCCGGGTAGGAACAGAGTGCATTCTGGGATGGATTGGGCCAAATCGTGAACGCGCTGGCCGTTGACTATCATTGCATGTGTTCATGTATGGAACAGCGGTCACGTGTCATCATGAACGTGCGCAATGATAGTCAACGGACCAGCGTGTTCACGATTTGGGTCCAAACTGCAATACCAAATTCGGTCACTATGTCCATTTCGCCTCAGGATTTCCTCCGGGTGCCGTCTCTATTCATATATAATCTAAGGGTTGAGGCTGTCTAGCCAGCTGCCAGCCCCCCTCAGAAATTATAATGACCTTTTTATCCTGTGTCCTCCAACAGATTGTGGTGAACTACAATGGATGCGGACACAGAAACCACCTCTGAGCGAATCCTTTTGGAACCATACACATATTTGCTGCAGTTGCCTGGTAAGTTCTTCTGATATTATGCAACAGCAGGGTATCTTTGTGGCGACTCTGAGAAAGGCCTGTAAACAAAAAGTCACAACTTCCATCCACAAACATATTGACTGTTTCAACAGTTCTCATTTGGGCCATTGACTGCACATCCTTCTCCGCAATTAACACCCCAATCGCTCAGGACGAAGTTCACCGTACTTTCAATTAGTAACACCCAGCGCCCAGGACAAAGTTTTATCCAAAAGACGAAGATTATTGATATCACAACCGATCGCATCGCTCCACAGCCTAGGAGCGCCTGTTGCGCAATACTCAATGTTGCGTAACAGTGGGACGTCATCGAAAATGCCCTTTTTAGCCGACGAAAACGAAAATCTTAAAACGTTAATAACTCACGATCTAAATTATCCCGTCCAATTCTAAGAAAAGATCCTGTGTTAAACGGCCCACCGCGGTCCCGTCGCTAGTCGCGATATAATGAATCATACCGTAACCTCCCGTTGTTGTTGATCGGCTCTAAAGTGTTTTGGCTACATTTAGCTGCTACATCCACATCCGGGATAACATCCGGTCCGTTGGTAAAAGTGCTCCGCTGCTATAAATCGCTGGGCACTATGATTTAATGGATTAAATAACCCCCAATATCTTATTTTCATTGAGCTTTTCTTTTCTTTTCAGGAAAACAGGTTAGAACAAAACTGTCCCAAGCATTTAACCACTGGCTTAATGTTCCTGACGACAAATTGCAGGTAAGAGCCTAGCCATTTCAATGCTAACATTCTGATATTTGTGATTATTGCTGACATTGTGATTATTGCTGATTATCAGCACCTTCAGCTGATTATTGCTGAAGGTGTAAGGAGGATCATGCACTTAGCCTATAGCCTTTTTTTCAGTGCTGCAAATGGGAGAGCTCAACTTCCAGGCGCTGTCAAAATTTCCCTTGGGGTGGTTGAATAGAAACCAATGTGGGATATGTTAGTAGACCCCTTTACATATAGAAAATGAATCAAATCCGCACTCTTCAGTTCAGTTCAGTTCAGTTTTATTTTCGGAAGGAGGACATACAGTTCATACATAGCACACATAGTTTGCATCTTTTTTTCTTTTCTTTTCTTTTTTTTGTTGTTGTTGAGTGTCCGTAGATCATATCCTGTCCGATCCGAAAAAGGTCTAGGGAGAAGCCATAGGCTTGTTGGGCCCTACCCCTGGAGTCCATTTGTGCACGTGTAGAAGACAGATGGGACATCTATCTGCCTACACAGTGCATACAACATTCATGTTGTCCTTAGATAACTCAGTTGAGTAAGAGTCTTAAATAATGATCCGCAGCAGCAGTCATACCAGACAGACAAACGCGTTTCGGCGCGCAGGCCTTCGTCAGTGTCACAATGTCAGAACCTTTTATAAGACTGTCAGAGTTGAGCGGGCCTTTTCCCTTGAAGTAGAATCCTTTACAAACACATCGGTGAAGAACTGTATTCCCAGATTCTATTAATATCCTCTGACTAATTAGCAGACGGTTCTTTCAATCTCTCCCCATTCTTAAAGCAGTAAATATATTTAACTACGGCAAAGGAAAGTTGCATAGTTTTGCAGCATAAGCCATATGTTTTGTTATCACATTATACAGTAAGTACATATAGACATGATCCTTTATTAACCAGGAGGAGCTGAGCCAGTTTCAATTAATGAAAAAAAAAAATCCAATAACTAAATGTTACAAAGCTACTGCAAATTCTCATGGGGCATCATGCAGCGATTATGGATTGGGGCTTTAACCCATTCTGACCTGAGATCAGATTCTAAAAATGTCTTCTACATCCTGACAGTTTTCCATTCTGACCTGAGATCAGATTCTAAAAATGTCTTCTACGTCAGTCGTTCTTCGACTTTTCAAAAATAGCAGACCTACAAGCTCGTAGCGCGCCACTCGGTGGCGCGCTATGAGCTTGTAGATCTGCTATTTTCAATAGCTAAAGTATAACATAATGCTTATAGTTAAAACACCAAAAGGGGTTCCCGTACACTGACACTGCGTACAGAATGGATTAACAAGCAGATGCTTGAATGCTCTAGGCGTTTGTGCTAACTTGCAGCTTTCATGAAAAATGGCTTATTGATTCAACATGTCCTTTACCCTCTGGATGTATCACTATAGCACGCATGCACGCTCTGTCGACACTACAGTCTCCACTTTTAAAGGCTTTTCTGTTTTGGACTATGTTTCTTTCCTGAACTCTGCGATGAGGAACCCTGTTCTGTTTTTATTTCGTTGTCTACAAGTACTTAGGAATCAGTACTTTGAACTAAGTAACCTCACCATTTAGAACCTTGTAAAACTTTGAGAAACTTTGATTGATTGAAATATCTATTAACAGTTTGCAGAATTACAGTACATTTCAAGCACAAACTCAATACAAAGACTGTTAACTGTGAGTGGACGACCCAATTAAGCATTACACTTGTTTACAAGAGTCCACCTTGTTCAATTCATCAAAATATTTAGAGACGTACAAATAGACACTTCTATATAGTTAAAGAACAGAACAGTAATTCATCATAAAGGAAGCAAAAAGGGAAAAGAAACATATACAGTGAGGGGAAAAAACTCTGCTGATGAAGCCTGCATAGCTGAAACGTAGGCATTGTGACTGCTGAATAAAGACAGTTCACACTAGTTGATTCGTATTGAGATTCTAGTTTTCACTTCATGCTGCTGGTTGTCCATTGGATGTTCTAATCTAAGTACATTGCTTGGTCAAATTGACTTAATGTGTTCCGTTGCTGGACTCGAGTCCAGACATTTGGAAATCCATTACTAGGGCAGAAACCTGTGCGACATCATCGTTAGGCATTTCTTTAAAAAAAAAATTAAACAAGATTTGTATTATGAGAATGGTGGCTTCCATTTTCGTATTGCAACTTTTCAGGAATAGAAACCTTGGATTCCCCCATCGATGTCACTGGTGGAAAGGTTTCTGAACTTGCCCACAGCTCTCCTATGACTGAGTAGAAAAAGTTTGTGCCATTTTGGTCCTTTTAATATGCAAACTTGTATAAAATGTATGTTAGTTTAAAAAATGGTTGGTTATCATCAGTGCTGTAGGTTTTTTCCGATAATGATTACCTGTGCGACATGCACATATACAGTATAGGACTATAGGCTATACGCTTGCACATGTTCAATGATTAGCAGAAGGTATAAGCTTCTTTTCTTTGGCACGGCACACTACGTAATTACGTATATACTAGCGTATAACGGTAGAACACACCCCTGGTTATCGATTATCATAGTGCTGACAAGAAGTAGGGCCTGCAGACAACTTGCAATAGTCAGTGGATGTAAATACAACTATGCTGTATTTCACAACTTGTTTGAGTGCAGTGTTGATTTTGTCGACTAAAACTAATTAAACTAACTAATTGTTCGACTACCCTGGAACAACATATTTTCAGATGGGGGTCGGTGGCCAAATACATCTAATTCTGTGGGTCCTTGACATGAAATAGTTTGAGAACCACTGACATGGAAACATAGGGTTTTTTCAAGAAAACTGTCAGGATGTAGAAGACATTTGTAGAATGGTCCTCCTCACGTCTAAATGGGTTAAACACACAGCTCTTGGCTCTTGCAACCGGCTGTAGTTTACGACCCTTTCCTTTCCATTCATGCTCCAGACCAGACTCCTCCTGTTATGTAAACGGTCATCATGTGACACACCCCCCAAACTGCTCAGACTCCTCCTGTTGTGTAAACGGTAATCATGTGACACACACCCCCCCCCCCCCCCCAACTGCTGCTCAGATGACTGCTGGAGAAGAGGAAGTGACAGCCATCTAGAGATAAACCATCATGTCACACATGAACACACTGCTTAAACAAATTACCAAGCTCTCAGCTTAAAGGGGATCGGTCAGATTTTTTAAGCTGTATGAAATACTTGCCATTTAATATAGTGGTTGCAACTGCATTAGTTGATTGCAGGAGTCCCGTGGTGGGAGTTCTGCTCTGGTTTTGGTCAATAATAATTGACCAATATCAATCTATGTAAAGCGCCTTGGATAAAGGCGCTTTTGACCATGTACCATTTATAGTATAGCTTCAGCTTCTATTTAAAAAATCTCTTTAGTCCGATCAGGTTTTTTATTTGTTCCCCATCTAAGAAGGGGAAAGATCAATGGTAAATGCTTTTGGCACTTAACCCAGCGGTGCACATGTAGGCCATTTTTAGAGTGCATCTATTCTCTGCCAAATTGAATTGTGTCTAGAAAAAGCACAGTGTCGTGTTACTGTAGAGTGTAGAGAGAGGAAGCAAAACAAGCATTCCAGTCTAGATCAGATGCTCTTAAATTATACACATCAAACTATTCTCATTCCTACTAAACCTGTTCTCCAGCCACGCTCAGAGAAAATTCCCTTTTTCTGTTCAAAAGCCCAAATTGTCGTAGTTCTTAAGTTTGGCCTCAAAACTAAACAAAGGAAGACAAATGAACATTCAATTACACCCCCCCCCCCATACACACACACACACACACACACACCTTTGTTGATGCACGAAAGCATCTGGGAATTCCTAGTCTCATTCTTGTCATTGAATGTCATACAAAATTATAATGGATATTTAGTCCCAATTAAAACAGCCAAAACATATATCAATTAATGGTGGTGATTAATGGTGACCACCGAACTACAACATGACGTCATGGAGCCGCGGTGAAGAGCAAACCACCGACACCGCTCCAGCCCTTCTCTCTGTTTTTACTCACCACCGCTCAACGTTGTTTCAACGGTGGTCACCTCACCACCGGAGCGGTGGTCACCTCACCACCGGAGTGGTGGTCACCTCACCACTAGGGTTGGGATTCGTTAGGATTTTAACGGTTCCGGATCCTTCCCGGATCCCTCTTAACGGTTCCGGTTCCTAACGGTTCCCTTAACGGATCCTAATATTATTTTTTCCCCTTTTTTTCTGACATAAATGATGCTTATATTATAACTAACCTAACCAAGTACATAATAAAAACAAATTAATTAATGAAATTATTGAAAATGCACTTTACAAGTATGAGGTGGCACTATTATTTAAACTTCACCACCACCACCACCACCACCAGCTAGCCACCACAACAATATCATTTTTACTCTATATATTGCAATTTGCTGTATATTAAATACAGTACACATTGCAATAATGATATTGTTGTGGTGACAAATGTTGTCTTTAATGTTCAGATTAATTTTATATGAAGGACCCCTTACCCTAATGGAAACAAATAGTGCTTTCTTGGAATAAAAAAATCCTTTTAGCAGACCTTGTATTGAACTGTAGGCTACGTTCCTGTGCTTTTTTCTGCAAACTGTTTATAAAGTAGGCTAATCAATCTATGGAGGTATATGCACCTAAACGCTGGGCTCTCAACAGTCACGCGATTAATTTAAAGCCAAATCAAAAGCAGTTGAGTTGCTTATAAGTTGTAAAAAATAAGTGCAGAAAATTGATTTGGCATGATTCATAAAATATCAGACAGAAAGACGTCGAGACATTGGCGTTCTAAATTAACACCATTAACAGTTGTACAATACACCTAATGAAAAGCTCTGTAGACATTAGTAGTTTTTATTTTCTATTACGTTACTAGCCTGGGGAAAGTGAACCAGCCTTGCATCATCCTCATCCCCCGCCGGCTGTGGTGGCTCTCAAACGCGATTTGCCTAGATTATTCTCGTGAGTTGTGGACTCGTGTAGGCGTATTGATTTTGAGTTGTTTCATCAATGTGGACGTGCAACTGGTACAAGTTGCAACAACCTTTGCATGGAACTATAGCATAACATTTATTCCACTTTGCGTGCTCACTCAGCCTCAGAGTCATTTCCCTCTCTGTTAACCACACTTTGGAGATCTCTTCGACATCACTCGCTCCGTGGCGGTGAGCGGTCGCTGAATGCACAGAACAGTGGGCGTATCCTCCCCGACCCCACACACTCCTTTAGGTGGGGTGACGTCAACTCAGGCTCTGCTTGCATGCATGCACATTGCACAGACACAGCGGAGCTAAATGACGACTGATGAGAACCGTTTGGGGAACCGTTAATAAAAAAACGATGGAACCGGCTCCGGATCCGCAATGTCGGAACCGGGTCTGAAATGGACCCGGTTCCGAATCCCAACCCTACTCACCACCGGAGTGGTGGTCACCTCACCACCGGAGTGGTGGTCACCTCACCACCGGAGCGGTGGTCAGTCACCTCACCACCGGAGCGGTGGTCACCTCACCACCGGAGCGGTGGTCACCTCACCACCGGAGCGGTGGTCACCCCACCACCGGAGCGGTGGTCACCTCACCACCGAAAATCCAGACTATGAATGAACCTTTAAGGGTTAGAAAAAACATTGGTGAAAAACAGAGACACAGTGGATGTCTCTGTCCTCAGACCATCATCAACACTGATTCTGAATTACCAATCATAAAAAGAAAAGCAAACCACTGATTCTGAATGTTGCCATGTTGGCTAGAAACACCGGTAGGCCCATTAGAGGTAAGCGGTGGTAATGAAGCTGATCGAAGGCAGAGTGCCATCCATCAGCCCAAGGGACGGCAAGAAAATGAACACCATATAACATAATATACAACCCATAGAGCAAACGAACAACAGATCAATCCAATAATATGACATTTATGATGATATATTGGGTCTAATACTGTACACTCTCTCTGCCATCATAGAACTCCTCTCTCTCTCTCTACATTTTTTCAGACCTTGCTCAAGTAGAGAGTAGTAGACCTGTTCATTCAGCTGTTGTACTATTCTTCTGTTTTAGAATAAGAGTAATGTAACGGACAATTTTACCCTTCCAATGTTGTCCTATCGTCTTTGGCACAATGGCACGTTAACTCACAGATATGGATGGAAGTGGTCCTACGCAGAGTAGACAGACAGTGAAACAATCAGATTGATGTCCAAGCAAAAGATTCCAGTTTTAGTATTTCTTGTAGTTGCAGACGGTTATGTAATGAATGAACATACCAGTGGTATTGCATTGTAATTACTGTAGTGATCATTCTCTGTCTGTCTGTCTGCCTGGTAAAGAACTGTCTGCCTGGCCCAGTACCTGTGTCCTCATCACTGCACCTGGGATCCTCTAAATAGCTTAAGGGCCGATTCATACTCCTATTTTAGTCCTGGGAAAAATAGGTCGTTTGGGGGAAAGGTCCCAGACTAACAGAAGTTAGTTAGGCTCTATAAAAGTACATTCATACTCCCTCACGGCTAGCGCCGAAAATTGTAAATATCGGAGATCCTTGACATGGATGTGTTGTTGTGTGGGCGGGAAATGAGCCTCGCACCGCGGACACATAATCTGACTGACCCTCGCTGGCGCGGTGCGTCGTCCTCCTGGTGTGTGTGTGTGTGTCGGCGCTCGTTAAGCACGTGTTGCGTTGTGGGGAACGGAGGTATCTCTCGTGTTCTTTACGTGAATGTGTTGTTTATTTGTGTAGCCTAATATAGGGTTGTAATTATTTTAGACCGTATATTTGTTTTATTGTTGAAGTTGAGAACGAATGTGAGAGGAGAGCAGTTCTGACAACACTCTGCAGAGCTCACCTTCCGGCCACAAGCATTTGGAAGGTGGCTTCTTGCGTCTCTTCCAAAACTACCGGTGTTTTCTTGGCTTGACGGCCGACAAATTGAACTCGAAGCCGGGCTGAATTAGAATGAATGAGGAAAATTGAAATGATTTCGGCTCGTCAGAAATTTTCAGTGCCAACGAAGTGCCTACTTTTTTTCCGGCTGTAAAATAGGAGTATGAATGGGCCCTAACAAGCCACACCTAGTGCTATCAAATCTAGAGCCCGCCACCAAGTGTCCAAAATAATATTGCCAACATAACAAATAATATATCACCATCATAAAGGCTCCTACAAGTAAGTTGAATGATAAACACCATTTAAATTTAACAGATATTGCAGGATTAAGACTTGAAGTACGGATGGGCATTTCTCATCTTATATGCTGCTAGTTTGTTTCCTGTCCGTGTAAATGTATCAGTTCATGTTTTGTTTTATACAGATAGGAGCATGATGTGGGCTTCATTCATGAGCAGAATCTTTGCTTAGGAAAGGTGGTGGTGGTTGGCTGGTTGCTACTCTGAAACAACCTGACAAGTTCACATTTACAAGTTCACTTTAACGCATTTTGGGCGGGAACCCAAAGCTTGATCTACAAGCTCATAGCGCGCTACGAGCTTGTAGGTCTGCTATTTTTGAAAAAAACGTGAAAATGTGCATCAAATCTTTGAATATATATTCTTTCAGAGTTTCAGTTTTTTAACTAAAATCTTTGCTTCTGGGGAGGTCCCTGGAACAACATATTTGTGTGTGGGGGGGGGGGGGGTCGGCGGCATATTTCATATAATTTCCGGGGTCCTTGACATGAAATATTGAGAACCACTGATACAGAAACATGAGGTTTTTCAGAAAAAAATACATTTTAAAAGGACATTTTAAAAATGTCGACGTCAATGGGTTAAAAAGTATTTCCTTGTGGGTTCTTAGTACCACACAATAGCTAGTTGAGGAGGAGGCAGGAATATTCTACTACACTTATATAATCAAAGAGACTAGGCTCTCTCTCTCTCTGGCAGCGCTGTGGTATATTTGGCTGTAAACTCTTGCTGAACCCGATGCAGACTGAGTGCCCTCTCTGTCGTCATTAGCTGCTGCCAGGAAGTGGCCGCCATGGAAACAACTCCGCCTCTAGATAAGATAGAGGCACTGTCGTTCATTTGGCTATTCAATTCTTTATCAAAAAACCATCTGTGCATCATCTCCAGTCCACACTGTGTGTGTGTGTGTGTGTGTGTGTGTAGCAGTCGGAGCAGGGTGACAGAGGGGGCAGGGAACTCCCCCAACCTGCACACATCATCATCTGCCTGTCGTGTCGACCTTTCATTTCAGTAAGCCTCGACTCTGATCACATAATCTTCTGAACGTCTAAATGTTGCTTTTCATTTGGCTGTTGCCATGAGTTCTCAGTGCAGATTGAGACCTCTGACAATGATCTTCTTGTCATAGTGGTCTCCAGAACAGAGAAATCATTACCATCTAATGTGAGCAAACGAGCATCATTAGTGACTGCTGAATGCCAGACTCTCTCTTTCTCTCTCCCCCCATCTGGCATTTTGTCTGTTAATATTGACATAATGAGGTAATTAATGTGTTCCAATACAACTAGTACTCAACACATAGTCCGCTCTAAAGCCTTGTGCCAGTATGTAAATAACTAGCCTGTTTTGGTGTTATTCCATGTCAGTCTGCATTCTTAACCAATCTCTTTTGGATCATTGTTATACTTTAGCTATTGAAAAATAGCAGATCTACAAGCTCATAGCGTGGCACTTGTAGGTCTGCTATTTTTGAAATATCGTGAAAATGTGTCGCAAATCTTTGAATATATATATTCTTTCAGAACAAACGTTTTTAACTCATCTTTCTGGGGGGTGCCTGGATCAACATATTTTCAGATGGGGGTCGGCGGCCAATTACATATAATTATTGTGGTCCGAGCACCACTGATATAGAAACATAAGGTATTTCAGAAAACTGTCAGGATTTAGAAGACATTTATTTTAATTTCGACATCAGGCCTAAATGAAGTCTTGGCGAGACGTAAAGGCACTAAAACAGGAGTTATGCCGCGGCTTCTTGTGGCTATAATTGGATTTGTCCAACAAACGTAGACACTCCAAACTTCAAAAATTACTTATCTTTACTTTGGCAGTTTGGCTTGATGATTCTTTTGTTTTTCTTCCTGTTATTGTCATTACCCAACCCGAGGCATTGTTATTTCTCATGTTGATTTGTTTAGGTGTCTTCGTTGTATTCTCGGTTCCTTTAATATCTCACTGAAAAGTTTAATTAAACAAGCTCCCAGAACGCTTCGTGTGATGAATATATTATCCCGGAGTAGTACTCTGTTCACTAAATAATAACCCCACTTCTCATGTAGGCATCTTGTCTGTCTCTATCAACATTATGCTGCTGTGTGCGTGCGTGCGACCGTTTGTGCATCAGTGTTTTTGGCAGCAAATTTCTATTCTAGTTTTAGTCATAGTCTCTTGAATAGTGTTCATTTAGTTTAAGTCACATTGATTTTAGTC
Organism: Protomyctophum parallelum; assembly: GCF_964188405.1. NCBI lineage: Eukaryota > Metazoa > Chordata > Actinopteri > Myctophiformes > Myctophidae > Protomyctophum > Protomyctophum parallelum. Next base: position 30,156,888 of record NC_139704.1, read on the forward strand.
ACCTGGGAATACTTTAGTGTTAGTCTAGTTTTAGTCGACTAAATATCATACGATTTTAGTCGACTAAATCTACAGTTGATTTAGTCGACTAAAATGTATTTCCCGGGCCTTGATGCCATCGTATAATGGCTGATTTTACACTTGCTGAAAATTGCCGAGCTCACAACGTGTCGCAGCGCGACGCGTTGTGAGCTTGTAGATCGGCTATTTTCAGCATGCAAACAATTGTAAAATGACTTGTCCACTAGTCCCTTCCTAACATTTTAGTCTAGTTTTTATTTGTTGACACAATTGTCAATACATTTAGCTTAGTTGTAGTCATCATAGCTTAGTTTTGATTTAGTTTCCATTTAGTTTTCGTCAGTGAAAAAAGGGTAGTCGAGTGTCCGAGTGTCTCAGTAAGGTGGCAGGGTGAGAGAGTCGGGGGGCCTGCTGGGGGAAAGGTTGTGTTTGGAGGATAAACGGGCCCAGCCTTGGCCCGGTGCCCGACCCACTGAGCACCGTCTTTGTGCTCCCCGGCCACACACACACACACACACACACACACACACACACACACACACACACACACACACACACAGCTTTCACTACTACCAACCAAGGCACACTACTCGTCTTCTGAATGAGTAGAGCACTCCAGCCAGCCACATGGACGGACAGAGACACATACCTGACAGCACAGCACAGCACTATTGCCTGCCTTTGCCTGTTGGTTGAACACCTTAACCCATTTTGACCTGAGATCAGATTCTAAAAATGTCTTCTACATCCTGACAGTTTTCTGAAAAAGCTATGTTTCTATGTCAGTCGTTCTTCGATTAAAAAAAAAATAGCAGACCTACAAGCTCGTAGCACGCCACTCGGTGGCGCGCTATGAGCTTGTAGATCTGCTATTTTTCAATAGCTAAAGCATAACATAATGCTAACACCAAAATGGGTTAAATCATAATACTCATTCAGGCTTCTCTGTACAGAACTATACTATGTTCTATACTGGAGATGGAGAGTTCTGTCGGACACAGCACAGCACCCCCTCGTGGTGGAATAACTTCAGAAGTGAGATTTACCAGCCAGCGTGTTGGCTCAGAACATACTAGTATTAGCCTTGTCCTTCAGAATGCAGGACAAGGCTAGTGACCAAACTAATGACCTAATGGATGCAGTTTGTTTGTCTAACTGCTGTCAAATGATTATGTGCCCCAACATTCTCTCTAACTCCGTGTGGGGGTCCCCGGTGGATCCCCGGAACTTCCAGACCCACAGGAACGCGCCCAGGGTGCCACCCCGGTTCCGGCGAGCGGTACCGTGTCCGAAACGGTCGAGAAATTACAGAGTTACTGTGGGGGAATTAGCATTTAGCAGACCTCTCTCTCTCTCTAGCAGGCAACAGTGCAACACTATCTCTCTCTCTCTCTCTCTCTCTCTCTCTCTATTTCTAGCACTAAAACAAAACAAAATAAAACTGCCTCAAAAGGATTACACTAGATCAGTTAGTGTCCTTGCACTGTCCATAAGCTAAACCCAAATGTCCAAAAGAAAGCAATATGCAAACCAGTCAATGCTGTGATTGTGGTTAGTTAGTTAGTCTCCTCTTACCACCCTCTAATTATTTCGCACAGTTTGTCCTTTAATAGAAAGTCTTGATCCAAGAAATCCAATAATCCACAATAGAACAGTTCATTTCATCCAGTGGTAGTGGTATCCATCCAATAAGATCCAATAGAAACTAATTACGCAAGACTTGGGGGAAATTAAATACCCCCGTTTGTACGTCCAGTTATCTCCCTCTGTTCACAGGACTGCCAGAGCCACTCTCTCCTCTCCAGGTGCCACCAATGACTCAGTCTCCTGATACATTTCATTGATTGAAATATTTATTAACAGTTTGCAGAAGTACAGTACATTTCAAGCACAACTCGATACAAAGACTGTTAACTGTGAGTGGACGACCCAATAAAGCATTGCACTTTTTACAAGAGGGTCCACCTTGTTCAATTCATCAAAACATTTAGAGACGTACAAATAGACACTTCTATATAGTCAAAGAACAGAACAGGAATTTATCATAAAGGAGGTAAAAAGGGAATACAGTGAGCGGAGGGCAGGGTTTTCCAATCAATGCCAGACTCAAAGTAATAATATGCACCACAAGCATATCAAGAACATAAAAATCACTTCTTATTTAGTAACAATATCCAGTGCTAGTAGTCTAAAGGCTCATACATAGTCTGGATTTTCGGTGGTGAGGTGACCACCGAACTACAACATGACGTCACGAGCCGCGGTGAAGAGCAAACCACCGCCACCGCTCCAGCCCTTCTCTCTGTTTTTACTCACCACCGCTCAACGTTATTTCAGCTCCGGTGGTCACCTCACCACCGAAAATCCATACTATGAATAGGCCTTTAAGGTGAGCTACTCATTGCGGAAATCATTTATTCATAAAGAGATTCTGAAGCACACCAAGCGCCCCACGGCTGTGTTTGTGCTGAGGTTGACAGTGGGGTCATGTTGGAACTGTTGGGATACTGCTGTGTTTGTGCTGAGGTTGACAGTGGGGTCATGTTGGAACTGTTCGGATACGGCTGTGTTTGTGCTGAGGCTGACAGTGGGGTCATGTTGGAACTGTTCGGATACGGCTGTGTTTGTGCTGAGGTTGACAGTGGGGTCATGTTGGAACTGTTGGGATACTGCTGTGTTTGTGCTGAGGTTGACAGTGGGGTCATGTTGGAACTGTTCGGATACGGCTGTGTTTGTGCTGAGGCTGACAGTGGGGTCATGTTGGAACTGTTCGGATACGGCTGTGTTTGTGCTGAGGCTGACAGTGGGGTCATGTTGGAACTGTTCGGATACGGCTGTGTTTGTGCTGAGGCTGACAGTGGGGTCATGTTGGAACTGTTCGGATACGGCTGTGTTTGTGCTGAGGCTGACAGTGGGGTCATGTTGGAACTGTTCGGATACGGCTGTGTTTGTGCTGAGGCTGACAGTGGGGTCATGTTGGAACTGTTCGGATACGGCTGTGTTTGTGCTGAGGTTGACAGTGGGGTCATGTTGGAACTGTTCGGATACGGCTGTGTTTGTGCTGAGGTTGACAGTGGGGTCATGTTGGAACTGTTCGGATACGGCTGTGGTTGTGCTGACGTTGACAGTGGGGTCATGTTGGAACTGTTCGGATACGGCTGTGTTTGTGCTGAGGCTGACAGTGGGGTCATGTTGGAACTGTTCGGATACGGCTGTGGTTGTGCTGAGGCTGACAGTGGGGTCATGTTGGAACTGTTCGGATACGGCTGTGGTTGTGCTGAGGCTGACAGTGGGGTCATGTTGGAACTGTTCGGATACGGCTGTGGTTGTGCTGAGGCTGACAGTGGGGTCATGTTGGAACTGTTCGGATACGGCTGTGTTTGTGCTGAGGCTGACAGTGGGGTCATGTTGGAACTGTTCGGATACGGCTGTGGTTGTGCTGACGTTGACAGTGGGGTCATGTTGGAACTGTTCGGATACGGCTGTGTTTGTGCTGAGGCTGACAGTGGGGTCATGTTGGAACTGTTCGGATACGGCTGTGTTTGTGCTGAGGCTGACAGTGGGGTCATGTTGGAACTGTTCGGATACGGCTGTGGTTGTGCTGAGGCTGACAGTGGGGTCATGTTGGAACTGTTCGGATACGCCAACACAGCAGGCCACCCGCATCGCGTCATCCCTCCAGGGGGTCACAAAGTGCCCTGAGCACTGGACTGTCCCCTCTAATTAATTTAACATGAGATATTAGACTACATCCCCCTATGGTTTACATTTATCCCCTCCATATGCTCCCATGACAGGCAGAAACAGGGGTTTTACAATAAGCTGTTGAACAGTCGGTTCCAGTGCTGACTGCCATGAGCCTGACTCCACTTCCTCTTTCTGTTTGCCCGTTTAGATCTGATGATAACAATAGTGCAGAGCTGTGGGGGCATGGCACCCTCTACTGGCTATTAGCTGCAACACAATCCTTTATTATTTTTATTTTTTTTGGCATTTTTTATTTTTGACATAACTTAAGAATATAATTGACATAAGCAGTATAAAACGAAATAAATAACTGACAGATAAATTTATTAAATTATGTAAATGTTCCAGATGAATACAAATAAAGTATATAAATGCAATAAACAAGAAAAAACATTACAAAAACTGTTAAACAGCGACAGATGGTAACAAACAAACAAAGACAACAGGACAGACACTCAACAGGATAGAAACATAATTCTTCTTTTCCAATTCTTTTGTAATATGTTATCTATTGTGTAGGAGGGGTTAGCGTGCACTTATTGAAATGGTCAATGAATGGTCAACACAATCCTTGATGGAGTCATTCATGATGCCTTTGTGTTGCTTTGAAATTGAATGATGTAATACAGTTTTACTTTTAAGGTGTAAAAGGATCATTTGTGTCGTGATGAAAATGTCTTGATGCATTTTTCTTGTCAAAACAGATTGTTAGGGCCGATTCACACTCCTTTACCGCTGTTTCGGCGCTGTAGTGCCGAAATGATTTCGGCTCGTCAGAAATTCTCAGTAGCACCGAAGAGCCGACTTTAGGACGGTACCTAAACTGTTCTGTGTGGACCCCCAGGAAGACTAGCTGTTTCTTTGCACCAGCTAACGGGGATCCTAATTAAACTCTATTATACCCTTTTATCTAATCACCGCTATCTTTTATTTCCCGGCGTGTCCAGGTGATCATCGAGGTGACGGAGATGCTCCACAACGCCAGCCTGCTCATCGACGACATCGAGGACAGCTCCAAGCTGCGCCGGGGCTTCCCCGTGGCGCACAGCATCTACGGCGTGCCCTCCGTCATCAACTCCGCCAACTACGTCTACTTCCTGGGCCTGGAGAAGGTGCTGACGCTGGGCAGCCCCGAAGCCGTTCAGGTGTTCACCCGTCAGCTGCTGGAGCTGCACCGTGGCCAGGGGCTGGACATCCACTGGAGGGACACCTACACCTGTCCCTCCGAGGCGGAGTACCGCCTCATGGTGCTGAGGAAGACGGGGGGCCTCTTCGGCCTGGCCGTGGGCCTCATGCAGCTCTTCTCCGAGTGGAAGAGCGACATGAAGCCCCTGCTGGACACGCTGGGCCTCTTCTTCCAGATTCGCGACGACTACGCCAACCTGAGCTCCCGCGAGTACAGCGAGAACAAGAGCTTCTGCGAGGACCTGACCGAGGGCAAGTTCTCCTTCCCCACCATCCACGCCATCTGGTCGCGGCCGGAGAGCACGCAGGTGCAGAACATCCTGCGGCAGCGCACAGAGAACGTGGACATCAAGCGCTACTGCGTGGACTACCTGGAGAAGGTGGGCTCCTTCGCCTACACCCGCGAGACGCTGCGGGGCCTGGAGGTGGAGGCCTATCGGCTCATCGGAGACCTCGGGGGGAACCCCGAACTGGAGGGCCTGGTCAAACACCTCAGCAAAATGCACCAGGAGACGGAAACTGAGGCCGATAGAGGCGGGCAGTCTCTTTAACTAATGTTCACGTATAAAACACTCCCTCAGGACACAGCCCTTCCATCTCCATCGATTCACTAAGCTGTTTTTCACACATTTTGTGTGTAAAGGAATTTTTCAAACCTCCCATGTTAGTAGGCTATAATAAGGAATTCTAATGACACTGTATGTCATTAGAATTCCTTATTATAGGGCTTAAAGTTCTCAGTCCTGGGGACTGATTTTAGTCCTGAGGATCTCATAGGGGTCATTTAATGAGATCAGTGCAGATTTGCAAAAAGAATATTTTCAGTCTTGCGATTTCTTTGGCTTTAAGCCGTGCATACAGCATGTAAGTCTCTCTCCGAGCAGACTTGAGAGAGCGGCAAAATTCAGACAATTTTTTTTATTACTGAATCAGACTACTAACGTGGGAAGTTTGGAAAAACATCTTATTGAAACGGGCCCATTGATTTTGCCAATGGGCCCCAATAGAGCGTCGCAGTCCCGCCCCCTTTCATGATGACGCCAGGCCCAGGAAATAGTTCCCAATGCATTTTTCCCATAGACATTTCAAAACGTATTTATTTAAAGACCTACAAAGCCAACTCTTGTCGTGACAAACACAATATTTTGGACCAAACAAATAATAACAAAGAAGAAAAAAAGAAAGTGTTTGTTGTCATGATTTGTCACGACAAGAGTTGGCTTTGTTCCTGGTCTCTGGAGGGGGCGGGACTGCGACGCTTTATTTCACCAAAGCAAAATCATTAGCCATAAAACACGTCTAAACACGTTAAAGTATATCCATCTCTATACAAGTGTTGGCTCTTGAATGTGAACCGTTTCACAATTAGATAAAGGTTGCCCCCCCCACCCCCCCGTCTACCATGAAAATCAGTGCACACGTACACAAACACAACTTTTACTTCCAATGTGTTTGTAGACGGTGCAACACAGACCTTGTGTGCTCGAGTGCCTCTTTGATATGTTGCTCAAAAACACTTAACGTACGTACATATCACCAAATCGTCTAGAGCCTCTGTGTATGCAAGTAAGTGTAATATGCAATCAAACCAATCAAATTGAATTGAGATGGGGGGGGGGGGGGGTTATTTATTTCTCTCCAGGATATGAAAACCTTACAAGATTGCATTGAAGCTTAAAAAGCCTTATGTGTGAGGAGGCGTTCTATTGCTAAATGTATTTTTTCTTTTTTATATTGGCCCAATTGGAAAATTATGTTTCACCAGTAAGTGTGAAGTCACTTTTTGAGAGAGTGTGAGAGAGACAGATTTTTGGAATCTCTGAAAAGTATTTTGCCAGTGCCATTCAAGACATCTACCACTGAAATGACTATTTATTATGTAACATAACATGCATGGAAACAAACTGAGAATAACTCTGAAATGATTCCGTTTTGTCTGAGTTTTGGTCAGATCTCATGCCGAGTGTGTCCCTGGCTTATGTTTCTCTGTTTCTGGTATAGTTCCTCAAGTTCCTCTTAACTTAAGAGTGTCAAGACGAGTTATTTTCATGACATTTGTGAACCAATATTCTATGTTTCTGAAAGTATTATATGCGTTTTTTAAATAAAACCTACCTTGAAATAAAACATAAGCTGTGATTTCACAGTTAGCTGTACTTAGGAGATCACCAGTGCCATCTACTGTGTGCATTGGGATAATATAATACATGAAAACTATTGCTAATGATCCCTTGGTAGATGGATACTGCATGACTGTTAAAACACTTTTTTTTCCATTTAGATTCTACAAATGTCTGACAAATCATGACAGTTTTCTGAAAAACCCTATGTTTCTATGTCAGTGATGGTCAACCCTTTTCACGTCAAGGACCCCCAGAATTATCTGTAGGCCTATGTGGCCGTGGAATATGTAGTTCCAGTCTCCCCCAAGATGCAAAGATTTGAGCTGAAAACGTTCGCTCTGAAAGAATATATATTCAAAGATTTGCTCCACATTTTCACAACTTTTCAAAAATAGACCTACAAGCTCGTATGAGCTTGTAGATCTGCTATTTTTCAATAGCTAAAGTATAACGTATAATGTTGATAGACGTAGTGTGTTCCCACAAATACATCCAGGTTCTTTCTAGGGCTGTGCTCCCTTCTATCACTCTTATATCACTCACTTGCCTCCCATAGACACATGCTAACCCATAAGCTATTACAAAACGCGTAAATATTAACTATAACGCACATACGCTTTGCAGTTGGCCTGTAGCACTCAAGGTTAAACTTCAGAGCAACATGGTTGCTTACACATGTTGAATTAAACATGAGTTAGTCTTCTATGATTTACCAATTAAGGACCGAATATTCAGATAAAGGCAGCTTGATGTATGCCCATCTTACTTCTAATTTGTCTGAAATAAGGGAGGTCGCAGTTGCATAAATCGCATGTCACAGTCAAAATCGCATTGTCAAATTGAACATTAACAAACCTTGAATTCAAATGTGCTTCCAATTTTAAATAATGTCCCGACATCTCCTGCTTTTAACCCTGCCGAAAGTCTGTTATCGGTCCCAGAGAGTTTAGTTGACAGTGCACTGTGGGACTTTAAATTGGTCTCTCTGAAGATCTACCAAAATCTGATAGAATCTGCTTTCATTTTTTCCTCATAGCAGTCACCAAAGAAGGTACATTTTATGCAAATGTATTTCTGATTTAAGAGTCAGAGCATATGAAGTGCCTTTCTAGTCCATAATAATCACAATAATCACAGAATTGATCTATCAGATGGGTGACAAAGTAAAGGATAAACCTGAATAAATGAGTGAAGTAACAATCAATGCACCTGCTATAAACATCCTATCCTTGGTTACAACAATGCTGAGATTTTGGACAAAGATGGCAAGAGGAAATTATGACTATGAAAGGGGATTTGTAATTGGAGCATGGATGGCAGCAGCTTCAGTGACAGACTGGCTAGTGTTTCAATAAGAACAGAGAGAAAAGCGACATCCGACTATAGGACAGAAATGAGTAATTAGGGTTGGAAATTGTGGTCGAAAGCGCACAAAGATGGTTGTGCACAAGTGCAGTATGTAAGGAAAAACAGCAGTTTACTGAGACAGCGTCAGCAAGAACAGACAACTACATATATAGCAGATTTGCCCTCATTACAAAGAAATACACTTTTGATAGTTCAGTATTGCTAAAAACCATAAGCACTGCCAGTGCTTATGGTTTTTCATTGCACTGGTCTGCAATAAGAAAAATAATCACACCTGTGTGAACTGAGTGGTGCATCTCTCCCTCCCTCTCTCTCTCTCATTAGCAGGCAACAGTGCAGCACGTGCAGCACTATCTCTCTCTGTTTCTGGCACAACAGCGCCCCTACTGGTACTAATAGCCATACTGGTGCTCATTAACACAAACATAGGCGGACACATAGGTGAACACGGACATTGCTGTTCCTTGGAGTGGTTCACCACTCAAAAAAAGAATAGTGATATGGCCAGCTGAGTCATCCTTCCCCATGTTCTCTACAAGTTGATCATTACACCAAAGAGACCAGTCCGATGACACGGTTATGCTGTGGGGGGCATTTTCCTGGCTGAAGGGTCACTTATACAATACAAAGTTATTCCGAGTGATCACCTTTATCCTACGATGAAACATTTTTGCTTCAGTCTCCTCCAGGAGGACGACAGAGGATATGGACATGGATTGATTTGATTGATTGAATTAGACAGAAATGTTAAAACAGCAACAGAGTACAGTCACAACACTTAGTGGAAAAGTCCTTGCGGTCTTGCTTCCATTTAGGCCCTATACAATCAATTCATAGACAAAGCCTGGACGTCCCATAGCCTGGAGGAACAATAGCTCTGCAGTGCTTTAGTCCATTTAGTTAGTCTTCATCAGTGACATGCTCAGTCAGTAAGGCCTACAGTATGTCACTGCTGGTTCAGCCAAACATCATTCAATGGCTTAATACTGCCCACAATCATTTTACAACTAATATTTTCAGAGGAGATTCTATGCATGGGTCTACTATTGTCCTTATTGATTGAAAAACAATATTCATGACAGTGTGGTTAGTTAGTTTACAATAGGAGCTCCTGGGACACTTTAGTCCATTCTAGACGGGAACCCCTTTTGGTGTTTTAGCATTAGGTTATACTTTAGCTATTGAAAAATAGCAGATCTACAAGCTCATAGCATGCCACCGAGTGGCACACTACGAGCTTGTAGGTCTGCTATTTTTGAATAATCGTGAAAATGCAGCAGTTTTATTTATTTTGATGTCAGGCCTAAATGGGTTAGAATGAATCATTCTGTCAATATTATGACTTCCTAAATAAGTGATTGTGCATAAAAAAATGGCCAGCCATACAAAGCAAAATTGAAACGACTACAACATTGTCATACAGACAGAATTGAATCAACTTACATCAAGTGGTTGAGTGGTTTCTGAGAACCTCATTATTGAACGGATGATCAGGTTCGTAGGCCTACTACATGTTCCAGCAGAAAGACGGCAATTAAATCATGGCTCACAAATATCTGAGGTAATTATCGCCGCACAAGTACTACTGTAGTAATTATTAAGCCATTTTGGGCGGGAACCCCTTTTGGTGTTTTAAACATTATATAATTACGTTATAATTACGTTATAATTTAGCTATTGAAAAATAGCAGATCTACAATCTACATTTTCTCATAGCACGCCACCGAGTGGTGCGCTACAAGCTTGTAGATCTGCTATTTTTGAAAAATCGTGAAAATGTGCCTGAAATCTGAATATATATTGTTACAGAGCGAGTTTTTAACTCAAATCTTTGCTTCTGGGGGGGGGGGGGGGGGGTCCCTGGAACAACATATTTTCAGATGGGGTCGGAGGCCAAATACATATAATTCTGGGGGTCCTTGACATGAAATATTGAGCACCACTGACATATAGAAACATGGGTTTTTCAGAAAACTGTAGAATCGTTCCCAGGTCAAAATGGGTTAAATGGATCACAAATATCTGAGATAATTATCGCCGCACGAGTACTGTAGTAATTATTAATTATGTCCAATGTGACTGCATCAAAGAGGGCGACCAGGTTCAAGTGCACCTTATGAAACTCAATATAACTCATTTGGCATTCTCGTCACTTTGGCCCATCACCTTTCTCAAACATTGCTCTATATGTGCAATTATAATACCATCTATCAGTGGAGAGACGAGACCAAGCCAAACAATATACTTGACCTTTATCTTTTTATCTGGGAAACGCGGTAACCGTTTCAGATGCTAAAACAGATTTGCTTTGCAAATGTTTGCAGAATATGGAGGTCATGCCATACCGACCGTAGTAAAAAAGTGATTTGCATGTAAATCAGAAAAAGTTGTGGTGTGTGGTTTAACCCATTCTGGGCGGGAACCCCTTTTGGTGTTTTAAACATTGTTATAATTTAGCTATTGAAAAATAGCAGATCTACAAGCTCATAGCGTGCCACCGAGTGGCGCGCTACGAGCTTGTAGGTCTGCTATTTTTCGTGAAAATCGTGAAAATGTGCCTGAAATCTTTGATTATTGTTCTTTCAGAGCAAGTTTTTAACTCAAATCTTTGCTATAGTAGGCTATAGGGTCCCTGGAACTACATATTTTCAGATGGGGGTCAGCGGCCAATGTCATATATATTTGGGGTTCCTTGAAATGAATGTTTGAGAACAACTGATAGAAACATGTTTTTTTCAGAAAATACATTTTTTTAATTTCAATGTCAGGTCTAAACGGGTCAAAATTGTGGAATCAGAATGTCGCCACACCGGTACATATGAATGCTAATAATAACTCAGCTCTTATGAATCATAATCAGACCAGGGATCATAGTTTTCGATGCTGGACGTCATGAATAAATGATTCCCTTCTCGTTTTAAATAAATGGGCATTATACACTATACAGTTGGAGGAGATCAATGTGATCTATCAGCCTTTCTGAAGGCAGAATATACAACAATAATTCCATAACTGTGGTCCAGGTACAGTTCAATTAGTAGTCATGAACCACTCTCTCAAAGACAGACAGCATAATAATAATATCTCTGAGATTCTTTTCACATCTCATCAACCTCGCTTTTATCAAACTGAATCTTCATGAACTGCTCAGGCTCACACATACATGGCAAATATAAACAGGGGTGGTAATAAACAAAATGCTTGCGCTGGTGGTGTGTGGAAAAGGTAGGCTGTTTGATAGTATTTCCAGTGGTGGAAAAAGTACTCAGTTGTTTTACTTAAGTTAAAGTACCAATACTGCAATTTAGAACTACTTCGTTATAAGTAAAAGTACGGAATTGAAAATGTACTTGAGTAAAAGTACAAAAGTATCGGCATCAAAATGTACTAAAAGTACTTATATTGCAGAATGTCCCATTTCACAAGTTCAAAATGTGTACAAAGTCTATTGAAAATAGCCGATCTACAAGCTCACAATGCGCCGCGTTGCGACACATTGTGAGCTTGTAGATCGGCTATTTTCAAATGGCCGAAATGTATAGGGTTGAAGTGGTTAATGTATGTTTTCTAATCAAAATGAAAATCTCCAAAGTAACTAAAGTACAAATACAAATACAAAAAAAGGGGTAAAATTACTTAGTTACTTTCCACCACTGAGTATTTCACAACATGCACACACACACACACACACACACTATGTACAGTACGTGTGGAATCTTTTAGGCATTTGCTTTCAGAGTATTACGACCAGCAACTATGTATACTCAATTATCCCATTTAGACCCCAGGACGATTCTACAAATGTCTTCTAAATACTGGCAGTTTTCTGAAAAACCCATGTTTCTATGTCAGTGGTGCTCAATATTTCATGTCAAGGACCCCAACAAATATATGTAATACGTCCTCTCTGGGGGGGGGGGGGGGTACTACCTGTGAGTGGGGAGTGTTGACTGATGAATGAATTTCAACATCCAAATACATCCGAATACTGGACAGGTAATTCCTGCAGTCAAAATACACTTTGTTTGAAATAGACACTCATGTAGGGTCCTAAGGATGCATACAAAATGAATATCAACAGTGGCGTGCACAGATAGACACTAGGGGGTGCTAGAGCACCCCCTGCCCTTTTGGCAATGTGCTCTTAAAAAAAAAAAAAAAAAAAAAAGGTTTTATTTTTTTTCTTAATTTGTAGTGTGTGGACCATGGTGACATTGATAAAATCTACGAAAAAAAATAGCAGACCTACAAGCTCGTAGCGCGCCACTCGGTGGCGCGCTATGAGCTTGTAGATCTGCTATTTTTCAATAGCTAAAGCACCAAAATGGGTTCCCGCCCCAAAATGCGCTGCACAAGGTGCCCTTTTTTCACTTGAGCACCTGCCCCTCTAAATGTCTGTGCACGCCACTGAATATCAACATCTTAAAACCAACTACCAGTCAGTGGGGAGTGTTGGCTGGGAGGAGGAGTAGGACTAAGGCCCTATATGGGGTTTGAGCTCACATGCCCTTTTGATGTAAATCTACCTGTCAGTGGGGAGTGCATGGCCACCAACCCCCATTTGAAAATATGTTGTTCCAGGGACCCTTGGCAAGGGTTTATGGTGTGTGACAATACCATTACAGCACTTATCAAAGACACCCTGACATGGCAGCAAAGCTGAAATTAGTTTTTTTTTCCAGGTGTGTTCATGATTTTCTTTCGAAAGCGCAACGGAAAGCAACGGAGACAAATCACTGAAAAGTGCTTTCCTCATCTAGAAATGTGACACAGATCAGGATAGGACTCCATTATCATGCTGTTCAGCGAAAGGGAGGATGGCGCAGGATTTGATTTGGAAGGGGAAAGATAATGAATCCACTTTAGGGGGAAAAAAAGGAAACTAAACAAAAACAAGGTTCAACCTTGAACATGCCAATTTACAAAAAAAAGGCCTGGAAGAGTGCCTAACTTTTTGTTTTTCTAAGTGGAATAATGTACAATTTTATATTTGTGATCAGATTCAGCATAATCTTTCATCATAAAATGGACCTTTGCAGCAGTGAATGCATAACGGCGAAAAGCTTGCTAAAATACTGGTTTACATTTACTGCACCTAAACCTTTCAATAACGCTGCTACTTGGTATGGACTGCTTTGTACCCATGCAGTGATTGATAGAGTAACAGATCAATTTATCTCCTGCTTGACATTCAAACGGTGTCCTAACCCAGTCTTAATAAAACTATCACTAACAGACATCAAAGTGCTTTGGCTTACCTTTGAAGCATAGAGAAAAACTGACATTTCTGTTTGCCGACTGTGGCGGTGCAGAGCTGACTGCACAACACTACCTACCGGCTGAGAAAGTAGCCGACTCTCACAGAAAGTACAGCTAGAATAATAAGAGCAGCACACAGAATAGAAGTCAGCAGTAAATGCTGTCTCTCCATTATACATACGTATCGCAGCTTTCATTTATAATTAATAAATATCAAAAGGAACATTTTATTACTACAAGCCAAAAGGGCTATAGCTTTATCGTGGAAAAAGATAAGGCAAACCCAGTATTGCTCAGTGGTTTAGGGAGCTATCATTGTGTCTTCCTCTGGAAAGAATCACTTATACTCTGAAGAAGAATAAACAAAAGATGTTTGATAAAATATGGGGACGGTTTATCCAATGATTCATTTATTTAATGGTGGAAACTGAAAATGTCTAATTGTATTCTCTGCAGCTGTTTGGTCTTATGGCCATAGGGACTCTTGTTGTTACCAGTCTAAGTGCCCTTATTTTATTATATTGTATTTATAGTATGTACTGTATGTTTTTTTTAAGTAATTGTATTGTCTGATGTAGTATGTATTGTTCTGTTGTATTGTCTGTTGGAGAAAATGCAATAAATGCAGAAAAATGCAATAAATATATTGTTAAAAACAAATGTTAGTCTCTATGAGGTATCTTTTATTGCCCCAGAAGGGGTTTCATAAAACCAGTGTGAATATAGTTGAGTCTATTTCAAAGTCTCAAAACTTCATTTGGAAATACGATGATTTCTCCACCACTCTGAAAATACTCCTTGATGATATCACAAATTGTTAGCATGATGCATTGCACACCTAACAAATACATTAAGGCAAAGACACTATTTGCACAACAATAGTTAGTGTTAGAAACCCTGTGATGGTGAGAAGACTTGTCTACAACCAGTGAAGAGGATGAAAAGCGTAAGAGAATAATTTACAAAATGTAGCAAAGACCAAATGCAACATGTAATCAATCTTTAAAATGCCAGCATCTCACTTTAAAGCCATATATATACTTTTGGCATTACCACACTTCATGAACCATGGCATTGAGTTCGCTTTAGTCAATTATTTGTGTCTTCGTCGTTTCACCAAGTGTGAACAACATTTACACATATTGCACATAATCCAACCTCCTCTTCCATTCCTGTCACAGTATATTCGAATCACTTCTAAAACACTATTTAAAAAAAAAAAGAAGCACAATCCACAATCGAAGTGTCGAGTTCGTCGACTGTCTGCTGAATTTGTTTGCCCGATGTTTATTTCAGATGGACAGTGATGTTTTTCTTTTCTCAGACGATGATTCAAGGACGGATCGACGAGTACGTGACGTGACTGCTGAAAATGTTTTCAAAATGGAGAAAATAGACGAGCTGTACAAGCTCACAGCACGCTGAGCTGGTGAATAGGCTATTTTATGTTCATAAGTAAGTAGCCTTGCCGAGCCATGAGGCCCATAGGGCAGGAGCCTATCTCCTGTTTCTGTAGCGTGAGGCAGCTTGATGTACAAGTACACCCCCTGGACATGACGCTAGTATGTCGCAGGGACTTACCCCCAATCCAACCCTTGATGCTGAGTGTCAAGCAGGGAGGCACTGGGTCCCATTTTTACAGTCTTTGGTATGACCCGGCCGGGGATTGAACCCCAACCTCCCAGTTTCAGGGCGGACACTCTAACCACAAGGCCACTGAGCTGGTATTTTATGTTCATAGGGCATAAAAAAGGTGTTTCATATCAGGCAGAACTGTCACTCACTACATTCAATACATACTCCAACTTATTTCCATGGGGACAGGGGATTTGATTTCCCCTAAAAGAGTCCAATGTCATTTTAAGTAAACACTGACACAATTAAGCCATCATTCCAATACAAAACCATCTCCCCCTTTTGAACAAATGCCTTCAAAGCGGAGTGCGGTTTGGATTTCAAAGTAATTGGGTTACTTTTAATTGATTAAGACCAACCTTGATGACAGCGTCTGTCTCGTCTACAACAGTCACCAGTGTTGGTTTCCGGCATGGCGGCTTGACAACGCTGTTAGCTCTGACGAGTTCAGTACTTTCATCCGACGGAGCATTGGTCCGAACGACAACCTACCTCCTCCCTCACCTCCCCCGGGGCAGACACCTAAACCTAACCGCAACCCTCTCCCGACCCGCAGCGCACCTCGGAGCTCTGTCAGATGATAGTATGCCTCCCAGCTCTGACCACATGGCGCTGATTCAAGCTACTGTAGTCACTTCAGTTCAGCAAAGCTGAGGTGTGTCTGTCAATGAGGAGCCAGCTGACTCTCATTGACAGGCAACAGGTGTGTCTCTAGTCTCTGTGATTGAGTTCAACCTGTGCAATACATTATGGGTTTGTTTCTGCATGCTTTGCATTTTTACTACCAACTAGCCTAAGCCTACCAATTTTATTCATTTTACAGCAGTTTTTTTACTTGAATGCATTGTTCTGGTAACCGAGTGAGAAAAAGTTAAAACGCTTTGTACATGTTGTTGTCTTGGTAGTTGGTTTTACCTTTGTGTGTTCACATCATTCAGTTGATAAAACCTTTACAATAAGCTTTTTTTAAGCAATGAACCTTTACAATAAGCTTTTTTTAAGCAATGAACTCTGCTTTCATGCCACAAGACTGGAGTAGATCGTGATGAAATCCTATGTATTGAATAGAGAATCATTTTGAATAGAGAATAGTTTTGAATCTGGAAAAAAAAATCTAATCGGAATCTAAATGTGGGACACCCAAAGATAAAACAGCCCTATCAGACACTATCGTCCACATATGACATAAATTCTCCATTCATTGTCAATGGGAATGTAATGTTTGTGTAAGATGAAAATCTACACCAATAGCTGAATATAGGATGGGCTAGCGCCCCTAAAAAACCCCAGTGTCCATTATGTTTTACCCTCAATTCTGTGGGCTAGCTGTGTCTTAATGACCCCAAGGACAGCCACAGGGGTCTCCACAAGACCTCTTCCTGGCCCAAAGGACCCGCAGCTCTTCAGCAGTGTGCTGAGGGGACGACAGCATGTCTAAGTAACACTCCTTTTCACACAGCCAGCCGGGATCCTGGAAAAAGACAAAGTACAGAGCATAGGACAGTTCACTACAATGTCGTTTTTACCCTTTTACTGGATTTCCGTGGTACATCAAATGAACACATTCATGAATCAAGATACAAATATCAACTGAAATGAATAACTAGTTGAACAGAAAAAAAATGGACCACCACTGACTTGCCAGTTGCATTCTCAATTTATTCTAGTGTAATGTCTGCTGAAAAAAATCTTTACCAATACTTCATAATAATATTAAGTGTCTAGTGCTGGGACTCTGGTGCAACGCACAGGTCCTGGGCCTGGTGAGAGCAGGAGTGGACCTGGTGAGACGTAGGAGGGGCCCGGCCAGGAGTCAACCCACAGAGCCTATAGTCCTGAATGGTGCCTCCCAGTCCCGGCAGAGTAGTTCTGGAGTAGTTCCAACGGATTGTGTGGCCTTGGTCTTTCCCTAATGGGACTGATCGAGGGTAGCTACTGGGACGCAAGTCGGGACTTGGTTCGGGCGGGCCCCCATGACGATAATAAAAACATTTTGTCTCTGACCGTTCCTGTTGTTGCGTTCAATGGTCATGCAACCAATAATGCAAAAGTAATTCAATTAAATTCATACAGTATAACAATCCAAATTGGCCACACTGTTCCAAATGCGTTTTTGACGCAATCACCTATGATTACGGAAGATCGCGGTCAGAATTGGAAGTCAAACACGTGATTATTTTTCCTGGGCTTACCTGATATTTCTGTGGGCCAACAGCAGCCATCCATATGCCCATGCTCACATCTTCCCCCTGTGACAACAAAGATACCCACTTATCACTCTGCCATGTATTATATTATATGGTCAGTTTTGCTTCATCATTACCCCATTCTGGGCAGGAACCCCTGTTTGTGTTTTAAGAATTATGTTATACTTTAGCCATTGAAAAATAGCAGATCTACAAGCTACGAGCTTGTAGATTTTTGAAAAAATCGTGAAAATGTGGCGGAGATCTTTGAATATATATTCTTTCAGAACAAACGTTTTTAACTCAAATCTTTGCTTCTGGAACAACATATTTTCAGATGGGGGTCAGCGGCCAATTACATACAATTCTAGGGCTCCTTGACCTGAAATAGTTTGCGAACCACCGACATAGAAACATGGGTTTTTCAGAAAACTTTTAGAAAGACATTTGTAGAATAGTCCTCGGGTCTAAAAAAAACGGGTTATTCAACACCACGGCCAGCTTACCTGATAGGCCTTCAGGTTCTCAGCGTTGGTGGCCAGCCACTGAATCAGGTCACGGGAAACCACATACCCCGAGCCACACGCAAACGCTGGATAGGCCGGACTGGCGTACTCCAGTTCCTGCCACTTCCCAATGCGGTCCACCGCCCAGCTCTGTCTGAAACTAGTTTCAGGAGAAATGTGTCATCGCTACACAGATCTACAGACTTCTGGTACTGATCATACAACAGGAAGTTGAACGGTGCCTGGTCAGGTCCCCTGTAGCAAACGGAGATAACCCAGTGCATTACTTGCACTGTACAGTTATTTCTTCTCATATACTTATCCAGATTATGCTTGGTTCTACCATCATACTCATTACTATTTATTCTATTTATTATTCTGTATACATTACTGTACATACTGTAAAGTTTTCTGCATTTATTCTCATTTACTGCATTACTGTATCGCCTGAAAACCCACCTTTTCAGACTCCATCATGGCCCATAGCACTTACCCTAACCCCTTAGATAGCATTTCTGTTGGCTTAGATAGCATTTGACACAGACTTATAGCATGTTATGTAGACAGCACTATAATTGTATTGTATATAGTCATAGCACGCCATAGTACATATGTATAGCATAGTAGTAAATATGTATAGTTTATATGTATAGTGTATGTATAGTTTCATTATATAGATATTCCACTGTTACTTTCTTAGCTTACGCATGTTTCATGATAAATGCTTTTATGTGATGTATTCCCATGCTTTTGTTCTTGCTTAAATGTAAGTCGCTCTGGATTAAGAGCGTCTGCTAAATGCCTAAATTGTAAATTGTAAATTGCACTTCTGGCTAGACGCCACTCTTCATTTCATTGTCAAAGTATTTGTATACTATGTACAGTGACAATAAATTGAATATAATCTAATATATCAGTGGAGGGTTTCATATCGACGGCTCCCTGTAAACCTTGTTTTGACCAAAAATGCCATCTGGGACAAGGAATAGGAGATACAGGCGATTGAAGGAAACAGATAGAAGGGGTGTTTATGGTGATGACGACGATCTAAGATGGGCGACCCAGTGTTATGACAACAGCTATCAACCCGATGCTAACGTGAGTAGCATTATGACTTGATCGATCGAAAGCACTATAAAAGTGCAATTGCCATTGATCTATGGCAATGGCGCTGAGGGTTTTATTAAATAATGAGCTTTAATTGACGTAGATCTGGGCCAAGGCGTTATAAGTGTCAGCGTTAACCCAGTTACCACTGTCTTAACGGGAACTACCCATAGATCCAAAGTCCCGTTAGTCCCGTGCTTGCGGTTAGGTTTAGGTTAGGGTTAGAGATGGGGATAGTAATTTCGGAACAATGAATCTTCTGACTAATGACACGGCACCGTCTTAACTCCACCTGAGAGTGTTCAGAACTTGGGTGGCAACAAACTCAACGGAGGACAGCAAATACACAATGTCAACATATTCAGACGGATGGGTCAATGAGACACTGCATTGTACTTACTTCCCCCACCAGAAATTGCTGCGTTTGAGGCCCTTGTGGTCTATCTTCATTAATACAGAGTCCACATCGATATAACAATCATCATCCGTCTTCAGGAGAAGGTTAAAGTCAGCATTTCCCACAGCCCTGTATGAGAGGAGGAATTTGCAACCTTAATTAATACACGTTTTTTTTCTATCTCTCTATAAAATACCAGTGATAAAGAACGGTAGGGGTTTGGAGAATATATAATACACTTTTAAAGCCCCCCCCCTTCCTATGAATCGTTTTCATACTTGCTGCCTGATGAACTATGACCAAAGCATTTCTCGGGCCAAATTATTCAGGGCGACCCGACAAGTCATTTTAAATGAACGGCACATTTTCCATTTCATGTTGGATGATTTCCTGCGAGGCCCAGTTTATCGTTGAGTCACCGGGTAGATTCATTCAAGCAATATTACACGACACTAGAGGGGGTGGTTTGCATGCATTAATGACGTTAAACCACCCCCTCTCGTGTAATATTGCAATTATACAACAGTTACCCTTAAAACAAAAGAAAAAACATATTTGAAAAAACATATTTTTTTAAAGACAGATGTCACTACGACCACAAATGTCCCAATAAAATAGCTAGCCTAGCCACCGAGTTTGTTGCGCTCTGGGAGAACAGAGCAGCTGAATTCTTTGTTTTGATTAGGTGTGGAGTGGTGCCACGGCTAGAAGGCCGTTTCAACCAATCAGATTTCTTCCTCGAAACGACCTGTTGTATATAATAGCTGTTACTTGGCGGCGGTGTACCATTTATAGAACTGGAGCAGTTTGGAAGGCACGTTCCTGTAGGTGTCCACCACGTCTACGAACACAATGTCCCTGTGGCGTCGGCTCTCCTGCTGCAGAGAAGAGTCCTCCTGCGTCAGCCGTGAGGTGTGGAGCTCCAGCCTCGCTGCGCGGCCCTGGAGCAGCCCAGACAGACCTTCTCCGTCTGGGACAGACAGAGGGGACAAAGTCCTACTATTTATCACACGCAACATTACCTCAGTGAAATTGTCCGCATTTGACCCATCTCTTGGAGCAGTGAGCCGCAGCCAAGGAGCGGTGAGCTGCAGGCAAGGAGCGGTGAGCTGCAGCCAAGGAGCGGTGAGCTGCAGCCGTGCCACCCTCGGGAATCATTTGATTAATTGATTTGACCCCCCCAATCCAACCCTTTGATGCTGAGTGCCAAGCAGGGAGGCATTGGGTCTTTGGTATGACCCAGCCGGGGATCGAACCTCAACCTCCCAGTTTCAGGGCGGACACTCTAACTACAAGGCCAAAGGTCTGGTCAAAGGAGGAGGAGGTGAGACAGACAAAGTACTCACATGTTTTACTTAACCCATTTAAACCCGAGGACGATTCTAGAGTACAAATGCCTTCTAAATCCTAAATGTTGTCTGAAAAACCTATGTTTCTGTGTCAGTGGTTCTCTGGCAATCTTTTCCTAGAAGCAACAATTTGAGTTAAAAACGACGTTCGCTCTGAAGGAATATACGGTATTCAAAGATTTGCACCACATTTTCAAGGTAGTGAGAAATGGATGTATGGCATTAGAATGCAGTCATCACGAGGGGGAAGTGGTTGAAATGTGAAGAAAGCGAACATAAAAAGCTCTGATCCTAAATTGGTTTATTTTTGTGTTTGATTGAATTTTTGTACATGAACTCAAAACACACACATATATAAAAGGCACAAAAGATAATACTGCAGAAGCAGGCAGAGGGTGGGAAATAAATCCACTTGGCATGAAAGCAAGAGCTCTGAGCCAAAAGAGAAATGATCTCAGATGAAATTACAAAATGTACTTTTTTTTTTTTTAATGTTCTCTTACAGTGAATAACTTTCAGAAGGACACAAAGGACTCTTATAAAAGGTCCTATTATAATTATTATAATTCTAACTTGATTATGTTATCCATAATGATAGGGGGGGGGGGGTGAAGCAGGTATTTTGGTAGAAATACTTTGATGTAAATTGCACCACATTGAATGTCTGCAAAAATATTTTTTCTGTGTAGACATTAGACAATATTTCTTTAGTATCCTTTTTTTACTTATGTGTTTCACAGTATTGTAATCATACTATAAACGAGCGAATGTCTGTCTGTCTGTCTGTCTGTCAGAAACAAACACTTATCTCCTCATTGCCTGCACCAATCGCTCCCACTTTTCACACAGGCATTGACCATAATAATATGGAGGTCTTAACGAAGCCATTTTTCCAATAAGATTAATAATGAATTTATTAGTGAATAAAAACCTGTTTATTTGTCCGTGGTCTATCTCCGACCGAGCCACACTATTAGCACACATCTCTCCATGCCAAAATAAATCTGCACGCTCCCACAATCCAGCTAGGCTACTTTTTACCGACGCAACTGTCGTATTTACTGTACAAATATTGTTTTTACATCACCCATTTATATATGTACCACCAGGGGGGTACTGAACAACTCATCTCCCCATAAATGCAATTACTACACTACTAACATGACAATGACTGTTTGAGACTTTCAGTTCTATGTATGACTATGATGTACTGTTTTTCCATTTCCAGTGAACAAGTCTATATTAAAGCAATTCTTCCTCAAAATACAATAAATACATATATCAATAATATGATATATTACATCACATTACCCACACTGTACATTTGGGAATACCTGTGCGACAGCCCATACTTTCTGTGCTGCATGTCAAACTGGGGTCTTTCATACTTTTCAAATGGGGGTCTGTGGGCTAATAAGTGTACATTTTACAGTCCTTGCCATGAAAATATTTCCCTACCATGCATTTATACAAATATTTTCATGTTATAGTGCTGTTTCTATTCACACAAAAAAGACACAAATATATTATACAAGTTAAAATGAAGAGCAATTAAATATATTTATGGGGGGCAATAGTCCATACAACGGGTAAGGACTATGTATATTAATACAATAAACAAGCAAAAGGGCATTGCCTGACCATGGATCACACCAAAGGACCTGCAACATGACTGAGGAACACGTTCCACTTCAAATCATATTTATCCAACTGATTATTCATCTTAAAGGATAACCTCTCCAAAGCAGCCACAATACCAAGCTATCAATGGTATACTTATGATTGTACTGCAGCATTTTCTTGCAAAATAAACTACAGTAGCCTACTAATTAGCCTACTTTTGTGCCCAACCTAACTTCCCAAGACCATCTGTAAACAATTCCCCGTTCCCCCCTATCAGTAATGTGATCTATTACAACACATTACCCACACTGAACATCATTTGCTGTTCATATATTCAGAACGGGTAAGGACTAGTACTACATAAAAAACCATTTGTCCATTTCTTTAACCCATTCTGAACAGGCACCCATTTTGGTGTCAGCATCATGTTATGCTTTAGCTATTGAAAAATAGCAGATCTACAAGCTCATATCGCGCCACCGAGTGGCGCGATACGAGCTTGTAGGTCTGCTATTTTTGAAAAATCGAAGAACGACTGACATTTTTTTAAATCTGATCTCAGGTCAGAATGGGTTAATCAGACCAGTGTGTGTCCAGTGGAAACCTCGTATGAATCTGATCTCAGGTCAGAATGGGTTAAAGGTCAAAACCTGTACGCCAACCCCTTGAGAATCAGCCCACCATAACGGCATACTGTACTAAGACTAGGAAACAAAGTACAACAGTCTCTGACCTCAAACAGTCCTCAGTGAATATACATCAAATTAGAGACAAGGTTGCACCATTTAATAGAGTTAGCCCAGGGGTGGGCAACTTTGACGATGGAGAGGGCCACTACTGTATATTTCCACACTCACTCAATCTACAAGCAAAAAAGATGTCGCGCTGCGACGCGTTTTGAGCTTGTAGATCGGCTATTTTTGCTATATTCAAATTGAAATCTTGAGTAATTTGCCATTTTTGAATTGGAATTTTTATGTCATTACAAACGCCTTTAATTATACTTGTGTTGAGCATTGAGCTACTAATTTAGACTGCAAGTAATTAAAGCGGGTCATGTTTGCATGTTGTGGAATTGTAAACAGCTGAAACTAATAATATCAGCATTCTGACATTAACCTGAGGGCCACATTAAGTGAAGGTGGGGGCCGCATGGACTGACCATAGATAGTGAAGGTGAAGCCTCCAGCCAACCCAGGGAAGCCAAGGGCACTTCTGTGAGGCAATATCCCTTCTTCAATCTGTGGGTTGAAAAACAAAATCATGGCATGGGTCATCTTTTTTTTCAAATACATCCCGTATTTCAATGATTCCCTTTGTATGTTCAAACTCCACAACGCTCACCGATGCCATCTTGAGAAGCCCTCCTCCGTCATTGAGCTGCACACAGGAGGAGTTGACCGTGGTCAGTCCAGCAGTGTCCAAACTCTCCCAGACCAGCGTCCCTTCAAAGCCCTGGAAAGGAGAGAGGTTAGGCCTCACTCACACCTTCGCAACAGACTGATGTATGCTTGTTGTATACAAAGGGTGTGATACATCTTGCCCCAATGCATTTCCAATGGGAGTCACATGGTTTGACACAACATTTGTGTTGTATGAGGGGGAGGGGGGCAGTCGAAACACAGCCGAAAGCCATACAACAGCTTGTAGTCCAAAATGTTGTATCAAACCATGTGACTTCCATTGGAAATGCATTGGGGCGGCCATGACACGTCACTTACATCTTGCTTACATCTAGCATGCATCAATGTTGTATGCTAGATCGAAAGGTGTGAGTGAGGCCTTAGTGTGTCACGCAATCACGCCCAACTTTGTGCCGTGACCAACACCAAACCACAACAAGTCTAAAAGAAATCATGCCAATGCCATAATCATTTTTTCCTGATTATTATTTAAAAAAAAATCAGACTGCTTTCCAACTGTCCTGGGGATTGTGGGTGGGGGGGGGGGGGGGGGGGGGGATGCGACCATAGACTTGTGACTTAATGACGTTTATGCTTGCCCCTGGGCTTCTGTAAAAAAAAAAGAAAAAAAAAGAATAACCTGAATGTGGAGAACTGACCTTGGGTAAAATGAACTGCTCCACTGGCTTGTACCACACCCCGTTCACAATGGCCTCCGTGCTGGCGCCACTAAAGCGGGCAGTCACCACAGCCTCCTGCAACACAGCAGAGTATCTGATGTCACATTAGGTGATGTGACATGAGGGCATACTGCATCTCTCAGAGCCTTTACTCATACACACCTGAGGTGTTGAAACAAGGCACACACACACACACACACACACACACACACTTTTATTTTCTCAATTTCTCTTGTTAAATCCTACAGTGCACTGTAACCCTCTGGGCTGCATCCAATCACTTTGGTGAGAGTCATTTCACCACAAAGCAATTTGTCTTTTGAAATAACAACAGTCCGAACAGGGTATTGTCTCTTAATAGGATATAAAGCACAATAACGACTAAAGTAAACAGAACAAAGCATTGTGGCCCATTCCCACCGGAAAGTCCCTCGGAAATGAACAGCAGCAATATTATAGTCACCTCTTGGTCCAATTGGTGCAGCTTCACCGTCACATTCCCCCGGAGCTCGTGACCGCTGCAGAACACTCCCAGCCTGGTGATCACCACCGGATGGAGGACCTTGAAGTCCAGCGCCAGGGCGGACACCTCAGCGGGGGTCAGCGACGTCGGGTCGGTCACACTCACCACTTCTATCTCCGTCCTCGGCTCGGCCACTGACCGGAGAGAGAGAGAGAGAAGTCTGGGAGTCAGTCAGCGCTGGAGGTTTACTGAACAACAATGTTATCCCAAACATGGCGACAGCTTAAGCCTTAAGGCCTATTCATAGTCTGGATTTTCGGTGGTGAGGTGACCACCGCTCCGGTGGTGAGCTGACCACCGGAGCTGAAATAACGTTGAGCGGTGGCGAGTAAAAACAGAGAGAAGGGCTGGAGCGTTGGCGGTGGTTTGCTCTTCAGTGACGTCATGTTGTAGTTCGGTGGTCACCTAACCACCGAAAATCCAGACTATGTATGAACAACAATGTTATCCCAAACATGGCGACAGCTTATGCTGTCTGAGAGAAGAAATGATTAGGTGATGAAAGACAAAAAAGCCTGCATGCTTTTTTTCTATTCTTTGCATGCTCTATTAAAGTTACATCATCAGCAATTTGAGAAGTCAGTTCTTGGGGATGCAGAGTCTTCAAAGCCAGCCTCCATTTGTCAGTGCGGTTTCTTCACTTTCTTTAATTACAAAAGAGCCGTTTTATTACCCAGGAGATCAATGGAAAGTACAAGGCTGTTAAAAGTGGAGCTTTCCGCACACAAGATCCTTTCTACTGTTCACTCCAAAACAAAAACACAATTACAGAAAGAGATGGAGAGAGAATAACAGAGACAGAAAGTGGGTAATCAAATGTTTCTTTCAGTACATCCATTGATAATAATTGAGATGCTTTTACTTGAGATGCTTTTACTTTTAAGTGCCGCGTTTCCTTTTTGCTTACAAAGTAAGAAATTGAAAACTCTAAGTGCTTTTCTTGGCATAGAGGCCATTTTGATTATGCCAATTCATTCAATAACAGACAAATGACACCATTACAAACATGGGCTTTATTCAGTTCTACACTCACTAGGCGTGACCATATATGGAGGCGTGATGTCACGACTAGGTGTGACCATATATGGAGGCGTGACCGACCAACTAACCGACTGACTGAAAATGCATGGTCGCAATAACATCTCACACTAAAGCTGCTCCCTAAATTCCTGTCCACCTCTGAGACACATCATGGCATCTGTTAACAGTGCAGTACAGAGAAAGTTCTTGGGGGGAAAAATAACAGTAAAGTAACTCCAAATTCAACTAAAAACGCCCATTTGGACGAACAATGATTTGCTTTACATGAAGGCAGCATAATTATTGTCCAACCCGTCCCAAAGGGTAAAATACACATGGTTTTGCAACGGATAAGCTGTTCATATACACGGAAGAGAATATCAGGGCAAGTTAAAGTTAATTGTCCACATAAACTGCATGTGTTTTAATTATGAAAAATATGTTTATATCAGAAATGACTGGAAACACAAATCAAGGCGTTATTAGCAGCACAGTGAGTCAGTGGGAGAAAAATGTGTTGCTGTGGCCTTGGGTATCAATGGGAAGCGAGCGGTGTCCTTGAGAGGTGGGCGAGCGTGAATAAGACTTCTGAACCTACGTTATTTTCATTCTCTTGTTATAGACTACCGGTGTGCTCTCCGCAGTATTGATGTATGCCCACCCAGGCATAGATTCCATAGGCGGCAGCTCTCTCTAAATGCCATTACATTTGCAGTGAACACATGCAGGTCTATCTTGTTGAACACTTTCTTTAAAGGCTCAATGTGCAGTGGTTCTCAAAGTGGGGTCTGGGGACCCACAGGGGTCCTTGAGGCGTTTCCATGGGGTCCCCCCAGCAGAATTAGACAATATACTGTAGCATCAAAATCTGTTTAGTGACTTTTAACCCTATATACACTGTACATCACACGTTTTAATTAAAATTGCTAAAAATATCTAATAAGAAATCTAATAAGAAAAATCAGTGAGTTGTGCCATTTATCATGAGGATTATGTATGATGATAAGAATGCGATCATACATCAATCAGCCAATCAAATCATCACATTCCGTGCTACAAAACACATGTAATGTGCTTAAAACGGACAGACAGACATACACACGAAGCTGTGCATAGGGAGTGGCTGCACCGGGAAAAAAAAATCAACACAAATCTTGTATAGCAAAAAACATATATTTTCAGACGGGAGTCCAACACACAGCCAAACATACAGTAATTTGGCTGTCCTCGACATGAAAAGCTCTGAGAACCACTGCAATAAATATGTGTCATACAGTGTCAATAATTATGTTTTCAGCTCGAAGAGCAGTGCTTGTTACTCGTTGACAGCTGCTGAGTGACGCAGTAGAAATCAAGCCGTACCTGGTTGCGTAAGGTTGAGGAGGGTGCAGGAGTAGGGGTCCAGTCGGTCCTCCTCTGGAATGGGGCATCCATGCTCACCCACAATGAACTTCACCCCCACCCTGGACAGAAGCGGTAAACAATTCCATTCACGTCTGTGCTTTTTTTTTTGGCGAGCTTAGGTCATTTAGGCCTGACCTCGAAATTTAAAAAAAAATCTTCTAAATCCTCTGTTATCTGAAATAAATATTTTCACGATTTTTCAAAAATAGCAGACCTACAAGCTCGTAGCGTGACACTCGGTGGCGCGCTATGAGCTTGTAGATCTGCTATTTTTCAATAGCTAAATTATAACATAATGTTTAAAACACCAAAAGGGGTTCACGCCCAAAATGGGTTAGGTCACATTACAAGATGCTAATTTCCAAAAAGCTTGTTCGTCCGTCCGTCCGCATACACCCCGTTACTATGGTTACTTAAGGGAGGTTTCTTAAACGCCATATCTGTGCTCACATCAGTTGGGTGGTGGGGAGGTAACGTAAAGGGGCGAAAAATATATAAATACAAAAAGAACAATAGTGGCAGCTCACTAGTCTGCTAAAGATAACAGTACTCGAGGGGCAGCCAATTTAATTGGGGATGCACCCATGTATAGGCCACATATCATTGCCGTTATCGGTATGAAACAGATATTGTCCGATGGCAGTAGCCGATATTTATCTGTCGTTGATAAGCATACATTTTGCGTTGGCTATGCATTTTGTTTCCCTGGCACAAAAGGGGGAAATAAAAACTAAAACTAAATAGAATTTCCATATTGATGCAAACCTACATTTAAATTATTGGTGCCAAGTAAAGTATAATAAAGTAAAGGCTTTATTTAGTCAATAATATGTCTATTAGTTTTGCTCTGAGGAAGAGGTAGTGCAGTTACTGCAGTACTAGGCTATAACCTGAGTTGGAAGTGAGGGTGGTTCTGGAGATATCCCAGCCAGGTCTCTGGTATCACTAACCTGTGTTGGAAGTGAGGGTGGTTCTGGAGATATCCCAGCCAGGTCTCTGGTATCACTAACCTGTGTTTGAAGTGAGGGTGGTTCTGGAGATATCCCAGCCAGGTCTCTGGTATCACTAACCTGTGTTGGAAGTGAGGGTGGTTCTGGAGATATCCCAGCCAGGCCTCTGGTATCACTAACCTGTGTTGGAAGTGAGGGTGGTTCTGGAGATATCCCAGCCAGGTCTCTGGTATCACTAACCTGTGTTTGAAGTGAGGGTGGTTCTGGAGATATCCCAGCCAGGCCTCTGGTATCACTAACCTGTGTTTGAAGTGAGGGTGGTTCTGGAGATATCCCAGCCAGGTCTCTGGTATCACTAACCTGTGTTGGAAGTGAGGGTGGTTCTGGAGATATCCCAGCCAGGTCTCTGGTATCACTAACCTGTGTTGGAAGTGAGGGTGGTTCTGGAGATATCCCAGCCAGGTCTCTCGTATCACCTGTCGGAGGTCATGGTGGTGTCGGGCTGACAGGACTCCCACCAAAACATCATAGTTATCTGAAATGGGGGAAGACAAAAAAAACAAAACATGCACAACACGAAAGATTCCAAAACACAGGATGAGATGTAAATATCCGTACTAGTGCAACTAAGTTCTCAAGCAGACATGCTACCTGTATTAAAGGAGAATTCCATGCTAGAATGCTTTCTTATCTTTCTTACCTTTCTTTGTAGTTGTTACGTCCCCACCAAAGAGGTCCAGGTGTTTTTTTTGTGCAAAAACTCCTTATTGGCTATTTTCCCTACCATAAGCCCTCAATGAATTGCATTGCATTGAATGGGAATTGAATGGGGCTATGGGGTGTTATGCTAGTTCACTTATTTCCATCGAAAGAAGTAGTAAAGTGTGCCGCTTGGGATATTATTTACATTATGAAGAGAGGATATATACAAAGAAATTATAATTTTGAGCGATGGAAATAAGCGAATTAGCACAACACCCCATAGCCCCATTCAATTAAATGCAATTCATTTAGGGCTTATGGTAGGGGAAATAGCCAATAAGGAGCTTTTGCACAAAATAACACCTGGACCTCTTTGGTGGGAACGTAACAACTACAAAGAAAGGTAAGAAAGCCTTTTAGTATGGAATTCTCCTTTAACGTGTCACAAGAAAGTAATGCATTTGATTAGGGTATGTTGTCAGTGTCATATATTGGCTTGGGATTCTCTCTTGCTATTTGGTTGGAAGAAGCTAAAGCTATATTCCCAGCAACGCCCAGCATTAAAGAACTGTTGAAAGAACAGCATTTATTATATTACAGTATTACTTGATTGTGTGGAAGGCTAGCCTTGGACCAAGACTATATCACAGATGTATTTGATCTTTTTAGACATTTGCATATATCTTATGATACAAAAATAAAAGTCAGACAAAAATAATAATAATAATACATTGATAGTCATCATAGTCTTGATCAGAGGGTAGAAGGCTACATTGCATTGCATTTACTGTTCACAACTCAACAACTCCAGATCCACATTTGAAAACGTATGAAAAGCAACGTCAACTCCTTGGAATGCATTAGCTCTGGTCCATAGCCCTAATAATGCTTTTATGAGGCAGAATCATAGAAGCATTAGGGCTATGGACCAGAGCTAGGAATGCATGTGAAAAGTTGCGAGGGTGGTGGTGGTGGTGGTGATGATAAAATAAAGCCAACAAAACACACTACACTACAACTACACTGTACAGTAGTCGTGTAGTGGTACAGTACCAGAATTCTTGTTCTCCGGCGAGGTGTTGGTGCTGCTGGTGGTTCGGTATGTCAACCACAATAAGTGCCCCAGGACGGCGACAGCACACGGCAGGAGAATGAACACTACTAGGCTACGCATGGATCACGGACTCCTTCGCGCACATCGATCGACCCAGCCTTCAACAGCTTGACATTGGATTCCCTTCCCGGCTCGCACGGTCCTTCTCCTGGGCGGAACGAGAGGCAGTGTGGTGGTGGTGGTGGTGTCACTGTGCGTGCAACACATTTCTGCTCTGTGTCTTTTCTCTCTGTTCTCAACGACACTGTCTCACGTCTGCCTCTAGTGCTGGAAGCCGATTTGGGCCAATGGGAACGGAGGAGCAGCTTTGGTCGCTATGAACTCTGGGATATGCAGTACCATTTCAATAGGCCAACCCAGATCCTTAGAAATAGACAGGCTCTGGGCCAACCAAAAGTCTCTCTCTCTCTCTCTTTCTCTCTCTCTCTCTCAGTCTACAGAGAGACAGTACAGTTGAGTTGAGTACAGTACAGTACACATGGCGCGCACGCGCGCGCGCGCGCACACACACACACACACACACACACACACACACACACACACACACACACACACACACACGCACACGCACACACAAGCACAGCTAGTGTTCAATTATAACGGTAGAAAATAAATAATAAGCGTCCTATAATCTTTGTCTATGACAAACTTTGGAATGTAATGGGCATATCCGATTATATTTGTAGTATAGGCCTATATTACATTAGATTTTTGGTTATCTTTGATATTGTAAAAGATAAAAGTATAAAGGTGCCATTGATCTCTACTATTGATGGGAGTAGAAACTCATTGATGCTGACATGTTGTGTTATGAGGCCTAATGGTCATTGGTCAGTGTTGCAACTTGCAATTGAATTAATGCAACTAATTAAGTGAGCAAATTAAGTTAGGCTTTTATAATTACCAGGTGCTACGCCGTGCAGATTTCTGCAATGGGTGTCATCACTTACCTGATGTTTTCTGAGGCTGATTTGAAAACTGTCAAGTGGCATTTCTTCCTCATCATATCAGCCTATAGTGGGAATAGGCATGCACGGCTTGGGAAGCCGTGGATATGCACGGCTTGGGATAGCCTATCCGTGGATGCACGGCTTGGGATATCCGTGGATATGCCCCTGAGGATGCTCCATGAGGATTCTAAAAACGACTTATAAATCCTAAAGCCTTTGTTTATACTTCACTGTGCAACGGTCCTATGCTGGAAAATAGCAGATAGGCCTATGCAAACTCACAGCACATCTCATTCAAGACACTGAACTTGCAGATCTGCCATTTTTGCCATCCAAATGCATTATATGGTTAAATGGGCCCTAAGAGGTGCAGAAATTAACTAGAAAAAGTGGCTTGGGGCTAAAAAAGTGGCTTGGGGTATACCGTATACGTGGATATGCACGGCTTTTCTTTCATGTGGATTCCAAGGGATTTGATTTCCCAAAAGTTGCGTAACTGATCTGACAGTGCCTGTTCCTCTCCGACGCTGCATGATGTGCATCACTTCAATGTCCACAACTTCAGTTATGATATTTAGCGTGGTGACTTCTCCTTGCACCAGCCATCCAAATACACTTTCCAGTGCAACTATAGTCCTTCATTCAGTCTCTCCATTTTTCCTGTAACCAGTAACCTGCATTTTCCAATATTGGTCTCCGCCAATTAGGACTCCTAATTCCACTGCCCTATCCCTATGATGAGTACATCCGCTATGGGCATTCCTTTTGCTCCCCCCCCCCCCCATATATATAGGCACCTATATGAACATATTGTGCACTGTAGGCCTATATGTGACTGCAGTTTATCCAGACATAATATATATCAATCGAGAGTAGGCCTAAAAGTAGGGTGACCATGCATGTCCCTCTTTGCGTGGGACAGTCCCTCATTTCCAAGACTTTTCAGGCGTCCCACAAATTGAGACCCAGTCCCACATTGTGACTGATGACAGGGTTGCCCTAACAGTTAGTCCCCTAATAGTTGGCCTTCTGTTGTAAAGCTCTCTCATTGTCTCTTCCTGCAAGATGTGTTTTTTATTAAGCCTGTTAAAATAGCATAAAAATAAAGCATGATTTTAAAACAAAATATGAGACACCAGAGGAGTTTATAAGAGTAACATTCCCTCTTGTAAAAAGGAAAACTGAGGAGAAAAGCTGGAGGGTTGGCAGGTATGGTTTAACCACAAGAGGTCTCCACTGTACTGTTTGATGGATGGTTAACATGGTGTGTGTATGAGAGTGTGGGAGAGAGAGAGAGAGAGAGAGAGAGAGAGAGATGATGGTGCAATGTTACAGAAATAGACGCAACACGTTTTGGGTTGCTGTTTCCTTTAATTTGTTTGATCCATCAAAGGGTTGACAAAACCTGCTTTTGAAATCCCCCCCCCCTCCAAAAAAATAAAACATTCATCAATACAGCTGCACAGGTCAACATATCTGGACCCCAATGAGAATTGTGTGCAGGATAGCACCCAGGAGACTACAAAGAGGCAATATTTTCATATCATAATACTTCTCTCAGTTATAGATAGAAATAAATCCATGCAATTTTCATCTCTAGCCATACATGAACTTCTTCATATTTCTTGTTTGAGATTTGGCACCATCTTCGAGATGAGGTCAGTGGGTCCCGAGGTCAGTCTCAGGTTGTTGTATTTGTTTTCTTCTTTATTTTATTATATATATATTTTTTAAGACAGGAAATAAAGACACATTATTATTATTGACCTGAAAACAGGTTGAGCAGAATCCAATTTCTTGTCTCGGTGTCACTGTCACGGTAGGAAAGGAGCATTATTCCTAAATGAGATGGCTATTCAAGTACCAGGAGATGTTTCTTCTTAAAGATGGAGTGTCACAATTTTTGTATTTTTCCAGTTTTTCAGGTGTCTATGAGGTGACAGTACTTCATCAGACACCCTGGAGTCGTTTTGATGTGCAATGGTGTATTAACTTTGTATTTGGGGTTTCTTCCTGGAGGCTGAACCCTTGACAGTCAAACGGGCCAATGAAATAAACAGTAATATAGTGACATCACACTACCAGCCCCTCCCCTAACCCCTCCCCCTTTATCATACAACTACAGCTGTGGGTGCAGCTTAAGTTCAGGTGGATCACCACCCATCACCACCCACCAGGCAAACCAGGCATACTTAATGAACTGGTGGGCGTGCCCACATAAAAACAACATTTTAACAAATACTGTACACTTTTTTGAAAAAATTATACCTCCTTCCTATAACAATAATACCTGATGATCATGTTTTAGGGTGGGGGAAAAAAAATCGCGGCACTCCATCTTTAACTGTTACAGAAATCAAAAATTGTTCCAATGATGCAGAAAACCTGAACCACAGAAGGGATCATAACATGTAAACCGACCCTTGTTTCATTGTTTTAAAAAAAGACTCCAAGATAGTATCAATAATTGCATGATTTATAAATGGGTTTTTTCTTCTTCTTCCTAAGTATCATACAAGCTTAAGTAGCACTACACGTCATGTACGTAGTAGTCAGTGCTGTGCAACGAATATTCCATAATACTGCTGATAATAATTATATTATTTATGATCATAACAATTCATTGTAAAAATTAGCAAATGCTAGTATTTAACTACGATTTTAAAGGAAATATTTGAGTGTGCTTTTCTCTGTTCTTTTTTCTAGTTTTTTTCTCTCTTTTCAAAACAAACAAAAAGGCTGCGGGATACCAGTGTAAATAATACACTGTTCTCACAGGAGTTGGCACTGTAACTTACTGTACATACTGTACGTACTGTACATGTAACGTACTGTACACTCTAACGCTTCATTTACATACTGTCCTTTGAAGGTGTCGAGCGTCAAAAATAGTCGATCTACAAGCTCTCAGAGCGCAAAGCTTTCGGACCAAGCTATATCTCCACACATGCAACACCTTCGCATGGCCAAGTAATAGAATCAAGCTTAAAGACTGACGGCCTCATATAAGAACAGACAGACAGGGGGGCTGCCAGCGAGGAGGAGCAGAGAAACATGCAGGCCTCATGGTTTGGCGTTATGGTCAAAGGCCTTGCCATTCACTCTAAAGGACAGGCAAAAAAGACGAATCAGGCTCAGGAAACATGCCCATAAAACAAAACTATACGACGTTAGAAGATATGGGAGGGGAAGAAGAACAAGATGACACGATCGACACCTAAAAAGATTTTGTGGAGCTAGCATGTGGCTTGTTGTACGTACAGTACATGATACAGCCCGTGGTGCCATGTGGCTAAATTAATAAACACACAGAGTGGGGGGAGGAGGGAGGCACAGCAAGAATTATTCTCCATTTGAGGGTTGTGCGACGGTTGATAACCCTGGAAAGTGCAGCTCACTGCATGCTCAATCACCTTTGCTTCAATAAGTACAGGACATACAGTATTTGTACCAGGGCGATCATCTCTGGCTCTATGTTTGCGTTCACTGAAATACTTCATGATGTGAGGCAACGCTGCCACCCAGAGGCTATTCTTTCTCCCCTCCCCATTTGTCATTTGAATGTTATTGCACAACTGAAGTGCAGCATGGATACATTTTATTTTAATCAATTTAGAACCAAATTAAAATAGAATAGCAAATTAATCATACAGGGTTTAGATTAAAGGTTTCGACATATCTATCATACCAATAACAACTTCTGCTAAGAATAGACAGAACTGACAGTTAATAATAATAATAATAATAATAATAATAATGAATATAAAGCACAAGGTAAAATGTCTTTAGATAAAGGATAGAGGGGAAAATCTTTAAAACTATAAAAGATTGGGCAGATTAGCGTTTCCTGAGGCATGTAAAGTCTAGCTAGCACGATGAAAGATAAAAGAAATAACAAAACAAAAGCATCTCTTAACTCATTAAGCACTGATCAAGGCTGTTCTCTAATAACAAAGCAATAACAAAACCTATTTAACAAGACATGACACGCTCCATGGGTTGCCAGTTTGGTAGCTAGACTCCCCCGAAAACCTTCAGCCACCACCCGGACAGAAGCTGACCAACAACAGTGTCCACCTGGCAACATCTAACTCAACGCCTATTGGCCAGTAGCTCTCAGGTGTGGTGAAAACGAGAGAAGCCAGGCAACGGCTGTGCCTGATCCTGCACTTGTTGACCTAGAGCAGGTCATCAGAGGATGTTGCAGAAGAACTTCTTCTCTCGGAAGGGGTTCTCAGAGGCGGGGACGGGTACGATCAGAGGGTCCTCGCGTGTGTGGGCATCGCAGTATGCCATCAGGTCTGCAGCCGCTTTGGATACCTGCGTTAAGAGAAAGGTATAACAGAGACTTATGTAACGGATTTTACAATTTACAATTTAGGCATTACAGTAAGCAAGGTAAACACAAGGTTAGGCATAGACAATGTAGTCACTGTGGTGCCTCTCGGTAACCTAGCAAGGTAAAACAAGAACTAGTGATGAGGCCTGGGCCGTGGATCAGTGGTCCAGGCACCTTGGCTGGTAATCCAGTCTGGCAGTGTGCCGCGGGTTCGACTCCCGATCCCGAAGGCCTTTACTGCATGTCACCCCCCCCCCCCATCTCTCTCCCCCATTTCCTGTCAGCCTACTGTCTGTCCCTCCATAAAAAATAATAAAATAAAGGCGAAAGCCACAAAAAAACTTTAAAAACCTATCAAGTATCAGCATAAACATTATAATATCAAAAAGGTTATTATGTACACTGAACTACCAACTATAGGATGCCAGGTCAACAGAGGCACCTGGTATCTGTCTAAATAGCATGCTATCTAAATGACATTTTAACCTTTGCACCGAGACAACAAGGATGGCCTGCTATAGGGAAAAATGCTACATCAAGTGCTACGGACTAAGGTGGAGTTTGAAAAGGTGAGTCTTCAGATTACGGCATAAAACTGTCTGCAGTTCCAACTGCAATGGGGAGTTTGTTCCACAGTTTGGGAGCCAGAAGGGAGAAGAGTCTGGGACTGGTCAAGCGTCGTCCTGGATACAAGCAAGGACTGTCTAAAGAGGACGAGACGCGAAGACCGTACGGGCGACGCCATGTTGCTCCATGGAAGGATAGAAACATGCGCAATGGGCTATATGCAGCCAACACTTCCGCCTTCAGCTTCCTGGGTCTCAACTGCGCATGTTTCTTTCCTTCCATGGAGCAACATGGCGTCGCCCGTACGGTCTTCACGTCTCGTCCTCTTTAGACAGTCCTTGGATACAAGGTCAAGTTTTCAGTTAAATCCTACATTTATTTAAATAGTGTATAATAGTGTGTAACAAGTGTAGTATACTAATATATTGCCTGGATTACTGGTTTGTTTGCATTTACAAACAAATTATTAAGTGGCGTACAGCCGTACACACATACTGTACACCAGTGGTTCCCAAAGTGGGGTCCGGGGACCCCCAGGGGTCCTTGAGGGAGTTCCAGGGGGTCCCCAGCTAAATTATAGTTTGAAAGCATGTTCAACAGAAGTGTCACATAACAATACCGCCATCAAGCCAGCTAGTATTTATAATTCTTCCTTCATAACTGCATAAAAACGTCCCCCAAAATGTAAATAGCAGCTAAATTAATCCTAGAAAGGAGATAAGTGATGTTGTGCCCAATAGAGCAGGACGCATATTCAATCAATGACCTGACTGAATGCAAACAAGAAATATAACAACACTCTCTCTTGTTACACAACGAAAACAGCCTAA
The DNA here is from genome assembly GCF_964188405.1 of Protomyctophum parallelum. NCBI lineage: Eukaryota > Metazoa > Chordata > Actinopteri > Myctophiformes > Myctophidae > Protomyctophum > Protomyctophum parallelum. The sequence goes on from NC_139704.1 coordinate 30,193,876, forward strand.
TTGGATTATTGTCTTAGTAAAGGGACAACAATTAGATTATTAAGTACATGTAGGACTCCACAGGAGTAAAGCGGTAGTGCACGGTATGTCATTATAGGACCATGGGCCGACTGTAATTACTGTGCAGCCTCATGATGGAAGGAGAGAGCTGGGCCTTCTAATTAGCACAGATCACATTCCTTTGGCTGATTGAGCAATTAATGAGAATATGGTGATCCCTCCGTCAGCCACACAGAGACGGCTCTTGTCTCGTCCCCTCGTCAGATCTCTCTTAATTAAATTTAGAGAATCGGGCCAAGGGAGCCGGCTTCTTCCTCTACTTTCTTAACCACTTAAGTTATGCACTTTGTCGTACGGCGAATAGCCAAAAGGTTGCCGATCTACATGCTCACAACGTGAGTGAGTTTGTAGATCTGCTATTGTCACTATTTCGCATAATGACATGCTCAAAATAGGGACGCCAGGTTGGAAGTGGTTAATAAGCCTTTTTGAGGGGCGCTAGACACTCCCAACGTCTGGCTTTCAGACATGACGTCTTGTGGCAGCCAAGTCTATGGACTTTGTTTCTTGTCTTATTCATGCACTCCCAAAAACCAGCAAGCCCCCACAATTCAACATCCCCCCCCCCCCCCCCCCCATCAGCATGCCACCCCTGTGACTTGGCTACAAAAGCAAACAACGGTGCTTGTGATTTTTGAGGGGCGCAGCCAAGTCTATGGACTTTTAATGTTTGTTTAGTGCAATAAATGACTACGTGACGATGAGGATGAGGACGGTGTTGGACTGTTGGCAACACCAGTAAAGCACGAGAAGGAAATTGACTTTTTAGACAGTAGTATGACAGTAGTATGACAGTGGTATGACAGTAGTATGACAGTGGTATGACAGTGGTATGACAGTGGTATGACAGTGGTATGACAGCGGTATGACAGCGGTATGACAGCGGTATGACAGCGGTATGACAGTGGTATGACAGTGGTATGACAGTGGTATGACAGTGGTATGACAGTAGTATGACAGTGGTATGACAGTAGTATGACAGTAGTATGACAGTGGTATGACAGTGGTATGACAGTAGTATGACAGTAGTATGACAGTGGTATGACAGTAGTATGACAGTAGTATGACAGTAGTATGACAGTGGTATGACAGTAGTATGACAGTAGTATGACAGTGGTATGACAGTAGTATGACAGTAGTATGACAGTAGTATGACAGTGGTATGACAGTAGTATGACAGTAGTATGACAGTGGTATGACAGTGGTATGACAGTAGTATGACAGTAGTATGACAGTAGTATGACAGTGGTATGACAGTGGTATGACAGTGGTATGACAGTAGTATGACAGTAGTATGACAGTAGTATGACAGTGGTATGACAGTGGTATGACAGTGGTATGACAGTAGTATGACAGTAGTATGACAGTAGTATGACAGTGGTATGACAGTGGTATGACAGTGGTATGACAGTAGTATGACAGTAGTATGACAGTAGTATGACAGTGGTATGACAGTAGTATGACAGTGGTATGACAGTGGTATGACAGTAGTATGACAGTAGTATGACAGTGGTATGACAGTAGTATGACAGTAGTATGACAGTGGTATGACAGTAGTATGACAGTAGTATGACAGTGGTATGACAGTAGTACGACAGTGGTACGACAGTAGTACGACAGTAGTATGACAGTAGTATGACAGTAGTATGACAGTAGTATGACAGTGGTATGACAGTAGTATGACAGTAGTATGACAGTAGTATGACAGTGGAAATGATCTGGGACGATGACGAGTATGAGCAACGGTACGATGGCGACGGTCTCTTGACTTTAAGCTAAGAACTCACCGGCCAGGAAAATAGAGAAGAACTTGAACAAGGTGGGCAAGGATGAAGATGACGATGCTACGCCACTAAAAGACCACAAGTAAGGCCCGGCATGAGGAAGTTGCAGCCTATTTTTTGTGTTTGCTTTATGTATGCCCCCCCCCCCCCACACACACACACACACAACGTTGTGTGGCAGCCACAGTGGGCGCCCCTCACTTCACACGAGTGTGATTGTTTTATTTGCTTGTGGGAGCATCGAGTGACAACATAGAGTCGATGAAAAGTGTGTATAGGAAGAGTGATTGTGTCAAGTACACTAAAAACAGACTGTAAATACTGTAAATCAGAGTCATTGTTGTAATGGCCCTAACCCCTAACCCCCGATTTGAAGTTGGGAATAATCACGTTTTCGATCTACTTAGTAGAGAGGGAGGGTTTCCATGATGTACACAACCTTGTGTTGTGCTCAGGGACGTGCAGAGAGCGTTAGAGGGGCAGGGGCTGCACTCCCGTAAGAGGGCACTTTTGGACAAAAAATTGCGAAAATAGCAGATCTACAAGCTCAAAACCGCGTCGCAGAGATTGTAGATCAGCTATTTTCGGGGCGCAACCCAGCACTCTTTAGCTAGTGGACAACATGTGTGTAACAACATGGATTTGGATGGTGCCTTCCGGTATGTGGCATGGAAAGGAGAGGAGGGCAGTTTGCATCTCTTTAACTATAGTAAATGCTGCATTCGTGGTCTGGAGAGGGCAGTTGTTTTACAGACGGGTAAAAGGGCCCTTTGATGTCTATGTGTGCACGTCCCTGGTGTAGTAGGGGTGATAGAGTGTGGTAAGTATCCATAACCCAGCATATAATGCTGAGAGAACAGCTTCGGGACCCAGAGGCAATCACTCCCGAGCACATGAGCAGCATAATTCCAATCAAATGATGAAACCAGCCCTCTGGCTGCACAAAATAGTAGGCTGTGCATGGAAACAGTTCAAGGGGGCCATACCACGCCTTCGCTGTCTGAGAGGGGAACGCACAGGATGATATCAAATAGGTTAAATTGATACGGAGGGAATGTGTTTGGGATGGCGTTTGGGAATGCGTTTGGCATGCAGGAAGTGTGTGTGCAGAATTTGGCACCGACCAGGTTAACGGTGCCGGAGATTAGCTGGTAACAGACTGACGGACGGACGGACGGACGGACGGACGGACGGACACACACGCACACGCACACGCACACGCACACGCACACGCACACGCACACGCACACGCACACACACACACACACACACACACACACACACACACACACACACGGACGGAGTGTAAAAACATACTCTCTCCCCATGCCTTCGGCCTGGTGGAGACAATTACCAAAAAGTTATACAAAAAGTGTGAATTCACAAAGCCCACAGCACAGCAGTGATTGGTTGGGCCAGTGAGATTGAAATGACATGAATGAGTAACCATTTCGAGGCATATAAGGGGAGGTGACTGACCCCAAAAAACCCCATTGCGACCACAAAAAGCATGGTGCGTTCCAACCTCACATGCAGCTTTCTGACGTTGGATATTGTAACTTGAAATCGGACTTGCAACTCAACTGGGAACATCAACACTAAGGTAATCAGGGACATGGCATACTGTAGTCAGATGATTCCTCACTCTTTCCACCCAGACCTACCATGCAGGGACTTCAGCCAAATACACCCTAATATTACTGCCACTACTGGCTATATATACTGTACCGACTGCAGCAGGAAAAGAATCCTAGACAATCTCAGACAATTGACAATGATCCAACACAGGTAGACAAATGATAGAGGGCAGAGGAAGATGTCTGACGCAGGCCAATTGTCTTTTTGAGAAAGAGAGATGGGATACAGGAAGGCGAGAGAGAGAGAGAGAGAGAGAGAGAGAGAGAGAGAGACACACACACATGCCCCCCCCCCCCCCCCCCACACACACACACACACACACACACACACACACACACACACACACACACACACACACACACACACACACACACACACACAGTCAGAGAGAGTGATGGGCAGCAGCAACATCCACTCTATCAGTATCTATCTTGTCTCTCTCTGTGTGACACTCCAGTCACCATTCAGCATCCTTTCTGTGGGAAAATCGCGTCATGGCCCGTCCACAAATACACTCTCATACCCCAGTCTGCTGAAATAGTGCCAGAGAAGCTATTCTTACTGGTGGATCTAAACTAACACACCATCTACGGTTTCTGGAGTGTGACAGACATGTAGTGACTGTTTGTCACACAACGTGAGCCCCGTTGGCCAACGCAGAGCGGAGTAACATCATGAATATGTTCTGTGTATGACAGCTAGTGCGGTTGGGAATGCTATATCTTTCACACTGTTAAAAAGGACAGGTTTTGCATTTTGTGATGTATTACACAGTGGCAGTATGCTTGTGCAAGTTGGCACCTCGACAGAGTGCATTTCTAGTTATTTAGGTTTTCTCCAAGGGTGTAATGAGCAACACATAAGCCCTGATTCACTAAGCTGTTCGTAAATAGTGCCTAAATAAAGTGACTAAAGGTGGTGCGTGTTTTCGATAACACAAACGTGTGATTCACCAACGGGCGTGTAAATCTCTCATATGTGTGCATCGCTGGTCTTCCTCATTTCCGTCTGAAAGCCAGGGGCGTGTTCACGTGGAGAATCATTTGCATTAGTAGCCTACACACCCCATTTAAGACCATTAAAGGCAACCGGGAACGTCCTATGTCAGAATTAAAATGTGACAACAGCATGAGGTGTTGTCCAAAACAACTAGTCTGGAGATTTAGTAGCTACAATGGAACAATTTTGAGTTGAGTGTGTCTTGCACAGACGCCTAGCTATGGCAATCATTGAGGGTAGGAAGAAGAGCATTATTCATTCATTTGCCCAGACATTTTATATTTTCCCCCCAGCAATATGAACTAGTGACCCGTTAGTCACAAGCCCATCTTTGTAACTTCTGCACAACCACTGTCATTACATTGCAAACGTTGTCAAATAATTCTATTCTTATTCTACCCCAAAGAAGAACATTAAATTAACTTAAAAATACACAAATTATAATCCTCTCTCAGTCTCTATATACAAGCATTGTGGAAGGTTTTTCTGTGTACTGACCAGCAAAGTTGTGGCACAGCTGTAGAGTTAAGATCTGACTGATTTGGTTTGGTCTGTTTTCTCTCAGACCAGTTATTATATCAGATGACACTTACTGTAGGTCAAAGGGATTGTTCCTGTTACTGTTGTGTTCTGTTCAAGAGAACACACTTTCTACAGAATCTGTTGCACTGGGTATATGAAGTGTGAACGTATGTATGTTGTTCTGGGAGTCAGACAGAGTGTTCCATTGTAAACATGTAGGTTTGGCACCAATATCCGGATACTTAAAATATACTTTTAGATCTGAGTTGTGGTCTCTGTCTCATTGTTGTGTCTATTATACTTTCTGAATACCTATTTCACAATCTGATGACCTCTGTTACCTAAATTGGTTCAATTTAAACCGGCTTCTAATGGGTATAAAACTTGGGGTGGCAGTGGCTTTGGAGGTAGAGGTCGAACTACAATTTAGATAAAAAATACAAATATAAAGCTATTTAATTACACACTATGCTATTTACTACAAGACATAGTGATACTGTATACTATAATAATGGTGTGGCTTCTCGGTCCAGTCTTGATGGTAATTTATCCAGAAAAACACTGTTAAGATACCTGACTCTGTGCTAAACTGAAAGCCCTTAATGTAATTTAGGATGATACATAATTCTGTTTGACTTCAAACCATACTGATTGATTGTACCGCTGGACACAAATTAATACAGACATAAAGACTAAATAGTATTTACTCAAGTCATCTAAAGCATGGAGTGACATGGTTAGTGACATTGAACACAGGTACACATGCATGCTCTGTCTCACACACACACACACACACACACACACACACACACACACACACACACAGTCAAGTGTACCTTTATTCTATCCATGCAGGCCTCCATCTTCAGCTGCTCCACTGCTTTCCTGGCCTGGGAGATGCTGGCGGTGCTGTTGTTAGTGATGCTGCCGTCCTTCATGCTGGAACGGAAGCACAGAAGCACATATTAGCCCATTCTGACCTGAGATCAGATTCTAAAAATGTCTTCTACATCCTGACAGTTTTCCATTCTGACCTGAGATCAGATTCTAAAAATGTCTTCTACGTCAGACGTTCTTTGATTAAAATAAATAAATAGCAGACCTACAAGCTCGTAGCGCGCCACTCGGTGGCGCGCTATGAGCTTGTAGATCTGCTATTTTTCAATAGTTAAAGCACAACATAATGCTCACACTAAATGGGTTAAAAACAGTTGACTATATCATGGGTTCCCAAAGTGGGGTCTGGGGACCCCTAGGGGTACTTGAGGGAGTTCCAGGGGGTACCTAGCTCAATTAGAGATAGTTGGGAACCGAATGGACCCTTATGGGTCTGTAACTCTGAGAGTGTACATATTTGTACACTCTCAGAGTTAAATTAACAGTGGTTTTACAATATAAATTGGGGTGGGTCCCAGAGATAGAAATGCCATTAAACCGGGGGTCCGTATCATAATGCGTGTGAAACTGTGAAACTCCATGAAATTAATATGTTTCGGAAACACTGCTAGAGCCGTAAAAATACTCCCTTATCGGGGTCACTGGTATATGTTTTCAAATGGGGGGGTCTGTGGCCTAATAAATGTTGATTTGGGGGTCCTTGACAGGAAAAAGTTTGGGAACCACTGGACTATATGCAGGCCGTGACCATGTACCATTGGAGTTTGGAAGCACTCGTTTTCTGTAAAGCAACATCCTGCTGCCTCCTGCGTGATGTGCAAATTCAAAACAGGTGGTACACATGCAGGGCTGTTGAGTGATATCCAACGAGCACTTCCAAACTCAAACACATTTATAACAGTGTGGTGCAACTCCGTGTGGGGGTCCCCGGGGGGGTCCCCGGAACTTCCAGACCCCCAGGAACGCACCCAGGGGGCCGGGCCAGTTCCGGCGAGCTGCCCCGTGTCCGAAACGGTTGAGAAATGACAGAGTTACCGTGTGGGGGTCCCCAGGGGGTCCCTCTACTGTACTGTACTGATACACCTGGAATCATCATATATACAGTTAATATGTACTGTATGTGTGTGTTAGGCTGCACAACAGTGACACTTTGAAAACCAACTAAATTCTATTTTCGTGCTCGGACACAGCCAGCCAGGCAGCCAGAGACACATAAAGCTCCTTAACAGGCGGTAGGACGGACGCACACACAATCCTGCAAACTTTGAAAGCCAATGTTAGCCAATTAGGATGGAATATGAAATATCGGACAGATCCGTCTTGAACACATGACTATAGAGATACTGTTTAACGATTTGCAGGATCTTTGGACAGAATCTGGAGGAGTAATATCAAAAGATGTGTTTGAACAAAAGTCGGCCTCCTAGTGGCGCTATAACAGGCCATTCTGGAAAGTTTGGGGCAGAGGTTCATCGTTGGCATAAAGGGAGTGTGTGTGCAAAAGTTGGCATCGACCGGGTTAACAGACGGACGGACGGACTCACACACAATCCTGCAAACTTTGAAAGCCAATGTTAGCCAATTAGGATGGAATATGAAATATCGGACAGATCCGTCTTGAACACATGACTATAAAGATAGTGTGTAACGATTTCACAAAGGTCAGCCTCCTGGTGGCGCTATAACAGACCGTGTGGGGCAGAGGTTCATCGTTGGCATCCAGGGAGTCTGTGTGCAAAATTTGGCATCGACCGGGTTTTAACGTTGCCGGAGATTAGCTGTACACGGACGGACGCACACACAAGACAGACTCACCCACGGACGCGAGTGCAATACATACTCTCTCCCCACGCCTTCGGCCTGACGGAGAAAATAATGATAATACCGGTAGATAATAAACCTTTTTATTGTGAAACTGAAAAATAGGAACTTGTGTACTACGTTAGTTCCATTGATCCAAGTCCATTGATCATAACATGCTCTGAAAACGCACGCGGCTCAGCCGTCTTATTATACCACTCGACACGGCAGCCGTGCTGGGAAAGCTTCTGGGATGTTCAAGTGTTCAATCCAGTGTTTGATCATCCAGTAAAGGTTGAGAAGCGCTGCATTCAGAGGCCCCAAAAAGCACCAGCAGCCTCCAGTCCTCCTTGAAGGAGGCTATAAGGAGCCATTCCATGTACCAGCAGCCTCCAGTCCTCCTTGAAGGAGGCTAAGGAGCCATTCCATGTACCAGCAGCCTCCAGTCCTCCTTGAAGGAGGCTATAAGGAGCCATTCCATGTACCAGCAGCCTCCAGTCCTCCTTGAAGGAGGCTAAGGAGCCATTCCATGTACCAGCAGCCTCCAGTCCTCCTTGAAGGAGGCTAAGGAGCCATTCCATGCCGTGCCACAACCATTATGTGCTCTCAGACATGGAACTTTAAAGCAGCTAAGCACCTTCGGTATTTATTTATTTATACGGAAATTATGTTTTGAATCCATTCACCGCTCAATGCCTATGAGTATGGACATCTTTTAATTAAGAATCTTAAGTTAATACTTGTGTGCTTGTTCAAGCATGAATTTAAGCAGGCAAGTTGGTTAAAAAATTATACATTGGCCCAGGAGAGTTGGAGGAGAGGGTTTTTTTTTGTCCTACAAACACCTGGTTGGTACTGTATAGCCACATCAGTGTTTGTGACAGTGAACATTACAGTTCCACAATGGCTGCGGTAGGTTATGTCCTCGGTGATAAAAATCCATTTGGGTATTATTGAGTGGTGCAACCACTCCCTTACGGAGCTACTGTATGTGTGTGGCTGGGTGGGTGGGTGGCTGGCTGGCTGGGTGTCTGGGTATGAGCACGAAAACAGCATGGTTGTTTTTCACCTGTGCGCAACCTAATGCACACACGAACACACACGCACGTATTAACTGTAAATATGCTATCGGGTGTGCCAGTACAGTACAGTGACAGTACAGTACAGTAGAGGGTACAGTAGAGGGACCGCCACACAGTACTCTGCCGCACAGTAACTGTCATTTCTCAACCGTTTCGGACGCGGGGCGGCACGCCGGAACCGGCCCGGCCCCCTGGGCGCGTTCCTGGGGGTCTGGAACTCCCCCAGAGACGTGCAGAGAGTGTTAGAGGGGAACACCCTGAAATACCGTAAGATTTTGGACAAAAATAGCAAAAATAGCAGATCTACATAACGCGTCGCGCTGCGAGTAGATCAGCTATTTTCAGCTTTACAGTCCTGTATAAAGCAGTGGTTCCCAAAGTGGGGTCCGGGGACCCCTAGGGGTCCTAGAGGGAGTTCCAGGGGTTCCCCAGCTATGATAGTTCAGAACCAAATGAACCATTAAACCTGACAGAGTTAAATTAACATTGATTTTACAATATAAATCGGGGTTCCCAGAGATAGAAATGCCATTAAATGGGAGTCGTAGTCATGTCAAACTGAGGGTCCTTGAAACTAAACGGGTTGAGAATCACTGCTAGAGCCGTAAACATCTTCTCTCATGGGGGTCCCTGGCATTGGCATCTCTTTTCAAATGGGGGTCCGCGGGCTATCTAGTGTCAATTTGGGGTCCTTGGGGCACGGTGGCACAGTCGGTCGCCTTACAGCTAGAAGGTCCTGGGTTAGATTCCCGCTGGGGACGCTGTGGGCGCTGCTGGGGGCGTGTTCTCTCCTCCAGTCCGCATCATCAGTGCCCATACCCGAGGCGTGGTTGGCGAAAGGGCCTTTCTGTGTGGAGTTTGCATGTTCTCCCTGTGTCCCCTAGGGTAGGTACCCTCACAAAACACATGCAGTAATCCTGGTCTCTATACTGCCTCCACCTGGCCAGCCGGGGCGCCTGATGGAGTGGAAAGGAACTGGTCGGAAATAACATGTTCCTTCCACGCGTGATGCGCTATACGTCCGGCCGGGGAAAGTCCCCCCTGTCAGGTGAAAAGAAGCAGCTTTGACTCCTCATGCAAATAAGGGGGCATGAGGTCAGTCCGCTGCCCCCCCCCCCCCCAGGTTGGCAGAGGAAGTGTAATACCCAGGATTACATTAGATAATTGACACTGGGTGAAAAAACCGTGGGATAAAAAAAGAATACGTCCACTGGTCCAACATCACACCCTCGGCAGGACCACATAAGACCTTTTGTTTTTAAAAGCTCAACAGTATGCAGGTGGTTTGGCTCATCCATTAATGCACTCAAACTACCGGTATCCATGCTATAGGTCCAGATTTAATCTGGCATGATTTCTTCACCTGGGCTGGGCCCTATATATGTTCATTGACCACCTCACTCGCAAATATTGGACAATTTGGAGAGAGAGAGTTTGAAAAAAAAAGAAAAAGTACAGGTGCATATAGGCGTCCTAATTCCTATCTGAAAAGAAACACATAGCCTACAGTATATATAGGCTATGCCTGGGGCTGGCTCCAGCCTTTATCATATAGGCCTCTCGGTCTCGGATGATAGTCAATAATCAATAATAAAATCGAATAACAATTTTAAATGCACAAACATATTTCGTTGGCGGTATAATCATCCACAATGTATAGCTATACTCGCATCAATTAATCACGGACCGGTATGGCAACGATATGTTTATTGCATCGGCATATAGCTGCATTCAAATGAATGGTATAATATATAAACCCATTACGGATGCTATGTAAAGGGCTGGTGGGCGGCGAGAAGATTTCCTTTAGCAAATAAAACCCTAAAGAGCTATAATAAAGCCGGTTTACAGCGTTTTGATCACATCTCAAACCACCAGGCCCACTTTTCACTTCATCCTCAGCCTGTATACGGCCGGTTATCGAGCAATATATATAGGCTATAACATAAACATGGTACCCACATCTACCGGGGCAGCCGCGGCGCTGTGAATATGGTCATGTTTGAATAAAGGCATCATCATGTACAGTAATCTTATAGGATTTAATTTCCAGACATAGGCTACCCCCCCCCCATGCGATTTGCGGCCCTTGGGGTGGAACAGAAAACCAAACATGATCAGAGTTCACGTTTTTTTTGGGGTGTGTGCATAAAATGGCTCTTTACATGATCAAAGAATTGTGTATTAATAAAGCAAAAAAAAAATCTTTCAAACCATCGGTTGATTAGCTATATGCGCAGATGTTGGCCACACGCCACCTACCTGAAATGTGCGTCCCTAATGTCTCCAATGTGTTGATAATTCCGGGGTTGACTCCACCCAACAAAGAGATCTGTCAAAAAAAACCCTGAAAAAACGGGAGACTGATCAGAGAAAGCCCCCTCGCTGCTGTTGTAACAGATCAGATGATTATTATAGCCAGGCAGGACGTCGTTTTCATCCGTGGTTTCATCGGCGTGCGGCTCTGCCGTGGTGGTGTCTCGCCCCGAAAGGTATGGTGTTGCGTTTACGCATATTCCGTTCAAGGAGGACCGGAGGATGAATCAATCCGAAATGAGCAGCTACGGCGCACGGCAGGTCCCGGAGAGTGATTACGCATGCAGCATAGGAGGGGATCCTCGCTATGACGGCGGAATATGGGGCAGGAACCACTCAATCACAAGACCATGCAGGGCTAGGAGGCGAGCTGCTGCTGAGTCTGAGAATATAATACACACAGGCGCTACTAGTACAGCCTACATACAGTAGCTTTCGCCCACCACCACCAGCTAGAAAAAAATATGGCTTAGAGAAATAAGTATAGTGGGCAATTCTGGTAGCGAGAAACGCATTCAGTCACACCCCTCCTCAACCCCCTCCAACTCCAAGCGAAGCAGCGTTCTTCTTACAGACAGCGACAGCCTGGCTGGGATTTAGGTTTCCCCATTTCACTTTATACATCAGAGCGTTGACATCACGGCGTCGGGTGGGTGGGTCCCCCCCTGATTTAGCCTATAGTTCAAGCAGGTATGAGTTCGTATAATTAATGACAGGCGTTTATCGACGAGTATTCATTCATATACAAATATTATCAACCTGAATAAACACGAACGATTTTTTTCCTTAATTCCGCCCACACTGTTGTCCCACGTACATTACACAATAATTGACAAATAGTCAAGGTATAAGGCGAAGAAAACAGATCAACTAAAAGTTTCTTAAATATTATATATGTATTTATAATATTGGTCACTTGGTTTATCCATACATACAAAAAAGAAAACGAACAAACAGAAAAAAATGGCATCAGGACTTAATTCCTGGATGCCAAATAAACCACAAACCAGTCCAGAAAGGCAAACAATGAGGGGGGGGGGGGGGGAGGGATCAATACACATTAAGTAACATAAGACAATTACCTTAAATTATGCATAGCTTAATTCATCAACAGAAAAAATAACACTCAATATTTCCTTCTGTGTTGGAAAGCATATTAAAGACAAATCTTTTAGTAGCCTATTTTCCTCCCTGCAAATGTTTGTCATTTTCTTCAAAATATCATTCATACAATCTTCTTATACCTGCTGATGCTCGAGGAGAGACCATATACAACAGTCTGGAGATGCAACTTTGAGAGCGGAGAAAGGCATATAGGAGCAACACATACTGTATGTACAGAAGCAAGCATTATAAGAGCACTGTAAACATCATGGAGTAATCAAACAGCAACATCCTTTGCGTCCCCGCTTGTTTTTCTTTAACCCATTTTGACCTGAAAAAGCTATGTTTCTATGTCAGTCGTTCTTCGATTTTTCAAAAATAGCAGACCTACAAGCTCGTAGCGCGCCACTCGGTGGCGCGCTACGAGCTTGTAGATCTGCTATTTCTCAATAGCTAAAGCATAACATAATGCTAACACCAAAAGGGGTTCCTGCCCAGAATGGGTTAAAAAAAAAACAGGTGTGCCGCACAAACTACACAGCATTAGTTCAGGGCAGCTGAATCAGAAGGAAAAATCAAGTAACAAAACATATATATATAAGTATATATAGTCCAGAAATGATAAAGACGTTTTCCCTTTTTCTTGTAAACACATTTTGAGTTGAACACAGGTGTGAAATGTACAATGTTAGGAACCCCGTCAAGGACCCTACTGAGCTGAAGACCGTTGCAGTGTTTTCACTGCAGTGGAATTTCTGCAAAAACAAAACATGAATGCTTATAATCACTGCCATTTTAGAATGATGGAGCTAATTTTTATATATTTTCTGAATAATTACCATCTCAGACTGAGGTAATCCATATAGACTCTATATACCTTACGTTGTGTCAGTGGATGGAATTAAATCTGAAAGCGATGCCTCTCATCGTCAAACCATACGGTCAACTGGCTAGAAGATGACACATAGGGGTGGTGGAGGCCAAAACAAAATTAGAGAAGAGGGAAAAAAAAGTGCTTTGCATTCTTCCATTTCAGTTAAAGACCACACAGATATGAATTATGAAACACATTGAACGTGCAGAAGGTGGAGAGAATGTAATGAACGTGGTATAGCGGTTTGTTTGTGTTGCCGTTTACTATCCCCCAAAGAAAGGCAGAGGAGACCTTTCCTCTTATTGATCAGTAACTGTGTTGCCTGAAGCAAGGAAGGTGAGAGCAGATGTTCCTCTCTCAGCTCAGGCTGGACCTCAAAACCTTTCGGACCTGGCCCACGAAAATCCCCTCTTGTGCTACTCTGTTCAGGTTCTCATAGCCATAGGAATGTCTCTGTGTGGGGGTACACAACAACATATACAACAGCTAGCGGACCTTCGATGGTTCACAGGACACCTGCGTACAAATAAGAGCGAGGCAAGCGAGGTCTCAGCCAACTCCTTCCCCACACTGTCTGTCTGTCGGGTAATCCTAGCAGGACTACCATTTCATTAGCCAGGGTAATACCTCGCTGACAGTAATGCGAATCTATTTGTTAAATTAAAGTGTCAATCAAACACCACTTTCAATGTGGATGAAGGCGGGCGGCTATGGGCATGTGATTTATGATAAATAAAATATCACGCAATATTCATCGCTATACCCTCATTATCCAACCTCAGGCTCAGCTGATACAGTGGCTGAAGTTAGATAATATCATGCAACAAAGGAATGCCGGGTCACATACAGTGTTAAGATAGTGCTGATTGTTCCATCATTGCTTTTATTCTCTGCCGTCAACAATGAACTCAAGTGATCTTGGAGAAGTTGGTTCATGTTGTGTAGTGCATTTGGGAGACAATTTAAGACAGCAGGACACGAGAGGAGTAAGATTAAAAGATGAGACTCCGTTGGTTTCAATCATAATCGAGATCGAGGACAAAGCTGGCCTTATCATGAGGAATGGAACAGCTGTAGTTTCAACAATCGCACAAGCTTCAACATCATTCTGCCATGCAAAGAAAGTCATTCAATTAAAACCCAAAAACATCCCAAAACTCCCCGTTTTCCTCATGCCTAAGCCGTTCTAATCTAGACAGAGATTCAAGGGTCACAGGATTTAGGAATAAACAGACTAGTGTGTTCATGTTTGAGTGACACAGACAACGGTGTTCTCAGACCCACGAGGGATTCGCTCTCTCTCACACACACACTGCCGTCTCAGCGAGACGAGGTGGTTTCTGAGCCTCTCTGAGCAACAATCTGTCAGGCCAACCAACGCCTGCTGCATGCTGGAGGACGTACATGCACTCTGGAGGTCAGACTCGGGGGCTCTTCGTGCTCCAGAATCTGACTCGACCGGCCCTTTGGTCGGTCTTATTATAGCAGCTTATACCGGGAACACCCACATTCAATCAATATCAGCCCAGGGGTCATCGCATGACAAGGGAACACAAAGGACTCGAATGCGCAAAACCAAACAAAGGGGAGGAGGAGGAGAAAAAGACAAAACCGAGCAAAAAAAAACCAAACAAACAAAAAACAGGGACAACGAAACTAAACGAAAACATCCAAAAATCCATGTTTTGTATTAAAGTGTCTGTTGCAACCTCAGCCAAAAATTCATCCATCTCTGTCCACCCACATTCCATTTAAGTAGGTCTATAAATATATATACATATAATACTATTTTCATATCATTGCTTTAGTCTGGGAGTGGGAGTGGCTCTGGTGTAGAGTTTGATTAGATGGGGGAATGGCTTTAGGTCGAGGTCGGGGTAGGTAGTTCAGGGTGTGTGTGTGTGTGTGTGTGTGTGTGCGTGCGTGTGTGTTGAGGTTTCTGTCTGGGTCATGCCGACACATCTTCCTCTCCCTGGGGGGGGGGGGGGGGGGGGGGGGAGGAGGAGGAATTGCTCTTGGTAAGGCTGGTGCAGAGAGAAGGAGAGAGAGAGAGAGAGAGAGCCGTATAAAGTCAGGGTACAGCACAGTGTACCGCCTCAGGGAGGCGTCAGCCTGCAGCATAGCTGCAGCCTCAGGGAGGCGTCAGCCTGGAGAATCAGCCTGCAGCGTCAGCCTGCAGCATCAGCCTGCAGCATAGCTGCTCAGGAAGGAGTAGAACATGGGCAGCTTCATTCTCTGCTGGTCTCGTCGGCACCAGGCCATCACCGTGCCCTCGCTGTTGGCCGTGTACAGGTGGTGTCCGTCGCACGAGTACGTCAGGCTGAGGGGAAAAAAGGACGAGAGCGTTAAGGAGAATTCCATACTAAAAGGTTTTCTTACCTTTCTTTGTAGTTGTTACGTCCCCACCAAAGAGGTCCAGGTGTTATTTTGTGCAAAAGCTCCTTATTGGCTATTTCCCCTACCATAAGCCCTAAATAAATTGCATTGAATTGAATGGGGATATGGGGTGTTGTGCTAATTCGCTTATTTCCATCGCACAATTCTTTTTTTGTTTGTTGTATATATCCTCTCTTCATAATGTAAATAATATCCCAAGCGGCACACTTTACTACTTATTTAGATGGAAATAAGCGAATTAGCACAACACCCCATAGCCCCATTCAATTCCCATTCAATTCATTGAGGGCTTATGGTTTTTGCACACAAAAAACACCTGGACCTCTTTGGTGGGGGGGACGTAACAACTACAAAGAAAGGTAAGAAAGGTAAAAAAGCCTTCTAGCATGGAATTCTCCTTTAAGATAAACAGACGGCCACATCAAGCCCCCAAATGAAAAAACGACTTGCACTATTTAGCATCGACGACAGAATTAACATGGATGCTTTACTAAGAGAGCTCGATTCTGAGTTGGTTCACTTCCATACACTGTACCGTAGTGTGCAGAACACTGTACTGTACTGTACTGTAGTGTGCATGAGTCACACAGCATAATTCAACTGGGAAGGGACACCTCTACCGCACTGGTGCTTTATCTCTGGTGCAGGGAGGGGCTTCATGTATCTTTAACGCCTTCAGGGCGGGAAGTGGGAACCCCTTTTGGTGTTGTAAGCATAATGTTATACTTTAGCTATTGAAAAAATAGCAGATCTACAAGCTCATATCGCGGAACCGAGTGCCGCGATACGAGCTTGTAGATCAGCTATTTTTTTTTAATCGTTAAAAATGTGGTGCAAATCTTTGAATATATATTCTTTCTGAGCAAACGTTTCTTTTAAGTCAAATCTTTGCTTCTGGGAGGGTCCCTGGAACAACATTTTCAGATGGGGGGGTCAGTGACCAAATACATATATAATTTCGGGGGTTCTTGACATGAAAATGTTTGAGAATGACCGACATAGAAACATTGGGTTTTTCAGAAAACTGTCAGGATTTAGAAGACATTTGTAGAATCGTCCTCAGGTCTAAATGGGTTAAATCATAAGCTCTTTTTTTTGCTTTGTGAGGTTCTACTGCTGCATACTACTGTAGTTACAACAGTTACACTTACAGTATGTGAAGACTTGGTTGGCCTAGTTTATAATGATCTAATGTTGCCCTATGAAGGTCTTCAGGATCAGAGAAGGATTAATGACATTTCATAGGCAATTATGAATTACTAGAGCGGTGCCGGTTGGGCACTGGCCTACTTGGAACGATGCAAGTTGGAGATGCGTGTAACGATGGAAGTTGGAGATCCATGCTCCCACCCCGGCTATGCAATACCCGTTGTCCACCCGTGTCAGAGTACTCGTTCCACCCATCTGTCTGTGTCCCTTTTATGACCATATATGGAGATTTCTGTATCCGTCTCTCTGTGTCCCTTCATTCCTATATATGGAGTTCTGTGTCAGGCATGACCAAATATGGAGTGTTGTGATGTCAGAACAGGCCAGCTCCATATATGGACCATGGGAGCCCAGGCTTTTTGTGGCCTTTTGTGGCGGTTCTGGACAACCGTGTGTCCGACCGACTGGACACCGGGCACTGCACTCTCTGTGGGGGCGTGGAACGTGTGTGTAGAATTTGAAGTCGGTGGGGGGCGAACGGTTCTCAAGTTACTGGTACGTGCATTACAGACGAAGTACACACGTACAGACAGACGGAGACGTGGTGCATTTATAGATAGATATGATTTAAAATAAGCTACCTTTTGAAAAGAACAACAATTATATAACTTTAACCCATTCTGAACGGGAACCCATTTTGGTGTCAGCATCATGTCATGCTTTAGCTATTTAAAAATAGCATTATTTTTGAAAAATCGAAGAGCGACTGACATTTTTAGAATCTGATCTCAGGTCAGAATGGGGTTAATCAGACCAGTGTGTGTCCAGTGGAAACCTCGTATGAATCTGATCTCAGGTCAGAATGGGTTAAATGAGACCAAATCAAACCACCTAGTCTGCCGGGATCGATCTATTACCTTTGGAGCATTACGGCGAAGTATTTGCAGCTTTGATTCATGTCAGAGAAAAACATGCCATTACGATGCGAAACCAAAACAGCATGGACAGCCTGTTGTAGTCCAATCAAACCAAAACAGCATGGACAGCCTGTTGTAGTCCAATCAAACAGCATGGACAGCCTGTTGTAGTCCAATAAAACAGCATGGACAGCCTGTTGTAGTCCAATCAAAACCAAAACAGCATGGACAGCCTGTTGTAGTCCAAACCAAAACAGCATGGACAGCCTGTTGTAGTCCAATAAAACAGCATGGACAGCCTGTTGTAGTCCAATCAAACCTCGTTCACTTGCATTGAACTCATTTTTTTCCCTCCGTCATCATTATGTGACGGCCTCGTCACCAGGTCCGTAACAAATCCGCTCTTTCTTTTGAATTATTTAAAAAACTACGAATTAAACACATTAAACAAATAGCTGGTTTAGCGTATTACGCAGCACCGACACATTGATTAAATAAATAGCGGGGGAACACGGGTTACGCAGTAGAAATGAACAGCTCCTTGTTTACATCAACTCTGAGTCTGTCAGATGTACAGGCCTGAAGAAATGGCAGCAGACATAAGGTACTGTAGTATATAGACATGGAATGAAAACAAAGGCCTGTGTGAAAGGAGCACAAATATAAAAAATGTATTTAACCTGATGATGGGTTTGCTGGACTTGGGGAAGGTGATTTCTCTCACTGGCTTCAAATCCCAGGTGCTCCAAAGCCTGAAGATGAGGAAAATATAAGGTCATCCATTGGGGGGGGGGGGGGGGGGGGTATTTCAAGAGCTTGAGACGTCAAGAACGAACCAAAATGGTGCATTTATAAATTGTGCATCACATTCACCCATTCACACTTTGATTGATTGATTGAAATATTTATTAACAGTTTGCAGAATTACAGTACATTTCAAGCACAAACTCAATACAAAGACTGTTAACTGTGAGTGGACGACCCAGTTAAGCATTACACTTGTTTACAAGAGGGTCCACCATGTTCAATTCAACATCAATTGAACATCATCAATTCATCACACACACATTCATACACCGATGGCGGTGGAAACCACGCAAGGTACCAACCTGCACATCGGGAGCAATTGGGGGTTCAGTGTCTTGCTCAAGGACACTTCGACACCAACTCTGGGGGAGCCCACAGGGTTCGAAGTGGCAACCTTGCGGTTCCCATCTGGCCACCCTGAGCCGCCCCTAACCGATTAACCCATTTAGGGCGGGAACCCCTTTTGGTGTTAGCATTATGTTATGCTTTCGCTATTGAAAAATAGCAGATCTACAAGCTCATAGCGTGCCACCGAGTGGCGCGCTACGAGCTTGTAGGTCTGCTATTTTTTTTAAATCGAAGGACGACTGACATGGAAACATAGCTTTTTCAGAAAGCTGTCAGGATGTAGAACCAAAATGGTGCATTTATATAGCGCCTTTATCCAAGGCGCTTTACATAGATTGTGCATTACATTCACCCATTCACACACACATTCATACACCGATGGCGGCGGAAACCACGCAAGGTACCAACCTGCACATCAGGGTTCAGAGTCTTGCTCAAGGACACTAACTCTGGGGGAGCCCGGGATCGAACTGGCAACCTTTGCAGTTCCCATCTGGCCACTCTACCCCTGAGCCACCGCCGCCCCCTAGTGGCCACTCTACCCCTGAGCCACCGCCGCCCCTAAAATGTTGAATGCACAATAATAAACCACCACTTTACCTGACCACGCCGTTCTCAAGGCCGCCGGCGATGACGTTCACAGACACGCCCTCCGGCTGATTGGAGAACGCCACGGAGCAGATGATCTCTCTGCAGTGGACGTGGCCAATCAGGTCGCCGTTCACCGTCCACAGGCGCAGGTCACTGCCGCCGCCCACTGCATATATTATACAGTACATCCAATCAGAAACCAGGTATGACGGCGTATGAAAAAAGGGCAAATATTCCACCCATCAGCAAACCCCGTTAGTGGCCGTTCTAAAAGGACCATATTAGCATCAGTCCAGTGTTGATTTCGTCGACTAAAACCAAGACGAAAAATGTTCGTCGACTATGCCTTTTTCCACTGACTAAATGGAAACAAAATGAAAACTAAGCTATGATGACTAAAACTAAGACTAAATATAATTGACAATTTCGTCAACAAATAAAAACTAGACTAAAATGTTAGGAAGGGACTAGTGGACAAGAGATCCAGTATAAGTCATTTTACACTTGGTTGCATGCTGAAAATAGCAGATTTACAAGCTCACAACACGTCGCAGCACGACGCATTGTGAGCTTGTAGATAGGCTATTTTCAGCAAGTGTAAAATACAAGCTTGTAGCTATGAGCTTGTAGATCTGCTATTTTTCCACAGCTAAAGCAAACATAATGCTTAAAACGCCAAAAGGGGTTCCTGCCCCAGAACAATAGGGATGAGGATATAGATTTAAAGAATTCTAAACGGCACACTGCGTTTCTCACCTGAGTCACAAACTGTAGCGATGTCACCTGTGGTCTCGCTGGCGGACACGGCGGTCACAGGACTCTTGTGACCCGTCAGACTTTGTACATAACACAGCCTGGAATGACACCACAGGCTCAGGGATACAGACATTATACATGACAGAACAGGCTCAGGGACACACTAGACTACAGACATTATACATGACAGAACAGGCTCAGGGACACACTAGACTACAGACATTATACATGACAGAACAGGCTCAGGGACACACTAGACTACAGACATTATACATGACAGAACAGGCTCAGGGATAATCTAGAGACTACAGACATTATACATGACACCACAGGCTCAGGGATAATCTAGAGACTACAGACATTATACATGACAGAACAGGCTCAGGGACACACTAGACTACAGACATTATACATGACAGAACAGGCTCAGGGACACACTAGACTACAGACATTATACATGACAGAACAGGCTCAGGGACACACTAGACTACAGACATTATACATGACAGAACAGGCTCAGGGACACACTAGACTACAGACATTATACAAACAAGGTAAAAGCATAACACCAGTTGTCAATACACTTATACCAAGCATGTGAATTCAGGCGGTTTTGTGCATGTGGCTCCTTAAAGATGGAATGCCGTGATCCCGCTATTAGAGTGACATATTTCAATATTCTAACCACGCCTGGGGGTCTATTAGAGTAATGTTATCTCCATAGATAGACACATACAAAACAGAAAATCACGGCACTCCATCTTTAACTCTGAAAGTGTGTTGTACAACATACCTGTTGAGGTCCCAGAGGATGCAGGTTCCGTCCTGGCTCACACTGATGAGGATGCTGTAGGGCTTACAGACGAACAGGCTGGTGACTTCCCCCGTGTGCCCGTACAGGTGGACCTGAGATTCCACCTCCATCTCTGAAGGCTAAAACACATCAGACAAACGGTTATAGCTCTAATGACCAGCGCTATGAGCTTGTAGATCTGCTATTTTTCAATAGCTAAAGTATAACATAATGCTTAAAACACGAAAAGTGGTTCCCGCCCCAAAATGGGTTAATCGGGGCCTGTGTGTGTGTGTGTGTGTGCATTGAATCACTTGGGTGTCCCCCGTTTTGAGGATGTCCTTCCTTAAAAAATAGCCGATATATAATTAGCTTCATGCCTTCTGAGCTTATAGTCCTCTACTTCCGCCATGCGACACCCTTCTCCACGACTAAGTACAAAATAAGGCCTAAGTGGTTAGGGGGGGGAATTAACATGTGCTACACCCACACCCTCCCCATCACCACCACCACCACCACCACGCCTCACCTCACAGACTCTTGTGTGCACAAATGAGTCATAGAAATTTCCGGAAAAAGGTTGTTAAACCATTCTGACCCGAGATCAGATTCTAAAAATGTCTTCTACATCCTGACAGTTTTCTGAAAAAGTTTCTATGTCAGTCGTTCTTCGATTTTTGTAAAATAGCAGACCTACAAGCTCGTAGCGCGCCACTCGGTGGCGCGCTATGAGCTTGTAGATCTGCTATTTTTCAATAGCTAAAACATAGCATAATGCTAACACCAAAAGGGGTTTCCGCCCCAAAATAGATTAATCAAATCAATGGCCACACAGAGTGAGAGAGAGAGAGAGAGAGCCTGGCTGTCTGCTGACAGGAAGCCATGAGAGCTTCATAAAGCTTTGATGACTGAACTCCCAGACCAATAATTCCCACTACGAGTAGTGGCTCAATGGAGGCCGTTTCTACGGCAACGTGATATCGTTCGCTGTCGAGGTGCAAAACCTTGTATGTCCAAACATTCTTGCTTTTCAGGAAAAGGGGGGGGGGAAGGGGAAGGACGGACGCGTCATGAAAATGTGGTGCAACTCTTTGAATATATATTCTTTCAGAGCGACGTTTTTAACTCAAACTCAAAAATAGCAGATCTACAAGCTCATAGCGCAGCACCGAGTGCCGCGCTATGAGCTTGTAGGTCTGCTATTTTTTTTAAATCATGAAAATGTCGTGCAAATCTTTGAATATATATATTTTTTCAGAGCGAACGTTTTGAACTCAAATCTTTGCTTCTGGGGCCCTGGATGGAACAACATATTTTCAGATGGGGTTCGGCGGCCAAATACATATAATTCCTTGACATGGAAATGTTGAGAACCACTGATATAGAAACATAGGTTTTTCAGAAAACTGTTAGAATTTAGAAGCCCTTTAAAAAAGAAACGGCCACAGGTCTAAATGGGTTAACCAACGTCTACAAGACCTCCAGTTGGGAGCTTGTAGATTTAGCTATTTTCGCTACAGTTGTATGACAAAGCAAGGGAATTAATTTAGAAAAAAAGATCTATCTGTAAAATTGTAAAAAGAAAAAAATCACACCCGAGTGAACTGAGTGGTGCAACTCCCCTCTCCCCCCCCCCCCCCCCCCCTCTCTCTCTCTCATTAGCAGGCAACAGTACAGCACTATCTTTTGTTTCTGGCACAACAGCTCCCCTACTGGTACCAATAGTCATACTCGTGCTCATTAACACATACATAGGCCGGCGGACGACACATAGGCGGACACGGACATTGCGGTTCCTTGGAGCGGTTGTGCCACTCAATAATAATATACTGTAAAAAATTGTAAATACAAGGTTTTCTACGTCTAATGAAGCCGGCAGAGAGTGGAGTCTGGTGCTGGTGGAGGTGTTGGTGGGTGGAGGAGGAGGAGGAGGGTGGGGATAATGGAAGGTGGGTGGGTGCTGTGTGGAGGTGGATGATTAGAGGAAGCAGAGGAGTGTGTGTGTATGTGTGTGTGTGTGTGTGGGGGGGGGGGTGTTGTCATGGTAACCCACCGTAGTGCTGGTGAAACGGTTGCTGTAGGCGGTGATGACTCCACACTTGCTGCCCGTGAAGAGCTGGCAGCTATCGGGCACCCAGGCACAGCTGGTCACCTGGTGCACACACACACACACACACACACACACACACACACACACACACACACACACACACACACACAGTGAGTGAACTAACTAATGTATCCAATTATACAAAGAATTGAGCTGCTCTGTTTTCCCAGCAAACTCGGTGGCTAGGCTAGCTAGTTTCTTGGGACAATTGTGGTCGTAGTGACTACATTTGACATATTTCTTTTTTTTTTTAGAAATCAGCAATTCTCTTAGTTGTAAGGGTAACTGTTGCAATATTACACTTGAGGGTGTGGTTATTGAACTGAAGGGGGGGATTGATTGTTCCTGCCTGACGACTACAAAACAATACTACAACATGACGTACAATATGACTCACACGGCAATTACGGCAATAACGCGAGGTTAGTTATGGTGTAGTCGAGTCCTGTGACTCATTCCCGTGAAATCGCATGCGTCTAAAATATCTCAACATGGGTGAGTTTGTTGGGAGTCAAACTTGTTGGGAATCAGCACCCAGTGTTGATTTAGATTTTTAGTTTTAGTCATAGTCTCTTGAATAGTTTTCATTTAGTTTTAGTCACATTTTAGTCAACCCGGAATGTTTTGGTGTTTAGTTTCAGTCGACTAAAAATGTATTTTGGCGGGCCTGGATGCCGTCGTAATGGCTGATATTACACTTGCTGAAAAAAGCAGATCTACACTGTGACGCGTTTGAGCATGCAACAAAGTGTAAAATGACTTGATGACTGGATCTCTTGTCCACTAGTCCCTTCCTAACATTTCAGTCTAGCTTTAATATGTAAACGAAATTGTCAATATATTAGTCATCATGGCTTAGTTTATTTAGTTTTCGTCAGTGAAAAAAGGGTAGTCGACGAACATTAGACATTTTCCGTCTTGGTTTTAGTGGACAGAAACAACAGTGATCAGCCCACCTGGTGGAGCTGTGAGCACTGGATGAAGTTGATGGGCGGCTCGCTCTGCTTGCTCTTCAGACGCAGCATGTTGTCCGCGTAGCCCCAGCTCAAGATGGCCGACCACTGGATGTCTGTGCTGTGCATGCTCCTCACACCTGGAACAGGAATTCATTATTGTCTTAACCTATTTAGGCCTGACGTCTTCTGAAAGAATATATATTCAAAGATTTGCGCCGCATTTTCACGAATTTTCAAAAATAGCAGACCTACAAGCTCGTAGCGCGCCACACGCTGGCGCGCTATGAGCTTGTAGATCTGCTATTTTTCAATAGCTAAAGCATGACATAATGCTAACACCAAAAGGGGTTCCCGCTCAGAATGGGTTAAAGGTATATTCAGTGATTTCACATCATTCAAATATCACTTCTTTTTTTTGTTTCGTTGTGATAATCCTCCCTAGTATAGAGTGCGCTGACCATATAAGGAGTTCCTCCCTGTCCCCAGTTAACCCCTGGGGTATAAAAAGCCTTAGGTTTTTGGCTAGGTGGCCCAGTCTTCATCCAATCAGGATAGAGAGGGGCCTTCCGCCAATCATGATTGAGCGTGGGCGGGCCTTTGTGTGCGTGCATGTGCACATCTTGTTACCGGGGGGGTTTTCCAAATCACCCAAATCACTGAATGCTCCTTTAAGTGTTCATTATTTTTCGATTCATCAAATACATTGAGAAGCGTTTTTATGTCGTGCAACAATAGTGAAGATGGCAAAAAATATATATATGAAAATATCTACAAGCTCACACAACGATGCGACGGGTTGTGATATTCATTCTTTTTGTAGATTGATTTTATTTTCACAATTTGAGCTTTTTGAGGAGCTTTGTGTGTCTGTGTGAACCCCCGCCCCGTAGCGATGATTTGATTGGCTGAGCAATGCGTGTACCCCATAGAGATGATTTGATTGGCTGAGCAATGAATGTGATGTATGATGTATGTACGATGATAAGAGCTCCCCTCACTTCACACAAGTGTGATTTTTTTTAATTTATGTTTTGAACTAAAATCCCCCAAAATAGGGATAATTGATTAATTATTTCTTTCAAATATCTATAATTGTTTTGTTGGAGTTTAACCGTTTCTTTCAGCCATAGTTCAGTCTAGCGGGTTTCTCATCATCATTTATTATTTCAATTCGGAGTACAAATCAACAATATACAAGTCGGTCATTTTACAACAGCACTCTTAAATATATATACGAATCAGAAAACAAACAATAATATGATACCTTGTTCCTTGCTGTAGATCATCATGAGGCAGAAGTTGCGCGACAGGCCGCAGATGGCCCGCGTGGGCAGAGCCAGCAGAGACCCAAACCTCTCCCCGTGGGGCTGGCTAAAGCACACCACCGGGTCCGGAGCGCTGGGAGAGCCCACATATTCACCCCACTTCAGACCCTTGATCCAGGGGAGGGGGCTCTGCAGCAACACGGTAGAGAGACGGAGAGATGTGAGAAAAACCCACCCAATCATATTCACTCTGTTACAGTTCTGGAACAATGGGAGGTTGGGCGGTTAGCTCAACTCAACTCAACTCACACTTTTTATTTATATAGCATGTATCACAATGACCAATGGTCGACCAAAGTGCTGTACAGATTAAAAAATAGAAAAGACAGTTTGTTTTACGGTCGGTCAGCAGTAGCTTGTCAGCTGACCTGAGGGGTCTGAGCGGAACATACGGGTCAATGAGTTCAGACAGGTACAGGGGAGCCAGCCCATTTAGGGCTTTAGAAACAAATAGCTAAATCTTAAAATTGATTGGGGAATGGACAGGAAGCCAGTGGAGGGAGGCTAGGACCGTAGCTGATCAATACCCATCAGAGAAAACCAGTACCAGGTCCTCGACGCACGTCCCACTGGGAGGAGACCCCGGGGCAGACCAAGGCGCAGTTGGAGGAAATACATCGACTCACTGGCCTTGGAACGTCTCGGAATCCCCCAGGAGGAAGTCACTAATGTTGCTCTGGAGAGGGAAGTCTGGAGCACTCTGGTGGAGCCGACTACGGATAAGCGGTTGAAGATGGATGGATAGATGAAAACCAGTGCGTATTCTATTCCAGTTGTCATCAGTGGCGTGCACAGATATTTAGAGGGGCAGGTGCTCACGTGAAAAAAGGTGCAGCGCATGGAACCTGCCGGTTGCCTTAATTAAAAGTGTGAGATTTATAGATTTTGGGGCATAAATAATATAGTAGAAGCTTTTTTTAATCAATAATTGATCAATGTCACCATGGTCCACATACTGTACAAAATTAAAAGTTAAAGTTGACCCATCTGGCACGAGAATAGCTTACCGGGAAGACTATCTCCTTGGCCTGCTCTCTGTTCTCCCTGAAGGCCAGCTGCACCAGGAGGCCCATGGCCGCGGGCAGCTCCCCCTCCATCAGGAGCCTGGGTCCGGCCCGGCTGACGTGGGTGGCGCTGAACAGCTGTCTGGGCGTCTGGCCATAGGTCTTGATCATGGTCTCCAGGGCCCGGCGCTGGACCGGGTCCTCCACGGCCGAAACGTCCATGCCGAAGTACGTCTTAGGGGGGGGAAGAGGGAGAGAAACTACAACGTTAGCCCAAACAATTCAACTTTTATTTATTCTCTTCTGATTTAAGAAGACATTTTGTAGAATCAGTAAAATCCGTTGAAATTAAAAGTCAATTTAAGATAAGGTTACAAGAGAATCAGTTAAAATCAGTTAAAAGCAAGGTTTTTTAGCCGCCTCTTTAAAGTCATCAACTGAGGTTGCCAGGTCTGACATGCAGGGGAAGAGAGTTCCACACCGCTTGGGGTGGAAGGACACTACTTACCGCCGGGTGGAAGACATTGATGGCGTGGACGGCGGCTTTGCCTTTCTGCTTGAGGCCGAACACCAGGTCGATCCACTGGCACAGCGTCTGGGACACCTGGTCCGACTCCAGCGCCTGGCGGTGGATCAGGATGAAGAGCCTCGGGTCGTTGCGGGCCCAGGGCGGCAGGTTGACGTGGTTGACCCGCTCGCTGTTCTGACGCACCCCAAAGTCAAAGCCTTCCAAAAAAAAATATATATATAGTCATTGGTTAGACCAGTCATTAGTCCTACAACCTATCTCAAACCCTCACCTCCCACGGGGCAGCACACCTAAACCTAACCTTAAAACCCTCTCCCAACCCTTAACACATCCCTCACCAACCTTAATCCGGTCGTTTTAACGCACCCCTCACAAACCTTAATCCGGTCGTTTTAACACACCCCTCACAAACCTTAATCCGGTCGTTTTAACACACCCCTCACAAACTTTAATCCGGTCGTTTTAACACACCCCTCACAAACCTTAATCCGGTCGTTTTAACGCACCCCTCACAAACTTTAATCCGGTCGTTTTAACACACCCCTCACCAACCTTAATCCGGTCGTTTTAACGCACCCCTCACCAACCTTAACCCGGTCGTTTTAACGCACCCCTCACAAACCTTAATCCGGTCGTTTTAACACACCCCTCACAAACTTTAATCCGGTCGTTTTAACACACCCCTCACCAACCTTAACCCGGTCGTTTTAACGCACCCCTCACAAACTTTAATCCGGTCGTTTTAACACACCCCTCACCAACCTTAATCCGGTCGTTTTAACGCACCCCTCACCAACCTTAACCCGGTCGTTTTAACGCACCCCTCACAAACCTTAATCCGGTTGTTTAAACGTACCCCTCACCAACCTTAATCCGGTCGTTTTAACGCACCCCTCACCAACCTTAATCCGGTCATCTTAACGCACCCCTCACCAACCTTAATCCGGTTGTCTTAATCCACCCCTCACCAACCTTAATCCGGTCGTTTTAACGCACCCCTCACCAACCTTAATCCGGTCGTTTTAATGCACCCCTCACCAACCTTAATCCGGTCGTCTTAACGCACCCCTCACCAACCTTAATCCGGTTGTCTTAATGCACCCCTCACCAACCTTAATCCGGTCGTTTTAACGCACCCCTCACCAACCTTAATCCGGTCGTTTTAATGCACCCCTCACCAACCTTAATCCGGTCGTTTTAACGCACCCCTCACCAACCTTAATCCGGTCGTTTTAACGCACCCCTCACCAACCTTAATCTGGTCGTTTTAATGCACCCCTCACCAACCTTATGTCTAACCAATGACTAAACTAAGTATGCACCCCTATAAAGAAATAAAGAATTCAGATAATTCAATACCCAATACCCAAAGCTCACAGCTTCATTCACATTGCATTTCTGCTCCAAGAGTGGTTAAAGATAGAAATTATCGATTCAAAGAATGGTAAAAAAAAAAGAATATCTAAACTCCTACCCTCTCTGTTGACCAGGAACTCGGGGAGATAGAAGAACTCCGGGATGAGCTCCTTGACGTCGGTCATGGACTCGTAGGAGGAGAGACGCCATGTGGTGTTCATGGAATGGAAGGTCCGGTCCGGGATATCAAAGCTCTGGTCTGATTAGGGCCAAAACACACACACACACACACACACACACACACACACAAACAACACTAATTAGAGATTCGGCTCCCCTTTCATGGCTCTCAGAGAAGCTTGTTTCGCTGAGCCGCATTCATTTACAACCACATTAAAACAAGATGGTGCACTTCAGAGGCTCAAAAGCGAGAGGAGAGATGAAGGAAAAAGTCGATGACAAGAAGAAAGATATTAGAGGAAGTGACACTGGACAGGGAAGTGGTCAGTATTTGGACAAAAGAAAGAGGGTTCACAGCATTAAGAGAGAACATGTTTTCATGGTTAATACCGGTAATAATACATATGTGACTAAATTTGACTGAGGGACTGCCATTGGATTTTCTTTTCTTCATGTCATGTAAAAGCAGGGAATCATAGCTTCAAATTGACATTGGTTGTTCAGTTTGACCCACCAGTTTTGGAGATAGAGCTTATAGAGCAATGTACATTACATATTTACCTCTGACACTTATTTTAGACATGCTCTAGTATGTGAAGAGTCTGCCTGTCCTATTAACTCATTTAACCCATTTCGGGGCGGGAACCCCTTTTGGTGTTTTACTTTAGCTATTGAAAAATATCAGATCTACAAGCTCATAGCACGCCACTGAGTGGCGCGCTACGAGCTTGTAGGTCTGCTATTTTTTGAAAAGTCGTGAAAATGTGCCGCAAATCTTTGAATATATATTTCAGAGCGAACATTTTTAACTAAAATATTTGCTTCTGGGGCCCTCCTGGAACACCATATTTTGAGATGGGGGTCTGTGGCCCAATAGAGATAATTCTGGGGGTCCTTGACATGAAAAAGGTTGAGCACCACTGACATAGAAACATGGGTTTTTCAGAAAACTGTCAGGACTTTGAAGCCTTTTTTTTTAATCAACCTCCGTCCAAAATGGGTAAAAAAAAAAAGAAGCTGGATTTTAAAAAGCTGGATATTGCACGATGGCAGGCTCTCAGTCAAATCTGGTCACATATGATCCCCCACCACCACCACCACCACAGTGCTGTAGTATCACACAGTCACATCTGAGTTCCTCCATTAGGCACATTAAGGGTTCCCAGATAGAGCTGCCGACATGATGCAAGACAGGTGCAACTCAATGACGCTAAAAGCTTTTCTCCACGAAGATAAACGACAATGATCAACCTACAATTTAGGCATTTAGCGGACGCTCTTATCCAGAGAGCCATACAAAGTACAAGTTATCTTTTGTTAAAGAGACATGGGTTATCAGTATTAAAAAAAAGACAAACAAAGAAGACATCACTAATGTCTTATGTGTTTTATTTGTGGTGAACACTAGCATCGCGCCTATTTGCCCCAAAAAATCATAGGTCTACAAGCTCACAACGTGTTGCAACACGATGGGTTGTGAGCTTGAAGATCGGCTCTTTTAAGCCAAGAGATTTGGGGCTCCATCTTGTGCCACCCCTTACCCCTTATCCCTAAACTTATTTGCCATTTTTTACTATTTTAAAACATTTAAAAATAATTCAACTAGCCAATCTACATCGACACGTTGTTAGCTTGCAGATCGACTGGCACAGAAACATAGTTTTTTCAGAATAATGTCTATTTAGAAGATTTTTTTTTAATAGCTAAAATAATGTTTTAAAACACCAAAAGGGGTTCCCGCCCCAAAATGGGTTAACCCCTTCTGAACGGGAACCCATTTTGGCGTTAGCATCATGTTATGCTTTAGCTATTGAAAAATAGCAGATCTACAAGCTCATAGCGCGCCACCGAGTGGCGCGCTACGAGCTTGTAGGTCTGCTATTTTTTGAAAAATCGAAGGACGACTGACATTTTTTAGAATCTGATCTCAGGTCAGAATGGGTTATAATCAGACCAGTGTGTGTCCCAGTGGAAACCTCGTATGAATCTGATCTCAGGTCAGAATGGGTTAAGACGGTTGGTCATTGTAGTCACCCTGATAGGCCAGGAACATCTTGGTGAAGGGCGGCATGCGGACCAGGAAGTGCAGCACCGTGCCGCTGTTGGAGTAGTGTGAGCCGTAGTGGTAGGGCTGCACGGGGGGCATGGGGTCGTCATCACGCACGCCCTTCCTGTACTCCTCCTCCAGGTACTGTAGGAGGGAGAAACAACACCACTAGCTTGTAGATCAGATATTTCCTGTACTCCTCCTCCAGGTACTGTAGGAGGGAGAAACAACACCACTAGCTTGTAGATCAGATATTTATACTCCTTCTCCAGGTACTGTAGGAGGGAGAAACAACACCACTAGCTTGTAGATCAGATATTTTCAGCGTCATCGTCTTACGATGGCATCAAGGCCCGCCAAAATACATTTTAGTCGACTAAATCAACTGTAGATGTAGTAGACTAAAATCTTATGATATTCTCATTTCTCACACACACACACACACACACACACACACACACACACACACACCCACACACCCGTTGTCTCTCAGAGCTCTCGGTAATGCAACACAACACTTCATACACTTCAACAAATCAACTGTGTTCACATGTATAGCTTCTGGTTACTAGAGTGATTATGTTTACTTTTGTATTGGAGACTATGTAATGGGTATTGTCATTTTGCTGTAAAAATTATTAGAATGTATAATTTTTTGTATTTGACCGGGTGTTTTTTTTAAAACTATAGTGTCACTGTATTTTTTTGAAAAGTCTCCTGTGGACAAGTGGTGAGAACTAGCAACATGTGCTAACACACTGTAAACGATGCATCTACAATTTGTGCAATGAGCAATGCAATGGTTATGTCCATATCAAATAAACTATAGTAAAATACAGCACATCACTTCGTGGAGGTGCTGGGTTCAAAAAGTGACATAGGAAAAGAGAAGGGGAAAACCTGTTTTGACCAGATGAAGAGCCTTGGCTCGAAACGTCGTCAATAAATATATCTTTTGGAGCATAAGAGTCTTTTCCCATATCAAATAAATAAACATAAACATAGTACTATAGAGGGCTGAGGCGTACTTTGTAATTGTCCACGTAGCGGTCCTCTTTCTCCTTGGACTGGACGGCGATGGGTTTGATCAGGTTCCTGCAGCGCGGCGACCACGACGCCGAGGCACGAAGGAAGAGAAGAGAAAAGCAGTAAATAACGGATGGATGGATGGATGGATGGATGGATGGATGGATGGATGGATGGATGGATGGATGCTGTCTCGTGTTGCACTGATGAATGATGAGCGCTTCTTAACTCCATTAAGTCTTGTGCAGAAGAGCATCGAATTAATCAAGAACAGACAATGTGTCAATTAACCACATCTGACCTTTATATCATGATAGTCTGAAAAGCCCATAAAATAAAAATGATTTATTTTGTAATGTTTTTTTTGTGGCTTTCGCTTTTATTTTATATGGGAGGGACAGACAGTAGGCTGACAGGAAATGGGGAGAGAGAGATGGGGGGGGGGGTGACATGCAGTAAAGGCCGTTGGGGATCGGGAGTCGAACCCGCGGCACACTGCCAGGCACCAGCCAAGGTGCCTGGACCGCTGAGCCACGGCCCAGGCCAGCTCATATTTTGAAATAGTTTGAGGCAGCACTGATATAGAAACATACTGTAGGGCTTTTCAGAAATGTTTTATGTTTTAAAAGCGATTCTTAGAATGTGGCCTGGCCTTAGAATCTGGTCTAAATGGCTTAACCCATTCTGAACGGGTCGGGAACCCCTTTTGGTGTTATAATTTAGCTATTGAAAAATCTACATTCTACAAGCTTGTAGCGCGGCACAGAGTCCCGCTCTACGAGCTTGTAGGTCTGCTATTTTTAAAAAATCGTGAAAATGTGGCTCAAATCTTTGAATATATATTTTTAACTCAAATATTTGCTTCTGGGGAGGTCCCTGGAACAATATATTTTCAGATAGGGGTCGGTGGCCAATTACATATATTTTTGGAGGTCCTTGACATGAAATATTGAGCACCACTGATACAAAAAACATGAGGTATTTCAGAAAACCGTCATGATTTAGAAGACATTTCTTTGTTAAATTTCGACGTCGGTCAGGTCTAAAATGGCTGGAATGAGTAACATGAACGGAGGAGGTGCCGTGTGGCGTGCCGACCTGTAGATGGCGGCGTCCTGCAGGTCCAGCGTCTCGCTGATGTAGTCCCGCAGGATGAAGGGGAACACGGGGTACTGCATGAGGTCGTTGAAGGAGCGCCCGGCGTGCTTGTTGAGGTGCGTGAGGTACTCGAAGTTGGAGATCTGGCCCGAGCCCCACAGCTGCGTGAGCGCCGTGATGTTGCCGTGCTCCAGCAGGTTGGGCAGGTCAGAGGTCAGGATGTTGTGGTAGACGTCGTCGCGGAACTGTGTGTGCAGCAACGTAAAGACGTCCCCAGAAACATAGAGAAGGGTGATGAGATTTGGGTTTTAAACAATGCGTCTACCATTTTTCATTCCCCCCGCCCATGTAGACTCTTTCACTGCAGACACCTGCTGTTTTGCGTGTGTGCGTCCGTCCGTGTGTGTGCCATGTGGCCCATAGGGCAGGAGTCTACACCACAGTGCCACTTGCCCAAAATGTGACGACCTCGTCAAATTTGTGATGACGGGTATGGCCGTTTTTAGCCCGAGGAGTGTTTTTTTTCGTGCAAAATCAAATGCTTGCAAATAAAGTATGTGAAAAGTAAAGTACAAATACTTCAAAATTGTACTTAAGTGCAGTATGTACTTAGTTACTTATTTTGCCGTACCTTGGTGGTGTCGAAGGCCAGCAGCAGGGTCCTGCCTGTGTTATTGTGTTATTGTGTACCTTGGTGGTGTCTAGGCCAGCAGCAGGGTCCTGCCTGTGTTATTGTGTTATTGTGTACCTTGGTGGTGTCTAGGCCAGCAGCAGGGTCCTGCCTGTGTTATTGTGTTATTGTGTACCTTGGTGGTGTCCAAGGCCAGCAGCAGGGTCCTGCCTGTGTTATTGTGTTATTGTGTACCTTGGTGGTGTCAAAGGCCAGCAGCAGGGTCCTGCCGTTGGTCAGGAAGATCTCCACAGCGTTGTCTCGGAGCTGCCACCAGCGCTTATGGACCTCTTTGATCTCCTCGTACGTCCAGGAGAACGAGGCCGCCTCCGTCTCGCCGTGAACGCTCTGTTCCAAAGACGTGAAAAAGTTAAAACCCGTTCAAAACCAGGGGAAGCAAAGCATGCGTCCGTGTCATTTTAGATTGGAGCAGACATTTTTGCAATAGTGGTTTAGAACAGTGGTTCTCCAAAAATAGCTAAATGGTAAACGGTGCATTTATATAGCTCCTTTATCCAAGGCGCTTTACAGTACATAGTGCATTACATTCACCCATTCACACACACATTCATACACCGATTGCGGCGGAAGCCATGCAAGGCACCAACCAGCACACCGGGAGCAATTTGGGGTTCAGTGTCTTGCCCAAGGACACTTCGACATGTAGACAGGAGGAGCCGGGATTCGAACCGCCTACCCGCCACGGAATCATTGGACGACCTGCTCTACCTCCTGAGCCACAGTCAGCCACAGTTCGCGGCCTAGCTGATGTACAAGCTCTCATAATGCTCTCATCAACACCACCGTCCGAGACGTATAACTTTATAATACGTATAAACAACTTTAAGCTGTTCCGTTTGAAGTTCCTTTGTAATTTACCCTGATTTTATAATGTAGCCTAAGGTGTACTGCCTGGATATACTTTGATTTGTATTGTGTTGTATTGTAACCTCGGCTACAGTGAAAATGAGGGCTTTCCCTCAATTGTACTCCAGAGTATACATAAAGGTGATGATGATGAGCATTATTTGACACGGTCCTGTGTGACTTTACCTGGCTGTCCTGAGCATCAGCTGCGTTGTCTTCCACAAAGTACATCCCAGACTTCCCTGTAACACAGTAGAGGGTATGATTCCATGATGGTGAACTTAGCAAACTACTGTATATTATTATATTTGATATTTTCTGCACTATAACCGAACTCAGAGAGAGTATACCGTACTACAAAATGTAATCAAAATATGGGTATACTATTTTTAAAAACATTTTTCAATAGTTAAAATAGCCATCTACAACAAGCTTACAACATGTCGATGTAGATCGGCTAGATGAACTATTCAAAAATGTTTTTCAAAATATATAAAATTTTAGGGATAAGGGGGTTTAGCATGGGAGGAAAATAGAGCCCTCTGTGAAGGTTGCCAGGTCTTAAATGTTAGGGATAAGGGGTTTAGCATGGGAGGAAAATAGAGCCCTCTGTGAAGGTTGCCAGGTCTTACCCAGAAGGAGCTCCCCTGCTGTCTCTCTGGAGGGAGCTACACTAACGCATCGCCGGGTGAACCTAAGGATTAAAGAAATACATTGAAGTCATGCAAGGAAATACATTAACCCGAGCAGAGACGCTTTAGTTCATAATTTATTTATCTCACGATTTTGTAACCCATTTAATGGTACCTGATGGGCTCGCTGGTGGCCTTGTCCTTCACCGTGGACGAGAAGGACGAGTGGGTTTTATCTTCAAAGAGGAAGGACAGAGGAGGCTTGGCAGCGTCTAGACCGCCACAGAGGAGGAGGCACAGTACAGTAAAGGACAATGAACGTCTAGACGGCCACAGAGGAGGCACAGTGAGTATACAGTACAGTACAGGACAATAAACGAGACGCTAGAGTAGATGGAGGACTGACTGACACAACAACAGGCATCAGACCCAACGGTCGCGATGACACGCAGCCAAACTCGCCGGAAGCCCAGTATTTTTACAGTATATCAGTGTTATTTTTGCCAGCTAATTTCTATTTTCACTACTATGACTTAGTCACTGAGTCTAATGAAATTAAATTGACTTTTAGTCACATTTTAGTCACCTGGAATGTTTTAATCGACTAGATATCATAAGATTTTAGTCGACTGAATCTACAGTTGATTTAGTCGACTAAAATGTATTTTGGCGGGCCTCGATGCCGTCGCAATGGCTGATTTTACACGCTGCGAAGCGTTGTTGTGAACTTGTAGATCGGCTATTTTCAGCATGCAACCAAGTGTAAAATGACTTACACTGGATATCTTGTCCACTATTTTAGTCTAGTTTTTATTGGTTGAACGACAATATATTTAGTCTTAGTTTTAGTCATCATAGCTTAGTTTTAATTTAGTTCCATTTAGTTTAGTCAGTGAAAAAAAGGATTGTATTTACCCTCGGCCTTGTGTCTGTCTTCAAGAAGGTATTTGTATGTATTTAGTACATCAGCCTTGCGTCTGTCTTTGAGAAGGTATTGGTATGTATTTACCCTCGGCCTTGTGTCTGTCTTCGAGAAGGTATTTGTATGTATTTAGTACATCAGCCTTGCGTCTGTCTTTGAGAAGGTATTGGTATGTATTTACCCTCGGCCTTGCGTCTGTCTTTGAGAAGGTATTGGTATGTATTTACCCTCGGCCTTGTGTCTGTCTTTGAGAAGGTATTGGTATGTATTTACCCTCGGCCTTGTGTCTGTCTTTGAGAAGGTATTAGTATGTATTTACCCTCGGCCTTGCGTCTGTCTTTGAGAAGGTATTAGTATGTATTTACCCTCGGCCTTGCGTCTGTCCTTGAGAAGGTATTGGTATGTATTTACCCTCGGCCTTGTGTCTGCCTTTGAGAAGGTATTAGTATGTATTTACCCTCGGCCTTGCGTCTGTCCTTGAGAAGGTATTGGTATGTATTTACCCTCGGCCTTGTGTCTGTCTTTGAGAAGGTATTGGTATGTATTTAGTACCTCGGCCTTGTGTCTGTCTTTGAGAAGGTATTGGTATGTATTTACCCTCGGCCTTGCGTCTGTCTTTGAGAAGGTATTGGTATGTATTTACCCTCGGCCTTGTGTCTGTCTTTGAGAAGGTATTGGTATGTATTTAGTACCTCAGCCTTGTGTCTGTCTTTGAGAAGGTATTGGTATGTATTTACCCTCGGCCTTGCGTCTGTCTTTGAGAAGGTATTGGTATGTATTTACCCTCGGCCTTGCGTCTGTCTTTGAGAAGGTATTGGTATGTATTTACCCTCAGCCTTGTGTCTGTCTTTGAGAAGGTATTAGTATGTATTTACCCTCGGCCTTGTGTCTGTCTTTGAGAAGGTATTAGTATGTATTTACCCTCGGCCTTGTGTCTGTCTTTGAGAAGGTATTAGTATGTATTTACCCTCGGCCTTGTGTCTGTCTTTGAGAAGGTATTTGTATGTATTTACCCTCTGCCTTGTGTCTGTCCTTGAGAAGGTATTAGTATGCATTTAATAGAAAAAATAGAGTCTGCAACACTGGTATGAAAAACTCAGCTCCACTGGTTTATTTGATTCAACGTTTCGATCCCTTAGGATCTTCTTCAGGAATAGTGTGACAGGGAATGGGTGTGTACCTATATACAGGAAGGGGTACAACTGATTGGCTCTAACCTCCTTGAGGTATATTGGTATTGAAAGGGTCCAACTGCCACCTAGGGGTGGAGACATTGATGTTCTACTCCTTCAGCGTGAAACTTTTTGGATGTCAACCCTCAATACTGTTAATAAGGGCTTGAATGAGTCTTTCGACATCAGACCATTCCTATAATTGTACATTTATTATGAGTCTCTCAATCCAGTATACCTTTGAGTACATTTGTGGTGAATTTATCCCCCTTTTTACTTGAAGGTTTTTAACATGATTTTAACTCTTGCAGTAGTACAGTGTGCATGCCCCACACTCTATTATGTTTAGGCACTCACCTGTTACTGTCATACTATTTGTATCTCACATGTTCTCTTTCTTATCTGTAGGTTGTCGGATGATGTACTCTGATGGAGTGCCCCTCCTGAAGAACTACTAGTCCTCATTTGTTCTCAGCATCGGACACAATTGGTGATAATTAAAGTAATGGTCTCAGCTTCCTCACTAGGAGCTTTGGGACTTTATCCCTTTTTTATTTTCAACATCAAACAATTAATAAATGAGTCATCTGGAATTTCAAATAAGATTTTTGTTATCCATGACAATCTTTTTGTGTCCTATCCTGAAATCAATGTGTATTATTGTGCTTAAATATTGCATATTGTGTACACATTCTGTACCTGTTGTATTTTTGTATTTGTGTATATTTAAACCTGTCATGTTTATTATTAGTATTGTGACATTGGAAACTGGCTAATTGGTTTGGGCTTAGGTGGCATGAGTCACCACCCATCGTTAGAGCCAATCAGTTGTACCCCTTCCTGTATATAGGTACACACCCATTCCCTGTCACACTATTCCTGAAGAAGATCCTAAGGGATCGAAACGTTGAATCAAATAAACCAGTGGAGCTGAGTTTTTCATACCAGTGTTGCAGACTCTATTTTTTCTATTGTACTGCCTTTTGTCTAGCACCTGGGCTAGAGTGGAGGTGCATGCTCTATTTCCTTTGTTAGTTTGCTTTTGAGCTTGTTGCATAGCACTCCACAGACCAGACTCCTGTCCCATCCTTTGAGAGGGACCCGACAGTTTGACAATGGATCCCAGTCAACCCTTAACTGGGACACATGGATACTTATCAGGTACTTTTGAATTCAGCAATGCTGACTACTCTCGCATCATGTTGACGGACTCACTGTTCACCGGCTCCAGTGTTTCCAACGTGATGGACACAGAGACACTGAGAAGAACCATTACTAAACTACAAGCCAGAGAAGCACGCACGTACCTACATGCCGTCTCTCTGAGTGACCATGTCCGCAACAAAGTGATCCCGCACGGGCTGCGCATACAGATAGTACCTCAATTTGGTAAGGATAATGAGGCTTTCTGTGATAAATGGTGTGAGATTACGAACAAATGCTCTTTTGATCTCATGGTTCTTACTATTGAAGAGCTGTCCGAGCAACTTAAGAAAGTCAGGGCAGAAATTGAGATCTTAAGAAAAGATTCAATTTCAGAGATTATCACTCATGAGAAATTAGAGACTATTTTTAAAGACTGTGAAGAACACAAACTGTATGTGGAAAGAGACACCACAAACAAGAAATTGAGAAAATTTGAGAAAGTTAAGTTTGATTATGCCAACAATCTGGTGTACAAATGGAGAATCAAGGACCAAGCTGTCCCAGCTACAGATGCCCAGGCTCCAGCCGCCCCAGGTCCAGGAAGAGGACACTACAACCACAACTATAGACCTCACCGATACAGGAAACAAAAGCAGCGCGGCCCCAGGCATCAGGTGACTGACTACTCTTCAGCCTCCTCCATTGGGATCGACTCCGACTCCAGCAGTCACAAGACCCAGTCCCAGAGTGGCCCTTTTTTAGACAACCATCCACACGGCGACACACGACCCCCCCACCTCCCCCTCCGAGGAGGAAGAGGTGCAGGAGGGGCCAGGGGAAGAAGTCAAAGAGACCCTCATTGGACTCGCAGCCACAAACGGAGTGCAATGTAATCAACTTGTCAAGTAGGTCCATTACAGACACATGCTTAGCAGCTCTTAGTAAGGGCTTGTCTTTTGTACCTACTACCCAATGTAATGATTTTGACACTTTAGTAGACTTTCAAAAATTCTTCCGCAATCTTAGACTGAGGGAATTCTTTTCTAATGTAAACGGTAACAGGGTACAGGAGGTTAGCTCAGAAAATACACAGCCTCCATTAGTTAACCCTGATGATATTGCTGAGCCCAATATAGGGCCTTTGAAACAGTTTAAGAAAAGATCTACATTTATTCCACCTAAACATAGGAACTCATCCATAGACACATATTGCAGACTGGTTGAAAGTGAAGTGTCACAACTCTTATCTAAGAAACAACAGTATAAGGTCACTAATAACATGGCCAAGTCACAACGTGATGCTTTGTTAGAATTAAAAAATGATAAATCTGTTGTTGTACAGTCTGCTGACAAAGGGGGTGCTATTGTCCTCTTGGACAGAGTAGCATATGTTGGTGAAATACATAGACAGCTCAATAATGATGTGTTTTACCAAAAATTGAATGGCAACCCCACTATAGAGTTCAGGAACTATATTCACAGAATTCTTGAGCACTATTTAGAAACAGGAGATCTCAATAAGAATGAATTCAACTATATGAAGGTTGACTGCCCTGTTACACCAGTGATATATACCCTGCCCAAAATTCATAAAAACTTTACTGATGTACCTCCAGGCAGACCTATTGTTTCAGGGATAGGCTCTCTTACAGAGAAGATTTCTTCATTTATTGATTATTTCCTTAAGCCACATGTTTTTGCACTACCCTCTTACTTAAGGGACTCAAGTGATTTCATTCAGGTCCTACAAACCATAGAATCAGTTGACAATGAGTCTTTTCTTGTTACACTAGATGTGGAAAGTTTATATACGAACATCCCACACCAAGGTGGTCTAGAGGGAATTGAACACTTTCTCAATCAGAGGGTTGAAGTTATCCCCAGCACTAAATGTTTGAAAGATCTCACTGAAATAGTGCTTACTAAAAACTTTTTCTTGTTTGAAAATGACTTTTACTTACAAAAATGTGGTACAGCTATGGGTAGTAAGATGGCACCCAATTACGCTAACCTTTTCGTTGGGCTCCTTGAAACTGAGTTTATTTTTGATTCCAGTCACAATCCGTTTCTACAACACATTCAGTTGTGGAAACGTTATATAGATGATATATTCCTTATCTGGACTGGTTCTTCTACAGAGTTGACAGCCTTCCACAACTTTTTAAATGACAGCAGTCATTCTTTAAGGTTCACCATGGCCTCTGATCGTTGCCGAATGAATTTTCTTGACATTCTTGTCATTAAAGAAAACAACAGACTAAACATGGATCTGTATAGGAAACCGACAGACCGAAATGCCCTGTTACATGGTGAAAGTTATCATCCGACCCCATTGAAGAAGGGCATCCCTATGGGTCAGTTCAAACGGGTACGTAGGATCTGCAGCTCAGATCAATCATTCACTACACATGCAAATGACCTCCAAAATCGTTTTGAACAACGTGGGTACCCAGATGAATGGATCAAACCTGCCATAGACAAATTCAGTGAATGTACCCAATTAGATTGTCTTAAAACAAAGGAGAAGACTGATAAAGCCCAACAAATTAACTGTTATACACAGTATTCTCCATTAGGGAGACATTTCGAAGCAACGATCAAAAAGCACTGGCATATCTTGAGGTCAGATCCCTCCCTAGGAAGAACCTTTTCTGCCCCTCCTCGCATAGTCTACAAAAGACCACCTAATCTTAAGAACCTCTTGGTTAGGTCACATTTACGTCAGGAGACACCCACACATTTTTTGTCTGATGTTCCAGATGGCAATTACAAGTGTGGCAGATGTGCACAATGTGGTTTCACATCTAAATGTCATACATTTAATCACCCTACTACAGGCAAGACTTTTAAAGTCAAGGGCATTATCAGCTGTACGACAAATAATGTGGTCTATATGCTTAAGTGTGTGTGTGGGCTTGCCTACATAGGCAAAACTCTAAGACCCCTTAAAACCAGAATTTCGGAACATAGGAGTGACATAAGAAACAAAAATTTCAAAAATCCTGTAGCCCTACATTTCCACCAAGCCCAACATTGTATTTCCTCCTTGAGGTATATTGGTATTGAAAGGGTCCAACTGCCACCTAGGGGTGGAGACATTGATGTTCTACTCCTTCAGCGTGAAACTTTTTGGATGTCAACCCTCAATACTGTTAATAAGGGCTTGAATGAGTCTTTCGACATCAGACCATTCCTATAATTGTACATTTATTATGAGTCTCTCAATCCAGTATACCTTTGAGTACATTTGTGGTGAATTTATCCCCCTTTTTACTTGAAGGTTTTTAACATGATTTTAACTCTTGCAGTAGTACAGTGTGCATGCCCCACACTCTATTATGTTTAGGCACTCACCTGTTACTGTCATACTATTTGTATCTCACATGTTCTCTTTCTTATCTGTAGGTTGTCGGATGATGTACTCTGATGGAGTGCCCCTCCTGAAGAACTACTAGTCCTCATTTGTTCTCAGCATCGGACACAATTGGTGATAATTAAAGTAATGGTCTCAGCTTCCTCACTAGGAGCTTTGGGACTTTATCCCTTTTTTATTTTCAACATCAAACAATTAATAAATGAGTCATCTGGAATTTCAAATAAGATTTTTGTTATCCATGACAATCTTTTTGTGTCCTATCCTGAAATCAATGTGTATTATTGTGCTTAAATATTGCATATTGTGTACACATTCTGTACCTGTTGTATTTTTGTATTTGTGTATATTTAAACCTGTCATGTTTATTATTAGTATTGTGACATTGGAAACTGGCTAATTGGTTTGGGCTTAGGTGGCATGAGTCACCACCCATCGTTAGAGCCAATCAGTTGTACCCCTTCCTGTATATAGGTACACACCCATTCCCTGTCACACTATTCCTGAAGAAGATCCTAAGGGATCGAAACGTTGAATCAAATAAACCAGTGGAGCTGAGTTTTTCATACCAGTGTTGCAGACTCTATTTTTTCTATTGTACTGCCTTTTGTCTAGCACCTGGGCTAGAGTGGAGGTGCATGCTCTATTTCCTTTATTAGTATGCATTTACCCTCGGCCTTGTGTCTGTCCTTGAGGTATTGGTATGTATTTACCCTCGGCCTTGTGTCTGTCTTTGAGGAGGTATTGGTATGTATTTACCCTCGGCCTTGTGTCTGTCTTTGAGAAGGTATTAGTATGTATTTACCCTCGGCCTTGTGTCTGTCTTTGAGAAGGTATTTGTATGTATTTACCATCGGCCTTGTGTCTGTCTTTGAGAAGGTATTTGTATGTATTTACCCTCGGCCTTGTGTCTGTCTTTGAGAAGGTATTAGTATGTATTTACCCTCGGCCTTGTGTCTGTCTTTGAGAAGGTATTTGTATGCATTTACCCTCGGCCTTGTGTCTGTCCTTGAGAAGGTATTTGTATGTATTTACCCTCGGCCTTGTGTCTGTCTTTGAGAAGGTATTAGTATGTATTTACCCTCGGCCTTGTGTCTGTCTTTGAGAAGGTATTTGTATGCATTTACCCTCGGCCTTGTGTCTGTCCTTGAGAAGGTATTTGTATGTATTTACCCTCGGCCTTGTGTCTGTCTTTGAGAAGGTATTTGTATGTATTTACCCTCGGCCTTGCGTCTGTCCTTCAGAAGGTATTTGTATGTATTTACCCTCGGCCTTGCGTCTGTCCTTGAGGAGGTATTTGTTGGGGATGGTGAGGTAACAGCGCTGAAGCCGCCGCCGTTCCCGGTTGGGTCCCTCCGTGGGGTCCAGCTGCCAGGACGTTGGGTAGGAGGTATGGTCGTACCAAACAGCACTAAAAAACACACACAGTTCAACATTATAGCTGTCATATAGAGCTTATTTTAATAATAATAATAATATAGCATTTTTATAGCACTTTTCCAAGTGCTCAAAGCATGCTACATTCATTCATACATTGGGAGGTGAAGAGGTGAACAGTCGACGCCAGCGTCCTCACTTCCCACATTCACACACCAATGGTGGCAAAGCTCACATCGACCAACTCATTGGAGGCAATGCAGGTTCAGTGTCTTGCCCCAAGGACGACATGTAGACATTCTAACAGCGGGCGAACAGCGGCGACAAAAATCTCCTAGTGGTAGTAAAGTAATTCCTGCTGTCATTAACCCATTTTGGGGCGGGAACCCCTTTTGGTGTTTTAAACATTATGTTATAATTTAGCTATTGAAAAATAGCAGACCTACAAGCTCGCTCGTAGCGCGCCACTCGGTGGCGTGCTATGAGCTTGTAGGTCTGCTATTTTTTTTTTTATCGTGAAAATATTTATTTCAGAAAACTGTAGGATTTAGAAGATTTTTTTTTTATTTTGTGGTCAGGTCTAAATGGGTTAAAACGTATCAGCGCTCCACGTGGAGGGCAAACAAAGCAACACATGAATTTGATTGCCAGAATACCGATACCAGAGAATAATATTTATAATATAATACAAAAAGAAAAAATATCTTATTTTGTAGTCCACCGACCGGGAATAATTTATAGCTATCTAGCTATAATATATGTCGTGTTGTGTTTATGGCAACTCCAAAGCAAACTCCACATGCCCCAACATTTTATTTACCTGCCATAGTGTCAACCCCTTACTCCTGTGTCGGATCAGTGGTTAGACTGGCATATTCACCGATACAGATATGACCCGATATGACCAAATGTTTTCCGATGCCGATACAGTATCGGGACATCTCTACTCATTACACAGCCCTTTGGCGCTCACCGGTCATGTGTGAGTTGCTGCACCAGCTCCTGCCAGTGCCGGCTGGCGCTCAGGTCGACCTTGTAGAGGCCTCTGATGTGCTGGATGACCTTCTTCCGTTCCATGCCTTGACGCAGAGACACGTTCTGGGTGATGTCGGCGGCGATCTTGGAAATGTCCTTTGACTTTCCGTCCAGCCGCTGCATGAGACTGCGTCAGCAGAAAGAGGACAGAAATGGTAAATGGTGCATTTATATAGCGCCT
Organism: Protomyctophum parallelum; assembly: GCF_964188405.1. Classification (NCBI taxonomy): domain Eukaryota; kingdom Metazoa; phylum Chordata; class Actinopteri; order Myctophiformes; family Myctophidae; genus Protomyctophum; species Protomyctophum parallelum. The sequence goes on from NC_139704.1 coordinate 30,237,716, forward strand.
TTATTCAAGGCGCTTTACAGAGATTGTGCATTACATTCACCCATTCATACACCGATGGCAGCGGAAACCATGCAAGGCACCAACCAGCACATCAGGAGCAATTAGGGGTTCAGAGACTTGCTCAAGGACACTTCGACAGTAACTCTGGGGGAGCCCGGGTTCGAACTGGCAACCTTACGGTTACCATACCATCCAGGCACTCTACCCCTGAGCCACCGTCGCCCAGAAAGAAATGGAACAGTTGCATCGAGAAAATAAAGAAAAAGCAGATAAGAACCGATACTTTGCTGGTATCTATCTGCTCTGTGAGGAAAACCAAACACAGCAGGTCAGGAATACAACGTGACTCACCCTCTCTGCGTGTTGGACATTTTCTTTTCCCACGCCGCCTTGCTGGTCTTCTCCTCGCCCTCGTACTTGATCTTTTCCTAAGATGAGATGAAATGAAAAAAATCACAAGTCGTTTCTCGAGGACAAGTTGGTACTGAGATGCATGAGGTGGAATATTGTTTCCCTGGCCTAGTTAGATAAACCGCCTATAGCTTTGGGCTGTTGGCATTTAGAGGGGAGAGCAGTTGGAGCACACGGTACTGCTAAAGAGAACGCTTAGAGAGGCTCATCTAATGAGGAATGTTCATCTTTAGGAATAGAGTCCAAAGGGAAGCACGCAGATCTCACAACATTCTACAGGTGGTGCTGAACAAAAGATCATATTTACAGTACAGTGAAAACACAGATCTAGATCCCAGGCACTTTATTTGCAGAGAAGAAAATATGTTGCTACCCCGCAGTGGCGTGCACAGACATTTAGAGGGGCAGGTGCTCAAGTAAAAAAAAGGGCACCTTGTGCAGCGTGTGGAACCGGCCGGTTGCCTTAACCCATTTTGGGGCGGGAACCCCTTTTGGTGTTTTAAACATTATGTTATAATTTAGCTGTTGAAAAATAGCAGACCTACAAGCTCATAGCGCGCCACCGGCGCGCTACGAGCTTGTAGGTCTGCTTATTTTTTTTAATCGTTGTGGCGCAAATCATTGAATATATATTTCAGAGCGAACATTTTTAACTAAATATTTGCTTCTGGGGGGGTCCCTGGAACTACATATTTTGAGATGGGGGGTCCGTGGCCCAATAGAGATAATTCTGGGGGTCCTTGACATGAAAAAGGTTGAACACCACTGACATAGAAACATTTTATTTATCGACCTCAGTCCAAAATGGGTTAATAGTGTGAGATGTATAGATTGTGGGGCCTAAATAATATATTAGAAGCTTTTTATCAAGAATGTATCAATGTCACCATTGTCCACATACTGTACAGTGTACACTGTACAAAAAACAAACAAAAGGGCACATTGCCAAAAGGGCAGGGGGTGCTCTAGCACCCCCTAGTGTCTAATACTGTCTAATAATCTGTGCACGCCACTGGCTACCCGTGTGGGTCTCCGTCAGGTGTTACCTGACTGGCTCTAGGTCAGTGTGCGGACTGCCTTCCTTTTCACCCAGCGTTCACCTTTAATCGCTGCCCATTCGAAAAGAGGAGACCTTTATTTTGTGTGCATTCATTTACCTCTTTGATAGCCTTGAGCATCTCGGGTTTGTGCGGCGCGTTGGGCGGTATGCATCGATGGCCGCACAGCTTCAGCGAGGTCATGAAGATGCCCACGGCGCTCTGCTCCTCCTTGGAGAGGCTGTCCTTGTGGTCGTGCAGCATCTCGTGCAGGTAGAGAGCCAGCTTAGGGCCGTGCTGAAAGACACAAAGAAAATCACACCTGTGTGAAGGGAGTGGTGCAAACTCCGTGTGGGGGTCCCCGGGGGTGGGGGTTCCAGGCCCACAGGAACTCACCCAGGGTGCCGGGCCGATTCCCGTGAGCCGCCCCGCGTCCGAAACGGTTGAGAAATGACAGTTACCGTGTGGGGGGGTCCATCTACTGCTCCCTCTACTGTACCCTGTACTGTACTGTACTGTAATGGCACACCCGAAATCACCATATATACAGTTAATATGTGCATGTGTGTTTGTGTCTGTGTTAGGTTGTGACAGGGTGTTCAATAACACCAACAATAACAAAACAAAAAACCTTTTAGACTAAAATGTTAGGAAGGGACAAGAAATCCAGTATTCATTTTACACTTAAAAAAATAGCAGATCTACAAGCTCACACGCGCGCACATGCACAATTGCGCGTGCACACACACACACACACACACACACACACACACACACACACACACACACACACACACACACACACACACGAGAGTGACCGAAGGCTTCCATGGCAACGTCACGTCGGGGCTGATGGAGAGCATCAGTCTGGATTATGTCAGAGCCGAGGCCACTGTACTGTACTGTACTGTACTGTACTGTACTGTACTGTACTGTACTGTACTGTACTGTACTGTACTGTTCAACCTGCTTTTTACTCAGTATGTTTGAATCAAAACTATTGCTTTCAGAATTTGGTCGGAAAAAAATATCTTTTGACTCTCCAATCTACAATACTGGTCAGGATTGTGCCCAGACTGATTGCGTTAACCCATTAAGTCCTAAAAATAGGTCTATGAAGTATAAACGTAGTGTCTCCCCAGGCCCGGACCCAAACTTAAAGGGACACTTCACCCTTTTTGCAAAAAAAGATATGTTAATGACGTTTAGAACACTTTCCCGGGGGTCTTTATGTGTGTAATATGTGGTTTTAGATATTTTAGATTGTAGCAGTGAGCCCAGTGTCTCTGATGTCATGGACACTGGTCTCACTTCCTTCCTGGACTACAATTCCCCAAATACTTTGGTGCACTGCTCCTCCTTGTGGATAGGGGAGGTCTGTCTTACTGAGTACACATGTAGTCCAGGAAGTAAGTGATCCCAGTGTCCATGACATCAGAGACACTGGGCTCACTGATACAATTTAAAATATCTAAAACCACATATTACACACATAAAGACCCCCAGGAAAGTGTTCTAAAGCTCCTAAATGTCATTAACATATATTTTTTAGCAAAAAGGGTGAAGTGTCCCTTTAACCAATTCAGCCCCCTTTCAAAAATAGAGAAAATAGCCGCTCACAACGTGTGCACATACAGTAACAGCTTATAGATCTGGTATTTTCACTATTGTAAATAAATTAGTTTCTACAAGAAAATTACATTTCTGAAATACTAAACAATATATATTATTCTGACATTTTTACATTTTGTGAAATGTTTGAAAATTGTTCAAATTTTTTATTTACAAAAAAATTGAGTAGGAAAGATTTATATTTACTGTATATTTAATGTTTGGACATTGAATTATTCGATTATTAGTCTGCACTGAAGAGACACTTGTTTTGGAAATTAATAGTTTGTTTTTGAAAAGCGCTATATAAAATTCAAGTTATTATTAATAATAATTAGAGCAATTCGAGCTTTGTTTCTCTCACCTCTAACCCCGGGCTGAGGCTCTCCCTGAGGATCTCCGAGTGCTTGGCGTCGAACACGAACTCCAGCGCCTCCTTCCTGTCGGACAGCAGCAGTGCAGGGCTCAGCGTGTGGACCAGCAGGCGTCCGATCTGCACGCGGAACGTGTCCCGACACGACCACAGGATCCTCCGCCACTGCTGGTGAGGGGCTCCACCCCGCCCGGTGCTGCCCTGTGGTGGGGGGAAAAGGACTCAAAATGTTTTACTGGTGAGGGGCTCCACCCCGCCCGGTGCTGCCCTGTGGTGGTGGGGGAAAAGGACTCAAAATGTTTTACTGGTGAGGGGCTCCACCCGAATACTGGACAACTCGCCCCGGTGCTTGCCCGTTTTTCCTCCCGGATTTTTTTTTCCCCAGTGAGGGGGATAACTTTGTAATATGCTATTGGCTGTTTGTATTCTTTTTGGAAAAATATAAAAAGATACTCCTGTGGAAAGGCTATTATTTGACTTATATTGAACCTATAAACAATTTAGTATTATTTAGTATATGTAAGGTTTTGCCCCCTCAAATGGTACCTCGTCAGATAATCCCCACATATCCTACAACAACTTCTGTGAACAGACTTCACTGTAGTAGCTTTTCATAAATTATATTTGTACTTAGGCTGTTCTGCTGTCATGAAAGTTTATAGTTAGAGAAATTCAAAGTCCAGCCGTCTGCTGTCCAGCCTCTCCCACCCCTCACTGGGGAAAATTCTGGGAGGAAAACAGAAACGGGGCGAGTAGTCTTGTTACCCTCCACCCCGCCCGGTGCTGCCCTGTGGTGGGGAAAAGGACTCAAAATGTTTTACTGGTGAGGGGCTCCACCCCGCCCGGTGCTGCCCTCTGGAGGGACAGGGGTGGTGGGGAAAAGGACTCAAAATGTTTTACTGGTGAGGGGCTCCACCCCGCCCGGTGCTGCCCTAAGGACGGACAGGGGTATGAAAGGTTTTACTTTAGAGAATGTCTTCTAAATCCTGATAGTTTTCAGAAAAATCTATGTTTCTATATCAGTGGTTCATACTAACTCAAGTAAAGTACAAATACCTCAAAATTGTACTTAAGTACAGTACTTAAAGGACCACTTCACCACTTTTCAACCTATCTTCATATAATAGGTCCTCACTAATAATCATGATAAAATGGCACAATCTTTTTCTACTCAGTCTGTGTCTCATAGGAGGGCTGTGGGCAGTTTAGAAACTGTCCTCCAGTGACATCATCATTAGGCAGATTTTTTTTTAAACAAGATTGTCAATAATATTATATTTAGTCTTAGTTTTAGTCATCATGCATGTAGCTTAGCTTTCAATTAGTTTGTATTCAGTTTTCGTCAGTGAAAAAAAAGGTAGTCGACGAAATCAACACTGCTTGTAGACATTTTGGATGCTAGGGTTCATAATGTGGTCACATTGAACTAAAATAAAAAGGCTAAAAGACCAAAACAGGCCTGGGCCGTGGCTCAGTGTTCCAGGCACCTTGGCCGGTAGATCTACAAGCTCATAGCATGCCACAGAGTGGCCCGCTAAGAGCTTGTAGGTCTGGTATTTTTGAAAAATCGAAGAACCACTGACATAGAAACAGCTTTTTCAGAAAACTGTCCTTTTCAAACAGACATTTTTAGAATCTGATCTCAGGTCAAAATGGGTAAATGAATGTCACCCCCCCATCTCTCACCCCATTTCCTGTCAGCCTACTGTCTGTCCCTCTGTAAAAAATATAAAATAAAGGCGAAAGCCGCACAAGACAAAAACTAAATCCTACCAGGCTGATCTTGATTCCCTCCATCATGAGTTTGAGGATGTCCTTCTGGAAGCTCTTCTTGCTGGCGGGGGGGAGGGGGAAGGGGATGGGCGAGTGGGCCGAGCCGGCGGGCGTGGAGCCGCTGCTGCCCTCGTCCTGGGCCTGGTCGCCCGGGTCAGGGGTCAGCAGGTAGCCCGACGGCTGGTCAGGGGAGTCGGGGATGTTCAGGAGGTCGTAGAAGTCCTCGCTCACTTCTACGACGAGAAGAAGGGGGAGGAGGACAATAAATAAACAAATGCTGAGCAAAAAAAGGACAGATGGAAGCAGATTTTATTTCAGGTACTTGTTCTTCCGACACTCGTATCAACTGGCGCTGTTATCTTGCCCCAAAATGCACCCACTCAAAAGACACCGACTCAACAATACCGTTGGAGGGGTTGAACCTGACACAGAGGTCATCATAATCTCATAAAAAGGAGAAAAATTGGTTTTGTTTTCAAATTTATGGATTATTCTTTTATTTATTCAAGAAATTACTTAATTTGGTATTAATTCATGAAAACATTAGCTTTTTTGGGACAGTTTTTAGATTTTATTTTAAATTATTATAATAAAAAACAAAATATTAAGGGTCCCATAAAAATGTGTCTGCGACCCACAAATGGGTCCCGACCCAGTGTTTGGTAACGACTGCTCTAGGCGCCAACATTGCAGAGTACATTGTAGTCAACACTACTACCGTATACCCAAGAATAAGACCCTGTCATTGCTGTGTACCATGTGAGATGAGCCTGAATAAGACACTGTCATTGCTGTGTACCATGGTAGATGAGCCTGAATAAGACCCTGTCATTGCTGTGTACCATGGTAGATGAGCCTGAATAAGACCCTGTCAATGCTGTGTACTGTACCATGGTAGATGAGACTGAATAAGACCCTGTCATTGCTGTGTACCATGGTAGATGAGCCTGAATAAGACACTGTCATTGCTGTGTACCATGGTAGATGAGCCTGAATAAGACCCTGTCAATGCTGTGTACCATGGTAGATGAGACTGAATAAGACCCTGTCAGTGCTGCGTACTGTACCATGGTAGATGAGCCTGAATAAGACCCTGTCATTGCTGTGTACCATGGTAGATGAGCCTGAATAAGACCCTGTCATTGCTGTGTACCATGGTAGATGAGCCTGAATAAGACCCTGTCATTGCTGTGTACCATGGTAGATGAGCCTGAATAAGACCCTGTCAATGCTGTGTACCATGGTAGATGAGCCTGAATAAGACCCTGTCAGTGCTGCGTACTGTACCATGGTAGATGAGCCTGTTGACGGCCAGCACCACGAGCCTCTGCAGGCGTTGCACAAACTCGGTCTCGCTGGCTCGGATGGGGTTCTCCTGGCTCATCCTCCTCTGCATCATCTGGTTCAGCTCGTCGCTCGCCACAGAGCGCATGCGGGTGAGGAGAGAGTCCGACTGGGCCAGGGAGAAGCGACGTCGGCCTGGGGGAGGGGGGGGGGGAAGGGTACAACGAAGAAGTGCATTAGACTCGAGAGGAGGGCGACATTTCAAAAGTTCAGGGAGGGCAAGGCAGTCATGCAACGACCTTATGAATCATTATCGTCGGGCTTGGATGATTAGAAAGATTCACTAATCAAAACAACATCTGTGCTGAAATCTGTCAACAGTTAATTAGCAGATGCACGCTCGCACACACACACACACACACACACACACACACACACACACACACACACACACACACACGCACACACACACACGGGCACCAGTAATGCACAGAGGGTACTGTACTGGGCAGATTAACCCCCAGTTTGAGGACCGGGGCAAAGGGTGAGTTTCACTGCAAAAAAAAGGGAATAACATGTCCCGTGGAACGGAAGATGTTTTCCCTCCTCCGCGGAGCGGAGCGTAGAGGAGAGGACAGGGATGTCCACCGGCTACCTGACATGTAGGACGGAGATCCAGAGGGGGAGGAGGAAAGGGGGGAGTCCTGGGAGGAGAGGAAGCTGAAGGGAGGGGACAGGGGGATCTGCCCATAGGAGCAGTAGTGCTGTCTGGGGGGGCGGGGGATAATGGAGTCTTTCATGGCGATGGAACCTTTTGAGCCGTGGGAGGGAATGGGATGAAGGACACAGCGGTGAGAAAACTTTCACAGGACAAACTCCATCAAATGAAATGTGACAAACATGTGACAAACAATGTGACAAACAATGTGACAAACACTTTCACAAGACAAACTTGAATGAAATGTTCAATAATTAAGTTAAACTCTGGTTGAAATCATGCCAGAGGTGCAAACACTAATACAGTACGTTAAGGCACATTTTAAAACTGTTATTGCTTGTACTTAGATTAGATGTATTTATATTTGTATGTAAAAGATTGTTTTAGTTAGATGTTTAGCTGTATAGAAAGGCCTAACCAGGGACTGGGGTTGCAAATTAGCCTTGGCTACAAACCCTATGTACAATGCAACGGTTTCATGTTTTTACAACTTGATACATTGTTTTTTGTATTGTCCCTGTTAAATAAACGTATAAATAAATAAATAAATTAATTAATAAAATAAAACTACTTGGCACTTTGTAAATTAAGCATATAAAATGGGAGACACCGACTCCCCCGAGGCGTTTTGATTCGCCCGCCATACCTGCGATGCTCTTGCGTTTCTGGTAGATGGCGTGATGCGGAGAGCTGGGCACGTTGACAGAGCTGCTCAGCTTCTGGGGGTCCTGATTGGCTGTGGTCTTAATGAACTCTATTGCTGACTGGAGGACACGGAACTGCAGCGCCACGGCCATCTCTGGAGAACCAATCAGGGGATTGTAATGTAGTTTATACAGACATTTCATTCAGTACACTTTGTTAAACACTTTGTTTTTCTTTTCCTGGTCTTCTGATGTATTGTGATGTTTTTCTATGTGATTGTATTACTCGACGACACTGAAAATGAGTTTGAGTTACTCAGTGTAATTTCGAGAATAAATAAAACTTGAATGAAAAGAACACAACATTACAAATGAGAAAGGGAGTGAAAGACTTGACATTTAGAGCGACATGAGCACATTTAACTTCCTCTGCGTACCCCTATTAGAGAACCACACATTGACACCTTTAAATGAAGTGTGAATCGTGGTACCACTAAAGGTGCCACAGAGGCACCACGGAGGTACTCAAGTGGTATCACTGCCAGTCTCAACCACTCACCACTGTAGCTGCCAAGAGTACAGTAAGGACACATCAATCATGTTTTTGTGAATACATTTCCTGCCTCACCTCGCGTGCGGCGCATCTTGCTGCTCTGCATGTACCCCAGGAGAGTGATGAGGTCCTCGATGATGCGGAAGTATTGGGACCCCGAGGAGCTGCAGGAGTGGATCGTCACCGCCACCAGCAGCTGCTGGATGTCACACACCAGCAGCTTGTAGTCGTTCAGGGGGATTCTGCACGGGGAGAGACAGGAGGGGAACATTAAGCCCAGGGACCGAGTCAGTCAGTCAACTTCTATTCCACACATCAATGAAGTTAAACGAATTAATGTGATCCACGATTTAATTCATGGCTCAACGGTTCGAACTGAGGCCAATTTCACAATAATAAATAAAACATGTTCTAGACATTCTAATGGTCACAAAAAAACATATATTACAGTTATTATTATTTACTTTTATCAGGGTTAAAGGTCAAAGGTCATAGAGTCCAGAGATTTTTAATTTGTGTGAATTTCAGCCTCTGTGGGGGGTATTTATGTACAAATATCATGACCAATGGCATCAATGATGGCGTTTAGGTGAAAAAAGAACATTAAAAAATGTATTAATTTAAATATGTTGTATTATTACAACGCTGTGTGTTACAGGGTTAATCGGATTATGACACTTATTTAGCCTACCTTATAAATTCGATTTGAGCTTCTTTTAGACAACCAAAAAAAAAGCATTAAAGATGAATAATTCATTAAAAAATACATCCAACAATATTTTGGTTCTTGATCCTCATATACATCAGTAGTTCCCAAAGTGGTGCCCCTAGGGGTCCTTGAGAGAGTTCCAGGGGGTCCCCAGATAAATGATAATTAGGAACCAAATGGACTCTTATGGGTCTGTAACTCAGAGAGTGTACAAATGGAACCAAATGGACTCTTATGGGTCTGTAACTCAGAGAGTGTACAAATGGAACCAAATGGACTCTTATGGGTCTGTAACTCAGAGAGTGTACAAATGGAACCAAATGGACTCTTATGGGTCTGTAACTCAGAGAGTGTACAAATGGAACCAAATGGACTCTTATGGGTCTGTAACTCAGAGAGTGTACAAATGGAACCAAATGGACTCTTATGGGTCTGTAACTCAGAGAGTGTACAAATGGAACCAAATGGACTCTTATGGGTCTGTAACTCAGAGAGTGTACAAATGGAACCAAATGGTTCTAACAGGTCCATATGGTTCACACGGCATGGAACAAACTCAGGCAGCCTCTGTAGACATTTTAAAACACAGCTCAAGACCCACTTCTACACTCTTGCTTTTAATTGATCTTTAAATGTTTTTGTTATTCATATCCTCACTGTATTGCATTACTGCTATTATTTTAATGCCTTGCTTTTCTTTTATTTCTTTCTCCACTGCTCTGTAAATAACTTTGAGCTGCATTTCATGTCATGTAAGGTGCTATACAAATAAAGTTAATTATTAATTATTATTTGTACACTCTGAAACACTGGAATAACTTTACTATTGGGGGGGGGGCAATTACAGACAATTTGGGGGTCCTTGAACATGAAAACGTGTGGGGGGGGGAATCACCGTAATACAATGACTCACCCATTCTCCATGCCGTTGAGGGTGGAGAGCGTGTTGTAGAGAACATAGTACATGACTCACCCATTCTCCATGCCGTTGAGGGTGGAGAGCGTGTTGTAGAGAACATAGTACATGACTCACCCATTCTCCATGCCGTTGAGGGTGGAAAGCGTGTTGTAGAGAACATAGTACATGACTCACCCATTCTCCATGCCGTTGAGGGTGGAGAGCGTGTTGTAGAGACCATAGTACATGACTCACCCATTCTCCATGCCGTTGAGGGTGGAGAGCGTGTTGAAGAGAACATAGTACATGACTCACCCATTCTCCATGCCGTTGAGGGTGGAGAGCGTGTTGAAGAGCACGTAGAGCAGGCCGTGGTCCAGGAGGATGTCGGCCAGCTTGGGGCAGGCGTTGATGAGCTGCAGCAGCATGCACAGGATGTTGTGCACCAGCGCGTTGTCGTACAGCGAGTTCTCGATCAGCCCCAGCACCGGGATGATGCAGCGCTTCCTGAAGGGAGAGATGTTCTCCATGTCCTCCAGGTCCAGACTGGGTGGGTGAAGGAGAGGTATTTATTAATCACAACTCAAATGAAGGAATTCATTATTCATTATTGGCCAAACGGGATGGGAAAATGTAGTTCCTTAGATCAGTGGTTCTCAAACCGTCGAGGGCAACGTCCCCCATCCAAAAATAGTTTGAGAGTTTTGCGTTTTCAAAAATGTGCAGAATTAGCAGATCTACAAGCTCACAACATTTGATGGCTATTTTGTATTTTCACTACTTCTTAAATTGTATCGTTTCAATTTATTGGAATTTCTTAGAATTTTCTTTTATTCTTTCAATAAATTACTGAAAAAGATAATTGAATTTGTTTTCAATTCATGAAAATGTAGCTTTTTTTTGGGATTGTTTTGAGTTGTTTTTTTTTGTTTTTTTGGGGGGTAACAAAGGCGTTGTCTAGCAACCGGGCCAGGACTAAAGCTTGGTTTTCAGCCTAGCCGTTTCATATCGATATAAAGCTTAAAAAGCTGCAGTGATATCACGGCTTCGGCAGACAACGGATCTTGATTACACAGATGCGATATTGCGGCTTCGGCAGTAAAAAAAAAATTAGGAAACAAAAAATAAATGGACCCGTAAAAAATGTGTCCGTGACCCACATGTGGGGAAACAGTGCCTTCTTAGACACCCCCCCCCCTCCCCCTCCCTCGATGTCATACAGCAGACATCCCCCTGATGACTCACTCGTCCTCGAGGCCCACCGGCCGTCCAAACAGCATCTCCAGAAAGCACTCCAGCAGCCCCTGGCTGCCCTGGTGGAGGTACAGCTGGTTGGCCAGCAGGGAGAAGCCATGGTTCTTCAGGAACTTCTCCTTCTGCTCCTTGAAGGCTCTGCTGAAGTAGGCGTCCAGCAGCTGAGAGAGAGAGAGAGAGAGAGAGAGAGAGACCTTAACCTTAACCCATTTAGACCTGAGGACGATTCTACAAATGACTTCTAAATCCTGACAGTTTTCTGAAAAACCTCATGTTTCTATGTCAGTCGTTCTCAAACATTTTCATGTCAAGGACCCCCAGAAATATATGTAATGGGCCGCCGACCCCAATCTGAAAATATGTTGTTCCAGGGACACCCAAGAAGCAAAGATATGAGTTAAAAACGTTTGCTCTGAAAGAATATATATATAAAGATTAATAGGTTAATCTTCTGTAGTGTGTATTTTGTTTTAGCCCACTGTAGTAAATTAGGTTAATGATAATGTCCATTTTAGAGCCTTGTAAACGTCATATGAAAGCCTTATACTGTACTGTTACCATCATAATAGTTCCCATAATCTCAGTAAAGAATGCCTTTTTGAGGGCGCTTTAGTGACAGTTTTGTTTTACATTGCCCTGATATTGAACTCGCTTTTTTGCTCGCTGACCAAAAACATATTGTCCTCTCTCTCACTCAACCACAGAAACCCCCAGTACACTCTCACTTCCTCAATGCTCACTCATTGGGGACTTTCCATCTCCATTTTGGCCCCTGTCTGGGGTCACATTTAATCCCATATGAACCCTTAGATTGTGAAAGTGAAAACAAATGTGAAAAGATCATGTGCGTGTGCATGGGTGCGGTGGTGCTGGTCTACTAAATAAAGTCCAACCCAAAACATCTACAAAAGCAAAACCAACGCGATATTATTCTGAACCTTCAGACGGTATTATACCTTCATGACGCCTTGCTGGATGAGAGGCGAGGAGTGGTTGACCAGGACGATGAGCGCCTCGGGCTGGATGAGCTTGTCCATCACCTCCTCCAGCATCAGGTCGGGCAGCAGCAGCAGGACGCCTCTCAGGAGGTCGTACAGACCGCAGCAGATCAGAACCAGGCAGTCCTCTGTGCTGGACCTGCTGCCACAACGGGGCAATACAGAACAATGTTTGACACATTCCTTTGA